>NC_133509.1:133070000-133670000 GCF_049354715.1 Callithrix jacchus | reverse complement strand
ACTGAACAGTCCACAGGTGACCAGGGGACAGTCCAGATCTCCTCTGCGGATTGCTCTCTACCTAGAAGAATAAACCCTTCTCTTCATGCTTAAATATCAAGAAAGAACCAAATATCAGTAAACATCTGAAGAAAACCAGTATCACAAAAGAAAGAGATTAAGATAATACGCAGAGTCTGGAAATAAATCAGAGAAAATTCTGAAGCAATTGCCTCTAAACTTGAAGTTCTTTGAAATGGAATCACATCAATAAAACAAGAAAAGGATGCCACCGTAAAAGAAAAGAAGAAAACTCTTTCTTAAATATCAAACCAATAAAGTGAAATGGCTGAATTGAAATGGTAGAAGTTAAAGACTGCTCCTAAATAAATACGGACATTGATAGGAATATAAGAGCTACAGAGAATCAATCCAGGAGTCCCAGTGAATTAGTTCCCTCTTGTTCCTGTGACAAAGCAGTGACATCACATGACACAGATTTATTATCTTACAGTCCTATTGATTAGAAGACCAACTTGTGCTTCACTGGTCTAGAAGTCAGGAGTGGTTGGGCTGCATTTTTCCTGGACTCTCTAGGGTGGAATCTGTTTTCTTACTTTCTTCAGTTTCTAGAGGTTACCTATAATCCTTGGCTTATGGCCCCTTCTTCCATCGTCAAGGTCAGCAACAGTAGTTTGAGCCCTTCTCATATTTTACTCCTGTGACTTCCTCTCTTGACTCTCCCATTCACTCTTCAGGACCTCATGACTCCATTGGGCCCCCCATGGGTAATTCAGGACAATCTTCCTACATTAAAGAGGGCTGATTAGCAACCTCAATTCCATCTGCAACCTGAACCCTCCTTTGCCACACAACCTAGCACATGAAGTTCTGGGAATTAGAGAGTGAACATCTTTGGAAGACCATTATTCTGCCAACCACAGCCGTATACAACTTACTGAAACCAAAGAAAAAAAATGAGTCAGAAATAGTCAAATAGATTTTTTTCCCAAGGCTGAAAGGATATGTGAGTAATTGGATTGAATGAGCTTTCCCCGAGGGTGGAGAATGAAGAATAATTTATTCCCAGACATACCAATGTGACATGAAAATCCAGAGGATAAAGCACATATCTTAAATGTTTTGAGAGAGAGAGAGAGAGAGCGAGGAATAGAAGAGAGAAAGCAGAGTCAGAATTGGAAAGGGAGAGGGCGAAAAGGCAGCAGTGTCTGTGATGGGGTGCAGCTGATGGTGTTATGTGCAGGGAGAGGATGAGAGCTTTGAAATAAGGAAGACACAATGGTTTACTAATCTCCAGATCCATAATGTCTACATGTCCTAATGCTCAGTAGGAGCCAGGTTTCCTAGTTTGTTAAATAAACAATAACTGAGCTCTTAATTGTTAGCTATTACTAATTGCTTAACTCTGCTACGCCCGGGTCAATATCTGATGCATCATCAAGCTACAGAAGATAAGCTGACCAAACTCAGAATCGGTGCCAGCAAATCAACAAGGTGCTTTGGGAGATTTTCAGACTCTCTTATTCAAAAAGTCAGCCTGGATTTGTCACCTGGAGGGGAGCCTTTTAGCATTTACCCTTACAGAATTTACTAATGTCAGTCACTTGATGCTGGGGAGGCATTAAGGCGCTAGAATATTCCAGAAGCATCCATATTGCTTGGCACTATTTGGACAAAGATTATATCAAGGAAAAGACAGAGTGCTTCAACATAAAGTCTGTGCATATCATATTAAATCACACCAAACTCATGGAAGAAGCAGAGATGTTTGGCATCGCTGAATTTCTGAAATAACTAGTCCGTTGATTTTATTTTCCTGACAGAGTTATTCATTTCTCCTTGGCTTTTTCCATGGAACACATATTTATAGGCACCCACAAGTGCCAATAAATGCAGTGGGCTGCCATGACTCCAGCATGGCTCCTTCCTGCCGTCAGTCAGTGCAATCCTGCCAGTGCACACTCTCACCTCTGGTGCCTGCACACACTGGTTTCTGCCCAGGCGGCCCGTCCCCTCCTGTCCATGTCTGGTCATCCTCAAGACTCACCTAAGCTCCCTGAGAGCCTTTTCTGCCCCTGGGCCCTAACCCAGCCAGGGTCTGCTGCTCCTCTGTGCTCCTAGAATTTACCTCTGACCACGGAACTCCTAGAAACACTTATATCAGAATTGAGGATCAGGAAAAGATTCTCTTCTCCTGAGGAACTGTCCGAGGTCTTCCATTCTGATAACACAAGTGACAGATTCCTCATGTTCTTGTCTTTGTGTTGGCTGCTAGGTGCTTAAGGCACAGAAATTATCTGAACTGTTAAACCACAAATAACGGCATGCTCCCTTTTCTATATTACCCTTTTCAATTTCATTTTATTTTCTTATCCTGCAGTCACTATATTTGGTGTAAACTGCCTTACATCCTCTCTAACAATATGAAGCGTCTAGGTAAATACATAGATGAGCAAATTGGAAGAGATGAGCCACGATTATATGTTCCTCCAGGGCCTGCGCTTCTGGTGATGTTGATCATGAGGATAACAGTAACTCACAGTGCGTGGGACCTTTGATAATAGCCCTATGTGTACCCTCTATTTATTCTGCAAGGTGAAAAGGAAAGGGGTTGAGCAACCAGTGTGTCATTGTAACCACAGACACCCCGGGTCTAATGCTGTTCTGGGTCTAAGTAAGCTACAGGTCTAATGCAGCTCTGATTGTGTTCCCATGGAAGCACTCCAGTTCTGGGGCTGCTACTGGGCTCTCATCTATTAATAGACTGCAGTCATAGATTCTGAGCCCAGATTTAGTGTCTCTTTTTATTTTGAACAACTGATTATTAGAAAAAATGGGTCTATTTAGGGTTCCCTAGAGGAACAGAACAAATAGGATATATGTATATATGTAAAATAGGATATATATAATACAATATATAGGATATGTATAATACAATTCTGTATATATAGAGAGAGAACAGGAAGGGGAGTTTATTAAGTATTAACTTACACAATCACATGGTTACAAGGTCCCAAAATAGGCTGTCTGTAAGCTTGAGGAGCAAGGAAATATATATATATATATATATATATAAAACAGGATATATATAATACAATTATATATATAATATATATCCTGTTCTGTATGTGTGTGTGTGTTTGTGTGTGTACATATATATGTAAAGGGGAGTTTATTAAGTATCAACTTACATAACCACAAGGTCAAAAGGTCCCAAAATCGCCTGTAATCCCAACACTTTGGGAGGCCAAGGCGGGTGGATCATGAGGTCAAGAGATCGAGACCATCCTAGTCAACATGGTGAAACCCCGTCTCTACTAAAAATACAAAAAATTAGCTGGACATGGTGGCGTGTGCCTTTAATCCCAGGTACTCAGGAGGCTGAGGGAGGAGAATTGCCTGAACCCAGGAGGCGGAGGTTGCAGTGAGCCGAGATCGCGCCATTGCACTCCAGCCTGGGTAACAAGAGCAAAACTCCGTCTCAAAAGATAAAAAGTCCCAAAATAGGCTCTCTGCAAGCTTGAGAAGCAAGGAGAGCCAGTCTGAGTCTTAAAACTGAAGAACTTGGAGTCCGATCAATATTTGAGGGCAGGAAACATCCCACACAGGAGAAAGATGTAGGCTGGGAGGCTAGGCCAGTCTCACCTTTTTATGTTTTTCTGCCTGCTGTGCATTAGCTGGCAGGTGATTAGATTGTGCTCATGGAATTAATGCTGGGTCTGGCTTCCCCAGTCCACTGACTCAAGTGTTAAACTCCTTTGGAAACACCCTCACAGACACACCCAGGATCAATAATTTGCATACTTAAATCTTATCAAGTTGACATTCAGTATTAACCATCACAAGTCCACCCCTTGTCAACTTGAACCCATAGTCAAACGTTCAGTTTCCACCAAAGCCCAGTAACAGGCTCTCAAAAGGAGTGTAGTTACCTGCAGAGATGGCAGAGCCTTGCTCCAAAATCCTGGAGGCCTCTGCTGTGATTCACATATGAGGGCCTGCCAAAGGCTCCAAGCAGCATCCCTGTCTGCCACTGACACCTCAAGCATCATTGGATCTGCTGGGTCATATGGCCCAAGTGGCAGAGCAGCTTGCACAGCAGCCTGGACCTGTTGCCTAGCCATCTCTTGTTCTGGACTCCATTCAAAACTGGCAGCCTTTTGGGTCACTTGATAAAATGGGCTGGAGTAGCACACCCATATGAGGAATGTGCTGCCTCCAAAAATCCACATAGGCCCACCAGCTGTTGTGCCTCTTTCTTGGTAGCAGGAGAAGCCAAATGCAGCGACTTATCCTTCACCTTAGAAGGATAAGTTGCCAAAAGCAATTGTACACACAGGCCCCACACCACTGGACTCCTAGAAATTTTACTGAGGTAAAACCATACAAATCCTAGAAGAAAACCTATGCAATACCATTCAGGACATAGGCATGGGCAAAGACTTCATGACAAAAATGCCAAAAGCAATTGCAACAAAAGCCAAAATTGACAAATGGGACCTAATTAAACTAAAGAGCTTCTGCACCGCAAAAGAAACTATCATCAGAGTGAACAGGCAACCTCAGAAAGGGAGAAAATTTTTGTAATCTACTCATCTGACAAAGATCTAATATCCAGAATTTACAAGAAACTTAAATGAATTTACAAGAAACTTAAACAAATTTACAAGAAAAAAACATACAACTCATCAAAAAGTGGGGACAGATACCCTTCTCAAAAGAGGACATCTATGGGGCCAACAAACATATGAAAAAAAGCTCAACATCACTGATCATCAGAGAAATGCAAATCAAAACTGCAATGAGATACCATCTCACACCAGTCAGAATGGCAATAATAAAAACGTCAGGAAACAATAGATGCTGGTGAGGCTGTGGAGGAACAGGAATGCTTTTACACTGTTGGTGGGATTGTAAATTAGTTCAACCACTGTCGAAGATGGTATGGTGATTCCTCAAGGATCTACGACCCAAAATATCATTTGATGCAGCAATCTCATTACTGGGTATATATCTAAAAGAATACAAATAATTCTACTGTAAAGATATATGCACACACATATTTATTGCAACACTACTTACAATAGCAAAGACATGGAACCAACCCAAATGCCATCAATGATAGGCTGGATAAAGAAAATGTGGCACATATACCCCATGGAATACTATGCAGCCATCAAAAGGAATGAGATAATCATCCCTGCAAAGGGACATGGATGAAGCTGGAAGCCATCATCCTTAGCAAACTAACACAGGAACAGAAAACCAAACACCACATGTTCTCACTCATAAGTGGGAGCTGGACATTAAGAACACATGGACACAGAGAAGGGAACAACACATACCAGGGCCTGTTGGAGGGTGAGGGGTGAGAGGAGGAAACTTAAATGATGGGTCAATAGGTGCAGCAAACCACCATGGCACATGTATAGCTATGTAACAAACTTGCATGTTCTACACATGTATCCCATTTTTTTTTTTAGAATAAATAAAAAATAATTTATTTAAAGAGAAAAGAAATTTTACTGAGGTGAAAGACTCCTGAACTTTAGTCAGATTTCTTGCCCATCCTCTAGGATGCAAAAGTCTCACCAGTAAGTCCAATGTATTTGCTACTTCTTGTTCACTGAATCCAATTAGCATAATGTCCTCAATGTAATGGACCAGTGTGATATCTTGCAGAAGCAAACAGTGATCAAGGTCTCTCTAAATAAGATTATGACACAAAGCTGGAGGGTTGATATACCCCTGAGGTAGGACAGTAAAGGTATATTGCTGATTCTGCCATCTAAAGACAAATTGCATCTGCTGGGCCTTATGAGCAGGAATGGAGAAAAAGGCATTTGCCAAGTCAATGGCTGCACACCAGGTACCAGGAGATGTGTTAATTTGTTCAGGAAATGAAACCATATCTGGTACAGCAGCTGCAATTGAAGTCACCACTTGGTTAAGCTTATGATAATCCACTGTCTTTCTCCAAGATCTGTTTGTCTTCTTCACCAGCCAAATGGGAGGGTTGACTGGGGATGTGGTGGGAATCACTACCCCTGCATCTTTCAAGTCCTTGATGGTGGCACTAAATCTCCACAGCCCCTCCAGGGATGTGATATGGTTTTGATTTACTGTTTTTCTAGGTAGAGGCAGCTCTAATGGCTTCCATTTGGACTTTCCCACCATTATAGCCCTCACCTTACCAGCCAGGTAGCCAATGTGGGGGTTCTGCCAGCTGCTGAGTATGTCTATGCCAATTATGCACCAATTATGCATTCTGGCACTGGGGAAATAACCACAGGATGAGTCCAGGGACCCATTGGACCCACTGTAAGTTGGACCTGAGCTAAAACTCCGTTAATTACCTGACCCCAATAAGCCCCTACTTTAACTGGAGAACCACAATGACATTTTGGGTACCCTGAAATCAATGTCAGCTCAGAGCCAGTGTCTAGTAGTCCCCAAAATGTCTAATCGTTTCCCTTTTCCCAATGCACAGTTACCCTGGTAAAAGGCTGGAGGTCACTTTGGGAAAGAATGGGAGAAAGATTCACTGCATAAATTGTTGGTAATGTAGTGGGCTCCTTCCTCAAAGGGACTCAGTCTGTCCTTCATTCAAGGTGTTCTGGGTCTATAAACTGGCTCAAGTCTGGAAATTGATTGAGGGGCCATAATTATTTGTTTTCATAATTCAAATTAGTCTTTTGTTCATTTGACATGCAAGTTTTCTTCTTATATAAATTAAGTAAGAATGCAGTAGACTTTCTATCGATTTCACTTCTAAGAACACTGTGATTAATTAGCCAATGCTAGAGCTCTACATGAGTCAGATTATTCTGATTGCTGCTTTGTCTCTGCTGTCCATTACGGTAGCTACACTCACCTTGCCTTTGATGGTTGAGTCACTTGGCTGAGGCCACCACTTGGCCTCTGCCATCCTGGGATCCAATTATTCCCACTGTATTTAAATTTTATATTTGAGTGACTGTGGTTCCCACTGTTAGATCTGATGTACAGAGAAGTGCAATTACATGACTCTTCAAAGATGCATGTACCATCCTAACAAATCTATTTTTCAAGACATTGGTCAAGGGTATGTATCTTCTGGACCCTCCTAGCTGAAACGAGTAGGTTTAAAGTGACTAACCCACTCCACCATCCCAGTCTCCCTAAGCCTTTGTATCTTTTCCTCTACATTAAACCAAGGAAGATCAAGCATTTCCAGTCACTCACAGTGGGCTTTTAATCCATGTTTCAGCTAACCAAGAAAATAAACTATTAGAACCTTTTTTTAACTCCCCAAGCTGTAACATTAAATGCAGAGTCTCTACTTAGTGGATCCAAATCAATAAATTCAGCCTGATCCAATTCTAAGTTCCTTCCACCATTATCCTATACCCTTAATATCCATTCCCATGTCTGTTCTCCAGATTCTGCTTATACAAATTAGAGAACTCAAGCAGTTCTTTCTGAGCATACCACACCTTCTCATGAGTCACACTCTCAACCTCACTTCTAGGGCCCCTCAGGACTTCAGTCTAGCTACAGGTCTAGAAGCAAACAGAAGTGTTGGGGGTGGCTCTTGAAGAGAATCAACATTATTTTGACTGGCAACTGGTTCAGGGGAGGCCATCACTGTTGCCTCAGGCAGTGCAGGGTCTATCTCCTCACATAAAGGTGGAAAGGCTGATGGCAGCATGGGTTGGGGAGAGGGTGTTGCCACTACTGGGGATGAGGAAGCTGTTCCTTCTGGCAAAAAAGTTTCATCAGAATTTATAAACTCTGTCTCCAGCCTCATCAGGGTCCTCCTACACATCCCCATTTCAAGTTGCAGGTTTCCATTCTTTTCCAATGTCTTCATTTTAACAGTAGACACTTGGTGAGGCTGTGCATATACCTTTCTTTGCAGGTCAGCCACTCTCATAATAAGAGTTTGTGTTTGTTTTTCTACAATTTTGTGCTTTCTCTACAGGAGATAGACTTTCACTCAAGGCAGTCTTAGCAGATTTGTGGCTCAGTATCTGCTTCTGAAGCTAGAATACAGAGCCCCTGAGTTCACTATTTTTTATCACTTTGTCCACTGAACTTAGGAGCAACTAACCAGTTTCATTACGTTCCTTGTTTCTCTGCATATGATTAAAGGTGTTATGCATAGAGTCACTAAGCTCCTTGCATCTCACAAGTGGTGAATCAGGAGTGTCACGTGCATTTATTTTGCATAACTCTCTAAACAATTCATAGCAAGGACTATCAGTGTTCTCCACACTATTAGAAGTACAGCCCTTAGCATTTTTGGGTCTAATCTTACTAAGTAGTTAACTCCAGAAACCCTAAAACTAATGGAAGAACCCCATCCTTAATATTCTGTTTCTCTAAAACCACCCCACTCCTAGTACCAAACTCTGTATTAATCAGGGTTCCCTAGAGGGACAGAAATAATAGGATATATATATACATACATACATACATACTTATACACACACACATATCCTATTATGTATCTCATATAATAGGATAAACTCATATATATGTGTGTATATCTATATATATACACACACACACACATATATATGTATGTATATATATATATATGTATGTATATATATATATATATATAGAGAGAGAGAGAGAGGAGTTTATTAAGTATTAACTTACACGATCACAAGGATAACAAGGTCACAAGGTCCTGCAATAGGCTATCTGCAAGCTTGAGGAGCAAGGAAAGCCAGTCTGAATCTCTTGGAGTCCGATGTTTGAAGGCAAGAAGCATCCAGCATGGGTAAAAGATGTAGGCTGGGAGGCTAAGCCAGTCATGCCTTTTCATGTTTTTCTGCCTGCTTTGTATTTGCTGGTAGCTGATTTGATTGTGCCCTCTGGAGTAAGGGTGGGTCTGCCTTCTGCAGCCCACTGACTCAAATGTTAATCTTGTTTGGCAACACCTTCGCAGACACTCCCAGGATCAGCACTTGGCATCTTTCAATATAATGAAGTTGACACTCAGTATCAACCATCACAGTGGGTCTAGGTTCTTTTAAGGCACGATTTAGAAAGAAGAAAGGGAACAAAGAGAGGTGTCCATTTAGCCGGGGATGTTTATTGTCTACCATTTTATAGATGAGTGATAAGAAGTGCAGAGAGTTAATGATGCATTTAAAGACACAAGGCAAATCGATGACAGCCACAATTTGAACCTATGCCTGTGGCCATGGGAGTCTCTGTTCACAGCACTGTGTCCTTACTGATAGACTGTACAAGGTGTACAGTCCTGATGCTTCTCACCTCTGCTCCCCACATACTCTGGGCTTCCGCTGCTGGAAGGTGTAAACTGCTTCTCAGGACCCAGAGATGCAGGCCCATTACCTGGGTTCCAGGTATTTTCCCCAGAGTGTTGAGCTGGAAGAGCAGCCTGACTTATGGATGTTCCATTTCAGGGCACAAGAAAAGCAGAGGCCTGCACTTTGTTTCCACATTTCTTTTAAGGCATGCATCTCGGTTGGAATAACAAGACAGAAGTCACGTTGCGAGAACATGAGGTCCACACCTGCTCAGAGAGATGAGACCCACCCTGCTGGTAATCCATCCCAGGCTCCTTGTTAGTGATTTACCTCAGTCTTCAGTTGGCACTTGTCAGTCTTTCTATGATCTCACCTTAAATTACCTTTTCAGTAGTATTTCCACAGGTACCTACTAGCACCTGATAGTCTTGTCAAACTGGATAATTAATGCATTGGTATCTTCCCTGAATGCTTTTGTAGTTGTGTACATATTAGGTGCTCTGTAAGAGTATGCTGACCATGAATGCAACTAAATTGTCATCTATCAGAGCACATATAATTGTGTGTTTTCCCAATGTTTGACATCTCTCAAATCTCTATTGTCCACCCACAGTGAAAGAATCAAGAGTGACCTACATTTGACAGAAATATACCTACGATTTTAAAATATAAGATTAGAGTGATGCAGAAGTACCTCAAAGACAACAATGGCTCTTTGTGACATGCTCTGAGTCTCTTCATCACAGTCTGGTTATTGACAAGTCAAGGAGTAGGGCTGGCTGATTCTCTTTGGGAGATTCCCGTGTTAGTTAGTTTTGACTCGGGGACTGTTGGAATTCACACCAAGATGTCTGTCCTATAGAATGTGACTGCATTTCTTCTTTTTTTTACATTTAATTTGTAAGCATGCACTAAATGTATGCTGGTACATTGAAATACAGAACCAGAAAGCATGCCTTTGTATGGTTGCTGCAATAAATGTAAAGAGCTCATCTTTCTAAATGCAAAGTAAATTGTGCCAGTGACCAAAAGGAGCATGGATTCGTTGTCTAGCGAGAGGAAGACCTGTGTAGATGGCTTTAGGTCAACCTAGGAGACACATTTTCTGAGATCTGAGATGAGGCAATAGGCATATGGGACCAGGTCAAGGTTGGCCCTGGAGGGCTTCGGGTGGCATACACCCCAGCTCTGGGTGGCCTTTGGGGTTCCCTGTGGTTGAAACATCGAAGGTGGTGTGTGGGTGTGTGGACGGTTGTGTGGGGCTGTCATGAAAACGCAGCATGCAAGACTGATTGCCTGAACTAGGACAGAGGCAGTGAAAGAAGGACAGGAAGCACTGTCTCTAACACATTCTGGCTATAGAATCCACAGGACATGGCGATAAAATTTTATGCACTCTGGTAGAAAGGAATTTTATGCAAGGTGGTGGAAAGGAGGAGGTCAAGGTCACCTACAAGATTTCTGGGCCAAGGAAGTGAATGATGGTCTCAGAACAATAAGATAAAATGGAATAGAATAAAGACTAATGTTCACTGTACTTAAGCTATGTGTCACATGTTATCCTAGGTGTTCTACATGCACAAACTCATTTAATTCTGATAAAAACACAGCATGCTAGGAACTGATATAATCCCCATTTGAAAATGAGGAAACTGAGTCATGGAGCAGTGAAGTCACTTGCCTAGTTGAATAACCAGAATTTGAATTTTCACCCTGATATTTCAATATGCATGTCCACACCCTTAATACTGCTTTGCAGTACAACCAAACACACCAATGAAAGGTACACAACGGAAAAATTACATGCTGTATAATTACTTGGCCAAAAGATTCTTTGCTTCACAAAACGATTCACTTCGTGTTTCTATGGAATTATCTTACTGAGCTTACCATAGGATTTGTTAAATAGTTCCCTTGCCACACATGAACACACACAAAGGCACACGCACATGCAAGCTATTGAGGAAGAGATTTGTAGCAAAAGAGAAGGTACATTACTGTTAGATCTCATTGTTATATTGGGAGTGACAGCATCTGCCTGTCCCCAGTCAATGTCCTTAGCAGTAGGCAGTCCAACACTGCCACCTCAAAACACCCTCAGAGGTACCCCAGACAAAGTCTGGGATCCCCTAGAGCTTAGCTTAAGTACATGAACATGGCACATAGCTTAAGTACAGTGAACACGAGTCTTTATTCTATTCCATTTTATCTTATTGTTCTGAGACCACCATCATTCATTTTCCTAGTTTGCTTTCTTCCCTACAAGGGCATTCAGCTGGATCTTAAGCTATTAGTTCATCAGATTTTTCTATACCTGTCATTGCCTCTTGGACTTTTGACACGTCTGTATGCCAAGAATTAGACTAAGCCCTTTATATACGTTTTAATGCAGGGGTACACCAGACAATGTCTGGGATCCTCTAGAGGGCTTCCCAGGTTTTTGCTTCCTTCCCTGCCAGGCTCTTAAGCTATTAGTTCATCAGATTTTTCTATACCTGCCATTGCCTCTTGGACTTTTGACACTTCCACGTGCCAAGAATTAGACCAAGCCTTTTATATGCATTTTAATACTTAATTTAAAAAATTTTTATAGGTTATTGGAGTATAGATGGCATTTGGTTGTAAGAGTAAGTTATTTAGTGGTGATTTGTGAGATTTTGGTGCACCCATCACCAGAAAAGTGTACACTTTGGGTGCATCCTATTTGTAGTCTTCTATCCCTTACCCTCCTCTCACTCTTCCCCCCAAGTACGCAAAGTCCATTGTATCATTCTCACGCCTTTGCATCCTCATTGCCTAGCTCCCACAGATCAGTGAGAACACACAACGTTCGTCTTCCATTCCTGAGTTACTTCACTTAGAATAATAGTCTCCAATCTCATCCAGGTTGCTGCAAATGCCATTAATTCATTCCTTTTCACTGGCTGAGTAGCATTTCATCATATATGCACACCACAGTTTCGTTATTCACTTGTTGATTGATGGACATTTGGGTTGCTTCCATGATTTTGCAACTGCAAATTGTGCTGCTATAAACATATTAATGCTTAAGTTTTAAATAACTGATGTGTAGGCATTGTAAGCCCTACTTTGCCAATGAAGAAACTTATCCAGAAAGGTCGAGCTCTTGGACCAAGGTGAAGGACAGTGGCCAATATGACCCATTTCATCTGTATTCTGCCGCCACTGGGTGACATTCTTTCTCAGGCCCTGACCCCCAGTTCCTTTTCTCGGATCCCCAGTTTTCCTGACCCCCGGCTTAATTCATTCCCACTGACCATTTCAGATCTCCAGTCTCAGTCCAGGGAGCTGGTGCCCTTAAGCTGCCCAGCTTAGGACCCCATGGACAGGAGAGAACAGGAGAGATACTGTTAGATAATCATATTCCTTTACCTTCAGGTGCAAATGGCCTTAAACTATTTTAACCTTTTCAATCTCCGATTTTCCATAGATGCTTAAGGTTTCAAAGGAGGTTCTTTTGACCTCCCCCAAATAAAGGTTTCTATGCACAAAAAGAAATGAGCATAGGTGAGATTAGCAAAGGTGATTTGTTACCACTATCTTGGATTAAAAACATATACTGTGAAAAGAGAACTCCAACTCCTTACTCATGTATTTATAAAAAAAGGAAATTTGGCTGATTACAACTTGTTAGATCTGCTGCTTCTCTAGTTCCATTTAGGAAAAAAAAATGTGGCTTTATATTCCCACCCACTGATTTCCAACTAAAACAGAACTTAGTTGCCTGCTGATCCCGCTGGCTTTTTAAATGAGAAACTTATTCTTTTTAAACTACTGGAAAATTATATTTTAAAATCAGCATAATTCCATTGCCTATTCTTTCTGGATTCCTTGAACAATGCAGGGCTGGTTTCTGGACCCACTCTACTTAATCTGATGGGCAAATCTGGTTATGGGCATGCATGTCAGCTGGTGATCCATATTGTTGCTAAGCTGTGGAGTCCGTTTCCACATGCTAATTAATATAATCTGAGCTAAGGTTTTTATTCTCTGTAATCTAATTATAAATTCAGGAGGTAAGACTTTGGTAAGACTTGAAAAGATATTGTAATAGTATGATATATATTTTCTATATACTTTCATATAAATATATTCCAAATTCTTGACTCACAGACTCATGAGTTGTAGTCACAATAAATTGTTATATTAAGCCACTGAGTTTTGGAGTCTTTTGTTATGGAACAGTAGTGAAAATGTCCAGCCAGAGTGCACTACACAGCACATCCTCCCCTCCCCCAATTAGCCCAGCTAGAAATAGACTTTAATGGATCACTTTCAAAGGTCTACCTGTATTTGACCTTACTTACAGAGAACACAGAAGCCGTGAAAGTCTCCATCTCAGTACCTCCTTATATATCTGGAAGGAATTACTTAGATTTCTGTCACACTGTTATGATTAATTTGGAGGTACATTCCTTGTAATACTCTGCACCATGACATGAAATCTTTGGGGCTGGACTAGTAGAGATATAATATTTGGTGGCACTGAAGCAGGAAGAGGAAGCCACTGAACCAATCTTGCTACCAAGACTGGAAAATCAGAGATAATCCCTGGGTGAGTTATCAGATCTGGGAACAGAAGAGGTGAAGAGGTGTCCACTGGGGTCCCAGATTAGGGGTGGTCCGGATAGTGGAATGCAGGTGGCATCAGACTGAGAGTTTTGGACTAAGCCCAAGAACCTCCCAAGGGTTTAGGAAGACCATTTTGCATGTGGGGACTACTGGGTAGTCCTAGACCTACTTACCTGCTCAAGGGATAAACCAAGAAATAAAAGAATGCATGAATGAAAATAAAAGACAGTACCAGTAATGACATGCAGTATTATAACACTTCTACAGCAGGCACTGTGCCAAGCGTCAAGTGTATTAGTTCATCTTTTTCTCACCACATTATTATGAGGTTAATATTTTTAGTTTTCTCTTTTTACATAGGTGGAAACAGAGGTCGACAGAGAGGAAAGGTAATCTGTCCAAGCTGGCACAGAATTGCCACGAGAGCACTTGTGTCTGAATCCAGAGTGTTCAGACTCCAAAGCCCATAGTCTCTAACTCTTATCTTTGGATCACCTTTTGGGTGACATTCAAGAACAGGATAAACGACCAGTCTCGTGCAGAAATGTTCCCTTCATCCCATCAGCGGTGCAGGCGCCTCATCTGCATTACTGCTCAGAAGGAATCAGCATGATTCTCTTTGGAAACGCAAAGGCATCCGGGAGAGTTCTGGAAGTACCAGGAAGCGCCCATCACACAACATATAGTGGACTCCTAAAATAATACTCTTTCTCTACTCATGGTAAACATTTACTTTTTGGTATCTGTTCATTTACTGGATAAAACCCAAGCAGCAGTAACTGTGCAGTTACGATGTTTCAGAAATACACAATAATCCCCAAAAGATGGCCAATGTGAAGGTAGGTTTAGAAACAACAGGTGGGAGAATGCGAAATGCAGTGCATCCGTGTGACAAAGAAAGAGATGCTCAAATAAGCTTGTGGTGACAAAAGAAAGAAAAAGGAGGGTGTTTCACCGGGAAGGGCCAGCATACTAAGGTACAAAGGGGTGCAGCTTGGGAAATCCTAGGTAAGAACATGATGCCATCAGTGGAAATTAATGCCATCTCAATAATCCAGAAACGTCATTGGTTCTAGTGGGCAGGGAGGTCAAAGAAAAACATATCTACTTCTCACCAATCACTCCATTGGCAGTGGCTCGGGTGTCTGCAGGAGTCGTCTGTGCAGGGTGGGGGTGTGCATTCGAGTGGGGTAGCGAGGTACGGCTTGATGAAATTTGAACAGCATTTGCTTTGAACAATTCTATCTTCATTGTTATCTCATCAAAAACAAACAACCGTACAGTCAGCTCTGGAAAGCCCGGTAATAATATGCAATTCTTTGAATGTCCTCTGTAACCTTTTCTATTTTCTCACATGTCCTTAAAAAGACAGATAGAGCTACAGATGATTATCAGGTAAGGAGAGAAGATAAGCAAACACAAAGTAATAATATAGCTCTCTGAAATCATTGGTTGTTTCCCTGCCGAGTATGTGCACTCAAATAAGCCATCACTTAATGTCTTACTCTGCTTCTTAATAAAAATCCTGTGAAGGCAGGGCGTTTTCTCATTCTCACCCTTGGCTCCCTCTGTGAATAGGCTCTGGGAAGCAGAATATTCCTCTGGATTTCCTCCCTGCTGTTCCTCTATTTCTCTCCATCCCCAAGATCTTCCAAACTTTCCATCACATGGGGATGTACAAGAGCCAAGCACTCAGCAGCTCACACGAGGCCTCAACCATCTCAGCAGCTCACACGAGGCCTCAGCCATCTCCCACATTCTCTTCAAATCAGACAGATTTCCTCATCATCCTCTGGATCACAACACGCATTTCCCCGACAGTCCCTTTTTTCAAGTAATTTGTCCAGTTCAACAAGCTTTCCCTACTCACCTTGTTGGTGCCAGTTTGGGGCTAGTGGGGGTGGGGGTAAGCAATGTAGAAAGAGGCAGGAAGGGTCTGAGCTGGACAGGCCTGGGTGTGAGCCTTGCTCTACTGTTTATCCCCTCCATGGGGCTTGAGCAAGACATTTAATGCAGCCTTTGAAATGTGGCAAGCCCTCCATGAGTATTTGTGCACATGTGGTTACGAGTACTTACGGAGATCTGAATCCTATCTATCCAAGCTCCAGCTCAAATTCTACAAGGCAGATCTTTAGCCTGGGGGGAAACAGTGATGGCCATCTTGACCACTTCTTTGTGAGACATGCACATGAATATTTTACATCCCAGGCTTTTGCTTTTAATATATTTTATTGCACTTTAGGTTCTGGGGTACATGTGTAAAACATGCAGGATTGTGTATAGGTACATACATGGCAATGTGGTTTGCTCCCTCCATGCCCCCGTCACCTATATCTGGCATTTCTCCCCCTGTTATCCTTCCCCAACCTCCCTACCCCTGCTGTCCCTCCCCTATTACCCCCAACAGACTCCAGTGTGTGATGCTCCCCTCCCTGTGTCCATGTGTTCTCATTGTTCAACACCTGCCTAGGAGTGAGAACATTTGGTGTTTGATTTTTCTGTTCTTGTGTCAGTTTACTGAGGATGATCGTTTCCAGATTCATCCATGTCCCTACAAAGGACATGAACTCATCATTTTTTATGGCTGCATAGTATTCCATGGTGTGTATATGCCACATTTTCCCTGTCCAGTCTATCATCGATGGGCATTTGGGTTGGTTCTAGGTCTTTACTATTGTAAACAGTGCTGCAATGAACATACGTGTGCATGTGTCTTTATAACAGAATGATTTATAATCCTTTGGATATATACCCAATAATGGGATTGCTGGATCAAATGGAATTTCTGTTTCTAGGCCCAGGTTTTGGGAGGACACTCTTCCCAGAGCTAAGCTGAAGGCTGCCTCCCTGAATGCTGGTCACTGACCTGACTTTGACTTCTACAGACACCGGAAGGGGTGGGCTGTGTACTGCTGCCCCTCTTTCAGACTTCTGAGTCCTACTTTGTGAAAGGTCCACAGAAATTCGGAGAAGGGACAGATGTAATTCCCTTTGCCTGGGACTCCTTTCCTCCTTACTCACAAGGCCAAGTCCCGCGTGTCCTTCAACACCTAGTGTGGGTGTGACCAGCACACTGGTCAGATTGCAGATACAATGCAGCTCAACCTGCTAAACTTAAATTTCAGATAAGCGACAAATGCTTTCTTAGTGTACCTATGTCTCTAACAGTGCATGAGACATCCGAGGCTAAAAAAAGGTGTTTATCTGAGATTCAAATTTAAGTGGGGCCCTTGAATTTTTATCTGCTAAATCTGGCAGCCCCAGTCAGGTGTCCTTCCTCTGTGTGTCCCTCATGCCTGTGCACATCCCTATCAAAGCACTCCCATGCGTGCATTTATTTATCATGCTGTTCTTCTCATACTTCACATCAGAAAACTGTATGGGCTTCCACCACCCCGGCCGCGGACACAGCGACGCCTCCCTTGCGTTATCGCGGTTGTCTTCCGCCTGCTGGCCTTGCTCCATCCTTGCCGCCTTGTGTCTGTTCTTTGCGCAGACAGATTTCTCTAAAATGTAAGTCAGTGAAGTCCCAACTCTGCTCAGAATCCTGAAAATAAAATCCAAAGTCCTTCCAATATTGACGAGACCCCTCTCACTTTGCCCCACCTGCACATCTGACCTCATGTCCTGTCGTTCTTTCTGCTCATTCCCCTCCCCAGGTCTTCCCCAGACATGCCCAATGCCCTCCCACCGCAAGGCTTTTGCATTTCCAGCGCTTCTACTCTGAACACTCTTCATTGTATGATGTCATGCTCCCCGCCCCACGTTATTCCCATCACCTCATCAGACTCTCCTGTCGCTCTCTGTAAAATCTTGCTTTCAACCGTGCTCTTCATCCCCCACGGCCTGCTTTACTTCCTTAGCATGATTGTACTGACCGTTGACATATTATATGTCCGTGAATTTGCTTTCAGGCTGTCCTCCTCACTGCATCTTCCACAAAGGCAGAAATTGTTTCGTGCCCTCTTCCAGATCCCCACTGCTTAGCCTTCTCTGCTGGGTATTTAGTAGTTACTTAGTAAATATCGATTACATGAATGAAAGAAAGAATGAATGTTTATACGACTGCTCTTTTCCATAGAATGGGAAGTCTCTGGTTGCCCTGGGTCCTTTTCCAAATCCCCAGTTATTAGCACAAGACCAAAGACATAGTAGTACTTCTCCAAAGCCCCGTGCCCAACATAGGGTGGCACATGGTGGGGCCTCAGTACGTGCTGCTTGTGTCTTGAACTGTGGAACATGTTTCCTGGCTCTTGGCAATGAAGCTGAAGGTCTTAATTAACATGCTCCTGGAAATCCATCAGAAGGTTATGGGATTTGAAAACTGCTACTGAAAAAAAAAAGGGGGTGAAATAAAATAAAATAAAATCACAGTCTTGGAAAACTCTGAGCATTGTGTGCATCCTTAAAACATCTCGACTTCAAGCTTTCTCTCCAGGATATGGAAAGTTCAGAGCTGCTAAAAAGTCAAATATATTTGTTGAGAAAAAAATCCATATGAACAAAGAACACAATAAACATCCTTAATTAGGAGTAGAACAGGCAAGTAAAGGGAGTTGGCTCTGATGTGTGCCATAGGTAGCAATGATGGGAACACAGACACTTCAGCCCTTTCCCTCTTCGGAAGGAAATGAGGAGAGTGATTTATAAGAATACTTACTTATTAGCAACAAGATATCGTGATTTACCATTAGGAGGCAAAGACATGCCCCAGGAATGAATAGCTAATATTTATTAAGGATTTCTGCTATGCTCATTATTAGAGCTGACCCTTTCACCTCACCAAAAAAAGTTATGATAAATGTGTGACAGGATCTTTGTCCTCCAAGGATCAGTATTTGTAGGTAGCTCCATCCAAGAGAGCTTTCTGCCATGGAGATGTCCTTTATCTGTGCCTTCTGATATGGCAGCCATGAGTGAGAAGAAATGTGGTCAATACCATCAAAAAACTGGAGTTTTAAAATGTATTTAATTGTAATCTATGTACATTTAAATACACCTGTGGCTAGTGGCATTGGATAGTAGAGTTCTAAAGTAAATAGAACTTAGGGCATGAAGGTAACTGTGGTCAGCTTGGCAAAGTGGGTAAGAATCTGCATGCCCAGGGATCAGGGAGTCTGAATTCAATGTCAACTTTAATTTACTTCCTCCATGGATATACTCAGCCTCTCTGTGGCTTGGTGTTCTTATCTCTAAAGTGGAGAAGATAATAGCTCCTGCCTTATGGGTTGTTCAATTAATTAACTGAGCTAATATGGATAAGGCATGCAGAACAGTACCTGGCACATAGGAAGCCTTTTGCAAATGCCATATAATTAGGAGAATTATTTATGGAGGCGGGGGGCTCAGGGGTGTGTCATTTGTTGATAAGTTATATCTCTGTGTGCAATTAAATATCGAGAAATATAATGGCTCAGTTCTTATTAATCCAACACACATTACAGATGTCTTATTCTGGGTACCAGGTGACAGGAACACAGGTGTGCACACAGTGCTGCTCACAGTCCGGCAGAGATGACCAGAATGTAAACAGAACATTTTAATTTCTTCATTTATTCATCAAGCATTTACTGAAGACCTACCATGCCCCAGCCCTGTCTTCATCTCTGGGAATTTCTTAGTGAACAAGATAGCCAAGGGTCCCCATTCTTACTGTTGCTTATGTTTTAACGGCAGAGACAGGCTATCCATCAGTCAGTCAGTCAAGAAGGGTTCAGTGCTCCGTAAAAAAACATTATAGAAGGATAGAGGCTGAGTAGCCTTGCAAACCTCTTCAAAAAGGCAAGATTTAACTGAAAAGTCAGGGTGATGAGGACTGCGCTGTGAAAGGTGACAGGGAAGGTTTCCAGGCAGATGACACTGAGCCAGGATGCAGATTGCCTCAGGTGGGAGGCATCGGGAGGTGGCTCAGACTGAATGGCAGCCCTGGGGGCGTGAGGGTGAGTGAATTCATTTAGGATATATTTGGGGATAATGTCAACAGAAAGAACTTCCTTCAGGATCCGATGGGAGCAGTGAGGGAAAGAGAGAAATAAGTCTGCCTGTGATTTTGGCTGGAGCTTCTGGGTGGTTCTGTGGACTGACATAAGGCCAGAGAGGCAGAACAGCATTAAACGGGAAAAGCTAGAGGTCTATGTGGACCCTTTGGTTACACTGAACATGCTTCCTATAGTCCCAGCACTTTGGGAGGTCAAGGTGGGAGAATCACTTGAGGTCAGGAGTTTGAGACCAGCCTATGCAACATAGTGAGACCCCTATCTCTATAAAATATTTTAAAAACATAGCCTGGTGTGGTGGCTTGTGCCTGTGGTCCCAGCTCCTTGAGAGGCTGTGGTGGGAGGATTGCTTGAGCCCAGGAGGTTGAAGCTGCAGTGAGCCAGGATTACACCACTGCACTCCAGCCTAGGTGACAGAGAGATACCCTGTCTCTATTTTTAAAAAAGTTGAACACGCTTCCTAGATGTCTAAATGGAGGCAGAGTGCTGTTATTCCAGAAGTAGACATTTTCGCTGGTCAAGAAGTAAGGGGAATATTTAAAGAAGGTGAGAAGGGATGTGTTGGATTAAACCACTGGGCAGTGGGAACTGGAGCAGGTCCGGAGAGCTGGCTCATAGTAGATGGAGACCAGGGAACAGCAAATAATTCCTCAGTGAGGGCACTCAGAGAAGCTTTAGTTACCGGAAAGCATTAGGAGTGGAGTCGAGGGTGAAGCAGTGCCTTCCTGGAGTTTTAGGCTCCTTCCAACCCTCTGCATAAGGAGTTGACAGGTGAATGCTCTGCAGGCAGATAGCATTTGAGGCAACACTGCATGAGGGGTGCTGTTCAGGTACCTGAAAATATGGCCAAGAAGGTTTTCTGAGATTTCTTTCATGTAAGAAAATGATGACCTTCCCTACAAGGATTTCTGTGAATCTATAAAAAAGGAAAACAAAGCAAAACCAAAAATCAGCAACTTCTTTCTCATGTATCTTGAATTTGATGCATTTCTTTCGTCAGCATTGACCTGCTATTTTGCTGCCATGCCAACAACCACTTCTTGCTGGAAGGGTGGCTGTGACTAAGCAATTCTAAGTGGAATGGATTCCTCATTTTAAATGTGTCTCTTCCTTTCCACGTAACATTCCATCACAAGCATTTCTCCACGTGGCCGTGTCGGCCGAGATCCACGGCGATTTTATGCTTCTCTAGGCTGCTTTAGTTTCCTGTATTTATATGAAAAGGTACTTATCTAAAAACTACACTTCCACCTGCATACAGGTTGTTTCTATTTCAGTTTATTTTCTCTGATTATAAAATAATTATTGAATCTTTGTGGGAAATGCAGAATGCAATGTGCAAAGAGCATAAAATATCGCCTGGAATCCCTCCGTATTATCCCGTTACATTTCACTGATGGCCTAGGATGCAATTTCACAATGTTTTGAAATTTATTTTTGAAAAGGCATTGTATAAACGTATTTTAAATGTTTGGGTAGTACACGGAGTACATGGTGAAAGATAGTTCTCTCTTCCTCTAGACTTGAACCGGCTCGCCTACCAGTTGTGACGGTTCTTACAAGTTGATGTTGAAATTTCCGGAGCGTCTGCCTTCTCAGGCATGCATCTCGCATTGCCCATGTCTATCTTGCTCTTTTTTATTTGTTTGCATATACTTGGGTACATTTTATGCATGTTTTCTGTTATTCTGCCTTCTTCCCCTCAAAATTGGAGATCATTCCGAAGCGAACATTTATATTTATTGAATTCTTTTTAAAATAGCTGTTTATTTCAGTGCATAGAAATGCCAGAATGTAACCAGTCCTGTTCAAAAAATGTCCGTGATGAACAAATTACCTTAATTTGACATCTATTCTTTCCACTGCGGGCACTGTCGATCTAAATGCTGTCCTTCGAAGGTCATTGGTTTTTGCCGTTTGCCTTTAAAATTATTTTTGTCCACGATATTCTTCCCTTTCTCTGTGATGTATTCAAAAATAGACTTTTACTTATATTGTTTTGTACTGAGTTTACACCTTCTATCTTGGGACTCATATACTTCATTGATTTATTTTATTATACTTTAAGTTCTGGGAAATGTGCAGAATGTGCAGGTTTGCAGCATAGGTGTGCACATGCCATGGTGATTTGCTGCACCCATCAACCTGTCATCTACATTAGGTATTTCTCCTAGTGGTATCCCTCCCCTAGTAGCTCCCCCAACAGACCCCAGTGGGTGATGTTCTCCTACTTGTGTTCATGCATTCTCATTGTTTAGCTCCCACTGATGAGTGAGAACATGCGATGTTTGGTTTTCTGGTCTTGTGTTAGTTTGCTGAGAATAATGGTTTCCAGCTTCATCCATGTCCCTGAAAAGGACATGAACTCATCCTTTTTTATGGCTGCATCATATTCCATGGTGTATATTTCTTTATGTTTGAAAACATTCAGCTACTGTCTCTTTAAACATTCTTCTCCAGCACCTCTTCCCTTATCTTGAACTCCTGTTGGAACTTCTCAAACTTTCCTCTAAGTAGTTTGATTTTCCCATCTCTTCATCTCTCTGTCCTGAATTCTCATTAATTCCTCAGCCTTATATTCTATTTCACAAATTCATTTTTAAAATACTGGGTTTTCCATCAGAATTCTATATTTTACAATTGAGGGTTTTTGGATTGCTTACCCCTTCTCTGTTAATATCTATCAGTCTGTTTTTTTAAAAATAGTCATGTCTAGCTTTCTGTATGCTATTCATTCTTATCACTTTGAGAAGTTTATTCTTATATTTAGAGTCTTTTCCCAATGCATAATGATTCCCATTTCCTTATGAAAATGCATCTTCCCTTGGTTGTATTTAGGTAACTTTTATGATGTCAGCTTTCCTCATGTGCCTTGAAATTTTAATCTGTACGCTCTTGTTAAATGAAGATTTTTAAATCTCTGATCTTACCCTCTCCGAGTCATTCTCTCAGGACGGCCTCCCCTATCTTTCCGGGGCCTCTGCGGCATGAACAAGTGTGCTTCTTGGCTCTCCGCAGCTTCCCATCTCTGAACCTGAAGAGTAGGAAGACTAAGTCTGAGTATACTCTCAAAAGATTCAGCACACTGGATTTTTGGGGTTGTTTACCTGCGAGTGTAGCTGAGTGTATTTTATGTATGCAAAGGCAAGTGAAGTGGGTGTTAGCTGTCTGGGAAGGCGGAGCGTGCTGGGACTAGGCAGTTGCTCCGCACACCTTTCCCGGGGCACGTGGCTAGACTCTGTTTTCTTGCCATCTTCGCAGCTCCTTAAAGCCCCGCAGCTGAGTAGAGGTCAGTAGATTGCAGGCAGGGAAGATGCAGGCCCCTTCCACAGCTGACTCACACAGCTTCCTACCTGTGATTGTCCCTTCTCCCTTCCCTCATCTGGATGTCCAGCCTGGCGCCCGGTTGGAAGTCACGTCTTGGAGATTGCTAAGCCCCCAACAGACTTGATCCCTGCAGGTCTGGGAGCTGAGTCCCCCACTTTCCCCAGCAGTACTTTCTGTGATTGAGAAATCCGCTTCTTTTGTGTTGAGTCACTGAGACTTGGAGGCTTAGCTGCACAGCAATAAACCTAACGCCTGCCTTCTTTGTCCTTGCGGGTTTAAGCCTAAAAATATTACCTCGCTGTCATTGGAGAGGCGTTCCAGGAGCGAACATGTCCAAGTTACCCTGGTGAAGCAGCACTTCTCTCCATTTGTTTTCTCTCACTGCTCTGGAAGTCTGAGAGCTCCCTCATTGTATTTCTGAGTGCCTGAATTTATTTGTTTGTTTTCAAAATAGCTTTACTATCATTCCTATGGATTGGGTGCAGGAGGGGGAGGCTCAGATGGCCATCTTCAAACTAGTTTAGTGTGCTGCTGGAGTCTATTTGCTAATATTTTATTTAGGATTTTTCATCAATATTCATACGTGAGATTGGTCTGTAGTTTTACTTTATCCTCTCTGTCAGGTTTTAAAATCAATGCCAGACTGGTTTCACAAAAGGAATTTAGAAGCCTCTCTTCTCTCTCTATGTTTCCAAAGAGTCCGAGAATGTTGAAATAACCCATTCCTTAAAAATGCGAGGACTTCATTGGTAGAACTACCTCACCCAGGGATTTTGAGAAGAAAAGCTTTTTTAAAAAAGTCTTCAATTTCTTTTATGGAACTATTTATATGCAGAGAGTCTATCCATCTGAGATCAACTTGTTTATTTATGATTTCTTAGAAAACTGCCTATGTCATAAAGATTTCAAGTTTATTTGCATAGCATTAAGCAAATTATTTTCTTGAATTTCTATTATTTTTCTGGGTTTCTTTTGATACTCATATTTTCATGTACGTATTTATACTTTCAAAGAAGGATTGTATTCTTGATTATCTTTTCTAATGTTTAAAAAAAATTCTTGGTTGTTAACAAGCTCTTGAATGTATTTTATTCTCATTTTCTATTTTCGAACTCATTACTTTTTGTTTTTATTGTTTGCAAGCCTTTGGTCTGCTTCAGCTTCTCTTAGACTTCTTGCATTGACCTTTTTTCTTACTTCTTGAATGGAATGTTTCTTATAGTTTTATTCATTTATCCTTGTAAAAAAATTAAATGATTTTAAGGCATTTTGTCCTGAATGTAGCTTTAACAATAGCTTGCTAGTTGGTGTTTGTATAATAGTAATTTATGTTATAAAGATATTCTACATTTTGCAGCTGAAACTCAGGCATCTGGGCCAGGCATCACTCATAAAAATACATGTTTGGTTGGGAGGCCGAGGCGGGTAAATCACGAGGTCAAGAGATCGAGACCATCCTGGTCAACATGGTGAAACCCCGTCTCTACTAAAAATACAAGAAATTAGCTGGGCATGGTGGCATGTGCCTGTAATTCCAGCTACTCAGGAGGCTGAGGCAGGAGAATTGCCTGAACCCAGGAGGCGGAGGTTGCGGTGAGCCGAGATCGTGCCATTGCACTCCAGCCTGGGTAACAAGAGCAAAAATCTGTCTCAAAAAAAAAAAATACATGTTTGGAAGTGAGCATTCTTTAAATCATAGACATTTTTTAGAAGTGCAGAGTTTAGCCATTGAAGGGATGTAAGCCTGGTAGGTGAGGCAGAGGAAGTTTCTGGGGCAGAAAGGACTTTTCTGCTTTTGGAATGTGTGGCGGTAAGGAAGAAGATTTCTTTCTCAGGCTACTTTATGATAATCATTTTGAGGATCTTTCCTGTTAAGCATGTCAGCTAGTGTGGTTCTTCAGACCTGCCTGCAGTTCTGTGACCTGGCCATCAGACAAACCCCTTGCACTTCATCAACCAGGGATGGCTTCTGTTGTTGTGACTTGGAAACTGGACTGCTTTAGAAGCATACCAATCGATCCTATATATTCTGTCACTTCATATATAGTGTGTTAAATATCCAGAAATTATCTTATGTTATTTAGGTTTTCTGTATCCTGACTGATTTTCTTTTTAGTTTTTTTTCTTAAGCCTTTTAATTTCAGGTGATCGTAAATTCTTACTTTCATTTTATTTTACTTTATCTTATTTAAATTTCTACTCTTATGGGCTGAGAGAGGCGCACTAAAATTTCCTAACATGATTTTTTCTGTCTTCTTTTTTTTTTTTTGAGATGGACTTTCACTCTTGTCGCCCAGGCTGGAGTGCAGTGGTGTGATCTCAGCTCACTGCAACCTCCACCTCCCAGGTTCAAGCCATTCTCTCCTGTCTCAGCCTCCTGAGTAGCTGGGATTACAGGTGCCAGCTACCATGCCCATCTAATTTTTTGAATTTTTAGTAGAGATGGGGTTTTGTCATGTTGGGCAGACTGATCTCCAGCTCCTGACCTCAGGTGATCCACTTTACACTTTCGATATCTTCGTGCATTAATTTTGCTGCAGTTTTAATTTTTGCATACTTATTTAAAACTGCCACATCTTCATTGTGACTTTTTTACTCATGAAAAATTGTCTTACATTAACTTCTTTAAAACTCTGTGCCTTGAATATATCCTTGTCTGACATTTTAAGGTTGGTATCTGCCTTGGAGTGTGTATGCATGGGTGTGTGTGTATATGGTTGTGTTTCTTCTATTCATAATCATTTGGAAGGACTATTATGTGTTTTCATTTCTTCTAGTAGTTTTATTTGTAGCTATACATGGATAGAACACACACGATTTTTACTTCTACAGGCAGAATTGATTGCCTTTTCGCTCTGAAACACACACACTGTGGTGATCTTAATTTTCTCTCCCTGATCATTGTCGTCCCCCACATCCCTCCTGTACTACTAATTTTGATTAGTTATATTATAAATTTATTTCTTCAAGAGAATGTTTTACACTTTTAATATAATTTATATGCTTTTATAAATCTATTAGATTTAAAAATGTATGTGTTGATTGTCCAACCTTTGTGCGTGCCTGTAATCCCAGCCACTCAGGAGGCTGAGGCAGGCGAATTGCCTGAACTCAGGAGGCAGAGGTTGCGGTGAGCCAAGATTGCGCCATTGCACTCCAGCCTGGGTAACAAGAGTAAAACTCCTTCTCAAAAAAAAAACCTTCACAATAAAAGATGATGAGGTTGGCATTCATATAATCTCTGTCCCCTTCTTTCTTTTCCTTCCAATTTTTGATAGTTTACATGGCATGCTTGAGTATATACATTGTATTCAATAGCAAAATTCCCCACAGCTGTCTAGTAGTTTTTTTCAAATTAATTCATTTAGGTTAACTTAATAACAATCTTTAATTCTTTTACAGTATCTTCTTTTATTACTGGATTGGTGACAGCATAACTTTCATAACTTTTAATAGTTTCTTTAAAAAGAGATCCTGGAATCTCTTTCTTGAGTTGTTAATGTTTAAAAATGACTATCTGTGTTGCCTTGCTCTATAAGAACATTTTGGCTAGGTATAAAATTATTGCATCACACTTTTCCTGAGGACTCTGGAGACACTGTTCCATTCTTTTATAGCACTGAATGCTTCAGGAAAAGTTTAAAGGCAGACTATTACTTTTTAATCTTGCAGATGAGTTGACTTTTTCTTTGTAGCTATAGAGCTTTTTTTTTTTTTTTTTTTATTTAGTATGTTTAATAACTGCTAAAACATGCCTCTCTGCTTATGGATCTGTCTCAATTCGTCTGGGAATTGGTTCTGTCAATATGTAGATTCAAATTTTAATTTCAAAAATAGTTACTTATTTAACACCCTTAAGTAATTTCTATGTTCTATTTGTTTCGGTCACTGGATTAATGAGCAAAAGAAATAGAACGTTAAAATTTAACATCTTGTCATTTTTTTAATATCCATTGTTTTCTTTTCTGTAAGTTTAAACCTTTGGTTATTTTTTTTTTCTGTTTTGTTTTCCTCAGTTTCTTCAGGCATGTTTTCCATGCACAAACCATTACTGTAGCAAAGTCTATTTCTTATTTACTGCTTCCAAAATGGCCTTTACTTATTTGATGATTTTACTTTTATTTTTCTCTTCTATTTTGTCTTGATCTTTGTCAATTCATTTTTTTCAATTTTATTTCATTGTCTTTTTTCATAATTTGGCTCTTATATTTCTGCTTTGATCTTTTGTTTCATGAAGGCCATAATTTCTTTTAAAGATACAGTACGAGGGTCACAGTTGCCTTCCTGAATACACAGTTTTTTCTGAAGTGTGTTTATTGCCTACTCTGTTTTGCCATGTTTTCCTTACTCCATACTTGGGATTTTGGAGGACTGCCTTGTTGGTTATTTATCTTTGGTTTTCCCTCATCTTTAGATAAGATCCTTCCTTCTGGACGAGCTATGTGCTGCTGGAATATGTGTGAGAGAAAGGCCAGGAGATGGGGGCAGACTGGAAGGCAGCTTGAAGGTGAGAGGAAGAATTTGAATGTTGATCTGTTGTCTGTGGAGACTGTCCGATTGTCTCCTTATTTTTTGAAGAATCGGTGGTCTCCTGGCTATGCTGTGGTAGCTGCCCTGTCTCAACATCCTCACGTGTGCTGGGTCAGTTTTCTCTTCAAAACATCTTTCCTGGCTTTATGGAAGATACAATCAGGTCTTTTTTTTTCTCAGTCTCCTTATTATATCAGAAGCATCTTTACAATACACTTTTAAAATGGACCCTTCTACCTCCTTGTTTAATCATTATTGTAATGCTATGTTGTTTCTCATTTTGTACTTTAAATAATTATGTGATAAGGCCGGGCGCAGTGGCTCAAGCCTGTAATACGAGCACTTTGGGAGGCCAAGGCGGGTGGATCATGAGGTCAAGAGATCGAGACCATCCTGGTCAACATGGTGAAACCCCGTCTCTACTAAAAATACAAAAAATTAGCTGGGCATGGTGGCACATGCCTGTAGTCCCAGCTACTCAGGAGGCTGAGGCAGGAGAATTGTCTGAACCCAGGAGGTAGAGATTGCGGTGAGCCGAGATCACGCCATTGCACTCCAGCCTGGGTAACAAGAGCGAAACTCTGTCTCAAAAAAAAAAAATAATAATTCTGTGATAAATCTTAAGGTATAGCATTTCATCAATATGTGAGGTTCTGTATTTGGGGCAGATGCCTACAAATGAAATTACCAGGTAAATGACATGAACATTTTTAAGGCTTCTGATTTGTGTTTGGAAATTGCTATTTACAAATTTTTATTTACATTTCTTCCAAAAATGTATCAGAATGTGTCAGAATTACCCCTTTTCATAACTTTCCTCTCCAAACACCAGTTGTATTAAACAACAACAAGAAAATCTCTTTAGAAGTTGACAAACATCATAGAACATTTTGTTTATTTATTTACTGATAGATTTAATTATTTTAAAAATTATTTTTTCTTTTGTGTGTTTGAATTATCTGCCCATATTCTCCACCCATGTATCTATCATATCTATTCTCAGTTTGTGTGAGGTTTTTTTAAAATAAGAAGAGTGATATGTTTGTCATAGTTGTTAAAATGATGTGATTCTGTTTGCTTTAATTTTCTTTATGACATATTTTACTTCAGAATTTTACATTTTCATGCAGTAAACTGATTTTTATATTTTTTTGGTAATTTTTTTTCTTTAAGTCTTGGGAGTCCCTTTTCTATTTCATGAATAGATAAAAGTTTGGTGATTTCTTTTAGCTTATTGAGAGTTTGATATTTTAAATTTTAAATTTTACCTAAACTTTTGTTAACTTGATTTTGTACTCTGCGTTCACTAAACATTATGTTAAGCATGTAACCTTGATGTTAAAGACTTTGCTTTGTGACTATTTTTCTACACAATAATCTCCTGTGGAATATATCATAATTTTTTGACCCTATTATTAGCTGTTTAAATTGCTCCTGGTACTTTTACTATTTTAGAGTATATTATAATAAAAAAACTTCCAAATAATTATTTTCTCCTTAATGTGAATTCATTTCTACTAAAAGTGTGATATGCAGGACTGAAGTTATAAACATAATTAAATCTTTTGAGACAGATGACTTTGCAAATGGGGTTTTCCATTTTGTAATTTGATCAAGGCTATTGTCTGGAGAGTGTCAACACAGAATTCCCTGAGGTGACCAGGCTGCTTAGCCTGGCATGTTAACTAGGATTCCCAATCTACTACATTTTCTTGATCAATTTCTAGTATGCAAAAGCTGTTGTTGCTTTGCTTACTATTTATTTTCTCATCATTTACAGAGGAAAACACTGGGACCACTGAATGCTCAACCCGTCTTCCTAGGTTGACAGAGCCGGAAATTGGGCAAGCCAGGCTGCGAGCCATGTTGTCTGATTCCTAGTCCAGTACTCTTTCCCTGTCTCACTGCCTCTTAAAGCAAACATGAGCCCATTGACCAGAGTCCAAGGCGAGAGATGATTTTTTTTTTTTTTGAGAAGGAGTTTCGCTCTTGTTACCCAGGCTGGAGTGCAATGGCGCCATCTCAGCTCACCGCAACCTCCGCCTCCTGGGTTCAGGCAATTCTCCTGCCTCAGCCTCCTGAGTAGCTGGGATTACAGGCACGCGCCACCATGCCCAGCTAATTTTTTGTATTTTTAGTAGAGACGGGGTTTCACCATGTTGACCAGGATGGTCTCGATCTCTTGACCTCGTGATCCACCCGCCTCAGCCTCCCAAAGTGCTGGGATTATAGGCTTGAGCCACTGCGCCCGGCCGGCGAGAGATGATTTAAAAGCTCAGAGCGGTGCACACGACCATCAGTATTCAAGGGAAATAGCAGCCACCCATCTATGCAACAGCAGAAGCATTTGGAAAATTTCTTGAAAAGGAAGCTGCCTCTTACAGTCCCTCTGAAGTCCTTATGATATTCAAGAAACCTTCCAGCAGTTGCTCCTGAAAATTTTGTGAGGTGAAAATCTGAAGAATTTGGCCTGGCTTTCACCAAATATTTATGATGCCCTCATTAGTCTCCAGTCCAAGGGTGGTACAGGCTCTCATTTGAGTTTCTGAGCGGTTAGAGGGTTTTGAAGAGAAATGTCTTATTATACGCACTGTTTATACAGATCAAATATGCACGTGCTGGTTTCGCAGACCGGTGTCACTGCTGCCGTGATTTACCGCTGCAGCGATAATGAGGTGCACCAGGAGCTCCCTGCTCCCCACCGCAGTTGCTCGGGAACATCTGGGCTGTGGTGGGCTGGGGGAGGCCACTCATGGCACTTGACGCTTCCATGGGGCCGAGGGATGAGAGGAGGCGTTCGTGTCACTGCATTGCCTGGCAAGTTTGACTGGCGTGTGATAATGAGGTGACATTCACACCAACAAGGCAATGGGGGCGAGAGGCGGAGAATATTCCAGGCAGAGAAAGCCACTTCCATAGCAGCCTGGAGGCCACAGAGAGCAACGTGAGTTTCAATAATTGAAGGTTTGGTGTAGCTGGAGAACGTAGGATGGAGGAGTGACTGAAGGTGAGCGGGAGAGGAATGCAGGCACTGGGATCTGAGTGGCCTTCTAGGTTCCTCAAGGAATTTAGGTATTATACTTGGAAAAATGGGAAGGCATCTGTAGGTGTTTAGCTAGCAAGCGACATCATCTGGTTTATGATTTAAGATGATTACTCCGGTTTATTGTGTAGACATGGGGTGGCAGGAGAGAAAGGTGAGACAGAAAAGCAAGGTAGGAGGCTGAGGATTCCTAGAGGTGATGACAGAAACATGGAGAAGAGTGGAGGCCATGGAGAGGCAGAGGAGGGTATGCATGGAGTTAGGTTCTAGAGTCGACATGATTCTGTGGCCATGTGGATATGTGGGTGAGGAAGGAAGACACTGTAAGTTTCCTTTGTTTCAGTGTAGGCGACTATTTCATGCGACCTCTAGAGTGCCAGGTGAGACAGTTGAAAGAGGAATATGAAGAGTCTGTCCTGGAGAATCTGAGTTTAAGTTGCCTGTGGGCTGCCCCAGAGGAGAGTCTAAGTGGCCTGCTGGGCATACAGATCTGGTTCAGGAGGAAAAATAAATGGGGGCATATACAGGCTTGTGTAGATTTGGAAGCTGGAAGTGGAGGACCTTCTTATCCTATGACTTCTGTTTCCTCTGAGAGGAACAGATGCTCTCCTAAGCAGGAGCCTGGAAGTCTTGGAAGGCACAGAGGTGCGGGGAGAGAGCTAGCTGTGGGGATGCAGGTATGGACGACAACACGCGCCCTTGCCTTGAGCCGCTTTCTAGGCAACTTTAGCTGAGGACGCAGGTAAGCAGTGGATGACGCCACCAGAGGTGAGGAGCGCAGTGGAAAGGGCAGGAAAAACAGATGATTGGGAGGGGGGGCTCCTTGCCCCAATTCCAGGAGGGCAGGTTGAAAAGAGGGGAAGAGTCTAGAACACTAGAACAAAACCAAAACTAATAAGCAAAAACAAAATGAAACAAAACAAAAAACCAAAACACCCTAACATTTGAGTTGGGATTTAAAAGATGAGAAGATTTTATTGAGGTGGAGTGGGCCCCTGGAATGGAGACAGAGCCGTATTCACCTGGGAGGCTGCCAACAAGCACCTAAAAGCTCAGGAGTGAACACGTGATCAATATTTTTTAGGGAGGAAGTAGAAAAGAAAGGAAGGAGAGACAGAAAAAGAGAGCAGGGAAGAAAAAAAGAAAAGGCAGGAAGAAAAAGAAAAAAAGGAAGAAGAGAAAAAAAAGAGGAGGAAAAAGGAAGAAAGGAAGGAAAGAAGAAAAGAAGAGGAGGAAGAAAGGGAGGGAGGGAGGGAGGAAGGGAACAAGGAAGGGAGGAAGGAAGGAAAAGAGGTTAATGAACCAAGGGCTTAATCAGAATGAAGTTCAGTGAGGCTGGAGAACCACAAGGCAGGGTGATGTGGGGCCTAGTGGATCCAGGTGAGGTTTTAGATTTTACCTGAGGTCAAGGGAATCTCATGGATGAGGTGAATCCAGAAGGAGACGTGGTTACATCTGCAGATGCTTGCTAATGTTTTCACAGGAGGGTTGGAGGCTCCTTTGGCAAATTCATAAAAGAGGTAAATGTTTTGTCAACCAGTGCTTCCAGGTCTTTGTTTAATGCAATTTCAGCAAAAAATAGGCTCTTTGAAAGTTGGGGTCTGAGGCAGCTGTCACCAGGAGGAGGCTGAAGGACTCACAGGTGTGTGGCGGTGAAGACACCCACAGGTCACACCAGCCCTTCTCAGCACCCCTGCCCACCCCACACTCAGGGAGGGTCCTGACAACCAGAATGGGAAAATGAAGAGGGTGTGGAGCTGTGCCTCTCCCTAGGACAGAGAGGAGTCAGGGCTCTCCCATCCTGGCTCTGTCTGGTTGGTGGCAGGGTGGGTGCTTGGGAAGGAGGCCTGAGTGTGTTAAGAAAGCTCTCTCTCTTCTCCTTTCTCTCTGTCTTCCTTTTTTTGAAACGGAGTTTCACTCTTGTTGCTGAGGCTGGAGTGCAGTGGCACAATCTTGGCTCACTGCAACCTCCGTCTCCTGGGTTCAAGCAATTCTCCTGCCTTAGCCTCCCAAGTAGTTCTAATTACAGGTGCTCACCAACATACCCGGATAATTATTTGTATTTTTAGTAGAGATGGGGTCTCCCCATGTTGAGCAGGCTGGTCTCAAATTCTTTACCTCAGGCGATCTGCCTGCCTCAGCCTCCCAAAGTGCTGTGATTACAGGCATGAGCCACCGCGCCTGGCCCTTTCTTTTTTATTAACCTACAGAGAGAGCGATGCCGTCGAGCTAGAGCTGCCTTTTCCTTGGGAAGTCCTCACTTCATCAAAAGAAAACATTTGGAGAAAGGCAGCCCTGGTCTAATCTCAGTTTTGCTTCCTTTTACTACTTGCATGTGAGATAGGATGGGTTATTTTTCAAGGCTTCTTGTTTGTATGTGTGCGTGTGTGTGCATGTGTGCACGTGTGTGTGCACATGTGTGTGCATGAGTGTGTATGTGCTTGTGTTTGGTTCTTAAAGAACAATCCTTTTTCCATCAGAGCATGGCTGTGAGGCTGCAATGCTTACCATTCAGTGGGCATTAAAAAAATACTCATTCTTGTTCTCATCCATCTTGGGACTTGCTTTTGTATCTAGGGATCCAAGAAGGTCCGAGAAGTGGGAATATTACCTGAATACTTGTTGAATGAAAAATAATATAGTCGCATGTCAAGAGTATACAATTAGAGGCCAGTATTCAGAGCCCCAAGGGGTCATGACCAACTCGCATGAGAAGCTGGGAAGATCTGAGGAGAAGAGACCTTTGAGTTGGATCTTGCAGGCGGGGAATGGGAGGAGGACATGGTGGTGAAGAGGGAACAGGACCACAAGATGGGAGACCTGGTTTCCAGCACCCCACCCCACTCCCCACCCTATAGACTTGTATTGAGCGTGCAGGGGAAAAACTAAACTCTTTACCATTGGTTTCCCATCTGTAATGAATACACCTGGTCTCAGTTTCTACAATGTCCAGACCCACACCACTGACCCCATATTGGAGAGAGGAATCCATGTGGTATTAGACTTGAAAATGCTTGGAAAAGCACATCAAGATGCCTCCGTGCCTAAGGCCTGGTAGGAAGTGCTGGGGCTTCTCCCGCTATGTCCTCAGGTATGGTACCTTCATTTCTTCTCCACAAGCCCACGGTTCAGTCCTTCATTCCCCCATTAACTACCACCAGTCTCATTTGTGTTTGCTTCCCTTCACGACTGGCATAGAGCAGGCTGCGTGTCTGTGAACTCCAGGATGGCCGCAGTCATGTCTGGAATTTTCTTCTCTGTGTTCCTTATGCTTAGCTGAGAATCTGACAGGAGTTAGGGATCCATAGATGTGTAGGGAATGGACGAAGAATGTTTCACTGGGTGGAAGAATGAATGCTTGCATGAGTGCAGGCCAGAAGTTTTCCCAAGGAAAAGGCAGCTCTAGCTCCACACTGGACTTTCCTAGTGCTTCATTCCCTGTAGATTCTGAAGCTGTAACCACTGTGCTCTCCTTCCTTTTAAAAATATTATTTATGCATTTATGTATTTTTTTCTTTTACTTTCTGTGGTTTCTAAAGTCCACGGTAGGAAATTTCATCTCCATGTTTCCTATGCCTTACCTGGAATTCAAAAATTACCATACACCTTCATTCACTATAGGATTTTTTTTTTAAAGTACATGCATAGAAAAACATTGCTACTATTTCACTAGACAGGTTAATATTTTGTTCATTTTCTTCATTTTTTTCCTGTGTATGTATCTGAAGAGTTACCTATCAATATTTATCTGAATATTTTAAAAATTAAATATAATTATATAGTTTTGTTCTTTACTTATTTTCTATTTAGCATTATATCATGAGAATATTATGTATGTCCTTTTTTTTAAAGAAACAAAGTTTCATTGTGTGATTATATTTCATTAAATTATTCTTATTTTGTTGGATGTTTTAGACAATATTTACTTTTATAATATTATTGACAGAGAGGAAATAAATATACTGCAGACTAAATCTTTGAAGCCAATTTGGCTATTTCCTTAGAATGAAATTTAATTGTTTGGATTAATGGATTAACAGAGATATAATGGGCAAATAGAGTTAATGTATATAGATAGTTTAAGGCTTGTGGTAGAAATTGCCAAATTGTTTTTCTGAAAAAATGCTTTCATTTCCATAGTTTTCAGTGATAGCAGTGCTCACGTTACACAGTCTTCATAGGTCTGTGGCCAAAATTTGAAAGCAACTTGGAGTTAGCTCCAGGGTTTACTGGCTTTAATATTTATTGTCTGTTCTTAGATTCTATCGTTCAGTTCTTAATTTTGATTGATCTCCATGGTTTTGCATACATTTTTAACTAAATTTTCAGAGACAGGCTTGTATTAATATATGTCTTGACCCCTTATCTAGCTGAGAATAAATGACTTTCTATTTCACTCACACGTGAAAGACAATTTGGCTGGGTATAACACTGTTTGTTCACAAATTTTGCTCCCCACATCTATGCAGAGGCTGGCTCACTATCTCTTGTCATGTAATCTCAAAAGAGGTAGAATCTATCCTGAGGTTCATTCCTTCTTGAGTGATCTACATTGTATGCTTGGATACTTGTATAACTCACTTGTTTTCTTTCTCCTTATAATTCATCATTTTTGCTAGTACTTCCCTCTCTTTTGTTTGATTTTTCTCCCTTTAAATCAGATCAACCTTTTTGACTAAAATACCCTGGTCTCTTATAAATCCAGTTGTCCCTTCTATTCCTGTGGTTCTGACTTCCTACACATGATCACCTCTAACTCACGATGTCCAACATTCTTCTGTTTTCGTTACCTTCTCTCTTCTTCTCGTTATTTACAATTCGTTGTCTTTTTGTCTGAAGTCTAAAAGATCTGGTCAAGTTTTCTCTACATGTCACGTGGTTTATTTTTTACAGTGCTGGTTCTGCTCTTTAAAACATTCCCTCACGCCTGTAATCCCAGCACTTTGGGAGGCCAAGGCGGGTGGATCACGAGGTCAAGGGATCGAGACCATCCTGGTCAACATGGTGAAACCCCGTCTCTACTAAAAATACAAAAAATTATTAGCTGGGCATGGTGGCGCGTGCCTGTAGTCCCAGCTATTCAGGAGGCCAAGGCAGGAGAATTGCCTGAACCCAGGAGGCGGAGGTTGCGGTGAACCGAGATCGTGCCATTGCACTCCAGCCTGGGTAACAAGAGCGAAACTCCGTCTCAAAAAACAAAACAAAACAAACAAAACAAAACAAAACAAAACAAAACAAAACCCTTCCACACAGCATCTTTAGTGCTCAAACAACCCTCCCTCACCACACGTATCTTCTTTTTGTTCTTATTTAGACGTCGTTTGATTTTGCCGTTGTTCTGACTCATGACTTCTGGTTCGGTCCTGCTGAAGATGTCCAATAATGTCAGATAATTTTCTTTTAAGAAAATGTCAGCACTAAATTGTTCTCTGTGTCCTGAGTTTTCATTGGCTATTCAAACTACTGTTCTCTTTCTCTTTTCTCGTGCAGTGTTGTTCTTTCATCAGCTCCTTTTCCTGCTGACTCATCCTCGTATGAGGAGTGAGCTCTCTAGATGCTGGCCTGACCAAAGACAAGTCATATGCTCTACATTCGCTCTCTCTGCCATTTCCCAATTCATAAATTATATCTAAGTTGAGCTCCTCAGTGTCAAGTGTCTTCTATACTAATGATACGGATGAACGCAACAGAAATAGGAACACTACCTGTCAACCAAAGATTAACACATGACAATATGTGTTAATATGCTAAGTGCTTTACATACGTGAGCTCATTTTGTTCTTCAAACAACCTGCCAGGGAAGCATTATCTGTCATAAGGGATTTTGTAGATGAGGACATCGAGAGCTGGCAAAGTAGATAGCTTGACTGAGGTTGACCATCTAGCCAAGATTGCAGAATCTGTCTTGTAGCCCACCGCATGCTATGGAATGAGTCATCCAGGGAGACCGTGTGCTCACATGCTCCTTTTCACAGTCCCATGTGGGCTTAGACTCAGCACATGGATTGTGTGGAAAACGGCCATTTCCAGCATGCACTGCTACCAGGACCTTCCAGCCTCCGTTTCTACTCAACGAGCCTTAATTATGAAGACCATGTCTTCCAAGACCTGTCATGTGACCACTGGCTGTCTTGGATTTGACACACGTGATTTCTGAGAGTTACAATCTCTTAAAAGCTGGAATATAATAATTTGAATAGTAATGGTGGAATAACTGTCCTCTTTTGAGTCTACGATGTGGACTGTACTGTGGGAAGTGCTTCTCCTATATCAGTTCTATGAGTAAGGCTTTTATGTTCCCATTTTACAGCTAAATACACTCAGGTGGAGCCTCCTGATGCCTCTCCTCTTTAGAGTGCAAGGACAACTGTTGAAGGGAGAGAGCAAGAAACAGCAGTAAAGTTAGCACCCAAAGTTGTGCTGATATTAAAATGAAAGATCTGTGTAGTTTCCACTTTGGACAGATCTTGGATTTCTGTCCCAGAGGATCCTGGAGGGTGGGTGCAGGGGCTTTCTTCCTAACCTCAGGTAAGTGTAAGTGGGTTCACTTTATCAGCAGTGGCAAAGAAAAGGCAGGCTAAGAATGGCGATGTTTTGTCCTTTCCCCCGAGTTCTGCACTCAGCCTTATTCTGGCCAGATTTTCCGATTCTTAGCTGTAAGTGAAGATTTGGTGAGATTTCTTTCCCCCATGTTTCCGAGACTCTGATTTCTCTTCAGTGGACTAATGATTTTAAGAATATCACCCTTGTGGAATTGTCAGCCTCAAGTAAAATTTGTGCCAAGCCTTTATCATACTGATTGGTTCAAAAGTGTCAGAGCTCAACAATGCCGATTACCCTTACCACTATTATTCTGTGTTCAGAATGACTGAGGTAAGAAGCTGAAATGGCTTCCACCAGAGGCTGCTAGTTCGATGCCCTTTTAAAACTGAATTAATGCAGGTGAACTTAAAAATGTGTGCAGGTATATGTTCATATGGAATGTAGATTAGTGCTTGGCTCTAGAGAACCAGACAGGGGCGCAAAATAGAAAGCAGGGACAGTGTCAAAGCCTTCGACTGCCACGGATCCCAAACCTCATTTCCTAACTTTTTTGCTTAGGTGGTCCCTGGAACATACTGGCTGTCTTTACAAACCTTGTTTATTATAAATTTCACTGTAGCCAAGCTCAACCATTCAGATCTAAGCACTTTGGTCATTCTGGCCTTATGTTCCAAGGCAGCTCATTTAATTAATTTCTTCATTGATTCATCCCTCGACCCATCCACTCATCTTTCCATCTACCCATTCTGTCATCCATCCATCTATCCATTCATCAATCACCCACCCACCCTATCATTCATCCATGCATCCCTCTATCCACCCATTCACCAATCCATCCATCCATCCATCCATCCATCCATCCATCCATCCATCCATCCATCCATCCATCCATCATCTCCATCCATCCATCTACTTGCCCATCTATCCATCCGTCCACCCACCCATCCAACAGACATTAGCTAAGTAACTACTGTACACCAGGCCTGGCCCAAGGTCCTAGGGAAACACATGATTCTCAACATCCCCAACTCCTGGGTCCTCATGATCCCACAAGCCTGATGCAGCCAGCAGGGTGAGACAATCCTTAGGCACTCAAGTACATTGAGATGCTTCCTTGAATGAGAGGACAATGCATTTTAGGTGACTTCCAAAATAAATAACACCACCACGCAATCCACCTTACAGCATCCTCTTGCATCTTTCTTCAGAGCAAATGAAAATGAAAAGCCCAAAGCGCTTCTGTCTCTAAATATAGAAATGACAGCGCTGGTCTCCTTGGCCTCTTGGTGTGGAGGTTGCCTCAGCAGTGATAAGGGCTCTCTCCCAACACCACTTTCCTCTGGATTACTCCAGGTTTTCTTCTCATGCAGCCTATGCCCATCAGTGCTTTCAACAGCTGTCTGTAGAAGAGATAACTCCAGCATGACAAGCTCTTTCAGAGGGTAGATATTTTTAAAGATTGTCGGGATCCTGCCAGCAGCTCTTATTACTGAGTATGTCGAGGCTTTTCACGGAAACAAAGTTGGGTGCAAATACCTTTCTAACGTGCAGTCTGCCCTGACAGAGAGTGTGCTATTATTACTCTAGGAGGTTAACATCCCACTGGGGTTTCAAGTTGATTCATTACCTTTTTCATGTCTTGTATTTATTTTTCAGCACCTGTGAAAAAACACATTGATATTTCAATACCCACTATCATCCACTGCCTGTTGTGTGTAAGCACTTGTGCTCCTTGAAGGCAATTTTTTAAAAAAATAGAAAGTTATTTAAAAGTTTAAAATCAAAAGTGAGTTTATATTAGTCGTTTTAGCATCTGACTTAAACAGGTGGGGTTTTTTTTTTTCTTTCTTTTTGAATCTTTGTCCCAATTGAGAATTTGGATTTAAATAGTTCAAAGATGGTATTTTGAATTTAAATTTGAAAAAGAGAGGCTACGTTCTATAGCTTTAAAAGAAATTCACCCCCAAATAGATCTCATCTAACTGAGTTCCAGGTTTGTTTTCTAAGCATCTGCTGGATGTCTCTAACTGGAAGTCCCACAGACCATGCAAACTCAGCATGAAAAAAGAAAAATAATTTTATTCCCCTTCAATCTTGCCTCCTCCTCTGCCTTTTTAGTTCTTATATTAGCGAGCTTTCCTATCCAGTTTCTGGGGCTAAATATCCCACATTCATTTGCAAGCTCCCTTCTATCACTCATGTTTCTTCTTCATCATGAAATCCTCCTCCCTATGTTTCTAGAACTCTGTGGTTCTCAACTGCGATTCACCAGGAGCGCTTGTTAGGATGCAGATGCCCTTGCCCCACCTGGAGATCCAGGGCAGAGTCTGGCAGTTGGTATTTTCAGCACATTTCCATGGTCATTCTGCTGACCCCAGAGTGTATGATCTCTCAAGTATCTCTCTCATAAACCTGGCCAGGCGCTCCTCGTCTCTATTTTCATGTTCTTAGGACATGATCTGCCTGGCTTCCTTGCTCCCCACTCCTACCTTCTCCAGGCTTTCTCTGAATTCTTTCCATCTATGCATCCCTCTGTCCATTCATCCATCCACCTACTCCATCCATCCATCCATCCATCCATCCATCCATCCACCCACCCATCTATCTACCCGTCCACCCACTCATTCAACAGACATTAGCTAAGTAACTACTGTACATCGGATTTCTCTTCTGTGAATCAGGCAACATCTTTATCATCAGCATTTAATTACACAGTTACTCTCTTCTGTTAGAAGAGTCACTGGAATTCCATGACTTGAGGATAATGCCCAGGCAAGTTAAGGTGGCATCTTAGGAGCTCTGACAGCGTTATCCAGTGTAATTTTCCGTAATTGTCTTCCACATGGTCTCTACTTGTGGGTGGATATAACATAGGGTGGTTCCAAGAATACAAAACTGAAGTCAAGTTGCATGGATGCATGTGAGGTACCTTGAACAGGGAGGGATTGTTATGCTGATCAGAACACCTCTAGGTGATGCATTCAGTGTGAGTGTCTTAAATGAGAAGTGGCCAAGTACGATCCTTGGAGAGGCATGGAGATAGCGATAGGACCTACGGGAATGTGGTAAAAGCAACAGGATTGTCACTGGACTTAGTGTGGAGGGAAGTGTTGGAGAAGACAGGAGGGGGGACTTCAGACATGCAAAGAGAGATCACAAGTGAGGGTGTTGGTTTTTAGGGACAGAAAAAGAGCTGTTGAGTGGAAGGCAAGGGACACTGTTTTCAGCTGGACATAAAGCTGCCCAGTCAGAGTTCTCCAAAGATAAAATGAACTTTGTCAGTAGGTGATGAGCTCCCTGTCACTGGAGATATGCAAGCAGTGACTCAGCAGTGTCTTGGCCAGACCATTGAAGAAATGGAAGGTGCTTCAACAGTGGCTGGCACATTACAGTCTCTAGTTGTCATCCTCATCGTCATGGTTGATTTCATCCCAGTATCAGAGGGGTGTATATAATGTGCTATTTAAGGTCCTCTCTGACACTGGGATTTGGAAAGCCTGTGCATTGCGACACACGGACACAGCTGGTCACAGTCACAGCACTGGAGCTTGCTGGAATGTTTTAAAACAAGCGGCATGGATAGCCTGGGCAATGCTCCACCCAGACCCTGCTCTCTCTATTCAGGTTGACTTTTTTTTTTAATGACTGGAAATAGCTTTTTTATAGTCTCCCCATATTGCTTTATTCCGAAGATTTATCCCTCACCTGCATTATCTTGTGTAGTTTCTGAGATATTTGTGATCAACCTTTGCAACAGCAGGCACCAAATTCTGCCTTGAAGCAAAGTAATGAGAACAATTCAAAGAGAGGCACTGCCTGGCACTGCGGCTGTGATAGACCAGGGGACTCCCCGGGCCATTTCCCAAGGTTGATGCCATCTGCAGCATTACAAATGCATTCTCAATAAAACCCAAACTTGCTTTTCTGATGCATTACTAAACACCGAGGTCTTGTATTTTCTTCCTAACTTGTATTTTTACATCTCACCACATTGCATCGATGTTTATTAAAAGAGCAACTAACTTATCGTGGAGTTGTAGAAATGAACCTTATTAAGTATTGTTCCTAATAATTCTGGCTTATAATATTATTCCAAAAATTATGCTAACATTATTAAAAAACTGGATCTCAAAGCGAAAAATTCTATGTGGCTATATTTATTTTATCTTCTTCCTTATGTTATCAGAGCTTTAAAAAGCTGTAGGTAGTTGTTTAAGTACAGTGTTAAAACTGAGAAAACATTGCCATGGGGATGATCCTTTTGGAACTCCTGATGAGCAGAAATACATACATACATATACATATATGCATATCATATACATACATATAAATGCACGCATACATAAATATTCAAATTTTGAAAGTGATAAATATACCCAAAATCTGGAATTTTATCTTTATCTCTATCTATCAATCATCTCTTTATCTGTCGTATTTCTCTCTAGGTTTCTATCTCTCTGTCTCTCTGTGTGTCATCTCCTTATCATCTCTCTCTCTCTCTCTCATCTCTTTTATCTATCTATCTAGCTATCATCTATTTATCTATTATATATCTATCTATGTCTCTATCATCTGTCATCTATTTACCTATCTATTGTCTATGTATCATCTATCTGTCACCTATTTATTTACCTATCCATTATCTCTCTTTCACTGTCTCTGTCATCTATTTTTCTATCCATATTCCTGTCTATGTATCTGTCATCTATCTATCTATCTATCTATCGTCTGTTTATCTATTGTCATCTGTTCTCTATCTTTTATCTGTCTCTATCTCTCTATCATCTATTATCTATCATTTACCTATTTATCTCTTACTTACCTATCATCTATTTATCTAACCATACGTCTATCTATCTATCTGCCATCTATCTCTCTATCTAAGCATCCATTTTATGTCTGGAATACATGTAAGTACGAGTTCAAGCCACTTTTCTTACCCTACATGGCTCTACCTCTTCTTCCTCCTTTCCAAAAGGCAAAAATCAGCAGACATTTCCTACGAACCCTTTTGGCCTGTGCTTTAATGCGTTATTACGAGAAAATCCATAAACAACAGATTGTTTATAGCAAACAGTAAATGCATGTCTTGTGCCGTATTTTAGTACACGCAAGTGGAAGAGCACTTGGTTCTGCCTGTTTTACAGCCTCAGCAGTGTGTTCGAGAGCTCTGTGTGCACCGCTTCATCTCGTTTACTGCTTGGTAATATCCCACTTTATGAATATGCTACATCTATTTATCCACTCATATCATTTGCTATTTTCCATTTCTAATGCTCACAAAGTGTGCTGGTTGTGTCTTCTTGAGTATTTGTGGAAGGCTTCTATAGGTAACAATTTGGGGATTCAGGGCTTAAAAGAGGGGAAAAAAATCGATGTTTTTAAACATTTACCTGAAATTTGGTATTTCCTCTGACTCTGAATGCAGACAACCAACTTCAGTAGCATTAGCGCTGTGGCTTTGAAAGCAATGGAAAGTACAATTTCTGGTCACATTACAGTTGTTGAAGGTGTCTCGAAATACCATTCACAATCATCAGCACTTCAAAATTACAGTAATTGTGTGAATGTTACTAGATCTCTATTTTAACAGGTTAAGAAGTAACAGATATGGTACAATATCAAAGATTTGTTTTTTAAACATTTATAGATGTTTTCAATACAATTGGCTTCCTTGTCAATACTGTGTATTTTATTATATATATATATTTTAATGTGATATATATATACACACATATAACAAACACATATGTACATACATTTACACATACATGTATATTTATAAGCATCACAGACTGTCAACAGGGTCCATGACAAAAAAGAAATTGAATAAGCCCTTCTCTAGGAGATATAGGTTGGAAATATAATTGCTAGGGTATGTGGTGTTCACAGTTTCAGCTTTAGTAGAAATTGACAATTGTTCTAACGAAAGATGTTACCAATTATTTGATGTACCCACTAGCAATAGCTGGGAATTCCCATCTCCTGCACCCTTGCCAGTACTTGATATTTGAAGACTTTTTCATATTTGTCAGTCTGATGTTTGAGAACGAGTATCTCATCGTTTTAATTTGCATTTCCCTGATTCCTAATGAGGCAGAGCTTCGTTTCGAATATTTATTAGCCATTTCAGTTTCCCTTCTGTGAATTGGGCAGTATCTTTATCATCATGCCACTCCCAAGAGAGTTATAAAAAGCATGGAGTTTTGGAAGATATTTCTCTTCCTGTGAAACTGCACTTGAAACCTACATTTTCTACTGATGATCTTAAAAGTGAGGTGATTGCTCATTGGGGTACCTAAAATGATTTAGACATTTTAGGACTTTAATTTTATTGTTTTATTTAAAACATAAGAAAAAAATTAAACTTTCTTAAAAGTGTATGTATAGGCTAACATTTACATATCTGTAATTTCAACATGGAATGGATACACATGTATAGGAAAAGCATGCTTATTGCTTCCAAAAAGCGTTTTGACACCATTGTTTAAGCCAATAGGCTCCATGACAAAAACAATTGCATCTACTGAGCACCTACTGTGTGCCGGTTGCCTTACAAGCATCTCACAATAACCCTATAGAGTAAGTATAATCATTCCCACTTCATCAGGAACCCAAGAACGAAGGCTGTTATGTAATTGGCCTCAACGCTGCTTTTAGTAAATTGCAGAATTAGGAACTGCATTTACATCTATTCCTTTCCGAGCCCATAGCTCCGTCGCTTTTTACCATGCCCTGCTCTCTTTCTGCTAAAATATTAGTTCTATGAGGGTGGAGCCCATCTGTCCTTTTCACATCTCTACCCCCAAATCTCACAACAGTGCCTGGTATGCCATAGGATAGAAGTTGATTCTTATTTAATGAATAATTGAAGAGATGAAAGAAGAGAGGGAGGGAGGGAGGGAAGTAAGACAGAGTGACTGCACAGGAATTCACATGGCAGTGTGGGAACAGACAGGGCAGCTGATGAGTGGGACACTCTGGGGCACAGTTTGCATGCTGTGGTAGAAGTGTGTATGTGGGGCAGGGAAGCTGGGATGATTTCTTAGTTTGGATTGGAGGAGGGAAGAGACTGAATGGACATGACATGATGTCTGATCACAAAAGCTGACATTTATTAAGTGTTTCTGCATAACAGGAGAGGGAGTGGATGTGGAGCTGTGATCCTGGGTATGACTGCAGTTTGGGGTCATGGGCTCAGTACTTTCTTACTGGAGCTGTGGACCTCCAAGGAGCAGGGGTGTTTGTGGCTTCAGCTTACCTGCTGCCGCAGGGCACCTCTGGTCTTCTTTTTCTATTTACCATTCCAGGCAGGGTTGTCCATGACACTTCTGAGAAAACGCAGGACATAGCTGACATGGAAAAGAACCCTCGTTCTTCTGAATCCTAGTTTTGTTTTGTAATATGTGGTCTACATGGAACTGGACAATGAGGTCACTAAGCAGGCAGGCAGGGTAATCAGTAAGTCAGTGCCAGGCTATTCATGTCATGTTCTGTGTAGTTTTGGATGAGGGATATGAGGGGACAGTGGCTCTTATTAACACCAGTAACCCTTCTGCACAAAAAGCATCTAAGGTTTTCCTTCTTTCATAGCAGCAAGTGGAGGTGCAGGGCACAGGGTGGAGGGCAAAGCATATCGCCAAGACAGACAGGAGCCATCTCTTGGTTAACCATAAGCCATCAAGTTGACTTTCATAGACTATAACAAACAAAGAATCCTCCCCAGGAAACAACTGTCCACACTGGTGGATCCAAAGGATTCCAGATGTTTTGCAGAGCAGACTGAGGAGTTCTACCCAAGCATAAGATCATGTCAGTGCAGAGGTGCAGAGGGTGTGGAGCAAGGACACCGACGACTCCCAGAGAGATGCCGCTGGACTTGCACCACACACACAGAAATCTTGATTACCTTGTAACAAGGAGGAAGACCTGGGCCCTGGATCAGATCCTTCTGAGTCCATGGTTCGCCTCATGGAGATTGATGTTGGGTGAGCTACAGGGAGAAGCCACTCTGGGCCGTGGGTTCATTCGTTTGCAAGCAGTCCTGTTGTGTTCATTAGGTCTCCAGTTGGTGTGCCTCAGAGGGTGTTTTGATAGAAATATTTAGACCCAACCTGGAAATGGCAACTGTAATTTTGATACCTCAAAAAAAAAAAAAAGAAAAAAGAAAAAAAAGAGGCAGTGAGTCTGTTGGAGTAAACTGTATGCCACTTTGTGTGTGTGTGTGTGTGTGTGTGTGTGTGTGATGGTGTCTCACTCTGTTGCACAGGCTGGAGTGCAATGGCACAATCTTGGCTCACTGCAACCTCCACCTTCCAGATTCAAGGGGTTCTCCTGCCTCAGTCTCCTGAATAGCTAGGACTACAGATGCATGCCACCACACCCATCTATATATATTTTTTGTATTTTAGTAGAGATGGGGTTTCACCATGTTGATCAGGCTGGTCTCAATCTTCTGACCTCATGATCCACCCACCTCGGCCTCCCAAAGTGCTGGGATTGCAGGCATGAGCCACCGCACTAGGCCAACGGAATGCTACCTTTAATAAAAGGAGAGCTATGGAAGCTCAAGATGACGAACTTTGGCCCTGATAGTTGTTTTGATCTTCAGGCTGAACTGCATATTACATTATGGGTGGGAAGCAACACCATGGACCCTGAGCCCCACAGTCTTGGGTTCGAGCTGACACCCTAATGAAGTGTACGTGGGAACTTCATTTCTGAAAAAATCCTTGATAGTAACAGATGCTGCTGCAGCGGCAAAGCCCTGAACCAGAAGATCTTCATTTTGTGAGATCCTGAAATCATCACCTGAGCCTGCTTCCTTATCCAAATTCAGTGTGGATGCGTCTCTGTTCCCTTGAAGACCAGGGACGATGAATGGTGGATGCCGCGGTGTTCTGGATTTAGTAGTCAGAAGGCTAAAGGACATAGGGCTATTTTATGATAAAATTTGCCAAAATAAATTGGCTTCCTGCTCATTAGAAAGACTTTGAAAATGGAGCTGCTCTTAGTGGGAGTGTTGTGGTTAAACAAACAATGCTAACACCCTAGTGTGGTGAGAGCCCTGTGCGTTTTCCCATCCTCCATCCTTTTGATTTACTTTCCCGCATTTGGTGTTGATTGGAACTGCATTTGCAAAAGTTGTTATGACCCTGTATCCTTGGCTGAAAAGACACTTGAGAGACTCCAGAGAAAAAGAAGATAAGGGCTGGTCTGACTATTATTTTATTAATGTTCATAAAACTGAAGGCAAAATAGTCCAGTTTTAACCAAGAAAGGAACTTAAAATGGGACTTTCTTTTTTAGGACCAATAGTGATATTTTTATCATGGAGCCCATTGTCTTAAACAATGGTGTCAGAATGCTTTTTGGAAGCGACAAGCATGCTTTCCCTATACATGTGTATCTATTCAGTGCGGAAATTACAGATATGTATAAATATTAGCCTATACATACATTTTTAAGAAAGTTTAATTTTTTTCTTATGTTTTAGATAAAAACAAATGTAAATAGAAGCCTCAATATGTCTAAATCATTTTAGGTACCCCAATGAGCCCCTTCCTTCCTTTTCCTCCCCCTCCCTTCCCTCTCCCTTTCCTCCCTCCCTCCCTCCCTCCCTCCCTCTCTTCCCTCCCTCCCTCCTTTCCTTCCTTCCTTCCTTCCTTCCTTCCTTCCTTCCTTCCTTCCTTCCTTCCTTCCTTCCTTCCTTCCTTCCTTCCCTCCCTCCCTCCCTCCCCTCCCTCTCTCCCTCCCTCCCTCCCTCCCTCCCTCCCTCCCTCCCTTCCTTCCTTCCTTGTCAAATGTACCTATTTGAAGAGGAGGAAGCAGCAGCAGCTGCCTATTTTGAGAAAAATGCTAATATTCTTTGGTAGCATCATTTAACATTTTTAAAAAGTGTCCACCTAGCTTTTAAAATGTGGTTTGGTTGAAAAGGTTACATTTGTTTCATGCTTTTATAACAGCCAGTGTAAGCAACACAGAAGTTGGGAGAAGGAATGATTTGTTTCCCTGTGTGGTGTGTTGATTATCACATCTTATTACATTATATCTGGAGATAAAAAATCACTCAGGAGGGCAGTGGCAGGACTCCGCTCACCTCATCCCTCACAGGTGTCCTCGGAGGCATGCTTCATCTTCGGCTCCTGCTGGCTTGGTCGTATCTGCCTATGCCCCTGCTGATTGGACCCATCTTCAGAATATGGATGCAGTGGGGAGGGACTGGGAAGACTCCTTCCCCCGGAACGTGTGACAAACCAGAACAAGATATTTTAACAAGAAGGACTCTTACGGCCTTTTAGAGAAAATGTCCATTGCTGGGACCTTGCACACATTCATGCCCATTCATCAGTCACTAAGGACAGTCCCTGACTCACCGTGGGTACAGTTGGGATTTTTGACTTAAGTCAAAATAGAAACTGTTCAATAGAAACTGTACTTTGAATTTTAATTCATAATTCTTTTTTTTTCTTTTTTGAGATGGAGTCTCACTCTGTTGCCCATGCTGGAGTGCAGTGGGCATGATCTCGGCTCGTTGCAACCTCCACCTCCTGGGTTCAAGCGATCTCCTGCCTCAACCTCCCGAGTGGCTGGGATTATAGGTGCCCACCACCACACCCATCTAATTTTGTATTTTTCGTAGAGATGGGTTTTCACTGTGTTGGCAGACTGGTCTTCAACTGCTGACCTGCCTCAGCCTCCCAAAGTGCTGAGATTACAAGCATGAGCCACCACCTCTGGCCTCATAATTCTTTACAACAACATTATTACATGTTATATTGCATTATGTTATAAATATATGTAAATATAAACTATATTATTACATTTGGGCTGGGCATGATGGCTCATGCCTGTAATCCCAGCACTTTGGGAGGCCAAGGTGGGCAGATCGCTTGAGCCCAGGAGTTTGAGACCACCCTAGGTAACATGGCAAAACCCCACCTCTACAAGAAATAAAAAAATTTGCAGGGTGTGTTGGCAGTGCCTGTAATCCCAGCTACTTGGGAGGCTGGTACGGGAGAATCACCTGCATGCGGGGAGGTCAATGCTGCAGTGAGATGAGATTGCACCACTGCACTCCAGCTTGGGCAACAGTGTAGGAACCTGTCTCAAAAAAAGAAAAAAAAAATCCCCCAAAATCCATTACCATCAAAGCAGCTGTGTTTTGGTTGATTTTGCCTAACTATAGGCTAATGTGAGTGTTCTGAGCTCACGTAAGTTTGGCTAGGCTAAACTATGAAGCTAAGTAGGTTAGGTGTACTAACTGCATTTTCAGCTTACGATATTTTTCAGCATATCATGGTCTTACCTGGACATAACCTCACTGATGTTGAGGAGCATCTGTATTTTGAGCTTCTCTTTTATGCCTGGCTCTGGGATGGATGCCACAGGCATCCATTTGTAATCAAATGAGGCATGGTCCTGTCCTCAAAGCACCCACAGTCTAGGGAGGGAGGCAGGCATAGGGACAGAAAACCAGACAAATTCAGTAGCTAGTAGGGTAGACGTGAGAAGAAGATGCTATGGGAATTCAGAAGAGGTACCTTCTTATCGAAGGTGCGGACTGTGGGGGTGAGTCATTTATTTCTTCAATCTCTGTCGAGACCCTAAAATTTATGAATGTGCTGGTGAATCTGAGGTGTTAAAAATAGACCTGGCTGTTCCTTAGGATCGAGTTGAAAATAAATTATTGGGTCTCTCTTTTCTCTCCCTGCCCTTTCTCTGACGTGTAGAAATACGCACACAGCCACAGCCAGAGACATACATACACTCACTGCACATTCACAGGCGCATGCACAGCAGTTAAGAGCTCTACTCTTTTCAATCCGTAAAGGCGTGGGTGCATGTGTGCACATCTGCAGGCAAGACAGTCTTTCAGGATCCGGGGGGCAGGGCTGTCTCAGCGGAGGAAGGACCGAATAGTATTCACCCAAGAGGAGGTAGAGATCGAGAGCTCGGTTTATCCAGGAAGTGCCGCCACTCTGGAGGACCTAATGCGTGAAGCCTGGGGGCAGAGACGAAGGGAAGCGCAGGAGCTGTGGGCTGTGGGCTGGGGAGGCTCCATCCTCTATGTGACGCCGGAGCTGCGATGAGCACGAAGGGCGGCTGGACTGTGGTTGGATCCCGCCTTGAGTTGAAACCCTCACATGGTGGCAACCCGTCTGCCTCTGCTGTATGCTGGACTTCATTGACTTGCGTCCTCTAGTATAGAATTTTGCTTCAGACATCTCCTTTTAGTATTTATTTATTTATTTTTGAGACAGGGTCTCTGTCAGCCAGGCTGGAGTGCAGTGGCACGATCACAGTTCACTGTAGCCTTGATCTTTCAGGCTCAAGCGATCCTCCGTGCCTGAGCCTCTCAAGAAGCTGGAACTATAGCTGCCCATCACCATGCCTGGCTAATTATCTTATTTCTATAGAGATGGGGTCTCCCTATATTGCCCAGGAGTTCAGGTCTTGAACTCTTGAGCTCAAGTGATACTCCCACCTCGGCCTCCCAAAGTGCTGGGATTACAGGCATCAGCCACTGCCACCAACCAGACATCTCCCTTTTGATGCTGTAGACTGAGAAGCTGGGTCTTGGTTAAAGAAATTGTAAACAGAGTTTACAAAAGGGAGGGTCTCTCCGGCATGTGGGTGAGAACTGGATTGGGATTGGGCTGGGGATGGTGTGACTGGTGGGCATTCCCTTGACCTTGGCAGCCTTCGCAGCACATGCTGCTCAGAAAAACGGCCTGTGACCTGCTCGCCTTGGAATGTCTGGAGGGTTGGGAACTGAGGGAGGTGGGCGCTTGGCTAGCCCTTCCTTTTCCTTCCCCTCCTATCCCAGCTCTCTCCTCTCCCTCCCTAGGACATCCAGTGCTTCTCCAGTCTGAGTCTGGGACCTGGCTCCTCCTGCCTAGGCTGCCTCATTGATCAGAATGTCAGAGCACAGAAAGACCGGGGCTCCTAGGCTTGAGCTGGAAATTATAAAACCGTTGATCCCAACATGGAAGCAGAAGGACAAAGAGGAAGCAAACAGAAAACAAGGGAGAGAAAATCAAAGGGGAAAAAATATAAGAAAAAATAGTGGGGCAAATAGTGCTTCACATGTGGAGAGGCCATAGCTGTTGGTGTTGACTAGCAAAGCAAGAGAGGCTATGAAGCAGTTTCAGAAGTTGCTCTGGTGATATGAAAGCCATTCTAATTATAGCAATTTATAAAAATCAGTGTTCATATTTGCATATTGCTTTGGTGCAGTCTGAGGGTGGGGTTTGCAACGCTCATTTTAAACTGGGAAAACTGAGGCTCAGATGCTGCCTGATGATCTGGGTTCATTCTGCTAGAAGTGGAAAGTTGGCCTTGGGCAATCGAGGGCACAGTGGCCTACAGCTTATGTCCAGGAGTTACCTGTGCGAAAGAGGATGAGAGTCCCGCGGGAGGGAGCCATGCAGATTAGGAGGAACAGAATCTTCCAGAAAGAAATGGACCTGCAAATGGGTTGGGGAAACTCTGGCATCCTAAGATCTTGGGCAAAACTCTCTTATGTCCCTTTTCCCCAGTGGCAAAGCAGTTCACCAGGCACAGAGAGATGGGAGGCTACCTGAGAGGGAGGGAGGAGAGCTTATGGAAATTGGCTTTTTCCTCCTCCTCTTCTGCTCAGGTACACAGCTAATTCTGAGACAACGTTTCTTTATTCCTCTTCTCTTGCTCTGCAAACAATTTTCTGCTTCCAAATGTAACTCTGGTTAAAAACTACAGACATTCAGGTGGAATTGTAGACAGGTTTGTGGTGAAAGTTAAGTTCATAAGTATTTGCCTATTAAGACAGGACCCTTAAATCTCCAAGCTGGGGGGAAAGGAAGTTAAGTCTTTAAACGCACGTGTACAAACTTCCCTGAATAACTGAGATTTTCCATAGCTCTGGCTTTTATTTATGGATTTATGCAGTTCACTTTGACAAGGGGGATTATTTTTCTCTCTGCCGACTCCAGCTGATTGATTCAATGCGCCTGCTCACTTTCAGATACGGCCACAGAAGCTGTGGCATAACTTTGTGTCTGTATTTAAAATTGGGAATACAAAATGGGTTTAAACTTGAATATTTCATCGAGACATTATGTTTTATAAGTAATTTATTTGGGAAATACAGGCCTCTGCCTGGGCAGTGTAGATTTTGAGTGACTGGATGCTTGGAGTTACTTCTGAATATTAACATCATTCTGCCGTACATATTCTGAGATTTCATATAACCTTATCACTGCTAGATACTTAAATAGCCATGAAGGGGATAAAGCAAACACTTTCCTCAACATTTATATCAGGATATTGGCTTTCCATGTGATGACTTTAACTAATACAATCTCAGGCAAGGAAAACAGCAACATTTACAATGAAGACAACTGTGTTCATCACAAAAGACGTTGGATGCAAGACTTAATCATTTTTAGGACCATGGAAGTTATGTGTGCAGAGTAGATATAGATTTTTCTTTTCTCACCAGTTCACACAATAAATATTTCCTCGATTTCTTAAAAATGGAAGCTTCAGACGTCTGGTTTAGCAATGACTTAGCCATGCCAATTCTCATCAATACATCCTGCTTAGAGGGTGAAGCTCATCAAGTTCTGGAAAAAAAAAAAGTCTGGGAATGGTAGCTCACATCTGCAATCTCAGCACTTTGGGAGGCCGAGGCAGGTAGATGAATGAGGTCAGGAGTTCAAGACCAGCCTGGCCAACCTGGTGAAATGACATCTCTACAAAAAATACAAAAATTAGCTGGGAATGATGGCAGGTGCCTGCAATCCCAGGTACTCGGGAGGCTGAGGTGGGAGAATTGCTTGAACTTGGGAGGTGGAGGTTGCAGTGAGCCGAGATCACACCCTTGCACTGCAGCCTGGCTGACAGAGTGAGAGTCTGTCTCACAAAAGAAAAAAGCATGAGGATTGGTGGATTGGAGTAAGGGAACTGGTTCCAATTAGAGCCTTGACATTCTGGGATCACTTCCTTTCCCTGAGGATCAATTTCCCCTCCTATAACCTTTGAACATTTTATAATTGTCAACTGGAAGATGATTTTCATTTTAAATGAGAGAGGGAGCCTGGCATGAGGGTAGGGTAGGGTTGACAACAATGGATATTGTATAGGTTGAGTTGTGTCCCCCAGAAAGATACCTTAAAATCCTAACCCCTGGTACCTGCGAAGGTGCTATTCCTTGAAATTAGAGTCTTAACAGATATAATCAAGTTAAGAGGAATCATACTTAATTAGAGCAGATCCTAGTCTAATCTGACAGGTGTCCTCGTTAAAAGAGGAGAGATGAAGACGGAGACACAAAAAGAAGGCAGTTCAGAGACTGAAGTGATAAAGCCACAAGCCCAGGAATGGCTGAAGCTTCCAGAACTTGAGGAGGCCAGGAAGGATCCTGCTCTAGAAGCTTCAAGGGAGTGTATTCCTGCCAACACCTTCACATCTAACTTCTGGGCTTCAGAACTGTGAGAATAAACTTCTGTTGTTTTAAGCTACCTTGTTACCACACTTTGACAGCTGCTCTAGAGGTGAGTAGCATCATGGCTGGAACTCTGGAGAGAGATCAATCAAGGTTCTAGCTCTTGGACCCTCCCAGGCTATGTGACCACCAGATAAGTTACTTCGTTTCTTTTAGCATCTGTAAAGTGGGGATGAGGTAACTGTTTGCCTCAGAGCATTGTGTACAGGTTAAATAGGCGCTGTGTGTAAAGTGTTTAGCATGATCAATCACTGTGTGCATGTGTGTGATTGTGATCTTCTCAACAATGGGCATTTTGCTTGCCAATGTTCAGAGTTACAACCCTGGTGGAAAATGCACAGCAGGAGACCAGTACAGACTGGATTGAGTCAGTACAAATTATTCCATTCTATTTAAACAAGGTATTAATTTTTCAGTTCTCTGAAGTGCCTGTATCTGTACCAGAAGTCCATTGTAGAAGAAGGAACACAGAATTGAAAGTCTGAAACCTTAGATTCAAGCCTAACTTCGACTGCGTCAGTAACTGTGTGACCCTGAGAAAGTTGCTTGATGTCTCTGATCTTTCTTTGCCTCTGTCAAATGGCATTAATAATTAGGAACTCACAGGCTAGTGGCATGAATCACTGAGACAATGGCCATGAAGGGTTTGTTAAACTGTAACTCCCCAGAAGTTGTCCGTTGTTCTTGTTACTGGAGCTTAGCGAATGCCCAGTGCAGTTTTCTGCATGGAAGGGACTGAATTCAACCAACATCTATTAAATAGGATTGTGTCGGTCTGGGTACTCCTGCATCTCATCACAGTGGTTTTTATAGGCGTGTGTGATTTTCCTGACTATACCTGTTCGTTTTGGTGAGGACATATTCATCTCAGTGGACCGATGATACAGATTTTCCCTAGACATGAAGTGACTATGTGAATTCCTGGTAAGAGGCCCTGAGAAGAATAGAGTTCCCTGAGCACCCTGAATGCCTGAAAAAAGAGGTGGGATTTCCAAACCCTTTCACTGGCTCACGTTCTGGATTAGCTGGGGAGGGAATATGGCGGCGTGGTGGCTGGGCCAGAGAGTGGTTGAATGGAAATCCCAGAGCTCGTGTGAGCTGCAGAAGGCCGCCAGCCAGAACCTTCTCAGAGCAAAAAAGCATTTCCTGTGCTTTTCTGGCCGTCTCCCCGGCCTGCCTCCTCCCAGGCTGCCCCACTAAGGCCCAGGATTGAGGCCATTTAGCTTCCGTAAATACCAGTTTCATCATCTTAATCTCCAAGAGATCATGCTTTTTGAGTAAAACAACTGAAGCAGAAATCTTGAAAACTTTAATTATGATAGGCTCGCACTGCTGGCTTTGTTCAAGGGCAGATCCTCAAGGCAGGAATCTCTGTGGCAATGTGAAGGCTGTGGGCGGCGGCTGATGCCTCTTTTGTCCGCCCCTGAGCTCTCCCTGTCTACACTGGCCACGGCAAGCCCAGGGGCTCCACAGCAGTGGGGAGCAGCCGCCCTGTCTGGCTATGCTCTGGGAATTGTTCAGGGGAGAATTGAAGGCTAACAGAAAGGCAGCATTCTGACACAGGTGGGGCTCAGCGCTGGCCGGCATCCTACCCACACCCTGGAATTACCCAAACTGGCAGTTAACAACTGCACACAGTATCTATCATATCTCCCCAATAGAAGCTGACCTGGGTTTGGCCATAAAAAGGCTGTCAGGAGAGGAATCTTTTATGTGAGGATCCAAAAATTAACTTAGGGCTGGACAATTTCTCCCAGAATACATTTTTATTTTCTCCCATCCAGCAATTCCACAAGACAACCCTGGCTTGGGCTGCCATGGACTCCACCCAAGATTCATCTGTGGCAGCAGCCGTCTTAAACAAGAGCCTCAGTGGATTTATCTTTCCCCTCATTCTGAACGACCTTTAATTATTCTTTTCAAGCACAATTTTAACAACTTCTTTGCATGTGCATCTAACCATAAGCTGTTGCACATAGATTCAGAAGTAAGCAAGATAAAATCTCAGAAAGCCAGTCTCCTAGAGGCTCTTGAAAAGACCTTTGTTGTCTATCCTTGTGCTTTTACAAACACTGGACTCCAGAACCAACATTGCCACACAGAGACTCCCTGACAGTGATAAGTGCCTTCAACCTGGGGGTCTCAGTGTCTGTGTTCATGCCCATAGCCTGACCCTTGGCTGACTACGGATTCTAGTTCTCTGACCTCGCCTCTGTTCAATTGTGTTTTTATCAGCTCTATCCCTGGGTTCTACCCAGAAATGCCTTCCCTGGCCACATCCACACCTGCTTTGTCTGCTAGGCCTGGCCACACCCTGGGCCGGGACTTGACGAGGCCCAAGTTCTTGATCTGTAAAATGGGGTTAATCTCATCTCCCTGCCACCCCACTGTCTCTCTGGGAGGATCACACTGAGCGGTGAGTAGTCAGTCCCCTGAGTTTTTCCTCAAGTGTGACCACCTCCTTCTGCCTGGTACTTTTTTGCAGTTCCTTGCATCTGGGCATGAATTAATTCCCTCTTCACGTCATCTGGGTGTCTGCTTACCTTTATTGGCCCCCGTCCCTAATATCCAAAGCTGCACCCCTCCCCTATCTCCTTAACGCACTCCCTCATTCACCGTGACCCAGCACTGCCTGGAATTACACTACTTACTCATTTGTGTTCTTGTTTAGTGTATGTCTGCCCCCCCAGAATGCAAGTGATAAGCGGACAGAGCCCCTGACTGTCCAATCTTCATCGCATCTCCGTCTCCTGGTCATGGCCTGCAACAGAGTTGATGCTCAGTAACCCTGCTGAATGCATAACTACATGAACAAATGACGATAGTGACCACTGTGGCCCCTGTCCGTGTTGGCCATCGTGCATACTGCTGACAAAGCCATCATGGAAAGCGACGGTTGAAGAAGGCAAGGACCTCTTGAAATCCCTTTGGAGGCCACCATGTTGAGGCTGATGGATCATCTCTCCCCCATCCCCTCTAGTTTTCTCCAAAGGTGGAGCATTCTACTGCTTCTTTGATAGAGAATCAGAGGTAGAACTAGGCCACAGTTTTGGATCCGGGTTGCATGAGAAATGCCCATTGTTAAGCACCAGAATCACAGCCTCCTTGGTGAGATGTTCACATGTGTTGGAACTGGGACCTATTTAGTATAAGAAGCCACAACACCCAAGTCATGCACACCTTGGGACATATTCTCTTTGAGTGGAATAATAGAGAAAACCCCCCAGGCTATTTGATCTATCAACATTGTGATCATTTTCTCCTGCCCCTGGAGCCCTATGCCTATAGTAACTTTACACATGTAGCCATACCCCTGTGCTTATTCTTAACACTTTACCTGCCCCAGTCCCTTAGTTGTGGCTCAATCTGGTGAAGATGCTCTTGGAAGATGGCTTTAGTTCCTCCAATGACTCACCTCTGTGCCTCAGCGCCCCTCCTTTCCAAGATGGGGGCATCCTTCCCTAGCATGTGAGCCTTGAGCATGGGGACATTCTAGTCTAGGTTTTGCTACACAACCAAAGTGAGTCATCCATCATCACTGACTTATTTAGGGCTATTTTTCTGTATTTTTTTCCTCCTTCAAATTGCGACCTCTGCTGAAAAGACCTCCAGGCACAGAGACAATAACATCATTCATTAAAATATTTAAATCAGCTGCAGGAGCAATAATGACCAAGATGAAACCTTAAAGCCCAAATTGCCTGTAACAGAGGCACCTATTTTGCCAAAGGGGCTTGGAACAATCTGGATTTGGGGTGCTGGTGATGACTAAACTCTTATCAATGGAAAGGATCTCCGATTAGCATGAGGTCCTATGTTTGCAGTCTGGGCTCATGATCCTTAAATGTTTCCCAAAGATCACCAATCCTGAGGCTTACAAGACCCTTGCTTTTAGTGCCAGAAATACAATTTTCATGATAAGATAAAAACTGTTACTTAAGATAAAACTGATTTTCACTCAGTTATCTGAAAAAAGCATCACAAATAATGGTTGTTTTAATTTTTTTTATCAAAAGATTAAATTTTGCTGTACCTCCTGAAAGCAAGTAATTCTCAGTTGATAGAATCTGGGATTAGAGCAAAGACCCTGGTAAGTGATGTTGTTGTTTTTTTTTTTTTTTTTTTTGAGACGGAGTTTTGCTCTTGTTGCCCAGGCTGGAGTGCAATGGCGCGATCTCGGCTCACCGCAACCTCCGCCTCCTGGGTTCAGGCAATTCTCCTGCCTCAGCCTCCTGAGTAGCTGGGATTACAGGCATGCGCCACCATGCCCAGCTAATTTTTTGTATTTTTAGTAGAGATGGGGTTTCACCTTGTTGACCAGGATGGTCTCGATCTGTTGACCTCGTGATCCACCCTCCTTGGCCTCCCAAAGTGCTGGGATTACAGGCATGAGCCACCGTGCCCGGCCCAAGTGATGTTTGAGAAATAAGTCCAGCTGGAAACAAGGAAATGTTGTGAAAGCATTTTGGAAGTTAAATGAGCAAAATATTTAGTGAAGGCTAAAAAGGGGAGGCGATTTTGTCAAAGGGTCAAGCACAAAGTCTCCGGGGAAGAGAGGCCTGCCTGTGTCCCGTGTTCATGACCTTTGGCGGGTGGCTTAATGGCTTTGAGTCTCAGCATCTTCATTTACAACATGAGGCACTGCATTTACCCAGCCAACGGTCCTCCAGCTTCTGAGTGGGGCTGACTATTGGGAGACGCTGCCAGAAGGTCAGAAGGTAGAGGAAGGAAAAGCCCGTGTGCTTCCCCTGCTCTCCAGGGTCATTCCCGACAGTGCTCATGCCCCTGTTTCCAGCTCCTACTGGGAAGCATCTCCTGTGGCTCTAGCTCCCACCAGATGGCCTCTGCCTCTGGGTTCTGGTGACACCATCTCCTTTCTTGGTGGCAGTGGCTTCCAGCTGTTACTAATTCCTGGATTCTCTCACTATTCTCTTATTTGGTTCCTCAGAAATTCCTTGACCTGGCGGGGTGCAGTGGCTCACGCCTGTCATCCCAGCACTTTGGGAGGCTGAGGTGGGTGGATCATCTGAGGTCGGGAGTTCAAGACCATCCTGACCAACACGGTGAAACCCCATCTCTACTAAAAATACAAAATTAGCTGGGTGTGGTGGCATGTGCCTGCAATCCCAGCTACTCAGGAGGCTGAGGCAGATGAATTGCTTGAACCCAGGAGGCAGAGATGGCACCACTGCACTCCAGCCTGGGCAAGAAGAGCAAAACTCCATCTCAAAAAAAGAAAAGAAAAGAAATAAAGAAAAGACAAGGCAAGAAAAGAAAAGAAAAAAGAAAAGACATTCCATGACCCTGTGTATCCAATTCCCAGGATCTGACTCCCTCTGGTTGAAGCACCTGGAGTAATTTCTGTCTGCCTGACTGGGTACTTCCTTCTAACCTCCCTTTCTTTTCTTATCTCCTTCTCTTTCTTTCTTCCTGCCTTCTGTTTATTTATTTTTCTTCTTTTCTGCTCATTATTTTAATTGGTTAAGGACCCTAATCAATATGATGACCTTTCTTTTACTTGTATTTTAGGTCAAATCTAATCTAAATAAGGCTTTTCTTTTTGTCACCTTCAACAGAAATAATTCCCCCTTCCTCTTTACTGCCGTGTCTTCTGTTAAACCTCTTTCATAACAAAACACAAGGATCACATTTATTTAGTTTTTTTCTTTCTTTTCATCTGACTTCTTTACCAGACTGTTCCTTATTCATGCTTGTGTCCTTGGCTTCTGGCATGGAGCAGAAATTGCTTATGTTATTGAGTTAATTGAACGAATATTACAGAAATGGTAACAGCAGGTGTTGCACTGAGCACTGAGGATGCAAAGGTGTTGCTAGACTCATCACAAGCACTGAGTTCCTCCAGGGTGCAGATTCTCAATTACCGGTCCTTGAATAGCTCCATTTCAGCTTAACTTTGCCCCATTCCCCTCTACCAGCCGGGCCTCCACCTGTGGATTTGGATTTCCTTTGTTTTCTTGGTGGAAGAGGCTTGGGAATAAGAAAGGCTCCGTCCTACGTCTGTTCTGGCTGCCTATGGACTTACAATTTGAATTACTTCTTGCTGGCCTTAGCTTCTGATCTTCACATCTGTAAAATAAGGCACATGAGCTGAAGCTGGATGCTTTAACTGCGGTACAAGGACTCTTAGGATGTTCCCGGGGGGCTTCGAGTAGACTGTGCGTGTTAGGAGTTACGGAAAACTGGTTGGATGTGTAAGCATGTACTTGTTTTCCTAGGGGGAAGGTCCACAGCTCTTAAAACAGCCCATTTCAGCCCTGCTATTTTGTGAGTCCAAGAGGCCTTGGCCTTCATTGTGCAGGCAATGGGTGGCCAAGAGGGGCTGTGGGGGTAGGGGGGGCTCCAGCAAGGGAATACCTGCCTCCTTCAGAGGATCTCTTCATTCGGTTCTGATGGAACCCAGGGAAGCACTTCAGGATATTGTAATTGCTCCCCACCACCCCATATTTAAAAAGCACTGTATAATCCATAAACTATCTGCCTAAATAAATGTTTATCTGAGCACTGGGCAAGAAGCCTGTGGTATCTCCACGGAAAACGAATTATTTCCTAACCTTTGATGAATGAGTATTTATGGGACTCAAACTCGCCAACAAACCCACCCTCCTCTTTCCCTCTCCCTGCCCCTCCTTCTCCCTTGAGGAAAATAAAAACAAATCTCTCCCTGTCCACCCAAGCCAGATCCTAAGAAACAAGGGTTCAGATTGCAGCAGCTTCAGTGTCTGTGGGTACAACCCTCTGGAGGAAACCAAAGCAGACCAAACCTGCAAAGAAAATCCACAAGGTTCTCCGCAGAGTCTGTGCGGTCAGATGGTTACCCAGCTATCAGACCTGCGGGCTGTCCTTAAAAACTGCCTGCCATACAATCCATCCATCCAATGAGTCAAATGTCAAATTCCTTGACTTGACTTTCTTTCCTCTATCTGCTCTCATTTGGAAGAAATAACTGGCATCATAAAATGTGTCTGATCCTTAATCATAGATAACACAGGTGGTTGAGAACAGAGCAAGGAGTGGTTTCATTATAAAATGCAGGAGAACTATTTTGCTTGAATTTCCCAGGGTAGACACTGAGTCAGCAGGGCTTACATTGGCCTGGGGATCCTTAGGAAGCCGTTTTCCTCATACAGATTCCAGAAGACCGGGAACAAATGGCAGGGTTGTTGTATCTCAGGGTCAAGTCCAGCGGGGATGCAGAAAGAGTCATTGGATAAAGACTTGGCTTGGAGTTGTCTCCAGAGAGAAGACAGAAAGACACATTTTCCAGTGTGAATGCAGAGGGCAGCCCCTGGAAGCACCAGATGTGTTCAGACAGGGAGGGCTGTAATTCTCCTCAGCCTTGGAAAGGAGTGGGAGAACGCCATCGGGCAATTGATTAGGCTAGAGGTGAGGAGATCGATACAGCAGGTTTGGAGGCAGGTGGCAAAGCAGGAGACAGTGATAGGCTCATGACGTTGGCTTTACGGAAAGCTCCCCCACTCTGAGAATAAAGGGAGGTTTGATGGTGAGAAAAGGATGGTTAATCTGAGATATTAGGTCATGCTGGACACAATCCGATGGACAGTTTGCTAGGTAATTCTGACCTCTCTGGAGGTCAAGGTCCCCATTTATAAGTTGATATACATAATCTCCATTTTTCTCCTACTCCTCAAAGAAAAGTTTTGTAGTGAGACACGAGAAAGAATAGCCATCAAAGCCTAAGGAGATTATCTGGACCCAAAGCAGTATTACTTATGACCTTCACAACCAGAAGAGCAAGAAGGAAGCTGGCTGCATGGACACATGCGCTTAACACTCTGCTCAGTGGCCCTGGTGTCTGGCACCCACACCAGGACAGTCAGCACGTCCCTGGCTTCTATGGTCAGATGGCCCTTGGGAGAAAAGCCTGTTTCTCCAATTCTGAAAGTTCTCTCCTCCTTCCCCATCTCTTTCCCTTGAGTCAGCTATGGTGGGAACAATTCCTCTCCTATGCCAAAAAAAATGGTCACTAACTTTTTAAGAGGGCAGCACATATTCCATTTTCACTGCTTAACCAACTTACATTTTCAAGAGATAAAAATTTTAGGGGCAAAGTTAAAGGGGATGAATTCAATTCCTCAAGCCTTTCCCCCCGCTCCTCCCCGCCGCCACCTTAATATACACCCACTTGCTTTGCTAGGCCTCCTCTAATGCTTCTCACTTGTGTTCAAGTATTCATCTTAGCAGCGGCTCTGTGGAGACCTAATTCCCTTTGCCATGTTGAGGACAGACAATTATATTCTGTAAACATTCCATTTGCTATCAGTGCCTGGAGTATGTTCTGGTTAACACTGAATCCTTAAAAGCACCTTAATTTGAAGTAATTCAGTGGACAAGGGGGTTAATTTGGGGTCCACTCTTTTGGGGTTCGTGCTGATAGTGGTCCAAGCTTGCCCTCCACATGTCTGCTGGAGGCAGGCTGGTGTGCCAAGGCTAGTCCAGAAGCAATTCAAACACAAGCGCAGAAGCTAGAGCGTTCTTCTCTGCACAGTGGCGTTGCTGTTGGCCTGTTACCCTGACCTCTGATTCAGCATGTTGCCTCAAAATACAAGGGGTGGTTTGGGGCATCAGGGAAGGATTTCTGGAGTCAGTGCTGTCTTTAGTCCTTGTGGGATGGACAGAGTTTGCACAGGCAATGAGTAAGGAGAAGCGCTTTAATGCGGAAATCCCTAGTGTGACCATGATTAGTAATCATTAACTAGCTGTGCCAGGAAACAAATGGTGTAACTAGATTGGGCATTGTATGGTCCCCACCAGAGCAATTTCTTAGGGCAGTCCAGCCTGATTCTAGCCAGAACACACTGGTGATTGTCAAAACAGCACCAGGACCCAAGCAGGTATGCTTATTAACAACTGGTGGTGGTTGCTGGTCTGCAGAGAGCCCTGGGAGGACATCAAGGGGAGGGGCTGGACCATGTAGACAGGCATTAGATTGGGAATTACCACACCTGGGCTCTGATATTGCCCCTTTACCACAAACACAAGGCGGTAACTAAGCATGAGCTTAGTTGAACACTCGGTCTCTCCTGGATCTCCTGGATCTCTCCTGGATCTCCTAGGTGGAAGTGGTTGTCCCTTCCTCTCCTGGATCTCCTAGGTGGAAGTGGTTGTCCCTAACTTGAGTGTCCCACACTTGATGACAGGGACCCTTAATCACTTGGCAGCAGCGTCTGGCTGCAAACTCTGAGGGCAGCAATGTTGCCCCATTGGCCTCCACCTCAACCTCCTTGGCTGGCCCACTTTCCTTGGCTTCAACTACCTCAGGACACAGTGCTTGAACACAGGGACTGAGCGAAACTGAGTGCCATCCAATGGAGGACTTGCCTGCCGTCAGTAAATGCAGGCATTCTGACCTGACTCTCCCTGAGTCTAGGAAAAGTTGGGAAGCTGGTTTGTATCACCATGGTGAGGGGGTTATGGGGTAGGGGATGACATCTCAGAGGTGACATCTCAGCCCTGCCTCTGTGCTTTCCCTGACGCCATTATTGGCCCCACCCTCGCTCTCCTGCATCACACAGCAGATCTGATATACCCTGTGGAATACAAAGATGCGGACTGTCATGCAAATGGCATAAAATCATCATCTTGACCTGATTTCTCCCTCTAGAACACTGTGCAAATGCAAACTCGCCAGCACCCTTCCCCATATGTGATGCAAACAATGTTTTTTTTTTCCATCTGGAAATTATTCCCTCTGATTGAGAGGTTCGAGTCCCTTCTGCTTGTAATAATATTATTATTTATAATTTATGTTCTTAATTTTTATAAATAGTGCTCAGTCACCATGGCAACAGAATCTTCACAAATCATTAAATTAAATAATGAGTAGTCATGATGCTTTGCACTTATGTTCATTTTCTTATTAAAAAAATAGATCTCCAAGTTTTTAAAAAGTCCTAATTAATTGGGCCCTTCAACCAGTATTTTCTGAAGGTGGGTAATGAGGTAAACGCTTTTTATCTTTCTGCTGCTTCTCTCTTGGAGTCAGGAGGTTTCAGGGTTGGAGGGACCTCAAAGGTCATCTGGCAAAATATTTCTTAGAATGGGGGCCCCAGATTCCTACTTAGGGTCACCAGGGTTCTTGTTATAGGAAAAGTCACCTCCCAAGTCTACTCTAGACCCACTGAAGTAACGTCTGTAGGAGCTGGAACCCAAGAGTATTGGCATTTGGCCAGCTTACCTGGGGAGTCTTCGGCATGGTAAACTGTCACTCACACTACATCACTCACACATGGTCTGCTTTGGGGTACAATACCTTCTGGTGCCGGCTTTCTCCATTTCAGCACTAATGAAATTTGGGGCCTGCCAGTCCTTTCTTGTGGGCTGTCCTGGGTACCGTAGGCTTTTGAGCAGCATCCTTGACTTCTGCCCACTAGAAGCCAGTAGCAGCCCCCCACCCCCCAGTGTTTTAATTAAACATGGCTGCAGACATTGGGAAAAGTCCTCTGGTTATGTGTGTGTGTGTGGTGGGAGGCGGGGGTGGGGAAATTGTCCCAGCTGAGAACCTCACCCTAGACGTAGAGTGCTCATTCTAGACTGGGGAAGCATGGCCTTCTTGTTTCATTTTATTGTTATTATTATTATTTTTTGACAGTTCCATGAGGAATTTCTCCTGTATGTTGAACTAAAATCTGACTCCCTTAGGCTCTGTGTATGAATCCTCTCGGCAGGATAGGGTAACTGGTCCTGCATTCACTCTCTCTCCCCTAGCACAGCCTTTTCATCAGAAGCCTGTGAGGTTAGGCCCTTTGAGCCATTCCTTAGGATGAAATTCGGTCCTTCTTTCCACTGCCCTTCCTAAGACTTGAGTTTGAATTCTGTCTCTAATGGCTTTGATAATGCCTCTCTAAATCAGAAACCTTGTTTTCAGTCACCATCTTGAAGATCAGTACCCAGATATAGGTGCAGCCATTCTCGAATGGCATTGGCTCTGCCCCTGTTATTTGCAAGGTCTACCTCTGCCTGGTGCTGGGAAGACAGAGATGAACCTACTGAAGGGGACATAAACTCAAAGCTGATGTGTTTCTATAAGCAGACGTAGTCTAACGGTGGATGCAGGAAGAGAAGCCAAAATAATTCCAAGGCAATCCTTGGAGGTGGCGAAATAAAGGCTTGCTGAAGGAGGCATTCACCCTTCCTGCGGGAGTGGGTGGCGGGGCCAGCGAAGGAGGAGAGACTGTGTTTCGCTCACTCGCTCTGGAAGACAGGCAAGGCAGTCGGTACTTTCAGGGATAGCCTGAACAGGGACCTAGGATGTGCCAACGTGGGCCATATTTCAGGAAGACAAAATGTGAGGTACGATGAGAGCCCAGTAGGCCCAGTTGCCGTGTGAATGCACACCTAGGCTGAGAGGGCCTGGGCTCCTGGGAAGCGGCTTGTTCACGGACTTTTGAGACCTCATGAAACCAGAGGAAAAACCAGCCTCCTGGCCATTCGGAAGCCACATCAAATGCTTTTCTGAAGCAGATTGTCAAACGTTCATAGGTACCACCTAAAGCAGGGATGGCAGATGCCAGCCTCGTGGAAACCTGCCGCCAGTCTCCTTCAGCTCCAAAACAACGCCCTGCTTGCCTCTCTGGTTTTTTGAGAGGTTGCTGGTTAAAGAATAAAGACTGCTCCCCGAAATTGTTGGGGAGACTTGGTTTAGAATAGCCGAGCCAAAAACTAGTTCCCAGACCTGGCATGCACTGCTTCTCGGAGATTCATTTCGGGTTTTTTTTTTTGACATGAGCAGTGAAGAAAAATAAGACTCGCTGCTTTGGGTTGAACTGTGTCCCCTCAAAGTTCATATGTTGAAGCCCTAAGCCCCGGGACCTCAGAATGGAAGCTTATTGGAAAATGGGGTCCTTACAGATGTGCTGCGTTAAGATGAAGTCACACTGGAGTAGGGGGTGCCCTAATCTAATATGACTTGCATCCTAATCAAAAGGGGGAAATAAGACAGGGAGACATGCACACAAAGAGAACACCATGTGAAGATGAAGGCAGAGCTCACGTGATGCTTCTATAAGGCAAGAAAGGACAGAGATGGTTGGCAGCCAGCAGGAGTCAGGAGGAAGGCGGGAAACACCTGCTCGCTCACAGCTTCCGAAGGACCCACCCTACCAACACCAGGACCTCAGACTTCCAGCTTCCAGAACTGTCCTAGAATCAGTTTCCGTTGTCGACTGCATCTTGGTTCTGTCATTAGGCATCTGTGTTATTTGCGCCACATGGTCCTAGAAAACTAATCTTACTGCATTGTGTGAAAATAAGATGGAATAGCAGGAAAGCCAGAAGATGGATCGCTTGGCACTTAGTAAAGGGACTGCCATGTGAGACCAAGTTACCAGTAGAAGAAAGAAGCTGGTTTTGGAAGGGAGCATGTGAGAGCCATTGGAGCCCAGTGGGAAGGATGGGACGAAGGAGGGCAGGGAGCAAAGAATGTGGAACCACAGCAAGAAGCTGACCCAAAGTCTGCAGAGAAGCCTTGAAAGAAATGTGGTTCATGCAGGGAGCTGAGCCTATGCCTGTGTTTTAATGAAGTGAGCGGTGGACCTGGGGTCACAAGAACAGCTCTCATCCTTAGGCACCGACTAGGTTCCAGAGGCCATATCTGGTGTTTGGCAGATGCTGTCTCTCAACTTGAGTCTTTCAAAGTAAATGGAATTCCCCCCATTTTCCAGGGGCTTTCTAAAGTTCCCAGGGATGCCAGTCAGCCCAGTCCTCCCAGGTAACAAGGAGCCCATGTTATCCATGCACAGCATCTGGGTCTAGACAGATGCCTGGCTAGTGGGATCTTGACTGTTGGTTAAAATAAAAAAGTGAAGGGACTTGGATTCAAACCTAGGACCTTCTAGTCCAGAGTTCACCCTTTTTTCTTTTCCTCTTTACTGCCCAATTTAACAGACAGCTCATCAAGCAGGACAGCGAGGGCCGTGAGCCAGCCGCAGACTGTCTAGACCCTCAGCTGCCCCATCTGTAAATTAGAAGTAATAAAAGACATTCCAAAGTCTCTCCACTTAGGACTAAATGAGCTATTTTAAGTGAACAGGCTTTGGAAACTGTAAATTGCCACATAAACATGAGGAAATGAAATGACAACTGAAACTGTCCACCAACACTTTGCCTTCACCCAGGTGCTCTTGTTTTGAACACAGCCTCCTGCGGCTAATGCGTAATTTACTCCCAGAAAATCCACACTGTGTCCCTGAGCAGCTTCACCCAGAGCCAGACACTCAATTAATAAGTCCCCATTACCCTGCAAAATACCCCAAACAGACAAAAAGCCATTTCCTAGTACCTAAACAACAGGATTTTCAACTTGAAACACAACGCCAGCCTAATTAACTAATTAGACAGCAAAATAAATAATTATCCAGTGTATCAGCAAGAGAAAAAGAGACGCATTAAAAGGTTACTCGGATGCATAGTCTCCTCTGGAAAGGGATAGAGACAGCTTCACCAGGAACTGGAGAGTTTTATTTGTGGGTTTCAGTCAGAGACCTCTCCCGGGTTGCTTGGTAATTATGCCTGTCTGCTGGTAATGGGTAATGGCAGAGCCTGGGCATGCAGACTTTCTGGGTGATGAGGAGTCCTGTCTCTCTCCCTGTGCATTTCCCGGGCATTTCAATGCCAGCCTGTTTCCCAATTCCTCTCGAAACAAACTTATCACAGCTATAACATCTACAAGTTGGAGAAGATGGTGCTATTTATCAAGGGAGCCCCCCCACACACACTCAGATGACAGGTTTCCGTCCCTTCCTTTGTAATCCTCAAGAAAATTGATTTTATGTCATTGCAACTCTGAGTTCTCAGGCATGCGATCTGGGGAAAGGGCCGATTTCTAACAGGGTATCCAGGTTCATTTTTAATTTTTTTTGGAAGAGATGAAATTATTTTATTGGTTTAAATAAACTAAAAAGATAGCAAGACATACAAATTATTTAGTTTTAATTTTAAGGAATACCACAAAATAAACTTGAATTTCAGCATAAACTTATTATTACAGATTACTATTTGGTAGCTTACTGATTACTATTTGAATTAAGCAGTGCGAACTACAATTTAAGCTTTTTAGTTTTGCAGATTGAATTTCTAGGTATGCTGTTTTGCTGATAGTGAAATAAACTTATTTCTTAAAAATTATTATTTTACTGGATTATGTCAGAAATAGGGATGTGTTCTTGAGGAAGGACAAGTTTCTTCTCGGGCTGGTGACAAAATCATGTGTACACCAAACCCCAGGGACACACAGTTTACCTATGGAACAAACTTGCACATGTAGCCCCTGAACCTAAAAAAGGAGTTGGAAGAGAAAAAGAAATAAAGAAAAACATTAGTCTGAAACAAAAAGAATTAAATGAATGCACATCACGTTTTTAGCACCGCACTCAATACCTATTGGGCCTTCAACAAATAGTATTTTGAAAAAAGACTTTTTTTTTTTTTAAACCGTCTCATTTTTTCACCCTGGCTGGTGTGCAGTGGCATGATCCTGGCTCACTGCAACCTCTGCCTCCTGAGTTCAAGTGCTGCTCCTGCTTCAGCCTCCCAAGTAGCTGGGATTACAAGTGAGTGCCACCATGCCCAGCTAATTTTGTGTTTTGTATTTTTTTTTTTTTTGGTGGAAATGGGGTTTCACCATGTTGGCCAGACGGATCTCAACCTCCTGACCTCAGGTGATCCACCTGCCTCAGCTTCCCAAAGTGCTGGGATTACAGGTGTGAACCACTGCACCAGCCAAGACTTTTCTTTTAAATAATATCTGCTTATGCCTGCTAAAGCCATATGATGGGAGCTTGAGTCTCCTCCCCCTCTGTGGATGTTCATGACCACAGCTCACTCTGCGTAGGAGACAGTGCACTATCCTTAACTACAAAGGAACAAACAAGGGGCCTCCAGTCCACCTTGGAGAAAACTGATCCTGGTCCCTTTCTTCTTTCAGGGGTCACAGCGGCTCAGACAATTCTACCATGTGATAGGAGGGATGACCATCATGGCAGGATAAAGCATCACTATGGAAGCTTATTTTTCTGGTTGTCTTTTCTTTGAGCTCATTTAGAACTTTGAACGTGTGGAAGTAGCAGGAGTCTAGCACATTCTAATCGGTTTTCTTTGCCTCCCTGAAAAGTCCTGTGTACCTTCTCATCACTCATTTATTAATTTGAGAAAAGTAGGGTGATGAGAAGCAAGCATCAAGCCATGTGGCAGGTGATATAACACACGCTGCCTGCTGGTTCTTCCCAGCACCAGAGATGGTATATTGCGCCTAATGGATGCTGTCCCCATCTTCAGGGGAATGGATTTGATGAGGCTTAGCAAATGAAATCCAAATTTTAAAGATGTCCCAAATGAGGGAGCTGATCTCACCTTCCAAAGATGAAGATTCCAAATCTCAAAGTGTCACTAGCATTTGGTTGGGAAGATGATTCTGGACACGGGGCTTATATATATAATGATACCATCATGCTTGCAAAGAAGAGAAATGCAGTGAGCTGAGGCCTATGCCTGTGATTCCATGAACCGATGGAGCTAGAGTCAAAACAAGAACAGCTCCCATCCTTGAGCACTTACTAGGTTCCTGATGCCATGTCTGGTGCTTGTCAACATCTGGTAAGCATCAAGAGAACAAGTGAAGCAATTCACTTGTTCATAAAAGGACTTTATAGTTCTCACTGGTATCTTGAAGAAGGAAAATTCCTTCTTCCTCATTCTCTTTTCTCTGCAGACACTTTGTACACACTGAGTATCTGACCATAAACAACTCCATTCTTTTTTTTTTTTTTGAGATGGAGTTTTGTTCTTGTTGCCCAGACTGGAGGGCAATGAAACGATCTTGACTCACTGCAACTTCTGCCTCCTGGGTTCAAGCGATTCTCTGCCTCAGCCTCCCTAATAGCTGGGATTACAGGCATGTGCCACCATGACCAGCTAATTTTGTATCTTTAGTAGAGACAGGGTTTCTTTTCTCCATTTTGGTCAGGCTGCTCTTGAACTCCTGACCTCAGGTGGTCCGCCAGCCTCGGCCTCCCAAAGTGCTGGGATTACAGGCATGAGCCACCATGCCCGGCTCCATTCTTTTCCTTGGGAACTTGACATTCTTGTAAGGGATGCAGACATTATCCCGGTTATGCAATCAGTTATTTAATTAAAAGGGTGATTGATGGCACAAAGAATAAGTCTGAGAACTTCAATAGTATGTCACAAAGACATCATGAGTTAGTGTGGTGGTGAAGGAAGTGCCCTTTTAACTGAAATCTGAGAAAGTCAAGAGAGAGGTAAGTAGGAGTCAGCTTTTGCAGAGAGTGGAGGCTGAGACTTTTACCTTCAGACCAACAGGGAACCATGGACATAATGAATGTAGAGCAGAGTCTTGATCAAACTTCAATGGTCATGATGGCTGCTGTGTGGAGAATGCATTGGAAGTGGTCAAGATTATATGAACAGAGAAAAGATAGACATCTTGGAGGTACCAGACAAAAGGTGATGGGAGCCAGATCTGCCCAGGTGGTAGAGGTCCTGGAGAGAAGCTGATTGGCATCAGAGATGTGTGTGCAGAAATCCACAGGGTTTTTCAAGTGATTAGATTGGGTGGGAAGTGAGGGACAGAAATGGCTAAATCTGCGTCCTAAGGTTCAACTTCTACCATTAAATGAATAGCAACGCAAAGTCACAGAAATAGTTGGCGGAGAACCTCATGCAGCTTATCAGAGGGCCTCATTCTGTGAACTACAAGACAATTCACGGGACGCATCCTCTGTCCCCCAAGTGAGGATATATCACATAGAAATGGGGGACGCTTCGTGCCAATCAAGGGCAGGGCTGATGCAGTTCACTAGTGCTGGGGCAGAAAACTCAAAGCTAAGGACAGTGAGGAGCCTTGAGGTTGGAGACCCGAGCACACAGAGACCAGGTGGGCTGCAGGGGACTTGTGGAGCCCAGGCAGGTACAGTAGGAGCTGGCTAAAAGTTGCACAGCTGTGTACAGAGACAGGCAGTATGGCAGGACCTGAGGATGGGCCCTGAAGAGAGACAAAGCTGGGTTTGAATCCTGGATGTGGCAACCAGGTCAGTGGCCTCGGGCAGGCATCTCAACGTATTTGAGTTTTCCATCTGTGTTAGTCTATTCTCATGCTGCTAATAAAGACATACCTAAGACTGGGTAATTTTTAAAGGAAAGAGGTTTAATTGACTCACAGTTCAGCAAGGCTGGAGAGGCCTCAATCTTGGCAGAAGGCAAGGAGAAGCAAAGTCACATCTTACATGGCAGCAGGCAAGAGAGTGTGTGCAGGGCAATTTCCCTTTATAAAACCACCAAGTCTCGTGAGACGTATTCACTATCATGAGAACAGCATAGAAAAGACCTGCCCTACCCCTGTTATTCAATTACTTGTCACTGGGTCCCTCCCACAACACGTGGAGATTATGGAATTCAAGATGAGATTTGAGTGGGGACCAAATCATGTCATCATCTGTGGAAGGAAGGTAACCTTAGCATCGACCTTAAAGCAGAGACTGGATAAGATGATGGGGAAAAGAACCAAACGACAACTCACAGATGATGGTTGTTCAATGAACCTGCTACTATCATGAGTGGAGTGAACATCAAACCTAACACTGAAGTGAAGCAAACAAAAGTCAGGGCAGCCCCTTTGGAGCAGTGCAGGCTCTCGGGTACCAGGGGAAAGGAGGCAGGTAGTTGAGGCTGAGCTCCTGTGTCCCTCTTTTGCTTTCATACAGTCTCATGTTTCTGAGAAAACCATAAGCACTCAGTCTGAATAATTAATAGAAAGTCAAGGGCCAACCCCTCACTCTGGAAAGCAACAACTGCTAGTAATGAACCATGATTCTGCAGCTAAGACGGACGTTGGCTACAGCCACAGCCAGTAGCCTTTGTTAGGTCTGGCTTGCAGATGGGTTTTGTTTGGTCTTCACATTGTTTTTTTTTTGTAATAAGCAATAAACATTTAACATTCAGATTTGCCACATTAGAATGTGAATTTCTGCTTCTACTGAGAGATCAGAAGATAGACAAAGCTTGAGTCAACAGGGTTGGAGACCCCTGAACCTAAGAAATGGCTGTCTCCGAAAAGAGACACCTGCTCTCCAAGTCCCCAGAGTCCTAGGGTGACTCTTGATGGTTTCTGTATTTTCTTTTTTAAAATTTTACTTTAAGTTCTGAGGTACACGGGCAGATCTTCCAGGACTGTCACACAGGTATACATGTACCGTGGTGGTTTGCTGCCTCCATCCCCTCGTCACCCACATTAGGTATTCCTCCTAAGGTTATCTCTCCCCAATCTCCCCACCCCCTGCTATCCCTCCCCCAGCCCCACAGCCCCAACAGACCCCAGTAGTTGATGTTCCCCTCCCTGTGTCCATGTGTTCTCATTGTTCAACACCCACTTATGAGTGAGTACATGTGGTGTTTGGTTTTCTGTTCATGTGTCAGTTTGCTGAGAATTATGGTTTTCAGATTCATCCATTTCCATGCAAAGGACATGAACTCATCCTTTTCTATGGCTGCATAGTATTCCATGGTGTGTATGTGCCACATTTTCTTTATGAAGTCTATCATTGATGGGTATTTGGGTTGGTTCCAAGTCTTTGCTATTGTAAACAGTGCTGCAGTGAACATACATGTGCATGAGTCTTTATAATAGAACGATTTACCATCCTTTGGGCTTATACCCGGTAACGATATTGCTGAGTCAAACGGCACCTCTATTTCTAAATCCTGGAGGAATCCCCACACTGTCTTCCACAATGGTTGAACTAATTTACACTCCCACCAACAGTGTAAAAGTGTTCCTTTTTCTCCACATCCTCTCCAGTATCTGTTGTCTCCAGATTTTTTAATAATCACCATTCTAACTGGCATGAGATGGTATCTCAATGTGATTTTGATTTGCATTTCTCTAATGACCAAGGATGATGAGCATTTTTTCATGTTTGTTGGTCACATAAATGTCTTCTTTTGAAAACTGTTCATATCCTTTGCCCACTTTTTGATGGGGTTGTTTGTTTTTTTCCTCATATTTGTTTTAGTTCTTTGCGGATTCTGGATATCAGCCCTTTGTCGGTTGGGTAGCTTGCAAAAATTTTTTCTATTGGTTGCTGGTTCACTCAAATGGTTGTTTCTTTGCTGTGCAGAAGCTTTTAAGTTTAATTAGATTCTGTTTGTCTGTTTTGGCTTTCGGTGCCATTGCTTTTTGTGTTTTAATCATGAAGTCCTTGCCTACGCCTATGTCCTGCCTAGGTATTGCCTAGGTTTTCTTCTAGGGTTTTTATGGTGTTAGGTTTTACATGCAAATCTTTAATCCATATGGAATTAATTTTTGTATAAGGTCTAAGGAAGGGGTCCAATTTCAGCTTTCTGCACATGGTCAGCCAGTTTTCCCAACACCATTTATTAAACAGGAAATTCTTTCCCCATTGCTTGTTTTTGTCAGGTTTGTCAAAGATCAGATGGTTGTAGGTGTGTGGTGGTTTCTATATTTTCTTATACTAACCTTGCCTCTCTGACTTTCTTGAGTCCTGTTGCCTTGAGAATTTTTGAAACCTTTATCTAAAGCAACTGTTATCAACTATGTTCTGGGTAGAAACACTATTTTTTTTTAAAGTGGATAAGTCTTCATTAACATGGTCCATTGACAGTATTTTCTAGATCTTCACAGCCATGCACAAGGACACACATGTGCTCATGCTAAGCAAAGCTTATTGACGAGTTTTCTAAACTTTTTCTCCAATACTGTTCTTTAAAGTCTTAAGCATGTCTATACTAGAATCTGGTGTCAGCATCAGATTGAGCTCACATTTACATCTTTGGTTTTTTATACATCGAAGTCATTTATCTTTCACAGTTCTCCTCCAGGTGTTTTGCCACCTGAATGCTTCTGAGATGCACGTGGCCAAAAGTTCTGGTTCAAAAGAATCAAAAACTCTTCTAGGCCCCGAGGGAAACATATTTTGACAATTCCTCTTCTCCATTCTCCCTTGATGAGTTCAGGAGAAGGTAAAGAGACACATAGGAAAAATCTGCCTCTTCTTTTGAAACAAAACAAAATAAAACAAGGCCATAAACAGTAGACAGGGAAGGTATTTACCTCAGTAGCAAACTCAACTACTTGCGGATTTCATTTACCAGAGGACACAGTGTTTTCTCAAATATTCTGTAGTGATTATCTGGCAAAATCTCAAAACATTTTTTAACACAAGTTGTCTTTGGTCAATAAACACCAGAACTGAAATGTCCTGGGGGTGGAGATTTATGATCTAAGTGCAACAAACACACCCATAACTTAGGCAGAGAAGGTGCTCAGGTAGCCGAGCAGGCATTATGCAGATCTCAGCAGAGGCCAGGGAGGAAGTCCATGGGGTCCTGGCAGGGCTGAGCTCACATCAGCCTGAGGGAGGAACGGATGGGCTTTCAAAGGCTTCATTTCTTCATCCACAAAGGAATGAACACTTTGGCTTTGCACTGTTGAGTTTCTCTTTTCCTAATCATTGGAAATTTTCCCTTTTCCATTGCTCACAGACATTTGCAAAGACAGGCGTGTTGGGAAGTACCTGGGGAACCAGGTTGAAATCATGGCTGGAACACCGGGCTGTGTGAGCTTGGGCAAGTCCTGTAAACGCTCTAGCATTTTGCATCCGTCTCTGAAACGTGAGGAAAATAATACCCACCATACAGGACGACTGTTAGGATTAAATCGGATAACGGTGAGAAATGCTTAGCACGGTGCCTTGCAAAGTTTCACTTATAGATAACATCTGTTAAAGTGCCCAGTCATGTAGGTCTTCTATAAATTACCCTTAACCCTTTCCAATGCGCGAAATTCAGGGAAATGTAGATGATGCTCTATAATAAACAGTAGCTTCGTCCAGACGCAAAGCTTGACTAAAGTGTTTGGTGGTGGGGCCGGGCGCGGTGGCTCACGCCTGTAATCCCAGCACTTTGGGAGGCCGAGGTGGGTGGATCACGAGGTCAAGAGATCCAGACCATCCTGGTCAACAAGGTGAAACCCCGTTTCTACCAAAAATCAGAAAATTAGCTGGGCACGGTGGCGCGTGCCTGTAATCCCAGCTACTCAGGAGGCTGAGGCAGGAGAATTGCCTGATCCCAGGAGGCAGAGGTTGCGGTGAGCCGAGATCGCGCCATTGCACTCCAGCCTGGGTAACAAGAGCGAAATTCCGTCTAAAAAAAAAAAAAAAAAGTGTTTGATGGCTTATCTTGATATGGAGTCCAGTTCTGATAAGTGGACTTCTCTTGGGTCCCAAGATCCAGTCTCACCTTGAATTTGGTTTGTTTACTCTCTGTTCCCTCCCAGGATTGTTCGCGGTCTCTGACTTTTTCAACTCTGAGTCTATGCTCTCTTCTCCTCCCTCCCCTGACCTCCTCCCCCTGCTTTCTTCTTTCCTCTCCTCCCCTTCTTTTCCTTTCCCCTCTATTCCTCTCTGCAGTTTAGTCTTCACTCCCTCCTTATCTCATGTGCTTCCACTACTGTCTATATATCCTGATGACTCCAGCTGACCTGTAGCTCCTCCCAGCCCTCTCTTCTACGATCCCAGGTACCCCTGTCTAGACAGCTCTTCCATTGACATTTCCACCAGGATGTGTCACAGGGGTCTCAAAGGCAACATTTCCCACACTTACCTCTGTATCCTTCGTTATCATTCTCACAGTCTTGTTCAGCATCTCCCATGTGTGGGGCTTTTGCAGGATTTGGAGGAGGCAGCAGTAAGAGGTCGGCAGGTCCCGATCTGGACTTGGTGATATTCAGACCTGGTTCACCCCTGCACTTCTCGTCTGGGCAAATATCCCCAGTGGCGTACCTGTGGCCCAGGTTAAATATCTGAGAGGCCACGTTGATGCCTTCCTCTCCTGCATACAAGCCTCTCCCATGTCCTGTGGACTTTACTTCCTAGCTACCCTCCATGTCTGTTTTTTCTGTCTGTTTCTACTGCCCCATCCTATTTAAAACCACTCTCATCTGTCACCCAGGTGACTAGCAAGCAGCCTTTCACTGGAATGATGCATTTCCCCAGCAACATCCCACAAAGTACAGAGAATAACTAAACACACAAGCCTGCTCATGTGATCCCTCTGCTTAAAACTTCTGTGGCTCCCCACGGACTTTGGCATAGAATCCAATGTCTTAACCGGCTTCCAAGGTGCCTCCCACTCAGAGCCCTGCCTCCATCCCTGGTATGTCTCCAGCTTCCCTTCCTGCCCTTTCCTTACTAGACTTTACTTTTTTATTTTTTTGGAGATGGAGTTTTGCTCTGTTGCCCAGGCTGGATTACAGTGGTGTGATCTCAGCTCAATGCAACTTCCGTCTCCAGGGTTCAAGCAATTCTCCCTTCCTCAGCCTCCTGAGTAGCTGGGATTACAGGTGCCAGTCACCACACCCAGCTAATTTTTGTATTTTTGGTAGAGACATGGTTTTGCCATGTTGCCAGGCTGGTCTTGAACTCTCGACCTCAGGTGATCTACCTGCCTCGGCCTCCCAAAGTGCTGAGATTATAGGTGTGAGCCATCACACCTGAACGACTTTATGTTCTTTCAGGTTCTCTAACATACTGTGATCTCCTTGGCCTCCAAACCTGTACTAGACCAGACTCCCTGCTGCCTGGAAGACCCTCCCTTAACTGTTCCCAATTCCTGGTAGAAATGAGACCTTCTCCTCGATGCTTCCTTGACTTCCTACCCTTGATACATCCCTTCGTTCTATACTTTCACATCATCCCCACTCTTTCTTAGGAGTTCCTTAGGCACTTGGGATTGTTTAACGAGCTCTAGGATGCAATGGAGCCCCAAGACAATGCCTCTTCACATGTGCCCCAAATCACTTGGGCAGCGAGCCTTAGAAAAAGGCAAAGTTGGGCAATTCCTGGGAGGTGAGGTCTGGAATTTTATGTTTTTAACAAGTTCCACAAGTGCATGTAAGCACAGCAAACTCAGAGAGCTGTTGCCATGAGTGCTTGGCCCACAGGACAGTGTTTATAACTTCTCTGGACTTAGGGGTGCTGCAGGAGGGAAAGCCTGCACCCGGCGTGAGCTCTCAGAATGTCCTGGGAACCTTCTGCACCTTCAGATTCTCTGTTATTACTGCATGGTTTGGACTTCCAGCTGTCTCATGATAACTCAACAAACACGTATTTCACGAAATGTGAAGGGTTTTCTGGATGTGTCTGCATGAGCGTCCTTCTTCCTTCCTATCCTCGGGGGGTCTGCCACTTAGATTCCTCTGCTTGGGCATTCCTCTGACACATGCATAAGCCTCACTGACAATAATACCCCCCTCCCCAAAGTTATGGGTCTTGAGGAGGCAAATGTAAAAGACCAGCCTTTCTCTCTATGAAATCTGACTTGCTTTCAAGAATAGTTATGTCTGTGACATCTTTTCTACTGTTCCTTTGAACAGCTGCTTAAATCTTGGTTTAGCACAAAATGCCGAGATGGTCAAAGCAGATATCATTTGACCCTGGAGAAGTTCTTCACTTCCTCTGGCATTCTGATTTCTCTTCTGTACAGAAACAGGTAGAACACTCACCTGGAAGGGATTGAAATGTGCCAAGGTGCTGGATACAGGGAAGGCTCTCACGGCTGTTCACCGCCCTCCCCGCCTCCCTCTCTGCCAAATGCACTTCACCTCCAGTACCCGTAGGGGCCAGCTCCTGTCTGACAGTGACCTCAGTCCTGCCCCCAGGTATGTGCTACTGTCATCTCTGAACCAGGCGGAAGCACTCCTGGTGATGGTAAATTGCTCTATCAAATGCTTGTCTCATATTATCCTCTTGAAGATTGAAAGGACATGCAGCTTCATTTTCCATAGAGGAAATCTAGAAACATAGAATTGTCCATTTTTTTTTCTATGATCAATCAGTGATTTATCAGGATTCAGGTCGTGGCTCTGCTTCTTACTAGCTGTGTGACGTGGGGCAAGAACCCCAATAACATCCCCGCAAATGTCAATCATGGTGTCAGGCGCTGGTTGGGGTGTTTGGCTGACTCTTCCCCTTTCCCTTGCTTTGCGATTAAGTCTTGATTTTTATAGGGGTGGAAACAGAGGCTGGGTGGAGTAAGCCAGTTGTCCAAGCCTCCACTCCTGGGAAATGGCTGTGCGACAGCAGAGTTGGCAAGTCACTGTCACTTTCTACCACAGTTGTTGCCTTTCTAAGCCATAGTTAGAGTTAGCCCTACATGGCAATACAGTGAAATTTTAATAAGCAATGCAATGCATGGGAAATACTTACCACAGCCTCTGGCCTTGGTGAGTGTCAGGGCATGCAGCTTGTTATGTCTTAGGCTCTGCAGGTGCTGTGAACTTGACTGGACATTTCCCTTCACTAAGGTGGTCCACTGGCAAAAGTGTGAGCATCAGCTTTGTCCCCTGCTTGTGTGGCCTGGCAGCATCTCTCACGGCCTTCAGCCTTGCCCTAGGCTCTTTCCGATGTACCCAATCCTACTGGAAGCAATTGATTAAGTGGCTCCCACATCTGGTCATGGGCCTTGCCTCCAAGAAAGGCGTGGAGGGGGTGCTCAGTGAGGAGCTAGTGTTGGGCTGGGCCCCCCAGCCTGTTGTGGGCACTGTGGAGGGAGCAGCTCCTCCAGGGGCCCCTCACCCGCTGCATCTCCCCACCAGGCCCTAGCTTGTGCAGCTTCCTCGCATCATGGGCTCTCCATCTTCCTTCTCCATCTCAGCCTGGGCCCTCCCTGCTCCCCACATAGGGTAATTTGGCAGCCTTCTGAATGGCTCCCCATAACCAGGCAGCACATGACAGCCAGTGGTCAAATCCAGCCCTTAGACTATTTTCATAGCCCTCAAGCTAAGAATATTTCTATGTTTCTAAAGAGTTGTTAAATCCAACCACATGACAAAAATAAAGAAGAATATGCAACAACGACCGCAAAGCCCTTTGCAGACACTGTTTGCAGACACTGTTTGCAGATGCCTGCTCTAGACTGTTCTTCACACTGACCTTCTCGCCCAGCCCCAAGGTTTCACCCCGACCCCACTCAAGGTCTCACATCCTGTCTCTGCACTGTTTAAAAATCTTTAAACCACCCTGTGTGCAAAAAACGCACCTTGGAGGAAGTCTAAGAAGATCTGGATTCAAATCCCGACTCTCATACTTATTAGCTGTATGGCCCTCTTGACCCTCAGTCTCTTCCTCTGTGCAATAGAGTAACAGGGCAAAACCAGGAGGTTAGTTGGGGACCTGATGACTTTGAGGTGTGAAAATACACTCTGAGCTACACAGAGCTATTCACAATATGAAATTTCATCATAACTGTTTTGTCCATGGGGAGTGTCCACACCCCAGAGCCTGCTTAGACTCTGTCTGCAGCTGAGGCCCAGTTTCTTTCCAACCTCATTCCTTGTGACTTTCCACATCCCACCCCACATGTCACATGGCTTTGCTCTCACCCCACCTTGGTTGAAATGCCCTTCCCAGTTCCCTCTTGCATTTGAGCCCTACCTGGTCTTCAGAGTTCACGCCCAGCTCGGTGGCAGGCGCCTCTGATGTGTGGATCCTGGAATTTACGTGGGGACATTTGGAGACGTGGAGATGGGAGGAGTCTTCAGTACTCAGAGCGCTTGTTCTCCAGCCCGAGAACGCATTAACCATTTCAATCTGTGCGCTGGTCTTAAATCTTCTCCTCCCTCTCTTTTCTTTCTCTTCTGTTTCTTTCCAACACTCCAACATGAAACAGTGCCTGCTGAGCAATAAAAATACTTTGGCTGCTTCCCTTTTAAAAGTGTTCTCAAAATACACAGAGACATCCACATGCACACATGGCAGGCTCTGACGATTGCCTTCCAGGTGACGGAAACAAACCCTGAGCTCATGCTCCTCTTTGGGACCAGCGCGGGCAACTCCGGGCCCCGCCTTCCAGACAGACACCTAGTTAAGAGGCAGCAGCATTCGATATGGAGCAAAAGTTTGCTGTCTTTGCTGACCATTCTCAATACTACAGAACTCTCAACTATTTGTAGAAACTGGAAGAAGCAAGGTGATGTAAATAAAGGTAGAATATGATTCACGCGCTTTTGTGTTTTAAGATCTGCTCAAGGACATAAAAATTTTTGAAACTCTTGCCTTTTTTAAACCCTAGTTTTCTTGCCTGAACTCGAATAAACTTGTGTTTCACCCAAAGAAAGGCATTGTGGGGTCCTGCAAAATCATTAGATGAGGAGCCAGCACGATGAGGTTCTCATTGTCACCTGTCACCACCTCTAACAAGTCCCAGGTTGTCTCTGAACTTCAGTCACTTTACCCAAAATTTAGGGGCTTTAATTAAGTGACCCGTGAGATAACTTCTAGCTATAAAAGTCTGTGGTAGAACAGCTAGAATTCTTAGTATGATTTAAGGCATAATATGGGTTTAGGAACAGCATTTCTTTTATCACTGATAGTTATAACTTTGCAGGATAATGCCTACAGTCCTCATTCCATAGACCCCTTTTATTTTGGCTTTTTTTTTTTTTTTGAAACAGAGTCTCACTCTGTCACCCAGGCTGGACTGCAGAGGTATGGTTTTGGCTCACTGCAACCTCTGGCCCGGGTTTCACTTAGTTTTGTGTGTCAGCCTCCCAAGTAGCTGGGATTACAGGCATGCACCACCATGCGCAGCGGTTTCTTTGGCACTTTTAGTAGAGATGGGGTTTCGCTATATTGGCCAGCCTGGTCTCGAATTCTTGGCCTGACGTGATCTACCTGCTTCCCAAAGTGCTAGGATTACAGGCATGAGCCACCACACCCAGCTGACTCTTTCTAAATAAAGTTATTATTATCAATATTAGATACAGTGTCTGGCTCTGTCACCCAGGTTGGAGTATAGTGGCACAATCTTGGCTCATTGCAACCTCTGCCTCTTGGACTCAAGCAGTCCTCCCACCTCAGCCTCCCGACTATCTGGGATTACAGGTGTGTGCCACCACGCCAGGCTAATTTTTGAATATTTTCTTAGAGAAAGCATTTTGCCCTGTTGCCCAGGCTGATCTCCAACTCCCGAGCTTAACGGATCCTCCTGCCTCAGCCTCCCAAAGTGCTGGGATTATAGGCATGACCCATGGCCCTTCGGCCACATTCAATAGCCTCTTTACACTGGGGTGGGTGCTGTGGCTACAGCAAAGGGAAATGTGTATTTATTTGTTCAGTGGTCAAATATTTATGTCATTGTGGTTGGCATCATTCTCCTTTTATGGAAGATAACACGAAGGCTAAGTGAAGTTGGAATTAACATTCACACTCACATCTATAATATGTGCTCATTCTACTTAGCTCATTTTAGGGCCCTAATCTCAATAGGCGTTCCCACAGTAGGCTTTCAACTTATGGATTCTTTAGGCCATTCCTAAATGTAAAACAAGTTCTTATTTACAATGCATTATTAAATAAAGTAAGCTATTATGTTAGTGCAAAAATGATTGTGGTTTTTGCCATTAAAATGCCATGGCATAAACCGCAATCACTTTTGAACTACCCTAATATTTCAGATTGCGATTATTTCAGTATACCACTTATATGATATTTTGGGACTGTCTTTGAGTGAGGTCTATTGCTGGTATTGTGCCCTAGTAAAGCCCCATTTAGAGCTCTTCTGAAATTCAGTCTTTCAGAAAATCAGGACTCTTCAATAAGTCCCCGATTTGCTCTTGCCCAGCATTAGTCACTGTACTAAAGAGGCTTTCACGATCAATGTGTTTTGGAAATACGACTACACAGAGTAAGGTTAGTGCCTTTATAGCAGCACCTCCTGCATCCTGCAATGCATGGATATGTAATCGGAATCTCCATGAGGGTGTTTGTTACCGTTTGCTGCTTTTTCTAAAGTTATTTTACTCTAGAAAGTACTATCATGGAGCATCTAACAGCCCTGGTATTCATGGAAATCTGTGTTGCCCTCAGTTAATCTTAATTTCTCTCATTAACATTGAATCTGTGGGGGTTTGCTGCAATGTAAAAAGGAATAATGACTCTGTGTCATATTTTAGACACTTTATGGATTCCAAAGCATTTATCTCATATGGTTCTTAAAGCCATCATGAGAGATGGATATGATTATTCCATTGTATTCACAAAGCAGTGAGAATTGTAGTTTAAGATGATGCACCCAATAAATACTACAACTTTTCCCCACTTCTCTGAACACATAAGAAGGAGGGGAATGATATTGATAAGCCATACTAAATACACAGCAATGCCCCCAAACAAGAATGGGCAATCTACAGATGCCAGAAAAAGAAATATTTCCTGAAAAGGAGGGTGCTTGGGGTGGTTACTAGGGGCTGAATCACTGGGGTGCAAGCAGGTGCTGGGAAAAGAGCTCAGAGCGATGCACAAGGCTGGGCTGAGGGTTTTGGGTCCTAGGAGGGCCTGGGGACCACATCTGGCAATCTAGGTGTGGCAAAGGACTGCAAACCTGCAGTGGGGACTGGAAATCTACCCCCACCCATTTCTAGAGTCTGCACTGCTCTGTGTCTGTCTACCCAGTGGTGTGGCTGAAGCCCTGGTCTTGGAACTTGAGATGGGCCTTCTGCATGGGGGCACGGTCTGGAACCACCATAAGAGTAGGAGCTGTCTGGAAATAAGTCCATCATGTGGCATTGGGATTGAACTGAGACAGGGGCAGAGCCCATGTATAGAACTGTAATAATGCATCTTGGGGGTTGCTGGAATTCAAAGACAAGAAATCACTCAAGGTGGTGACGACCTCACAACCAAGAATCACACAACCCTGGAGGAAGACAGAGCCCACGTGAGACAAAAACACAGAACAGAGGAACACATACCCTGCAAAAACAAGAGAACTTAGGGAATCTGAAAAGAAATGTGAAACAGTTTTTAATATCCTGAAAGAAAGGAGAGGAAGCAGCCATGACCAGAGGAAAGAAGGCTCTGGAGGGAAAGAAATCTTGAAATAATAACAAGAAGTTTGGGGAAGCAATGATAAATTCCACATGTACCAATACATTTTTGAAAATCACAAAAGCACCTTAAAAGACGTGCTGAACAGATGAAATCTTCAAGACCATAGCAGTACAAAGAGAAAACACACTAGAAAAGGTAGGGGACATAGAAGACAGGTAGCCCTGTGACACAAGTTTAGTGGTAGGAAAAGCAAATGAATAGAAGAAAGCACAAGAGACCCCTACAAATGTGCTGTGTGGATATTCCAAGAACTAACTGACATCATCTAGAAAAACCTCCAAACAAAAAGAGTAAAAAGAAAATCCCACAAGCTGTGAGAGAAGATTAAAACACACACACACACACACACACACACACACACACACACACACACACACGTTTTCTGCAAAGGAAGGAAAATGAACATTAGATGCCAGGAGACTAATTAAGTAATATATTCAAAGAGAAAACAGTTTTCTGTCATAAATACTTTACCAGTTCCAGGTAGTTTTCAAGAATATGTGCAATATAAAATAAAGAAATTTAAAGACATAGGCAAACCGGCCTGTTGACCACAGACCCTTTCTGGTAGAGCCGCTGTCAAACGGGCCAAATCCAGTCACCACCTGTTTTTGTATGGCCTGTGGGTTAAAAACGGATTTAAATTTTTTAATGATTGAAAGGAAATCAAATAACAATTAACATTTTCTGACAAATGAAAGTTATATAAAATTCAAATTTTGGTGTCCGTAAGTAAAGTTCTATTGGCTCATAAGCCTGCCCTCTGGCTTCCCTGTTGCCTGTGGCTACTTTCATGTTACAAGGGCAGAGCTGAGAAGTTGTGACAGACCCCAAATGGTCAGCAAAATGTACACTATTTATTATCTAGCCCTTAACTAGAAAATTGCCGGTCCTGAAGGATATACTTTAGCAAAAACAAATATGAACCCAGGAGAGAGTAATTGGCTTTCTTTTCTCCAATGTATGTTCTTGGCACCATTGTCAAAAATGAGTTCACTGTAAGTGTGTGGATTTGTTTCTAGGTTCTCTAAACATTAGGGAAAATCTCCAGGACATTGGACTGGGCAAAGATTTCTTGAGCAATACCCCACAAGCACAGGTAACCAAAGCAAAAATGGACAAATGGGATCACATCAAGTTAAAAGGCTTCTGCTCAGCAAAGGAACAATCAACAAAGTGAAGAGAAAACCTACAGAATGGAAGAAAATCTTTGCAAACTACTCATCTGGCAAGAGGTTAATCACTAGAATATATAAGGAGCTCAAACAACTCTGTAGGAAAAAAAATCTAATGATCTGATCAAAAAATGGGCAAAAGCTTTGAATAGATATTTCTCAAAAGAAAACATATAAATGGAAAACAGGCATGTGAAAAGGTGCTCGATTCATTGATCATCAGAGAAAAGCAAAGCAAAACAAAACTACAATGAGATATCACCTCACCCCAGATAAAATGGTTTATATCCAAAAGACAGGCAATAACAAATGCTGGTGCAGATGTGGAGAAAAGGGAATCCTCGTACATTCTTGGTGGGAATGTAAATTAGTAAAATCGGTGAGAGTGTAAACTAGTAAAATAGAGCTACCATATGACCCACCAATCCTGCTCCTGGATATAAATCCCCAAAAAGAAAATCAGTAGATGGAACAGATATCCACACTCCCATGATTGTTGTAGCATTGCTTACAGTAGCTAAAATTTGGAAACAATCTAAGTGTTCGTCAACAGATGTATGGATAAAGAAAACGTGGTACGTATACACAATGGAGTACTATTCAGCCATAAAAAATGAATGAGATCCTGTCATTTGCAACAACATGAATGGACTGGAAATCATTAAGTGAAAAAAGCCAGGTACAGAAAAATACACATCACACTCTCCCAATTATTTGTGGGATCTAAAACTCAAAACAATTGAACTGATGGACATAGAGAGTAGAAGGATGGTTACCAGAGGCTGGGAGGGGTAGTAGGGGGTTGGGGATGAGATAGGGATGGTAAGGGGGTACAAAAAGTAGTTAGAACGAATAAGACCTACTGTTTCATAGCATAACAGGGTGACTGCAGTCCCAAATAACTTAATAGTACATTTAAGAATAACTAAAGAGGGTAATTGAATTGTTTATAACACAAAGGATCAATGCTTGATGGGGTGGATACTGCATTCTCCATGATGTGCTTATTTCACGTTGCATGCCTCTTTCAAAACATCTTAAGTATTCCATAAATATATATACTTACTATGTACCCACAAAAAATAAAAATTAAAAAATAAACTTAAAAGCTAAAAGAAAAAAAAGATTTACCTCCCCCCCCCCGGAAGTTTTAGATGCACATCCTCTTTGTCATTTACAAAAACAAGAACTAACCCCAAATATAAACCCAGAGGTGGTCGGGGAATGAAAGCTGACTTGAGACAGATGGTGTGGTGGGCACAGGCTGCTGTTGGAGTCCTAGTTGCCTCCCACCCTCTATCCTGGTCGAGGGCTTGAAGGTGCAGCATTTTCTCACCCAATAGGTGTTTTCTTGCTTTTTGGTTATTTCGTTGTTGTTGATTTTTGGTTGTACTATGACCATGGTTTGCGTGATATCCGTTTTGGGAGGACGGAGGAGGATTTGACTTAGTACAGGATCAACTTTTATAAATCGTCCATGCACACTTGAAAGGAGCATATGTTCCCTATTGGGTGCACACATTCACGTGTCAGTTACACCACCTTCACATCCTGGCATGTGTGCTGTTCACCAGCATCTCAATGGTGATACCCAGTCCTATCATCTCTTGCACTTGTGTTATGACTGTGTTACCATTTTCTGGACCAAGCGTCTTAGAGATCCTTGCTGTACTGGGGTTAGTCCCTTTTTTTTTCTGGTGGTTTTGTCAAGCTCTTGTTTTCTATGCTTTGGGAATTATATTATTAGGTACTAAAAAAAGAAAAACATTATTTCCTCCCAGGACCCACTGACCACTTCTTACTGACATAACCTCTACATTGTTGGAAGGAGCGATGTGCCTCACGTAGAAGTGATATTTCCTCCCAACAAACAGAAAATAGCAAGTGTTTTAAGGATGTGAGGAAAGTGGAGCCCTTGCCATTGCTGATGGGAATATAAACTGGATCCGTTGCCAGCGGAAAACAGTATGGAGGACGTTCCTCAACAAACTAAATATGGGGCCAGGCGCGGTGGCTCACGCCTGTTATCCCAGCACTTTTGGAGGCCGAGGAGGGCGGATTACCTAAGGTTAGGAGTTTGAGATCAGCCTGGCCAACATGGTGAAACCTCATCTCTACTAAAAATACAAAAATTAGCTGGGCATGGTGGCGTACGCCTGTAATCCCAGCTACTTGGGAGGCTGAGGCAGGAGAATTGCTTGGGCCTGAGAGATGGTGGTTGCAGTGACCCAAGATTATGCCACTGCACTCCAGCCTGGCTGAAAGAGCAAGAGTCTGTCTCAAAAAAAAAAAAAAAAAAAAAAAATTAAACACAGAATTACCATATGATCCAGAAATCCTACTATTGGGTCTATATATCCAAAAAATTGAAGATAGCAACTCAAACACCTATTTGTACACCTGTGTTCATAGAAATATTATTCATAGTAGCCAAAATGTAGAAGCACCTAAATATCTGTTTCTAGAAGAGTGAATAAACAAAATGTGACATATGTATTCAATGGAATATTATTCAGCCTTTAAAAAGGAAGAGAATTCTGACATATGTTACAATTTATCAATGAACCTTCAGGACATCAAGCTAAGTGAAACAAGCCAGCCACAAGAAGGAAAATACTATGTGATTCTACTTACACGCAGTACCTAGTGTAATCAAATTCACAGAAACAGAAAGCAGAACAGTGGTTTCTAGGGGCTGGGGAAGGGGGACATGGGGACTCAGTATTTCATAGGCATGGAGTTTCAGTCTGGGATAAGAAAGTTCTGGAGATGGGTAATAGTGATGGCTGTACACCGTTGTGAGTATCCTTAAGACCACTGAATTGTGCGTTTAAAAATAACTAAAATGGTAAATTTGTCCTATGCATATTTTATCACAATACAAAAGTTATTAAAGTTACATTTCCCAAATCTGTGGGCAAAAGTAATCGGATGGGACTTCAGTGAATGGGACAAGTCATTAGGCACTCAGCAGCCTGTTACCATTTCTTTTTCTCTCTCTTGTGTGTGTGCTCTTGGAACGGTGGGGGGTGGGGGTGCGGCTGAGGATGCCCTGTTTCCTCGTGCACACAGCAGGACACCCACAGGCCCACACTTGGCTCAGCAGTCCTGGATCCCACCCTGACGTGAAGGACACATGGAGGGTTGACTCAGATCTGCCTTCCCTTTGTCAGAAATCCTTCATCATGCCCCAATTTCATGATGCGATTTTACAGGAATGTAGCAGGAACAGCAGTGCATTATAGAATTAATTACATTCAGCTTTAAGGCCTGTGACTAATTGATATGCAGCTCTAAGTGTGATGCCCGGAGAGCCAGTATTGCAGCACCGTGTGTGCAGGGCCGGGGTGGAAGAACGACACCCCCGACCCTGGCCATTTCTGCTTACTTACCTCTTCCCTCCCGGACCCTTTCCCACCATCCACTCGTTCTCACCTTCACATTCCTGCTGTCCTCCGCGTTTTGCAGGTGAGGGATCTTTAGCCCAGGGGAGGTGGCGAACAGCCCCAGATGACACACCTCAGAACAGACAGAGCTGAGATGCAGACACAGAGCTGTCAGGCTTTGGATTTCTTTTCTTTCCGGATCTACTCCCCTCATTCAAAGAAAACATCTCCTAGACTCTGTCTCAGGATTCTGCCTGTTTTCCTGAAGAGGACTGCTCGGGAGAGTATGAGGTGATGAGGGATTAAAAGACTGTGTCACTCCAGGGATTTGCACCTTTTTTTTTTCCAGTGGGAATTTGTATATCTGCTCAAAAGCTTCCTGACTGATATAGGTTACAGGCAGCAGGTTTTCCCCATGCTCCCCCAATCAAACCGTTTTTTTCTAATTCCTGGCCAGAAACCCCCCTAAGAGGTTCCAGAATCTACCAAAAGTCAAGGAGCTCTTTTCTGCAATTTTTGGTGCTCCTCAAATCACAAAGCTTTTCTTCTTTTCCTCCTCCCCTTTTCCATTGCCTGGCTGCACCTTAGTTGTCATCTGAAATTCTCTAACCATCTCCATAAATCATGAAATATGCATTGATGGCAGAAAAAAATCTGTTCAAAGCATTGTGCTATTCAACAGGAATCCCGAGATAAAAAAAAAAAAAAAAAAAAAGACAAAGTCTTGATTCTCCAGCAACTCAGTGTGATGTATAAACAGATAGTGATAATTAATATTTATTGGAGGTTTACTATTACACACATTGCCATTTAGTCCTTCACACACTGTACCCTCAATTAATTCTCAAAACAAACAACGATATGAGGAAGGTATTATTATCAGCCCTATTTCAGGGCTGTGAGAGTTGCAGGTGAGAGAGCAGGAGGTAGGGACAGACTCATTCCCTGATCAGCGGATGGCCAAAGCCACACACTTAGTGTGGCCAATAAGGTCACTCGCATTAGGGTGTGATGCTTGCCCTGCTTAACGGACTCTGTGACGGAGGCTGGTATCAACTCTACCAGTGATGTTTTAGGGCAGCCTGCCCAGAGCAGGATACCAGACTCTTGAATAATGAGTCAGAGTTCACCAGGGAGAGTAGGAAGAAGGAGGGAGAAGGGAAAGAGGAGGCAAAGACCTACAATCACTGTGCAGCTTGGCATGTTTGTACAACTACACGTGGTTTAGCATTGCAAAAGCTTATAGCAACTGGGCAGTAGGGAGGAAGGGGCAGGAGCTGAGAGTGGGAAGCCAGTGGGGCCAGGTCATGGGAGGTCCTGCAGGGACTGGGACATCTTCCTATTGGAGACAGGAGACGCAGACGTATTTTGGGCAGGGGTTGGTGTGCTGCATCTGTGGCTCTTTCACCTTGCCAGGCGCATAGTAGGTTTTCAATTCATGTCTGTGAAACAAACCTATTTGCTCTGGAATCATCTCTGAGTTTCCAGTTTAGATTGTTCATTAACACAAAGAACTAAACTGCAGTAAAAGCCAACAATGTGTCTATTACATGCCCATGTCTGTTTTAGACCATTCACGGAATAATTATCAGGATGGCTAACAATGGATGATTTATTATAAATATCAGCTTTGCTGCTTGTTAATTCAGAACCAAAATATTTGCCCATTTCCATCCCAAAGGGAGAAATCTAGTTAGTTTGTTCCCCATATTATAACTATGAAATTAAATTAAATGAACTAAATGGATTGCATGGGGGTAAATAAACTATTTAATTTAATTCACACAATGAAGAATAATACTGAATACATCTATAGTTGGCTAAATAAACCAATTAACTATTTTCTCTTTAGACAGCACAAGCCAATAGTGCAGCCATGACAAAAGAAAAAAAAAAAAGACAGAGTAAGAGAAAAAGAACTTGTCTTAATTAAGTGTAATCCAAATCTATCTGGAGCCACCATTCCTTGCCTTCAACCCCCTTCCCCTCTTGGGTGGCTCTCACTTTGGCTTCAGGTATGTCTCTTTCTTGTCTTCCAGGTTTTTTTTTTAATCACAATTTTCTTGGGGGAATTGGAGGTTCTGGTACATGAGCCAAATATTATTATTGTTATTATACTTTAAGTTCTAAGACAAATGTGCCGAATGTGCAGGTTTGTTACATAGGTGCACACATGCCATGGTGGTTTGCTGCACCCATCAACCCATCATTTACATTAGGTATTTCTCCTAATGCTATCCCTCCCTTATGCCCCCATCCACCCCGGACAGGTCCTGATGTGTGACGTTCCCCTCGATGTGTCCATGTGTTTCTTATTGTTGAACTCTCTCACTTATGAGTGAGAACATGCGGTGTTTGGTTTTCTGGTCTTGTGCTAGTCTGCTGACAATGATACTTTCCAGCTTCATTGGCAGAAATAAGCGCAAGAGGGTGAATATGATGTGGTCTCATTCATCCATTTCCACCTGGAAATGACAAATTGTGGGCAAGGGGAGCAGAAGTTGACCTGTAAGTATAACAGCACACGGTGGGTAGGGTGTCGGGTCAGGTAGATCTCAGCTTAAATTCTTCCTCTTATGCTCATGGCTGGGTGATCTTAGGCAGGTTACACAATCCCCTTCAGCCTCAGTGTCTTATCTCTAAAATGGGAGGAGAGATTACTTCCTGTGATGATGGTGAGGAGTAAATGAGACGGAATTTAAAGGCGTAGCCCAGTGGCAGACACCCAAGCGCTGCACAGTTAGCACTTCCTGCCTGCTAGAGGCATTAATCTGTGTTCTCAGAGTCAGAACTGAATTCTTTCATCTACTGTTTTTTGAGTACCTACTGTATGCTTGGTTTTTGACTCAAGGTAGTGGGGTGGGATTCCCAGAATCCTGTAGTCCAGTGGGTAAGTCAAACTCTGTCCCCATAGGTAACGGAATTGGAATTTTACAAGGATGTGTGGAATGAGGGTTTAGAGTTGAGCTGGGCTTCAAATTAATGTCCTGGCTTCCCGAAGTCACTGACAGCAAGGGTCTCAAAAGGTGTAGATGTTTTCTGACTGTAGTTTCAAGCTCCATAAGCCCAGTTTCTGCTTTTATCTGAGGTCTATTCTTAGTACAAATGAAGCCAATTGAGAGTAAGCTAGGGTTCCTCATTTTCTCTTGCTGCCACCATATAAGAAGTTCCCTTGGCCTCCCACCATGATTCTGAGGCCTCCCCAGTCATGTGGAACTCTAAGTCCAAATAAACCTCTTTTTCTTCCCAGTCTCAGGTGTGTCTTTATCAGCAGCATGGAAATACTAATACGCCCCACCTCTTGGAACCTGTGGTTCCTTCTGTGAAATGCAGATCAACTTTTCCATTTGTTTGAAGGACCGTTGCTCATGTTTCTGAAGCACCTGGTCCACAGTAGACCTATGGGAAACACACAGTGAATGCTAGCTGTGGCTCAGGTATTCTTGATTGTAGCCAAACAGTCACCTTTTGGAGAGATAGCAAGCAGGCATCCCACACAGGAGGAACTGACTTCAGTCCCTGTGTTCTTCTGGCTCTGGGACCAGAGAAATTGGAGACCTTCAGAGGGCTTTTCAGACTCTTGCTCTTTCTCTAGCATAACGTGCACAGAAGTTGTCATCAACTCTAAGCTTCACTTAGGGACTTACCAAGTCTCCATCGGTTCCTGTGCATTTTTGCGCTCAAGGGAAAAAGTGAGAGTGTGCTACAGTGATGCTGGAAATCTTCTGCCAGTCCCAGATTGCTCACTGACTGCTCTTTCTGGCTGCGGGTGCCCATTTGTGGAGATACAGTTCCTGAGTGTGCTCAGGAGGTGGTCTGCTCAGATACTCAGTACCCACCAGTGCAAGGACCTCATGCCAGTGGCCACACTGGGAATGGGGAAATGGTCTGCAGGTTTGCACTGCATTTGAGTCCTGGGGGTGGCAGGGACCTGCTCTCAACTGCCCACCCAATCTAACAGGCTACCCTGAACTTGGGTCACCTCTCTCCTGGGGCTGACCAGGGATCGTTTAGCCTCACTTTGGATATTCTCAGAGAAGAGGAGCTCATTAACAACAGAACAAGCATTCATTCAAACAGAAATGTCAAAATCATCTTCTGTATGTGCCACCAAAATTTTATTTTTATTTTTATTTTATTTTTTGAGATGGAGTCTTGCTCTGTCACCAGGCTGGAGTGCAGTGGTGCAATCTCAGCTCACTGCAACCTCCACCTCCTGGGTTCAAGTGATTCCCCTGCCTCAGCCTCCCAAGTAGCTGGGATTACAGGCTTGTGCCACCATCCCTGGCTAATTTTTTGTATTTTAGTAGAGACGGGGTTTCACCATATTGGCCAGGTTGGGTGATAGTCTCTATCTCCTGACCTCATGATCTGCCTGCCTCAGCCTCCCAAAGCGCTGGGATTACAGGTGTGAGCCACTGCACCCGGACTCTTCTTGTAACTTACACAATTTCGTTTTATGTACTGAGAACATTACTGAAATCTGGACACTGACATTTGCCAGCCCATCCATTTTTCCATATGATAAGTGTCTTAAAGACAGTGACCAGCCTTATCTGTCTTTTTGTTACCAGCTGACAGAAGAGTGGGCAACACTATTAACAAAGCCCATAATAGAGAGTTTCAAATGAATGAATAATTTCTCCATTGACTCCACCTCTGCAGATTTCTTGATCCGTGTTTGCATACTAGTCACACAACCTCTTTGACCTTTTCTTATCTGAAAAACAGGAATACTCCATTCTCATTATGACACTCTTCCATCCATCCATCTATCATTTGATTATCATCACATATTTCTATGTGGGAGGCTGTGTACTACAGGCTGGACATTAAATGGTGAACAAACCAAAATGCAAGTGGGATGACTGAGAATTTCCCTGTGTCACGGAGTCCCAATCAGTGTACCCCCATGGGGTCAGGAGAGTGACAGTAATGTCGGAAGGTGTGAGTTAAGCACCCTGCAGACCACCTGCTGCATAGGCACCTGCAAGAACTTTAGTTCCCTTCCCTCCCTCACATATATGTCACCTCATCAGATGTCTGGAGATCTCAGATATCAGTGATTAGAGAAACATCACTCCCATACCCTTAAATCTCTGTGTCCAGATGCAGGCAGAGTACCCAGAAGGAACTACCTCTGATGGGTCTTTGGTATATGTCAGAAAAAAACTGCCTGGGGCTTTGTGTGGGTCATGGCTCACAGTTTCTCCAGGGCAAGCAGGGGAGGCCTTCCTGATGATTCCCTATGATGCCACTTCCCCTTCTGCCTCTCTGCATCCTTGCCCTTCTTCATTACCTTCATTTCCTCATGTGTTATATTACTTCTTCATTTTATCAGCTTCTGCTCATGTATAACCACCCATCCTCTCTCCCACCTACATACCTGTCCACATTTCACTTTTCAACTTCCTCTCTTAGAAACAGTGGAGAGCTGAAATGGTGCATCTCTTGCTCCTACTGCATCCAGGATGCTTAACACAGAGACTGCCCCATAAGAAGTCTTCATTAAAGATTTATTGATTGTACAAAGAATCCACAGTTCTTACAATTGTTACTCTTATTCTGTGGCACTTACACCCTTCACTCAGCAGTTCTCCTGAATATATATCTCATCCTTCCTGGAAGCACACCCACTCCCACCTGTGGCCGCAGGCAGAATTCAGTAGGCTGTGCATCACACCATCCTTGAATTCTGTGTATGTCTCAGCTTCAGATTCTAACATACATACCTGTCTCCTCCATCACATCCCCAGAGCTAGATCAGGGTTTGGTCCCGTCCACTTTATGCTGAACAGAGCTTAACTCATGGTAAGTGATGAATAAGGATTTGTTGCATGAATGAATGAGTGAGCAGCCTGATTGGAATTCAACTTTGGAAAACTTGGAAAATATCCAGAAAGGCTTAATAGCCGAGTGAAGTACAGGCTTAATAAGAGGGCAGATGAACATAAGCTTACCTGGCATCTTGCCAGAACAATGTAGGGATAGTCCATATTATTCAGTTTACTAAAGGCACAAGACATAGCTACTCAACATGGCTCTCAAAAAGTCCCTAAAACTGCCAGTCCAGTCATTCTGGCTTTCTGGCTGCCTGTAGTCTAGATTAACATCAGCCACTTCTTTTACCACTCATAGAAGATAAATTAACATTCACTGAGTGACTCTCACATGCGTGGAATTGTGACAAGGTACTTAACAAAATTAAAACACATTAATTCTGTCCACCATTTTGCCTGATTGATATTTTATCACCACATTCCAGGTTAAGAATAAAAGACCTTGAGAATATACATGATCTGACGAAGGTTTTGTATTTCATACCTACTGAATTTGACCTGTTATTGATCTAATGTTAAAGCTTTGTTGTTTTTATTTAACTAAATAAGAGTCACAGAATCATAGGACAAGTGGAAAATCTTTGAAGTCACCTGGCTCCTCTGCTTCCCATCCAGTGTTAAGATCTCTTATTCAACATTTTTGACAGAAATGGCCTGTGTTTACATTATTATCACACTCTCGTATCCCTCATCACCATTTTTCTCACTGTCTCATCATCATCATCATCATCATCACTATTATCACCATTGTCATAGCTGTTATCATCATCACCAACATCTCCATCATCATCACCACCATCGTCATCCTCACCATCGTTATTACCATCATCATCTTCAGTGTGGTCACCATTTTATGCAGCTAAAAAGTCTCACAGTTTTTCAGTTGGATCTAAGACGTGAGCCTGTCTGCCGTGAGTGCTGTGATGGAATGGCCTGTCTTGCACTTGGGAAACTCTTTCACAAGATGATACGTCTATTTTTTGGCCTACTTGTCAGATATGATTTGGCTCTGTGTCCCCACCTAAATCATGGTGACAGTCAACCTCATGCTGCTTTCATGAAAATGAGTGAGTCCCACCAGATCCGACAGTTTTGTAAGCATCTGGAATTTCCTCTGCTTGCACTCATTCTGTCTCCTGCCACCCCATGAAGACGTGTATTCTGCCATGATTGTAAGTTTCCTGAGTTACGCCATGCAGAACTGTAAGTCTATTAAACCTCTTTTCTTTATAAATTACCCAGTCTCAGGTATTTCTTCACAGCAGTGTGAGAATAAACTAATACACTGCCAGTGACAGAAACATCTTCAGTTAGTATATAAACGGACTCCCACTAGAATGATTCTAGCTTCACTCTGTGGAGACAAATTTGATTCCTCATGTATACCACATCCTTCTTTTCAGATATTTGAAGACAGTGCTCAATAGACAACTGCTCAATCTTTTCATTTTGTAATTATTTTAACCCTCTTATGTGAGTCGCACCCAGGTTCATCATGTGTCTGGTAAATGCACTGACACAAAGTATAAACTCTCTTCTGAGAGGACATCGAGGTTCGGTAGCTTTTCTAGACATAAACATTGTGGAAATGAAATGCTAAGGAAACACTGGAGCAGTGTTTGCAATAGTTAGCAGGAGAAGCTCATATCGATAAAGTTTTAGGGGATGAAAGAGTAGATAGTCACCCTGGGCAATATGGACCATGGCCAAAAATGGGAACAGACAGGCAGATCTATCCAACACCAGCCTCTTGCAGAGAAACCTTACACAAAATAGATCATCTGAGTCTCAGATCCCATGGATTTAGTTATAGCTCTGTCATGAATATGCTGTGTGACCTTGGCTTATCCACTTTCCATCTCTGGTTTTCAGATAAACCATCTAAAAACCAAAAGGGTGCGATGTAATGATCATATTACTTACATTGTGCAATTTCTCTGAATCCATGGATTCAAAGGGAATGAATGAAACCAGTGGCTTTAAGACAAGCCAAACATTAATTCAACTGAAGACTTTAAGAGAGGAGGCCAACCACTAAAATTAGTCATTCTTCTCATACATGGAAAACAAGAATAAAAACCAACAATGAATCTGCCTCAAATTGCTCCAAACATATTTAGAAATATGAGCTGTAATTTAAAAAAGGGACAGAGCGTCTTTTAGATGTAGATGTGAAATTGCAAGTAGAAAATATAATTGAACTTATTACTTGGTGCAATGTCCTATCATTATATCAGCTTGGATTTCAAAGGGAATGGCAATTCTTTAGTAAGAATGGCAGTCCAACTTGCTGTTTGAAAGAGAACAGAGATCCTGAGCAGGTAGCCTGTTTGCAGTCTCCCCTAGTTGGGGAAGCGAAGCTGAGGTCGAATGAGCTCACTCTCCCTACTCCAGACCTAACCTTTTGCTAGACCCTGGCTTACATTTTAAGGCATATTTTTAACATACAGGGTTTGTAGTAAGGCAAGTAAGGCTCATTCTATTAATTTAATCAATACCAAAATGATCATAGATCCGTCATTCTTCAAATAAATGATACATCATATTTTGTTATTCATATAATGACCTGATCACGTTCAGTTTGAAAAGAAATGAAATATGAAACCCTCTGGAACAAAGAAGATACATTAGCCTCCTAGGTCTACCTCTTGCTTACACCACCTTTGATACTTTGCAGAATATAATGGAGGTATAAATAAAACTATATAATAGATTTAACATTTTCTTTCTCTGACACCACATCAAACAAAAATGGCCAGATTTCTGCACACTGCATTTGGGGTCTCTGAACAGAAAACTCAAGCCCGATGGCATGTGTAACATTCACTTTGGGGATCCTGATGGCTTTTCTGAGAGAGAGGAGAGGCAGTTCTAGCGGACCTCAAGGTTTAGTGAGAAGTATGTGTGTCGGCTTATTGGGAAAGACAGACCACAGCATAAACACATAAACAAAGAAGATGGACAGTGGTTCCAAGGGTGGGCTCTGAATTCCCAGTCATAGGACAAAACTTTGACTTTTCAGGTGTTGCTTTGTAACCAAGTTGCTTCTTTTGTGAGCAACTCTATGGTCAGAAGGGGTAGCACCAGGCATCAGATTATTTGTCAAGGGTTAATAATTTTAAGCAGTACAAGGAGATATGCATGAACATGTATTAACTTTACATATGTAACATATTTATAGATATAAAACATATCTGTGGCAATGTCTATGGGTAAGTTTAGGCACACATACAGATTTATTTATACCTGCTGTGTGTAATAATGATAATATCCATTTCTCTTCAGGTGACTTAATTTTTTAGCTCCATTTTTTTAAAAGAAAAAGGATGGAATTAATACAACTTCCAAGTCTATTTAAACTACTCTTATTAGCACTGTCGTATAAAACATAAAAAGCTCATTATAGCAAAAACTACTGGAATACCTTATTCAGTAATCGAGTGAACCATTAAGGAAGAAAAATCGGCTAACCATCCCTCCATCTGTCCACCAGTGGTGACGCAGTTGGCAGTCAGGCCACTGGTTGAGGATCTAGCTGAGCCATGCACTGGCTGTGCGACCTTGGACAAGTCACTACTTCTCTCTGGTCCTGATCACCTGAGCCTGAAATGAGCCAAAAAATTCATCTCCTCGCAGCCCTGTGGTGAGGGTCACAGGAGATGCAGAGTGTGGAGCAGGGCGGCATGGTGATTTAGGGCTCAGGCTCTCTCGGTGTGCCAGGTCATGATTGAGTGACTGTGGATTAGTAAGACCGAGCTCCTCAGGTTCCACTTTCCTCATCTGTAAAATAAGGATGCTGATACCCACATGGTGGGGTCACTGGGAAGCTTGAGTTAATTGAAGTAGAGATCTTTGCACAGTGGTGGGCACGTAGGAAGAGGAGTGCTAGCTGGTGTGATTAACAAGCCTTAGAGAACCGTGAAGGACTCATCCTCATCAGCTTCCTGGGGACCAGTGGCCTTGCAGTCCTCTCTCAGGCTTGGGGAAAGAGGCTGGGGGGAGGACAAGAGGGAGGGCAATTGCTCTTTCCCTCCCAGCCCCTTAACAAAGCTTCCGGAGTTGAGCAGGCTCTGTGAAGGTCCTCGATATCTTTCTCTGCAGCACGCCTGCCTCCTCGCCTTGACAGGTGGACATCATTATCTCTATCAGGATGGCTGAGTTACTGAAGGGAAAAATTCCACCCTGAAGCCATCAATTCTACATTTGATCCCTCTCCTCAGGTTGAAGCTTCCTTCCAAAGTCACTTTTAAAATATTTTTACAAAATCTTTGAATGGAGGTTTTATGCAACAGACAATGTCCCCTATTTGAATTATTTCTTTTGTGCCTGGATAGCATTTCTCTTGCCCACCGTCCAATAAAACGTTAATCACAGAAATATTGAACATTAACGAGTGTCTTTGACTCTCTGACGTTTCCATGTCGAGCACTTGGGGGAATGGATATTTTATAAATCTGGAAGGGAACTCACCTACGAAGTTCACCACTTCCAATACAGATGCTGGACAGCCGGGCGAGGAGCTCTCTCTGAGCCATGAACTCCTTGGAGTGGGGAGAAGGCACGCATTGGCAGAAAGGGACTCACACTGAATTTCATGGTGCCATGCACCCTAAGGAGCTCTGTGTGGCCTCCGGGAGCTGTTGTCACACAGACCTGGATCATTTCTTTTTTGTTTTTTTTTTTGAGTAGGAGTTTTACTCCATTGCCATGGCACAATCTTGGCTCATTGCAACCTCCGCCTCCCAAGTTCAAGCAATTCTCCTGCCTCAGCCTCCTGAGTAGCTGGGATTACAGACACTGCCCACCATGCCCAGCTAATTTTTGCATTTTTAATGTAGATGGGGTTGATTAGGCTGGTCTCAAACTCCTGGCCTCAGGTGATCTGCCAACCTCGGCCTCCCAAAGTGCTGGGATTACAGGCATGAGCCACCATGCCCAGCCTGGATCACTTCTTTTTGAGGTCTTGAGGATACTAGGCACATCGTTTAGCCTCCATGGGACTCTGTTTCACCACAGGTCATTGTAAGGATTTAACGAGCTAAGGATTTTATGGCTTATAAATGTGTGAACCACTTTTAAGAACTCACTAGGCTGTAGATATTATTACCCTGACTGCTTTACACACATACAATCTTGTTCAATCCATGGTTTATTCTTTGGGGTGGGCATTATCACCATTCCCTTCTTGCGGCAGACATTGGATGTAGCCATCTGTTCAAGATCCCACAGTTTATAAATGTGGAGTCCAGATACCTGCACCCATTATTGTAAATACATGCTGCCTGTCTCCCTATGAGGTAGGTAAATAGATGCCCTGTGCCTGACATGCAGGAGATGCTCAAAAAATGCCAGCTCTTTGCCTGCTTGCAGTTAATGTCTGTCTGAGGACTCTTTCTAGGAAGGAAGAGCACTGCCCACGTACATGGGAAGACAAAAATGCTTTACATTCAATGCCCTTGGAAAAACCATCAATACTGATGGATGGCATATTGGTGGCTAAACACGCTAGCTCCCTAGTACCTGATTTGTGGGTGCAGAATATCACCTCCTAGAGTTCCTAAGACTGAGCCTATTGTTCTCTGAAGTATCTTGCTTGGTGGTGTAACCCTTTGTCACAAATTTCCCATCTCTCTGTCTCCTATTCCAAGTCCCTCACTAGTGCTTTCTGGAGTCACCTTCCAAATAAGCAACTTGTCACCAATCACTGTCTCAAGTCCTGCTTCTGTGAGCACTCACATCAAGCCTGAACTTTCTGAGAGATCTGGCCTGCCTGGTTGATCTTGGATGCTCCGGCAGGTGGCACAGAGCCTGGCAAAGAGGAGGTGCCCAGCATGTGCTTCACGTGACAGGCAGATGAAAGCAGAGGGTGCACAGGTGTCCTGGGTTCAGGCCTTGGTTTGGACATGTGCTGGCTGTGATCCTGGATCAGTTACACAGCTCCTTTGAGGCTTAGTTTACTCATAAGGATAAAAATCCTTGCAGGATTGTTTCTGGGCTTGTACAAAATTCACAGCAGCAACTGACATGTAGTGGGTATCCAATACGCAGTAGCTATGCTGACACTACGTAGAATGCACTGGGGTTTAGACTCCCAGCTTCCTGTCACATTGGCAAGTTCAAGTCCCATGATGCAATGAGGTTAGCACCATTGAATAAACTATTGATAACACTCCCCCCGAAAGGCGGTCTGAACTTGCGTGTGGCTTGAGCTAGGCACCTCCGTTGAATTGGGCCACTCTTTTTAGCAACAGCCCCTAGTGGGCGTCTCTGGCAAAAGGGATGAGGGAGGAGGTGGATTTTCTAAGTTCATTCTTTGAGGAAAAAAATGAGTTTCTTTTATCCCAGGTTTGAGAACGGTCTGTGAAGGTCAGTACATTTTTGCTCCAAAGTCAACGGCTTAGACAAAAGGCATTTGACTAAAAGGATAAACAGATGCAAAATACCCCAGTTACAGGCCTGGCTCCCCTCCAAGAACAACGGAGGGCCCCTGGAAGTGGAACCGATTGGACAAATGCCTCACCTTCCTCTGTAATCTTTTTGAATGCCCCCCTCTCCACTCTCTCAATTAAATGTGTTAGACTTGCAGAGGCAATTTCTGAAACGGGACCTGACAGAACAAGAAGCATGAGCTTTGCCAGCATCCTAAGGCAAGTGGGCCAGGCCTCTGTTCCAGAGTGTGAGTCTGTCTTCACCAAAACTTTTATTCGCAGAAGCCGCAGGAGAGAGAACCTGCATTATCTGAACATATAAGCTGTTTCTTTTTCTTTTAATTGAGTAAGCCCATGAACCATGCATCCTGCATTCAGGAAAATGACTCTCAGAAGCTCTCAGCATGTCTACATTGAACTCTGGACATTTAAACTCACACTATATGGCATGAGTTTAAGTGGCCTCTGCCATGGTATATGACAGACTCAGGGAGCGTATGCGCTGTGTGTTGAATACCCAGGTCTAGGCAGCACACACAGGGATGACTATCCCCTCCGAAGGGAAGGCAATTTTCTTATAACACCCTTTGCTGCATATATTAGGCCATTTTTGTACATTGCTATAAAGGAATACCTGATATGTGTGGGTGACGGCAAGAATTTAGGCCATCAGTGTGTGTCTGTGTGTGTGTGTGTGTATGAGAGAGAGAGAGAGAGTGTGTGTGTGTGTGTGTGCACACGCACACTTGGGAGTGTCATAGTCCTTTAAATCGGGAGAAAAAATGGAGGCTAGGGTGGTGGCTCACTCCTGTAATCCCAGCACTTTGGGAAGTGCAGGCAGGCGGATCATTTGAGCCCAGGAGTTGGAGACCAGCCTGGGCAACATGGCAAAACTCCATGTCTATAAAAACTACAAAAATTGGCCAGGCATGGTGGCGTGGACCTGTGGTCTCAGCTGCTCAGGAGGTTGAGGCAGGAGGATCAATTGAGCCCAGGAAGTCGAGGTTACAGTGAGCGGAGATCACACCACTGCACTCCAGTCTGGGCAACAGATAAAAATTATTAATAAAATAAAAAATAAAAAGAGAAAATTTAAACAACTTTTAGAGGAATAAGTGCTCTCGCATCCGCAGCTGCCCCGCAATTCTGTGTCTCCTGTAACTTCAGAGTTCACACCGTGATGTTCCTCCTGAGGCATCTTAGTTTGTGTCTCCCATTTGTGGGCAGGGAGCACCAGGAAAGTGCACGGGTGGTTCTGGGAAGAGATGCGCTGTGGCAAGATGGTATTTGCTGTTCCGTTTTACATGGAGAAATTTCCATCTTCGTAAGTGATCGTTCTTATTGACCCTCGAGGTGTATTGGTGATATAACGTTCCTTTTGCTTGAAAATATGTGTGAGATATTATGACACTCATTAAACTCTATTCTAGAAATATCTATAAGGAAACAAGAAGTTGATGAACTTGCTTCATTTGAGTTTTAGGTGGGTAGAGGTGTGTGAGATTTTCCTGTGAGGAAAACTTATTTAATTCAAGTGTTTTATCACTTGGTCTTTAAGAAAAGCTCTAGGCTGGGGGGTTGTGGAGTTAGAGGAGGGATAGCAGGGGTGGGAGTATTGGAGAGGGATAACATTAGGAGAAATACCTAATGTAGATGACGGGGGGATGGATGCAGCAAACTGCCATGGCATATGTATACCTGTGTAACAACCCTGCGTGATCTGCACATGTACCCCAGAACCTAAAGTATAATACAAAAAAATTTTTAAAAAGCTGTAGGCTGACGGAAATTTGTGTTCTGTTGTCTTCCACGGGAGTCTTCAGTAAAAAGACCCTGTGCCAAGAGCCACGGCAGCAGGTGCTCTGGCCCAGCAGCATGCCCGGGGCCCGGGGGGGGCGGACAATTAAGAAGACAGACATCAGAGAGAAAGAGCTTCCTTTCTTCTCGAGCCTCCCCTAGTCCAGCCTTGCAGGAAAGCAGTGGGTATTTACTGAGTTCCTAGGTGACGCCAGCACAACTCTTCATCTGCATGAGCCGCCTGTCCCTGCAGACTAGAACCTGCCATCATGTTCCGTAGGTAAGAAAACTGAGGCTTGGATGGTCCGAGTAATTCCCCTCATCACGTGATTGTGAAATGCCACCACCTAGAAGATAACCCGTGTTTGACTCTGAGCTCCCATGTCTCTGGATCTAAGCAAACACAATGACCATTTGATCAGAGGGATGACACTCTAATACAACCGAGACTCGGTCCTCTCCACCAGACACACGTCTTTTTGTGCTTTGTTGGAAATAGACACAGCAGTAGATTGTTATGGATGGTAAAGACAGCCCATGGTTGCTGAGTTCCCGTTTGAGTACTAAATAACAGCCTCGTTCTCAGGCCTGAGTTCCTGGCGCTTGGCCTGGACACAGACAGGAGCCAGCTGGTCACCACACTGGCCAGACTTTCGGAGTGCTCAGAGAGGTATGTCCACCGGCAAGCGTGTGCCACTGCTCATCCCAGCCTGGCTGAACCCAGAGCCATCCTTGCCGTTCCTCCGCCTTCAGGACATCAGGAGTGTCTCCAGCACACATCTTCACTTCCTGCCTGAATTCAGTTCTTACCCTTTTAACAGGAACCAAGTCCAATTAAGTAATTTATTTATCACCAAACTAGAATCCCTGTCCTTAGAGAGTTGAAGAATATTATTTTATGAAAGGAACCATTTATTAATTTGTTCTTCACTAGGTATTATCTGGGCATCAATTCTTTCCTGATTGGCTTTGTCCTGGGCTCTGGGGTGATAAAGATGGATATGGCTCTGGTCATGCCTTTGAGAAGCCCGTGGTCTAGCGTACAGCTCGGATGCAGATGTGGAAACCTGCAATGCAGCGCAAAACGTGTTGCAATGAAGGTAGTGAACCTGGGCAGGCTGCACAGAGGATGGGGATGAACTCACCACTGAATGAAAGCAAGTCTAGGAAGGCTTCCCTGAGCAAGTGAGGTTGGATTAAACTTGACAGATGACTTGGGATCCTCCAGGAGGAAAAGAAAGGAAGGGTGCTCAGGCAGGAGGGACTGCATGTTTAAGGAAAGCGACCCGTACACAGAGATGGTACCAGTAGACTCAGCTGCAGTTGGAGCACAGGAGGGGAACGGGATCCAGAGACAGGTCCATCCAGGATGACATGGGTTCCCCATGGTGCATCTGTCCCTAAGGAGCTGAATGGACCCAGTAGGGTGTGGACAATGAAGGGTTATGTCTGCTGGTCTCCCCACTCCCCTCCAGGGCAGGATTCTAGGACCATGATGCTATGAACAGCTGGGTGCCAGGTGGCCCAGGACTACAGTCCCCGCGTTCCTGGGTAAATTCAGAACAGCTGAGCACCCTGGCCCTTTCCTCAAAGTGCATTGTCCACATAGGCCGCCTTTGGCAGAAAAACTGACTTTCATTCTTGGGAGCTCTGGGGATTTGGGACAGTTCACAAAGCCTGCCCTTTCCTCTTCTTCCATTCATTAATTATTGTCATCGTGAACTTCTATTTATCAGGCACCGAGCACAGGTTTTGGGGAGAGATAGACCCATGTAGAATGCCCGTGATCTGTTACAACTGGGCTCCTACAAGAGCTACCAGACCGCGGATGTTAGTTCATTAGGAATTCAGAGCCTGCCATTCAAAGGTGGTTGATAACCAGCTCTAAACATCATTATCTCCGCAGCCAACAGAGCGACTGGCCGCCTCCCAGCCAAGCCACCCTGTCCCCTGGGAGGGAGAGCGGTTCCCTGCATTTCGAACAGCACCTGAGCGTCCCAGGCAAAGCTCGGCTGCCAGGTCAGTGCCAGGCCAGCCTGCACAGAACTGGGTCTGCTTGGACTGCAGCTATGCTTTCCAGTTTTCTCTTGCGCACTCCCCGCCTCACTTTGCTCATCTGTCACATGGGCTGATGCCAGATCCCTGCCTGCATTGCTGGTGTGGGAATTGACCACAGGATGAAAGAAAATGGCAAACCAGGGACTTACGTGCCAGCTGATGAAGGTTCAGGAACTCTGAAGGGTGGTATCCGAAAGCGATTCCCATATTCTTTGTCTTTGGGACTATTACGTTTCTAAATTCTCTGAGGGCTCCCATGAAGATCACGGAGAGAAGGTCAACCCTGTCTTTTGTGGGAGATTCATTCTGCAGGGGTTCAACTAGCAGGACTCACCACCTCGGCTTTGAGCGGCTGACAACCCAGTTCACAGTGGATTAAAAACATCTAGTTGTCTATCTTGATCCAGGAGGGAATCGGGCTGTGCACTTCCCAGTCTCTTTTTATGTATAGGTATAGGGCAAAGGAAACAGAGGAGAGAGTGAGGGTCATTTTGGGGCCTGGGAAACTTGTGACTCTAGAATTGAGGGGGAAGGGGCAGTGAATTCATAAACATCTAGTTGAGAAAATGGTGCTCATTTTTTCCTCTCTCCATCCTTCTATAAACATCCCAAAGGTTGAATGGCAAACAGCTCCAGGGAAAATTAACAAAAATGGTGATGGAAGTTTAGTTTTAGGGTTTCTTTTGCAGGGCAGTAGGTTTCTTTTGTTTTTTACAGAGTGTGAATGAAGGATCCCAGTTTTTTCTATCTAATTGGGACAGCAAGTGAGGCATGGCCTTGGCTTTCTGTTCCTGGGCTGAGACTTGAGTAAGGATACCTGGCCACCCTGGAAAGGCATCCCTTCCTGCTCAGAGCAAGGCTGCAAGCTGCTGCCCTGGAACCTCTCTCCTCTGAGGGGCTGAGCTCAGGCTTCCCTCTTGCTACAGGCTGTGCTGGTGAGAGCTCCAAACACATGCGGCAGAGCAGTGCGATTGTTTCTGCTCCCCATTAGACAGCCAATTCATTCCTCTCAATGTTTCTGGCACCTGATTTGCTTCTTGGCACATCTTAGGCCCTCAGTATGTCTTTACTGATTGAATAAATGAACAACAAGGAGGAATGCTCACAGCATGGTTGCTGAATTACAGAACATTAAATGCACTTCTCATGCCTATCATCTGACTCGACTCTCATAGTCACCCTAATCAGGCAGAGGGGAAGATGGGAAGTTATCATCTCCATTTGACCCAGAAAAATACTGATGTCCAGATAAGTTAGGTGACTTACTCAAGGACAAAATACCAGTGACCGATTGCTGAGGTGCAATAATCAGTCCATTGCTTGTGCAAAGATGATGGAAAGGCCAGTGGGCTCTATGCTGAAGGTTTTCACCAACTCAGTCCCTGATCCTGCCCCACCCTGCCTTTCTTCTCCTCCTCAGTAGCTGTGGTGGGGCCTTGCATTTCATGCAAACATGTGGCCAACCCAATTGCTGGTCTTCCTGGATCTGCCCTGATCCTGTCAGTTTCCCCTTTACAAGGCCCTCCGTGGGAATGCACATCCAGGCTGGAGCAGCGAGGAGGAGAGAGAATCCCATTCTCACTCATCACTTTCCAGGGAATGCTTGACACTTGGGCTAGATGACAAAGCCTCTCTACCACCAGGCTCCACTCAGGAGGCCACAGGGGGTGTTTCCGGGCAGATGTTGGCCCCTAGCCATGAGTCCACCCTGTTGGACCCCTCGATCATCTGGCCCAGCTGTGCAAAAGCTTTAGAACTAATCCACAAGAATGTCCTTTTCAGCTTTGATTGGCTGCTGATGACATCATAGGAATCTGGGGGAAATGATTTTTGTGCATATCTTGTTTTATATGTCTTTGATTAATAAACATTGGGCAATCAAATTAATTATGTCAGCCTAAGAACAGATTGGTTGGCAAAATATTTTGAAAATGTAAAGTTCAGTCAACTAAGACCTGATTAGAGTTGTAACCCTCTCAGCGTGCAAATGAGGAGACCAAGAGCCAGCAGGAAAGATTTTTTGTCTAAATTAATATCCAAACTCAAGTTTCCTGACCCAAGCCAGGGCCCTTATCCTTTTACTCACTACTACCTAGGAAGGATCTTCCAAGGAGACAATGAGATTTTAAAAGTGTCATATACAAGGCAGCACTTCTCCATGGTACATATGTAAGATAGTGCATATGTATGTATGTACAGAGGACATGCATGGGTACTCTGCCAGAAGGTGTCTAGTTGTAATAGAATGAAGCTGTATTCGTTTTTCAGGCTGCAGTAACAAAGTATCACACATTTAGTGGCCTAAACAACAGAAATACATTCTCTCATAATTCTGGAGGCCTGAAATCTGAATTAAGGGATCAACATGTTTCTTCTGAGGCTGGCAGAAGAAAGACTGTGCTCTAGGCCCTCTCCTCTATTGTCTGAAGGTTTCTGATAACCTTTGCCATTCCTTGGCTTGCAGAAGGATCACCCCGATCTCTGCCTTCATCTTTGTGTGGCATTCCCTGTGTGACTCTGTCCAAATTCCCCCTTTTTATGATGACACCAGTCATAATGGATTAGGACCCATCCTAATGACTCTATCTTAACTAATTGCATCTACCATGACTTATACCTCCGAATAAGGTCACACTAAAAAGACTGCAATTAGGACCTCAACTTACTAATTTCTTTTTTGGGGAGGTAGGAGTGGGAGAGAAGAGAACACAATTAAAGCCATAAAAGATGCCTTTTTCAAGAGTTCAAGACCAGCCTGGTCAACATGATGAAACCCTGTCTCTACTAAAGATACAGAAAAATTTAGCCAGACATGGTAGCAGGAAACTGTAATCCCAGATACTCAGGAGGCTGAGGCAGGAGTATTGTTTGAACATTTGAGGAAGAGGTGATGGTGAGCTGAGACTGTGCCACTGCACTCCAGCCTGGGAAACAGAGTGAGGCTAAGTCTAAAAAAAAAAAAGGATACTTTTGATAGAGACTACCTGATACAAAAAAAGTATTGTCTGGAATACCTTCTAGACCTTCCACTTGGATGAGTCAATTTCCTTCACTGAATATGAATTGCTCCACCTTTAAGGTGAATGTAAGGATAACCACATGAAGGGGACACGTATGCTTTGTTTTGTCCAGCAAGATGAAAACTTAAGGATCAGACAGGGTGAAGACTTGACCGAGTTCACACGGAGTAACTGACAAAGTCTAGGCTCACGCTCTTGGTTTCCAGGGTAGCTCTTTCTACTTTACCGGACAGCCTCTCTATCTTTAGTATATTTTCACCACATCGAAGGTTTTTTTTTCTCTGCATACACAGAAAAATAGCATAAATGAAAAGTCCTCTGAATGACATATGGGAGATCTGAGTTCTGGAGTCCAATCTCCCTCTACTTACACGTGTGAGTTTAGACGTTGATGTATCTTGGACGTCCATGGCTTCGTGGTTGTTGTCTATCAAGAACTATATTTAGCTTATTACTTGGGAAATGGTACATGTGAAAAAATGACTGTCTCCCCAAAACGAAATCCGACTACGTGCTCTGTGTAAGAGACACATCTAAAAATAAGATAATGTAGAATGTCTGAAAGTGAAAGAATGGCAAAAGATACATCAGATGAATGCTAATAACGAACAGGTATTCCACTTAGTTATAAAATATGTATTTTATATATAGAATAAAATATAGGTACTTACAGAAATAAGTATTCTATTTAGGTTGCTTCCCTAACTTTGCTATTGTGAATAGTGATGAAATGAGCATGGGAGTTAGATTTTGCTTTGACATACTGATTTTTAATTCCCTTGGATATATATCCAAAAGTGGGATTCCTGGATCATATGACAATTCTTTTTTTAGTTTTTTTGAGGAACCGCCATACTAATTTCTGAAATGACTGCACTAGTTTAAATTATCCCTCCCAATATACAAGGGTTTCCTTTCCTCCACATCCTCACCAACACTTGTTATCCTTTGTCTTTTTTATTTTTATTTTATTTTTTTTGGAGACAGAGTCTTGCTCCATCACCCAGGCTGGAGTGCAGTGGCACAATCACTGCTCACTGCAACCTCTATCTCCTGGGCTTAAGTGATCCTCCCACCGCAGCCTCCCTAGTAGCTGAGACCACAGATGCTCGCCACCATCCCTGGTTAATTTTTGTGGTTTTTTTGGTAGAGTCAGGCTTTTGCTATGTTGCCCAGACTGACTGGCCTCAAACACTTGAACTCGTGATGTACCTGCCTCAGCCTCCCATATGCTAGGATTACAGCCACGAGCCACTGTGCCCAGCCCATCATTCATCTTGTTGTAACAGCCATTCCAACAGGTGTGAGATAATGTCTCATTGTCATTTAAATTTGCATTTCTCTGATAATTAGCGGTGGTGAGCATTTTTTAATGTATCTGTTGGCCATTTGCGTCTCTTCTTTTGAGAAATGTCTATGCAGAACTTTTGCCCATTTTAAAAATCGGGTTATTTGATTTCTTGCTATTGAGTTGAGCTTCTTATATATTTTAGATGTTAGCTATTAGACATTATCGGATATTCGATATTATACATTTGTATGGTTTACAAATGTCTTCCTCCGCCCGTGGGTTGTCTCTTCACTTTAATTGTTTCCTTTGCTGTTCAGAAGCTTTTCAGTTTGATACAATCCCATTTGTCCATTTTTGCTTTTGTTTCCTGGTCTTTGGAAGTCCTGTTCAAGAAATCATTGCTCCAAACAATGTCATAAGGCTGTTTTTTTTTTAAGTAGTTTTACAGTTTTAGGTCTTACATTTAAGTATTTTATTGATTTTGAGTTTATTTCTGTAGGTAGTGCAGGATTAGGGTCCAATTTTATTCTTTTGCCTGTGGATATTCAGTTTTCTCAATATCATGTATTACAGATTCTCTTTTCCTCGTTGTGTATTCTTGGAAACTTTATCAAAAATCAATTGATCATAAATACTTGGGTTTATTTCAAGGTTTTCTATCCTGTTCATTGGTCAATGTATTTTGTTTTATGCCAGTATCAGAGTTTTTTGATTAAAATAGCTCTATCACATATTTTGAAATCAGAGAGTGTGTGATGCTTCTGGCTTTGCTCTTTTTCTTAAGATTGCTTTGGCTACTTGGGGTCCTACAATGCAAATTTTGAGATTGTTTTTTATTTCTCTGAAAACTAACATCGAAATTTATATAGGAATTGCCTTGAATCTGTAGATGGTTTTGGCTAGTGTCCATCAATGCATGAATGGATAAAGAAAATGTGGTATATATACATAATGGTAAACAACATAACCTTGAAAAAGAGGGAAATCTTGTCATTTGTGACAACATGGATAGAACTGGAAGATGTAATGCTTAGTGAAATAAACCTAGCAAAAAAAAAAAAAGACAAATAATGTATTATCTCACCTATATGTGGAATCGAGAAGAGTCAATCTTTAAGAAATAGAGTGTAGAAAGGTAGTTTCCAGAGTCTGGGGTAAGGATGAAGGAAAAAAAAAAAGATGTTGATCAAAAGGTACAAAGTCTCAGTTAGACTAAAAGAATAAGTAATGTACATCATTGTAAACACAATTAATAATAAGTACACTTTCAAAATTACTAAAATAGTAGATTTTTAATATTATCACCAAGAAAAGCTGATGAGATGCTAGATACGTTAATTACTTTAACCGAATCTTTCTACATAGATAAAAAATCATGTTGTATTCCATAAATATATATAATTATTGTCAATTAAAATGAATACATTTTAAAATAGATATTCAAATTAATATAAAAACATTCCAAATAAAAATTATTGTTAGGGATTTGATTAGTCATTACCTATAATAAAAAGAATATTTTATCTGAATATACAATAATCATGAACCTGAATGCAACTAACAACACAACTACAAAATTATAAAGCAAAAGTTTACAGATTTATAAGGAGAAATTAGAAAATTCATAATCAGAGTAAGATTATTTTAGTAAGCCTCTTTTGAAACTGTTAGTTAAGATACAGAAAATGTAAAAAACCTGCTGAAAATCTTGTACTACATATAAAATTCTAAAAACACAGATAATGTTCATTTTCAAGAATATCTATGTACTATTTGCAAACATTGATCATATAACAAACTGAATGAAAGCTTCAACCAATATCTTTGATACTATTTGATTTGTATATCCATAGGCAACAATCTCTAAATCCATTGCAAGAAAATTGGAGACTAATGAAATGATCTCTCCCAATCTGATCATCTGCTTAGACACTAAAACAGAAGAATGCTATGTTTATTAATTCCTGAAAAACAGAAGAAGGCATAATGTACATAACAAAATATTTAAAACTAAATAAGAAAATCATTACCTATAAAAATCTAGTAAAATTAAAGTGTTATTTAGATGGGCATTCATAAGTTTCAAGGCACACATTAAGAAATATTAAAGTTTAAAAATTAAACAGGCACTTAACTCAGTAAATCAATAAAGACAATAGAGTAAGCCCAAAGAAAGTCGAAGTAAAGATGTAATAAAGATAAGAGCAAATATTACAAATAAATAGGATTAAAGAAATCAGAGCTAGCTATTTAAAAGACTACTGAAACAGAAAACCCTCTGTTAAAATTAATTGATAAAAGAAGGGCAAAAATAAAAATATTAGAAAAAAATATTTGTGACAGATATGAAAATATTTTTATGAACAACTTAATTGCAATAAATATAACAATATAGATGAAATAGATAATTTTTAAAACTATGAATTATTGCAGTCAGGTGAAAAGAAAAAAATATCTGTATACCTCAATCACCATTAAAAAGTAACCTCACTGATATACAAATTACATCAATTATATCTATTATAGAAAGACACCAAACCTTGGTTGTCTTATAAATAAACTTTACCAGACTATCAGGGAACAAATACACCATGTATACATTTTTTTTTTTTTGAGACGGAGTTTCACTCTTGTTACCCAGGCTGGAGTGCAATGGCGCGATCTCAGCTCACTGCAACCTCTGCCTCCTGGGTTCAGGCAATTCTCCTGCCTCAGCGTCCCGAGTAGCTGGGATTACAGGCACGCACCACCATGCCCAGCTAATTTTTTGTATTTTTAGTAGAGACAGGGTTTCACCATGTTGACCAGGATGGTCTCGATCTCTTGACCTCGTGATCCACCCGCCTCAGCCTCCCAAAGTGCTGGGATTACAGGCGTGAGCCACCGCGCCCGGCCCAACAATTTTTTTTTTTAACAGTTTGTTTCTAAACAGAGAAAGAGGAAGAAAGCTACTCAACCTTTTTATGATGCTAATTTTAGCTTGATTTTAAAATTAGTGACGGGCAGATCAAGAGGAGAAAAATTACAGATTTTTCTTACTGAGACAGAGGCAAAAATAATAAATAAAATATTAGAAAACCAAATTAAATAGTGAATTAAAATATGACATGCTAGACTGATCTCAGAAATGCATCATTTGTTTAAAAACCACAAAGTTTATTAAAATACACCAGAGCATCAACAAATTGATGTATAAAACAATAGATAAAATTCAATACATCTCTGTGATAAAAAACTTTTGATAACTAATAAGAAGGTAAGGGTGTCTATTATTCAAATAAAAGAGTCTCAATAAATTTAAGAAGATTTAAATGCAAATTTGATACAAATTATGTTGTTTAACATAACAAAATAATTTAGAAACCAATAAAATAAAATATCCAGAAAAATTTCAATTACTGAGAAATTAAACAACATAACTGTAACTAAACTAACTGTGGGTCAAAGAAGAAATTGCAATGAATACTAGAAAATACCATAAACTGAATGAAAGTAAAATCACAATGTATTAAAATCTAAGGTATACATACAGCCAAAGCAGTTTTTTAGAGGAAAATGATTAGCATTAAATTCATATAGTGGAAAAAGGAGTGCCTCAAATCAATGAGCTAATCGTCCATAAAAGAAACTTAAAGATGAGAAAGAGCAAAGTGAACCCAGAGCAATCAAAAGAAGAAAATAACAAAATAGAAGAACAGAATTTAATAATGTAGAAAATAGAAAACTAATAGATAATAAAAAGACCAATCAAAATCTGATTGCTGGGAAAGATTAATAAAACTAATGACTCTCTAGACATGACGATCAATATAAAAACAAGAGAAGATACAAATTACCACTAATGGAATGAAAGCGGTGACAGCTCTGCCGCTAAAAGTAAGAAAAGAACATAATAAATTATTATGAATAACATTATGCCAAATAAATCAGCAGCTTAGGTGAAATGGGCAAAATCATTGAAAGACACAAAGTATGAAACTAACTCAAGAAGATAGCCTGAAAATACTTGTGTCTCTTATATAAATTAAAGTTGTATTTAATATCCCCAGCTAGGCACAAACTCCCAGCAGAAATATTTTACAGGTGAATTCTACCATATACTTAAAGACATCTAACCAATTCTAAAGGAAATATTTCAGGATATATGAGAAGAACTATTTCTCAACCCATTTTATGAGATTTGCACTATCATGATATGATGATCAGACAAAGATAGCACCCTTAAAGAACAGGGTAGGTGTGGTGGCCCATGCCTGTAGTCTTAGCACTACGGGAGGCCAAGGTAGGAGGATTGCTTGAGCCCAGGAGTTCTAGACCAGCCTAGGCAACATAGTGAGACCCCATCTCTACAAAAAAATACAAAAATTAGCTAGGCATGGTGATGCTCATCGGTAGTACCAGCTACTCAGGAGCCTGAGGTGGGAGGATCAAGAGGTTGAAGCTGTGGTGAGAAGAGATCATGCCACTGTACTCCAGCCTGTGCAACAGATGGAGACCGTTTCTTAAAAAAGAAGAAATAGTGAAGAGGGAGGCTGGACTAGACTCTGGTTGAGGGACTTGGACAGGTCTGGGGTGGAAGCACTTCCCCATAAGACATGCCTACCAGTGTGCCATGTCAGTTTACCATTGCCATGGCAACACTCAGAAGTTACTGCTCCTTTTGATGGTAATGACCCAGCAACCCAGAAGTTAACCACCCTCATTCTAGAAATTTCTGCATAAACTGCCCCTTAATTTGCATATAATTAAAAGTGGATAGAAATATGAGTGCAGCCTTGCCTCTGAGCTGCTGCCCTGGGCACTCAGCCTATGGAGCAAACCCTGCTCTGCAAGAAGCAGCCTTCTGCTGCTGCTGTACGGCACGGCATCAATAAAAGCTGCTGATGAAAACCAGCAGCCTGTTCTTGAATTCTTTCCTGGGTAAAGCCAAGAAACATCCTGGACTAAGCCTCAATCTTGGGGCTTGCCTATCCTGCATCAAAAGGACACTATAGAGCAATATCGCTGGAGGACATAGATGCAAAAATCTTTTAAGAAATGCATTTTTGCAAATAAAATCCAACAACACACATTCAAATGTCTTAATGTATCATAACCAAAAGAAGTTCATCCCAGTAAAGCAAATTTAGTTTAGCTTTCCAAAATCAATCAATGCGACTCACTGTAATAGCAGACTAAAAAGGAAAATATGTTTTAATAAATGCAGAAATACGTTTATTAAATCAACACCTATTAAACTCTATGCCAACTAGGAATAGAAAATCCTCTCACCCTGCTAAAGGGAATCTAGCAGAAACTTCGGGCAAATCTCATAATTTATAGTGAGAGACTAGAAACAAGGGACAACTACCCGTGCTCACCATTTGTATTTAATATACCAGAGATCCACGCTTCTGCAACCAGACAGCAAAAAGGACATAAAAGGCACCCACATTAAAACAAAAGAAGTAAAACTGTCATTATTAATAGAAACTTGGTTGTCTATGTAGAAAAGTCTAAGAATAATATAATTTTTAGAATTTAAAAAATTCTTTAACTGAGTTTAGCCAGACCATATGATACCAAATCAGTATACAAAAATCAAATGTATTTTCTGTATATTTGGACAGTTAAAAAATTGAAATGTAAATAAACAATACCATTTACCAGAACATAAAGTAATATGAAATATGTAGGGACAAATTTAATAGAATAGTCACAAGATCTGTGCACTAAAACCTATAGAACACTGCTGAATTAAGTTTAAAAAAACCCAAATAAATGGAGAGAGAAAACACGTTAAAGATTGGAAAAGTATTGCTTAGTATTCTTAAATTCAACTATAGATTTAATAAAATCCCAACCAAAGGAGAATTTTTTAAATTGGCAAACTGATTCTAAAATTTTTGGAAATACGAAATACTTAGAGAACATTTTCTGAGGAACGGCAGTACCTAAGTAGAAGCTTCCTGTAAAGCTACGGTAATCAAGTCATCATGCTATTGGTGTAAACACAGACATAATAGATCAGTGGAAAATAATCAAAAGCAGAAAAATAGACTCTCACATATATGGTCAATTGAATTTCAACAAAGCTGCCAAAGTAATTCAAAAGGGAAATAATAGTCTTTTCAACAAATGGTACTTGAACAATTGGACATCCAGATTGAAAACAATGAAGCTCAACCCTTATCTAATACTATATAAACAGTGAATTTGGAATGAATACATATCAATATAAGAACAGCTAAAATTGTAAAGCTTCCAGTTAAAAATGCTGGAAAAAATATCTGTGACCTTGAGTTAGGTGAATATTTCTTAGAACACACAAAATTAATATAAAAAGAAAAAAATAATGACCAAAACTTATAAAAGTGAAAAACTTTTGCCTTTCATAAGAGAGTGTTAGAGAAATAAAAAGACTGGGAGAAATATTTGCAAAACAGATATCTGACAAACAGTTAATATTCAGAATATAGAAAGAACTCCCATAACTCAAAAATAATAAGAAAAACAATCTGATTTTAAAAATTGTGATTATAAAAGTTGAGCCGACATTTCACCAAAGAAAATACAAATATGGCAGATAAATACATGAAAAAGCTCTCAAAAATATTTGTCTTTAGGGAAAAACAAATTGAAAGTATCATTTTAAAACTGGGGCACACCCGATACCAAGTGTTGGTTGAGGGTGAGGAGCAATTTCCACTGTCATAGATGGCTGCTAAAAATGCAAAATGGTGCAGTAACTTGAAATACAGTTTCTTATAAAGTTATAATACCTACCACACTGTCTGTCAATCTTATTTATAGACAGCTTCCCAAGAGAAATGAAAACTTATGTCCACACAAAGACTTTGAAGGAGTTAAAAATATAACCCTCTAGCATATTGACTATTTAAGTTAAAGGCACTTGGAAAACAGCAGGTGCAAAAAGATTACTCTGACCTTTGTGCTGTTTCTTAAAAGCAAAAGGTGAAATTCCCTTGTGAAAGATGCAACAACTTTATCCTCAAGGATGAGAAATTGAGACCAAGAGAATTCTGCACAGACCTTGTTAAAATAACTCTTTCAAGTCTCCCTACATGATTTAGTTGCTTCTTCAAACTTACTATTCTTTGTCCAACTCATACTTACGTAAGTGATTCTAACTGCTTCTTTGGTTCTTCATTTCTTTATGAGGGCTCCCATGCTGCATAACACTTGTATTAAATACATCTGTATGGTTTTGTCCAGTTAATTTATCTTATGTCAATTTAGATCTCCAACCCAGCTGGGATCCTGAAAGAATGAGGGTAGGATTTTGTCTCTCCTTCAACTTGTACTTGAATATTTATAGTAGCTTCATTTGTAATTGTAAAAAAAAAAGAACAAAATACCCGGAAACAGCTCAAATATCCATCAACTGATGAATAAATAAACAAATGGTTGTATATTTACATGAGAAAATACTACTTAGCAACAAAAAGGGACATGCTGCTGATACAGACATCAACATTGATGAAGCTCAAAACCATTGAGCTAAATGAAGAAATTCAGATGCCAAGGCTACATACTGTATGATTAATTATACATAATTAAAAATTTAAAACAATTATATGGACAAGCAGATCAGCGGTTGCCAAGGGGTTGGGGGAGGGGCTTAACAACAGATGAACATTCAGGAGATTTTTGGGGGATTGAGGATGTTCTATTCCATCATTGTGACCATGAACATTTGTAAAAAGCCAAACCCATCGGTGTGCTATATCCAGGAAACCCATCTCACGTGCAAGGATACACAGTCTCAAAATAAAGGGATGGAGAAAGATTTACCAAGCAAATGGAGAGCAAAAAGAAAGCAGGAGTTGCAATTCTCGTCTCTGATAAAATAGTCTTTAAACCAACAAAGATCAAAAGAGACAAAGACGGACATTACATAATGGTAAAATGATCAATGCAACATGAAGAGCTAATGATCCTAAATATATACACACCCAATACAGGAGCACCCAGATACCTAAAGCAAGTTCTCAATGACCTACAAAGAGACTTACACTCCCACACAATAATACTGGGAGACTTTAACACCCCAATATCAATATTAGACAGATCAATGAGAGAAAATTAACAAGGATATCCAGGACTTGAACTCAGACCTAAAACAAGCAAACCTGATAGACATTTACGGAACTCTCCACCTCAAATCCACAGCATATACATTCTTCTCAGCACCACATCACACCTACTCTAAAATTGACCACATAATTGGAAGTAAATCACTCCTCAGCAAATGCAAAAGAATGGAAATTATAAGAAACAGTCTCTCAGACCACACTGCAATCAAGTTAGAACTCAGAATTCAGCCTGTAATCCCAGCACTTTGGGAGGCCAAAGTGGGTGGATCACGAGGTCAAGAGAACGAGACCATCCTGGTCAACATGGTGAAACCCCATCTCTACTAAAATTACAAAAAATTAGCTGGGCATGGTGGCGCTTGCCTGTAATCCCAGCTACTCGGGAGGCTGACGCAGGAGAATTGCCTGACCCCAGGAGGCGAAGGTTGCGGTGAGCCGAGATCGTGCCATTGCACTCCGGCCTGGGTAACAAGAGCGAAACTCCATCTCAAAAAAAAAAAAAAAAAGAACTCAGAATTCAGAAACGAACTCAGAACCAACCGCACAGCTTCATGGAAACTGAACAACTGGCTCTTGAATGTTGACTGGATAAACAGTGAAATGAAGGCAGAAATAAAGATGTTCTTCGAAACCAAGGAGAACGAAGACACAACGTACCAGAATCTCTGGGACACATTTAAAGCAGTGTCTAGAGGAAAATATATAACAATAAATGTCCACACGAGAAGCAAGGAAAGATCTAAAATCGACACCCTATCTTCAAAATTGAAAAAGCTAGAGGAGCAAGATCAAAAAAACTCAAAACCTAGCAGAAGACAAGAAATAACTAAGATCAGAGCAGAACTGAAGGAGATAGAGACACAAAGAACCCCTCAAAAAATCAACAAATCCAGGAGCTGGTTTTTCGAAAAGATCAACAAAATAGACAGACCACTAGCCAGATTAATAAAAAAGAAAAGAGAATAATCAAATAGATGCAATAAAAACCAATAAAGGGGATATCACCACAGATTCCACAGAAATACAAACTATTATCAGAGATTATTACAAACAACTCTATGCACATAACTAGTAAACTTGGAAGAAATGGATAAATTCCTAGACACTTGCAGCCTCCCAAGCCTAAACCAGGAAGAAGTCAAAACCTCGAATAGACTAATAACAAGGTCTGAAGTTGAGGCAGCAATTAAGAGCCTACCACCCCAAAAAAGCCCAGGTCCAGATGGGTTCACAGCTAAATTCTGCCAGACACACAAAGAGGAGCTGGTACCATTCCTTCTGAAACTATTCCAAACAATTCAAAAAGAGAGAATCCTTCCCAAATCGTTTTATGAGACCAACATCATCCTGATACCAAGACCTGACAGAGACTCTGCAGGAAAAGAAAACTTCAGGCCCATCAATATTCATGATGAATACAGATGCAAAAATCTTCAATAAAATACTGACAAACCAATTGCAACAGCACATCAAAAAGCTTATGCACCATGATGAAGTAGGCTTTATCCCAGGGATGCAAGGCCAGTTCAACATATGCAAGTCTATAAACGTAATTCACCACATAAACAGAACCAAAGACGAAAACCACATAATTATCTCAATTGATGCAGAGAAGGCCTTTGACAAAATTCAATAGCACTTTATGCTAAAAACCCTCAATAAACTAGGTATTGATGGAACGTATCTCAAAATAATAAAAGCTGTTTATGACAAAGCCACAGCCAATATCATATTGAATGGGCAAAAACTAGAAGCATTCCCTTTGAAATCTGGCACTAGACAAGGATGCCCTCTTTCACCACTCCTATTCAATATAGTACTGGCAGTTCTAGCCAGAGCAATCAGGCAAGAAAAAGAAATAAAGGGTATTCAAATAGGAAAGGAGGAAGCCAAATTGTCTCTATTTGCAGACCACATGATTGTATATCTAGAGACTCCATTGTCTCAGCCCCAAATCTCCTGAAACTGATAAGCAACTTCAGCAAATACTCAGGATACAAAATCGATGTGCAAAAATCACAAGCATTCCTATGCAACAATAACAGACTTAAAGAGAGCCAACTCAAGAACGAACTGCCATTAACAATTGCTGCAAAGAGAATAAAATATCTAGGAATACAACTAACAAGGAATGTAAAGGACCTCTTCAAGGAGAACTACAAACCACTGCTCATCGAAATAAGAGAGGACACAAACAAATGGGGAAACATTCCCTGTTCATGGTTAGGAAGAATCAATATCGTGAAAATGGCCATACTGCCCAAAGTAATTTACAGGTTCAACGATATCCCCATCAAACTACCAATGACCTTCTTCACAGAACTGGAAAAACCACCTTAAACTTGATATGGAACCAAAAGAGAGCCCATATAGCCAAGTCAATTCTAAGCAAAAAGAACAAAGTAGGAGGCATCACACTACCAGACTTCAAACTATAATACAAGGCAACAGTAATCAAAACAGCATGGTACTGGTACCAAAACAGAGATATAGAACAATGGAACAGAACAGAAGCCTCAGAGGCAACACCACACATCTACAACCATCCGATCTTTGACAAACCTGACAAAAACAAGTAATGGGGAAAGGAGTCCCTGTTTAGTAAATGGTGTTGGGAAAACTGGCTAGCCTTCTGCAGGAAGCAGAAACTGGACCCCTTCCTGACACCTTACATTAAATTAATTCCAGATGGATTAAAGACTTAAACATAAGGCCTAACACCATTAAAACCCTATAAGAAAACCTAGGCAAAACTATTCAGGACATAGGTGTAGGCAAGGACTTCATGACCAAAACACCAAAAGCATTGGCAACAAAAGCCAAAATGGACAAATAAGACCTAATCAAACTCCACAGTTTCTGCACAGCAAAAGAAACAGTCATTAGAGTGAATCGGCAACCAACAGAATGGGAAAAAATTTTGACAATCTCCCCATCTGACAAAGGGCTGACATCCAGAAACTACAAAGAACTAAAACAGATTTACAAGGAAAAAGCAATCCCATTCAAAAGTGGGCGAAGGATATGAACAGACACTTTACAAAAGAAGACATACATGAGGCCCAAACATATGAAAAAATGCTCATCATCACTGGTCATTAGATAAATGCAAATCAAAACTACACTGAGATACCATCTCGCACCAGTTAGAATGGCGATCATTAAAAAATCTGGAGAAATGCCAAATGTGGGTGAAGGGGAGAAGAAAAGCAAAGCACACTGCCATGTGTGTACCTATGCAACTGTCTTGCATGCTCTGCTCATGTACCCCAAAACCTATAATCCAATAAAAAATTAAAAAAAACAAACAAAAAAAAAAAAAAATCTGGAGACAACAGATGCTGGAGAGCATGTGGAGAAATAGGAACACTTTTACACTGTTGCTGAGAGTGTAAATTAGTTCAACCATTGTGGAAGACAGCATGGGATTCCTCAAGGACCTAGAAATAGAAATTGCATTTGGCCCAGCAATCCCATTACTGGGTATGTATCCAAAGGTTTATAAATCGTTCTACTATAAGGACACATGCACACGAATGTTCATTGCAGCACTGTTTACAGTAGCAAGGACCTGGAACCAACCCAAATGCCCATTGATCATAGACTGGACAGGGAAAATATGGCACATACACACCATGGAATATTATGCAGCCATCAAAAATGATGAGTTAATGTCCTTTGCAGGGACATGGATGAAACTGGAAACCATCATTCTCAGCAAACTGACACAAGAACAGAAAATCAAACACTGCATGTTCTCACTCATAGGTGGGTGTTGAACAATGAGGACACATGGACACAGGGAGGAGAGCATCACACACTGGTGTCTGTCGGGGGAAAATAGGGGAGGGACATCTGGGGTTGGGGAGTATGGGGAGAAATGCCAGATACAGGTGATGGGGAGGAAGGCAGCAAATCACACTGCCATGTGTGCACCTGTGCGACAATCTTGCATGTTCTTCACATGTACCCCAAAACCTAAAATGCAATAAAAAAACTTACCAAACTGTACACTCTAAACTAGTGAGTTTTATTTTTGGTAATTTATGTATCAATAAAGCTGATTTTTAAAAAAAATGTAGTACATTCTTTAGAAAGACAAGCCGAGGGCTGGGAAAATATAATTCCAACCTCCTTATGTAATCAGGATTACTATCATGGAATCAGAAAATGCATTTCTTTTTTCTTACAATGTAATAAGAAAGAGACAAGAAAAACAGGAGAAAAGCAGGCACAGGTTATGAACAACAAATTATAGAAGAGAAAACCCTACAGAACAGTGAACACATTTTCACTATGTTTCAGGGAAATGCAAATTAAGATAACATCCGACATTATTTCGATCCCCTTGGAGTAAGTCAAATTTAAACAATAAAGTAGCAAATATTTTGTTACTCCATGCTGCAGATGGGAGTAGATATGTCTGCTGGTTACTGGCACCTGTAGTGTACATAGGATTTGAAGTTAAACAATCACATGTTTCTCTTGAATCCTGGCAAGTGTCATCAACTATGTAGATATAGAGTTAGATGCAGATACAAATACAATTCATTTGTTGTCTATCTTCCCCTCCATAGTGTAAGCCATTTGAGGGAAAACAGTTGGTTTTACTTGGTGCTCTGCTCTCAGGGCATAAGACAGTGCCTGAGAAATGAGGGAATCCATAGACTGCTAGAATGAAGATGGAGGTAGGAGCATTAGTGAGTACCAGCAAAGGTGACAGACAGAAAAGCATGCATGGTTCACTGGTGCATAGCCACTGATGGTGGCTGTGCTGGTGGCAGGTACACTGCCGAGGTGCCACCAGGGGTATCCAATTGCACTTCTTTTGGTAAGACTAGGTTTGTGATTTCAGTTGCCTGGCCTCTCCCCCAACTGCCCTTCTCCCAAGCCCATATCTTCAGGATGTCTATTTCTCCTGTCAACCCCCTCAACAACCTTCTAATTAAATCCTTTTCTGCTTAATTTAATGAGGGTCTGTTTTTGTCGTTTGTGACTAGGACCCATGATGATGACAGAGGCACTGCTGTTAACAGGAATTAACCAAATTTGTGCATATTGATGTGTATTAAACTTAAAAACAATTTTAAGTGAAAAAACCAAGTTACAGAATGATATATGGCATATAATATATGCACCAAAAAATGTGATTCCTTAGCAAAGACTACCATCCATTAAGGTGTTATATGTGTGTGTGTGCATGGTACACACACACACACACATATAATATCTTCTTAAAATCTTGATAAAATCTTATGAACGAGCAAGAACATTAATGCTATAAATGCATCCTGATGTTTTGCTGAAAAGGCTGAGAGTTGTGATGGGATGAGACTAAGTACAATCCTGCAGAATAGTAACCACACTTGTATTTTTAATACACTCAACACTTTCTACATTGTTTTCCTCTTTTAAAACTCAAAAACTTTCCAACTAGGTGTGGAGGCCAGGAATTATGCCCACCACAGATATGAAAAGACTGATGCACAGAGAAATGCCTATCAAAGGTCTCACATTGTTTCAGAAAAAAGGACTAGGATTTGGATCCCTTTGCTATCCCTTTTGAATATTTTTTTCATTTGATGATGTTGATTTAGCCTAGACCCAAACCCTGTGACCTCTGGGTTATTAAGATAACGTGGAAGTTTACATGCACAAACATTTAAGGAATATTCTGTGTGTGAAGGACACTATGTTAGGATCTGAAAAACCAGAAACAAATAAATCTTTTCCTATGCTCATAGCCTAACGGGTGAGACAAACATGTGAAATGGTCACTTCAATTGAATTCTGAAAGGCTTGCATGAGATGTAAACACAAGGCATTATGGGAAACTCACCTGGGCAGAAGATCAGGAAAAGCTCATGGAAAAGACAATGCAGAGAAGGAATAGATATTAACTAAGAATAGAAGAGAACAGAGGGCATTAAAAACAGAGGAAGCAAATAAATTTACATGTGAATGACACGACCTGTGCTGACACTGACAAGCATCATTATCAGAAGCAAAAAGATAGAGCAGGAGATGGAAGGATTTCTGGTTTAGGTTGTGGACAAGATTCTCAGGAAATGTAACTGCTGAATCCTTTCCCTGAACACTCTGGAGGAACTACAGGGAAAAAGAAAAAAAATGTAAAAAACACCTTAGATAAATTTTAATAAGAAATAAGAAAGAATATATAAATAGAAGGAGAACTATACTATGTTCATTGATAGGAAATCTTAATATTAAAAATGTATCAACTCTTCCCAAATTGATCTCTCTATTCAATGTAGTTCCTCCAGTTATGGAACTTGAAAAGTGATTTCTAAAATATATTCTGAAGGTTAAAAATTAAACCTGCAAGTTTAGGCAGGACACTGCTGAAGCAGAAAAGCTGGAAGGAGTGATATCAGTTACTAGCATCTATTATGAAACCACAGACAACCCAGAAGTGTGAAAATAGGGCAGAAATAGACACATTGACCAATGGGCTATAAGAAAGCAAGCAAGCTACATGTGCAGGGGAGTTTGGTACACTTCAGAGTAGTATGTGAGACTACAGAGGAGAGAACAGATTAAAAAATCATTCAGAAAAATGGTTATGTAAATAGAAAAAGAGAACATTTAACCTCTACCCTATGCCATGCACAATGTTAATTCCTAATGGATTAAGGTCTTATTTACAAAAAAATTAAAATTCTTTCAGAAGTATGCTTTAGATCTCAAAGATTGGCTGGACCTTTAAACTAGACACAAGTTTTTATAGTATTTACTATAAAACTAATGGCAAACAATTTCACCTTATTAAAATTAATTTAAAAACACCTTAAATAAAGTGAAAAGAAAACTAATAGAAGATATCTGCAATAACCATCTAATAGACAAGTCGTCTAAAAATCAAATAAATTTTGTAAAACAGGCAAACACGTGAACAATAAGGCTGATGAACACATGAAGATCTGTTTAGCATGCTTGGTGAGCCAAGACCACAAAGTCGTATTTTATATACTTTCAATTGGCAGTTTGGAACATAGCAAGTGATGGGCATGATGGAATCTGCAGAATCTTCTCTGCATCACTGATGAGAGGAAAAATTGGTGCAAATGCTTGGAAATTCACTTTGTTACTACTCTCTAGAGTTTTTAGTAAATCAATAATCTGCATAACTATTTCAGGGAATATTCTTGAAAGAAATTCTTGCACGTATATAGGCACTGCTCACAGTTACAGAAATATAGGAACAAAAACGTTTCATGTCAGTGAGAGTGGGTGAATAAATGGTATGTTAGATATATTCACAAAATAAAATTAGACATCAGTGAAAACTGATGAACTACCATGACTCATAACTAAAGGCTGAATATTAGCAACATAATGTTACATGAAAAAGTCCTGAATACATGTAACAGCAGGACATTATTTTTATAAAGTTTATATCCAGTTAAATAAAAGGCATTTTTAAGGAATACACATAAATGCTATAAATGTATTCAAAAAGAAAGCAAGTTAAAGATGAACAGAGGCTTGAGGATGAAGGTAACCTTGGATAAAGAAAGGCAGGAGTTGGGGTGGTGGGTGGGGACATTTGGTTAGATGTAGTTATTGTCAAGGGCCTAGCTTCGATTTCACAAGGTGGGTTTATGGGTTTATGGTTGCATATGTTTAAAATTGTCTATATAGCTAGATAAATAAATGAAAGGGTGTCATGAGATAAATGTTACCTTTATTCCAGTTCTGTGCACCTGAAGTAGATAAAATGGGGAGGGAGGGAAGGAGAAAGAAAAGAGGAAGAAGGAAAAGAAGGAAGCAAGGAAGGAAAAATAAAGGAAAGGAAAAAGGGAAAGAAGGAGGGAGGAAATAAAGGAGGAAGGGAAGGAAGGAGAGAAGGAGGGAAAGAAGGAAGGAGACAGGAAGGAAAGGAAGGAGGAAAGAAAGGAGGGAGGGAGGGAAGGAAGGAGAGAGGGAAGAAGGAAGGAGAGAGGGAGGGAGGAAGGGAGAGGGAGGGAGGTTTGGAAGGAAAGAAGGAGGAAGGAAGGAGGGAGGGAGGAAAGGAGGGAAGGAAGGAAAAAGGGAGGGAGGGAGGGAAGAAAGGAAGGAAAGGAGGGAAGGAAGGAGAGAGGAAAGGAGGGAAGGAAGGAGAGAGGAAAGGAGGGAAGGAAGGAGAGAGGAAAGGAGGGAAGGAAGGAGAGAGGAAAGGAAGGAAGGAAGGAAGGAAGGAAGGAAGGAAGGAAGGAAGGAAGGAAGGAAGGAAGGAAGGAAAGACAGGGTGGTGAGCAACCTCAGAAGAAAACTCAGAGAACACAAGCTGGCAGGCCACAAAGTTTGTGTTTCTCATGCAATTAAGAAAAATTCTTTCTGGCTATGATATTACCATATCATAATTATTGAACATTCAGCAATTCAGGTGTGCTGAATGCTTCGCACCCTTTACCTTAGTGAATTATCCCTATGGAACCTGTATGAGACTGTTGCTTACATAAACCTTCCTGTGAGGTGGCTTTCTGGAACTTTTTCCTGCAATTTATGCTTGGAGCCACTTGTATTAACCACCTTATCTAAAATATGCACACAATTCCTCTGTCGTCTGTTCCCTCATCCACCTTGTTTTTCTGTGTGACTCTTTACATCCCTTAAAACCAGAGTGCGTATACCATCTTTCTCTACATGTGGAATGAAGGCAGGGACTAGATGAGTTACCCTCACTGTTCTACCTCTCATGCCTGGCTTAGTGGCTGGGATATTTTTGTCTGGGATTCTGAATAAATACATGAATGGCCTCACAAAAACCCTACCCAAATCTGTTTCTAGTACCTCCATTTTATGAATAAGAAACCAAGTCATAAGGGCATTCAGCAGCTCTGCCAAAGTCACCCAGTTACTAAGACACGGAACCAAAACTCAGATCTAAGCAGGTTGACCCCTGAGTTCATGAACTCAATTACTTGGCTGTATTCCTTCTTGAACTGGCTGAGAAAGTGCCATCCAGGAGAGCAACATGGGGAATCCAGTAATGGATAGAGAAGAGCCATCTACAATTCAAATATGACTTTAGGCCTCAGAATTGCCTTCCAGGGCTTGAATAAAATGTTTTGGATATATCTCCTCATTAATTCTTACGCTATTAATACGCTAACCAAACCCTCATATAGAGAAAAGCTAATGTGAGTAACTATCCGAATTCTTTCAAATCTTTAACAGACGGTTTTAAACCAATCAAGTTGTAGCTGATTTGTTACTACATTAGTGACCATAATTCTCATGGCAAATGGTATTTATGAAATGATGATGCTATAATAATGAGTGGACACGGTGTGGCAAATGGAGACAAATTCAGGGATAGTGGATCTCAACTCCAAGACAGCTAAGGCAGCTCCTAATCATGAAATTATGTGAAGAAAATCAAGGTAAGCGTATGCTTTCCTGTTTATAAAAGTTATACATGTTTGAAAATTTGGAAAAAACAGAAAGCGTATAGATGATAATTGTCATTTAGAGAGAAGAACTGTCAACTGTGTGTATATATGTATGTATAGACCTCACCGACCTCATGATGTATACACTTATATATAACATACGCTCAACCCTAAAACATACATATTTAAAATATAAAATGTATATTATATAATGTATATACAAATTATATATCTATACACATGTAGCTGATCCTGAACAATGTAGCTATTACAGATGCTGACCCAACCCCCCTCCACAGTAAAACTTTCCTATTCCTCAAAACATAACTGCTCATAGCCTACTGTTGACCAGAAGCATTACCAAGAACATAAAGAGTTGATTAACACATATTATGTGTGTTATATGTATTCTATCCGGTATTCTTACATTAAAGTAAGCTAGAAAAAAATGTTATTAAGAAAATCATAAGGAAGGGAAAATATATTTACGGTTCATGAAATGCAAGTGTATTATCCTAAAGGACTTGATTCTCATCATCACGTTGAGTAGGCTAAGAAGGAGGAAGAAACAGAGCGGTTGGTCTTGCTGTCTCAGGGTTGGCACAGGCAGAAGAAAATTTGCAGAGAAGTGGACCCACACAGTTCAAATCTGCGTTGTTCAAGGGTCGACTGAACATTGCTTTGTGTCCTGCTTTCTTACATCATGTCAATCATCACCACTTTCCTTCATGAGTAAAGTGTGATGTTTAACGGCCATGTGGTTTCCCATGATCAAATGTCTCAAATGTATTCACCCATTTCTGCAAATGTGGAATTTGAGAAGCCTGTGTGTGCATGTGTGTGAGTGACACTGCACGGAGCAGCCTTACACACGTAACTCTTTGCTCACATCTCCAGTCACTCCTGTTACTGAAAGGTGACTTCCGGTGACTGGAAGGAGGCTTGCAGGAATGCAGTCAGAGCTATTTAAATACTTGCATCATTGGCGTGAGTGCTATTTCTTTTCACCTCAAGGGAAAAGGTGTTGAATGTTCTATAAATGTTTATCTTTTGCTATATATTTTCCAACTTGTGAACAAATTGCTGACTGGCAGGGGAAATTTTAGTGGCTGTTTCAGGCTAAAACTATGAGTCTATGGATTGGCACATATTTGTCCCCAACTGGCCATTTTTCCAGCAGTCCATAAATGCAGTCCATGCACCAGGACCCCTTGTGAAAAAAAAAAAAAAAAAAGAAAAAGTTTTCCTCGAACTACAACAGAAGCAGAAAAATGAGGCCCATGGCAAATATTCCAAAGAGCTGAATATGTTCCCCTTTAGGAATGATGGTGAGAGGTGGTAGCAGGTTGTACAGTTGTTCACGAGCAATTTAGCTGAAGACAAAAATTGTCAATCGTACGGTCATCTCAAAAACGTTTCATAAAACCTTACAGGCCTATAAAAGTTCTCAAATCTAAGAGCAACTGACTCACTGATACGGGCAGGAAGTGAGTAGACTGGCCTTCAGTGCTGCTGCTGCTGCCGGGGGAAGCTTTGATGATGGTACACAGGAAGTCTCATCACATGGGCTGAGGGTGGAAAGCATCCTCAGGCTGGACCCCACACAGAAAGTGACTTTTCCTCTGAAAAGGATTTTCAATGCCCCCTTTATCACCACAGCAACCAGAGAATGTTGATGTCAACAGTGACTACAGGAAGAACAGCACGTGCAGGTTACGGGGAAATTGGCCAGATCAGGCATTAGATAAAATCCACTTCTAAGTTAAAGAGTTAAACAGGCAGACAGTGTTTTGCTGAGCATATTGGAGGGAAGCAGAACAAGCTAAATATATATTTAGCTTTGAGCATTTGAAGATGTAAAGACTAAAAACTCAGAAGTGTGGGTCATGAGATGAGGAAGCAATGCCAGAGCCCATAACACTGTGGGGTGAGAATGGGAGGTGCCCACTTGAGATTGAACCTGAATGCTGCAGAGAAAATAAAATCAGGGGTGTGTCCGAGGAGGGTTCTCTGCAGCTGTGTAGGGAGGGTAACAAGAAAGATGGTTCGTTGTTTATTTATTTATTTATTTTTGCCAATCATTTTGAGCTTATAGGTTGCTCAGGTTAGCCTTGAACTCATGACCTCACCTTCGCAAGCACCACGACCTCCAGCGGGAGCCACTTTGGACCCCCGTTGTTTATTTTTATGCCTTAGCCAATTAAATTGTGTAGGAAACTAAAGAGTGTTCGATTTTGAGCTCTATCTATTCCTTATAATTATTTTAAATATCTTAAACTGTCCCCAAACTACTGTTGGTCCACGATCCCTTATAGGCAATACCAAAATCTGAACAGTTCTGAAAAACACATTTTAAGAAAAGTTTGTGGCAAACTCATTTGGCAGCAGCCCTTGACCTAAACTGAAGTGAGGCTATTTATAGTCGTTATCAGAGCCCTCTTTGTGTGAATATTCATGTCTTCTGTAGCAGAAATATTCATGTGTTTAATTACAGGTTGCTCCTGCAGATCCTGCTGGGGCTGTTAAGTCATATCCAGTACATGGATCATATTACATTTCTAAAATCTAAAAAACTTCTGAAATATGAAACCATCTGCCCCAAAGGTTCCAGCCAAGGAATTATGGATTTTTATATTAATATACATATCCTATAAGTATGTCCCTATACTCCATAAAATTCTCACAGACTGTAGGAAATTAAATATTAGAGAAATAGGTTAAATCTCCTATATGTTACTCTACTATTCCAATGTCCTTTCTTCCTCAAAATCTCCATTTTGAATGCTGATATCTATTATTTCATACAAGTTTCTATACATTGACAAAGATTAATTTTAATACTTATACATATTCTATGAATATTAACATATTATATACATTTATATACATATATGCATGCATACAAACATCTACATACGTGTATATATCTATATGTTGTTGCCACTCCGTAAAATTTGTTTCATATATGGCATTCTTTACATGTTTTCAAATGTTATGAGTAGGATCTTTCAGTAATTACCTTCACTTTTTTTTTTTTTTGAGATGGAACTTTTCTCGTTTCCCTGGCTGGAGTGCAATGGCGAGATCTCTGCTCACTGCAACCTCTGCCTCCTGTGTTCAAAGGATTCTCCTGCCTCAGCCTCCCAAGTAGCTGGGATTATAGACATGTGCCACCATACCTGACTAATTTTGTATTTTAGTAGAAATGGGGTTTCTCCATGTTGGTCAGGCTAGCCTTGAACTTCCGACTTCAGGTGATCTGCCCGCCTTGGCCTCCCAAAGTGCTGGGATTACAGGCAAGAGCCACCGTGCCCGGCCTATCTTTACTTTTTATTGATGACTATTGATGTCACACTTGTTTTTGCATGCTTATTGATCTTTGATGTATCTTCTTTAGTGAAGTATCTGTTCAAATGTTAATATAAATTTTTTAAATATTTGTTTTTTTGGTCATCAACCGATAGCAATTCTTTATATAATCTCCACATGAGTTCCCTGTCAGATGTACGGTTTGCAAATACTTTCTTCCAGTATGTGGCATAGCTTTATGTTTTCTTAACATGTTTTTCCAAGATCAAAGGTTTTTAATTTTGATTAAGTCCTATCAGTTTTTCCTTTCATGTCTTGTGCTTTTGTTCCTGCTTTAGAAATTATTGCCTGATCCACTATTACAAAGATTTTCTTCCAGTTTTTCTTCTAGATACTTGCTTCAGTTCACATATTTAAGTCAGTGATCACGTTACATTATATTTTTACGGTGTGAAATAAATGTCAGTGTTCATTTGCGTTTTTTTTCTTGGTACAGATAATCTAGTTGTTGCTGTTATTGAAGGACTATAATTTCTTCGTTGACTGGTGTTAACATCTTGGGCAAAAATTAATTAGCCATATAAGTGTGGATGTATTTTTGGAATCTTAATTCTATGTATCTCATTTCTATGCCTGTTCTTATGAAAATACTACATTGTCTTTGGTAGTACGTGCTGAAGGTAGGAAGTATGAACACCCATGCTCTTCTTTTTCAAAATTATTTTGGCTATTCTAGATCCTCTGTTTTTCTCATATACATTTTAGAATTGGCTTGCCAATTTTAAACAAGAAAGCTGCCTAAAAAGATTTGTATTTAGGTGGCGTCGAATATCTTTTCATTTACTTGGGTCGCCTTTAATTTCTCTTTGCAAAATTTTGTAGTTGTTTATTCCTGGTATGTGGAAATGCATTATATTGATTTTATATTGACCTTTTAGTCTATCATGCTACTAACTTCACTTGCTGTTTTTCATGTTTTATTTTGTAGATTTTTAAGAATTTTCATAAGTCTTTTCTATCACTTTTTTCTTTCATGGCTTGATTTTAGGTACACGGTTATATCATCTTCAAATGAAGAAGTTTTTATTTTATCCCTTCTGCTCTAGTTTGAATGTCTTCCCAAAGTTCATGTGTTGGAAACTTGATTCCCCATGTGGAGGAGTTGGGACGTGGGTCCTTTAAGAGGCGTTTAGGCCATGAGGTCACCACTCTTATGCATGGATTAATGTAATTATCATGGGAGTGGATTTATATATAAAGATGGGCTTCCCCTCTTCCTGTGTGCTGTCTCTCCCTCCTCTTCTCTTTGCTCTTTCACCATGTTATGATGTCACAAGAAGGTGGTCATCAGACACAATCCATAGATCTTGGATTTCCCAGCTTCCAGAAACTGCAAGAACTAAATTTCTGTTTACTCTAAATTATCCGGTCTATAGTGTTTTGTTATAGCAGCACAAAATGGACTATGATACTGTTCAATTCATATGCCTTTTAGTTTTTCTTTTTATTGCCTTCTGACATTATCTAGGATCTCCAATGCGAGACTGAACGAAGGTGAAGAGAAAAGACCTCCCTGCCTTGTTCGTGGTCATAGGTAGAAAGTATTGAGTTTTTAGCATTGTGAATGATATTAGCGGCAGAACTTTTGTAGATGTACTCAATTAGGCTAAGGGAGTCTCTTTCCTTTTCTTTTTTTTCTTTCTTTTTTGAGACGGAGTTTCGCTCTTGTTACCCAGGCTGGAGTGCAATGGTTCGATCTCGGCTCACCGCAACCTCTGCCTCCTGGGTTCAGGCAATTCTCCTGCCTCAGCCTCCCGAGTAGCTGGGATTGCAGGCGTGCACCACCATGCCCAGCTATCGTATTTTTAGTAGAGAGGGTTTCACCATGTTGACCAGGATGGTCTCGACTTCCTGACCTCGTGATCCACCCACCTCGGCCTCCCAAAGTGCTGGGATTACAGGCGTGAGCCACCACCCCTGGCCCTGGGAATTTCTTTCAATTACTGGTTTGGTGAGGGTTTTAAAAAAATCATGTATGTATTTTGAATTTTGTCAAAGACTATCTTCATCTATTACATTGTCATAAGTTCTTTTTCCTTTTATATTCTCTGATTTAGTACACTGATTACATTTCAGATGTTAAATCAACCTATCATTATTGAGATAAGATCCATTGAGGCATAAAATATCACTGATTTCACGTATTCTTTGATTTAATTAGCTAAAGTTTTATAAAGGATTTTGCATCCAGATTTAAGAGGAATAAATACTTATCTATAATTTCTCTTCTTGTGATGTTTTTATCTGCTTTTGATTTAGTAATCTCAGATTTGTAAGATGAGTTGTGAAGAGTTCTCTTCTTCTCTATATATTCTGACTGAGTTTGTGTATGGTTGATATTACTTCTCTCATATATGTTTGGTCGAATTCACCAATCGAGCAATCTGGTCATGAAATTTTGTTCGTGGAATGAAATTTTACTTAATGATTTCATTTATATAGGGCTATTGAGTTTTCTATTTCTTATTGGGTGACTTTTGGTTACTTTTGTCTATCAAAGAATTTGCCCATTTTATTTAGGTTTTAAAATTTATAAACAAAATGTTGCCCATAATTTCCTTTTATAGTCCATAAGAATCCTCAGTGCGGCTCATCCTTTTATCCTTAATATTAGAAATTTATGTCTTCTCCTTTTTCTCTATCAGTCTATGTAGAGGCTTATTTATGTTATTTATTCTTAGAATCAAATAATAGTTTAAAATTTTATGTCATTTATTTCTACTTTTATCATTCTTTCCCTGCTTATTCTTAGTTTATGTTTAATTCTTTGATCCATGGGCTGCATATTGGATGTGTCAGCAGGCATGAAAACAGCATTCACCTCCTTGTACACCTCCATCAGAGTTCTTGGTCACCAAATGCAATATCAATGTGCAGTACACTTTCAATTCTTTTCTTCTGAGCAGTAAGTCTCAACGGTGGGCTTAAAATATTCACTAAACTGTGCTGTAAACAGATGTACCATCATCTGGACTTTGTAGAGCTTGGGCAGCTTCTACATCAGTACCTGTTGCTTCACCCTGTTTTTTCATATTACGGAGATGGCTTCTTTCCTTAAACCTCATGAACCAACCTCTGCTAGCTTCCAGGTTTTCATTTGCAGCTTCCTCATCTCTTTCAGTCTTCATAAAACTGAAAGGAGCTAGGTCCTTGCTATGGATTAGGCTTTGGATTAAGAAAATACTATGGCTGGTTTGATCTTCTATGTAGACTACTAAAATTTTATCCATATTAGCAATAAGGCTATTTTACTTTCTTATTATTTGTGTCTTGATTGGAATATGATCTTTAATTTCCTTCAAGAACTTTTCATTTATATTCACAACTTGGCGATTTGGTGCAAGATACTAGCTTTTGATGTGCCTTCCTCACTAAGCTTAATCATTTCTGGCTTTTGATTTAAAGTGAGGAATAACATGACTCTGTATTTCACTTGAACACCTGTGGTTATTATTTGGCCTAATTTCAATATTTTTGTGTGCCAAATAATAGAAAGCCTGAAAGAGAGGGAGAGACAGGGGAACATGTGGGTCAGTAGAGCAGTCAGAACACACACGTGTTCATTAAGTTCACCATCTTAAATGGGTAGTTTGTGGTGCTCCGAAACAATTACAATAGTGACATCAAATATCGCTGGCCCCAGGTCACCGTAGCAGATGTGATAATAATGAGAAAATTACAGTATACCTGGTTTGCATCTTCACAGTTTATATGCAGTTAACAGTATCCCACTTCATGCAAAATAGTGAAACTTACAACTGCATTAGTTCATACCTCCCACCCTGTGCTTTATGCTACAGTTATTGTATGTGTAACTTCTACATACATTTTAAAACTCACCAGAAATATTACATATGTTGTTTTAAACATGTATATGTATCATAAAAATTATCAAGAATGAAACAAAAATATAGACTTTTGGATTTACAAAGATTTTTGAGAAAGAAAGTTCAGATCTTCAAAATTAAAAAAAAAAAAAAGTATAGAAATGCCCTTTTGAGCTCAGGAGTTTGAGACTAGCCTAGGCTACATGGTCAGACCCTGTCTCTATACAACATCAAAAAATTAGCCATGTGCCGTGGCATATTCCTGCAGTCCCAGCTACTTGGGAGGCTGAGGTCGGGGGATTTCTTGAACGCAGAGGGTCAAGGCTTCAGCGAGCTGTGATGAAATGCCCTTTTTAAAAAGGAACGTGAAGATCTGAGCTTTCTTCCTTCAGCCTGAAAGGAAGCATTTCTTGCAGTGTGGCTACTCTCTTAGTTTTCTTTAATTTGAAAATGTCTTTACTTTCATTCTTTGAGAATATTTTTGCTGCATATAATTCTGGGTGGAAGGCTTTTGTTTTCATTTTCTCACTAACATAAAATCTTCCACAGTCTTCTGACCTCTATAATTTCTGACATTCATTCACTTACTCTTTCCTTCCTTGCATATTTTTCTCTCAATGTTTTCCATATTTGACTTATATATTTAGCTTTCAACAGTTTAACTACAATGTTTCTTCATGTCTATTTTGAGTGATGTTTACCAGTATCTTGTATCTGTAAACTTCTGTCTGTCATCATGTTTGGAACATTTTCAGCCTTTCTTTTTCAAATATTATTTTTGGCCCATCTTTTTTTTCTTCTCCTTCTGGAACTCCAATTGCATATATGTTGGAATACTTGATATTATTTAGCACCTCCCTGAGGTCCTGCTCATCTTTACTTTTTTTTTTTTTTTTTTGAGATGGCGTTTCGCTGTTGTTACCCAGGCTGGAGTGCAAAGGCACAATCTCGGCTCACCGCAACCTCTGCCTCCTGGATTCAGGCAATTCTCCTGCCTCAGCCTCCCGAGTAGCTGGGACTACAGGCATGCACCTCCATGCCCAGCTAATTTTTGTATTATTAGTAGAGATGGGGTTTCACCTTGTTGACCAGTATGGTCTCAATCTCTTGACCTTGTGATCCACCCACCTCGGCCTCCCAAAGTGCTGGGATTATAGGCGTGAGCCACCGCGCCTGGCCTCATCTTTACATTTCTTTTTCTCTTTGGTTCTTCACATTGGATCATTTCTATCCATTTATTTCCAGTTTACATAATCTTTCCTTTGTTGTCTCTGTTACTGTGATTATTTCTTTTTTAGACTTTGGTCTCTTTCTCATCTGAGGTTTCCTATCTTATTATTCAGTGTGAGTCTATTTTAAAAATTAATTTATTTAATTGTAACAGCCACTTAAAAACCTTGGTTTTCTGTTTTTCCTATCAGGATCATCTTAGGGTTGGTCTCAGGTTATCTTCTGCTTTGCATGTGTTTTGTATTCTTGATTCTCTAGGTGTCTGGTTTTGTTTGTTTGTTTGTTTTTGAGACAGGGTATCACTCTGTTGCCTAGGCTGGAGTGCAATGGCACCATCACAGCTCACTGTAGCCTTTACCTTCTGGGTTCAAGTAATCCTCCCATCTCAGCCTCCTGAGTAGCTGAAACTACTGGCATGTGCCACCACATCTGGCTAATGTTTTGATGTTTCGTAGAGACAGGGTCTCACTATGTAGCTACTCTGGTCTGAAACTCCTGAGCTCCTTAGATCCTCCTGCCTCAACCTCCCAAAATGCTGGGATTACAGACATGAACCACAGCTCCTGGCTATATCTGATTATAGTTTTGGACTGTAACCAAGATATTATGGATACTCATTTGTGGAGATTATTTATTCTGTCATCATTTCTCTCTGATGAATGATGTTCCCTTTGTTTTAGTAGGCAATTATATTGCATGGACGTGAACTGCAAACTCTGTTTCTTGGGTGGCATCTCATCTCTCTTCACCTATTTTGTCTTTAGCCGATGTGCTTTGAGTATGTGTGCTTGGGTGATGGGAGTGTAAGTCTCTCAGTCAGAGATACAGGGAGGCAGAATTTAGGGATCCTCCCTTGGCTCTTTCCTTTCTAGAATTCTTCTACTCTCTTCAGTAGCCACAGAATCCCTGTATTTAGTTTTCTGGTTCTCTAAACCAGAAACATTGTGGTTTTTCTGGCCCTCCTTGCTATCTCAAATGCTTTGCTGAGTTGTCTTAGGCTGAAAGCCGTGAAGATGGGGACTGATTTTATTCCTTCCTCTTTCCTGTGCATGGACTCCCTGTCAGAGTTCATCTACTTCTGTGCACTATCCAGTGGCTTCCAACAGCTGCTTGTAGTGTCACATACCTATTCTATAGTTGTTTGCTGTGGGGTCATCTGCTTAAAAGAATCTTACTTCTTCATTAGCACAGCCCATCTTGAAACTTGCTTTTGACACACATACAAAATGCTTTTGAAAATCACTCATGGTGACATGTGAATTCTAGTTCTTTTTTTATTGCTGGCTAGTGTTCTCATTGAAGGACTACAAACATCTTAAATCCCATTTTCATACAAGGGATATTTAGCTTTCCAGTGTTGCTTACAGGAAATGCTGAGATGAACATTTTGTCACTTCTTTAGTTACTTCTTTTTTTTATACATAGTGAAGTTTCTTTTAGGTATATGCCTAGAAGTGGAATTTCTAACTTGAAAGGCATTGATATGTTCAACTTTCCTAGGCAGTGCCAAATTGTTCTTCAAATTTATTGTGCCAACTTTGCACCTGCCAACAACATACAGTCCTTATTTCTTCAGATATGCACCGTAACTATTATTAGGCACTTAGTGTTTGACAGTGCGATGAGTGTGAAATGTCGTCTCACTGTTGTTTTCATCTGCAAACTTCAGATGATGAAGGTGGAGCACAATTCCTCTCTATATTCACTACTGTATTATCTTCTTGTGACTTTCCTTTTCAGATCTTTAGCCAAAATTTTATCAGAAATTTCTTTCCTTTTTAATTTCCTACATTTGTAGTAGTTTATTATGTATTCCAGATACCTTTTTTATTTAGTTGTACGATTTATAAACATCTTTTCTCAATCTGGCCTGTCTTTTCTCATAGCTGAGAGTTTCTTGATGTTGTTATGAAAAATGCTTACATCGAGTTATTTTTTTCAGTCAATTCCATTAGATTTCATTTCTTACTATGTAAGGCTTTTTGTTAGATTTTTTTCAAGAAATTATTCACTGCCCTATATTATAAAGACATTTTCTTATACATTCTCCCACAATTTTAGATTTTTTACTTTTTAGATTTAGCCATTTATCATGTCTGAAATTTCTTTATTTCTTTTTTTTTTTTTTTTGAGGCGGAGTTTCGCTCTTGTTATCCAGGCTGAAGTGCAATGGCGCGATCTCAGCTCACCGCAACCTCTGCTTCCTGGGTTCAGGCAATTCTCCTGCCTCAGCCTCCGGAGTAGCTGGGATTACAGGCGTAAAGCATATGTGATGTTTTATTTTCCATATGGAGAAGCAATTGTTCTTTACATTTTATTGTGTGATCCTTTTTCCCCCAACACTACAATTTGTTTTTTATTTTTATTTTATTTATTAATTTAATGCCACCTTTCACCAGTTCTGGTCTCCACACTTGCATTGTCCCATTTCTGCACTTCAGTTTTCAATCTATTTTCTGTCACCTGCATTGAGCTCACGGTTGTAAGTACAAGAAGTTTGTAATACATCAAGGCAAGTTCTCTGACAAGACAGTTGGATTGTAACTGTGTTTAAGTTATCTAATAATTTGGGGGAAAATTGGTATTTTTATGATGTCAGTTCTTCTAAAAACCTGACTATATTTCATGCAGGTCTCCTTTTAAGTACTTCAATGGCATTTTTGTAATTATTTTCATAGCTGTGTGACACGTTTGATAGATGATTACTGTATCCTATAGAATAGTTGCTATTTTTAGCAGAGTGTTTTTTTTTTTTATTTTAGTCACTGGCTATTATTGGTAAATAAGATATGACTTTCTGACAAGTGCGGTGGCTAAAGCCTGTAATCCCAGCACTTTGGCAGGCCAAGATGGGCTGATCATGAGGTCAAGAGATCGAGACCATCCTTGCCAACATGGTGAAGCCCCGTCTCTACTAAAAATACAAAAATTGGCTGGGCGTGGTGGCATGCACCTGTAGTCCCGGGTACTCGGGAGGCTGAGGCAGGAGAATTGCTTGAACCGGGGAGGCGGAGGTTGCAGTGAGCCGAGACTGTGCCACTGCACTTCCAGCCTGGTGCCTGGCGACAGAGTGAGACTCTGTCTCAAAAAAAAAAAAAAAGATATGACTTTCTTAAATATTAATCTTGTTAAAACAAACTTGCTTAATTCTTTTATTAACGTTAATGAGTTTACAAATTTTTAACGATATCAATTTATTTTAAATTCTTATTGTTTAAAATGAATTTGGTAAAGCTATGCATTTGTCTTAAATATTAATTTAGCTTTTCACCAAAGTTGTGATATGTAGTATACTGATTTCTAATTTACTCTTAATATATATAATTAAAAAAACTAATTTTGGTTCCACCTTTGGCCCATTATATTTGCAAGCATGTAAAGAGAAAGGGGCATTGATAATAATTTATTGTTGATTAAAAAATTTAATTGTATTGTAATCAGAGAACTTGGACTATGTTATATGGATTCTTTGAAATGTGTTGTATGTAATACACTTTGAAAACTAACATATTAGGATTCTATATAATATAAAAAATAATAGATATTTTCTCATTCTACAAAGAATTATTTGTGCATATGCTTTGTGGGCTACTTGGCGTGTGTCCCTAATCCTCAACCTCTCCTCTGCAGTGGAAGGCAGCCATAAACGAGTGAGCATGGCTGTGTTCTAATAAAACTTTATCTAAGAAGCAAGCGGCAGGCTGAAAGTGCCGACCGCTACTCTGCATCAATAGACCTGTAAAAATGGCTATAGGATGCTCCAGGCTGTGACTATTTTACAGTGTGTTTCATAAATTCTCTATCATTGCACAGTTTTACGGTTTTTCTTTTTCATTATTAAAAACAACATTGTGATATGAGTTCTTAGATTCAAATGCATTTGTGTGTGGGATTTTTTTTGTAAATTGTGAAATTTCACAGATTTATCTGGGATGTGAGACTCAATAAATATTTATTAAATGAATTAATTAAAAATTTCTGTTGTAGCAAGAACACTTCACTGGGTACTATGGATATAGATTGAAGTGAAGGTCAAGTTGGCTTGGAGAAATTAACACTCTAGGGAGAGAGGGCAAATTTGTTTTCCAGCTGTGTGGCACTGGTCAAGGCACCTACGCCTCTGAGCCTCACTTCCCATAATTTAAAAAAAGGAAACAATGTCTTCCTTGGAGAAACGCTGTGAAGCTTGTATGACATAAAATGCGACCTGGGAGAGGGTAGTTTTAAGAAGTCACTTTTACAGGGCTGACACTGTGCAAGGCAGTCACATTTTCCATTATTATTCAAAAACTTGCTTGCCTACAGCAGGGAGCGTTGAGGCCATGACCTAGGAGTCCTTGGAAATTTATAACCATTTGCATAAATTTGCATAAGGAGAGAAATGCCTGTAGTATCATTATTGTTAAGTTACTTAGGTCTCAGCTTTACATGTTATACATAAAAAAAAAAAAAAAAATGCTTCCGAATTCCCAGCTTACTTCCCTAGGCATAGACCGGAAATGTCAGATCAGAGATTAGCATGCTCTGGACAAAAAGAAACAAGTTTATTTCTACAATTGTGTGTTCTAAATAAGAAAACAAACATACCCACACACTGACAACTAGGATATGTAGGATATGTTATACAATAGCTGGAACTCAAATATGCTGTGGACAAAATACTGTACATCAGTCACTAGGTCATTTATCTGTAGAAAAAGCTGAAATGGATTTCCTAAATCAAGAGAGAGTTATTCAATTAACTTTCTGTCTATTACATAGAGGTGAACTATAGGCAATACAGACAATAAAATGAGCTTCCCAGTTCTTAATAATAATAATAATAAATAGAATTTGTACATTTTTCCGCCAGCAGTTTAAATTGCAAAAGGGAGGAAACATCTTGGAAAAGCCTTAAAATCAAGATAGGTAAATAAAAACATGCAGACATAAGTTTAGGACAAAAAAGAGTTTAAATAGCGCCTGACACATAATAAATGCTAAATAAATAATATTTGTAATGCTGTCTGTGATTTTTCTTCATTTATATCACCAATTTCAAAATAAGCTGCCTTGTAATAAAAATGTAAGTATCATCCTAATCAAAACAGAAATCATATTGAGTACTAATGTGTGAGGCATTGCTTAAAATACTCTATATATGAACTAATAACTCATTTAATTATCAAAAAAATCCTATGCGATAGTAATTATTAGTTGCAGATGAGGAAACTGAGGTGTAGTTTCATAGACAAGAATTCTCTTTAGACCAGTGCTGTGACTCATGCCTATAATCCTATGAGGCCAAGGTGAGAGGATCACTCAAGTCCAAGAGGTCAATACAAGCCTAGGCAACATGATGATACCCTGTCTCTACAAAATATGTTAAAAAAAAAAAAAGAAGAAGAAAAGAAAGAGCTGGATGTGGTGGTACATACCTGTAGTCACAGCCACTCTAGAGGCTGAGGCTGGAAAATTGCCTGTGCCTGGGAAATTGAGGCTGGAGTGAACCCTGATTGCAGTACTGAATTTTGGCATGGACAACAGAGTGTCACTCTGTCTAAATAAAAAGAAAAGAAAAATAGTTAACTACTAAGCTATGCTGCCTTTGATGCAAATATTTACTGAATATTTCTTACATCCTAGTTATTGTTCCAGTTACCTAAGTTTTGAGTGAGAAGAAAAGGTTCATGCCTAGATCTCTGGTAAAAGAACAACTTCAGCTGAATTAACTTTAAAGTTTAATTGAGCAATGAACGACCAGCGAATCTGGCAGCCCATACAGTCACAACAGCTTCAAAGAGACTCCAGGGATGCCTGTGGTCAGAACAAATTTTATAGACCAAAAAAAAAAAAAAAAAATGACTTACAGAAATTGGAGGTGAGGTATAGAAACAGCTGGATTGGTTGGATGGGTTACAGGGTGGCCTTTGCCTTATTTGAACACAGTTTGAACACTTAGCAGTGTCTGACTGGTTGAAGTATGGATGCTGGGATGGGCCAACACTCAACCACTGTTACAGGAGTGTGCTCCCAAGTCGGGATTTCAATCTTGTCTACTCACTACGTTAGACTGCAGTTCGCCCACAAGGACTCAAGTATAGAAGTACGGATTCCTTCTCAGGCCATATTTAGTTTGCTTTAACATCTCTTAGCTTTTGCTGTGTAATAAAACCAATCCAACATTTAGTGGTTTTAAAAATGCCCATTCTATATAATTCACTATTCTGTGTGGCAGCTGCATGGTTTCTGTCTGGGACGGCTTGGGGTCTATCTCCTGACCCTCTGGAAAGTTGGTTGACTGGTTGCCGGCTTGACCGTCGAGGCTAGCCTCTTCAGTGGTTGGTGGTTGGTAGGCAGTTGGCTAAGGGCTGGCTGCACCCTGCTTCTCTCACTGCGACCTTTCATATTCAGCAGGCTAGCTTAGACTCACTCACGTAGTTGTCTCAGGGTCCAGGTGCAGGATGAGAGAAGGTAAGCTCCAACGGGCAAGTGCTTTTTGAAAATAGCACGATATCCCCTTGATTTGGGGTACGTGGGAGTACCTGTGGAAAATGACTCAGTAGTATGTTGTGCTGTTTTGTTTTTTAAAACTTGAGCATCAGCTGTGTTTTTGACCCAGCACTAGCTATGTAGGTGACAGAAATGTGGATGATCTGTCTCCTACAGTTAAACATCCTAGGGTGGGGGGGATAGTGGCAAGTAAACTATTTTTTTTTAAAGTTTAATAGACACTATATGCCAGACTCTGTGGTAAGCATTTTAAAAATATGAAACTATTAACCAATATACTCTCCATAGTGACCCAGGCACGCTTGGACCACTGTACTCACCTTCAGTTGCTGAAATACAGAAAACAGTTCAATAATTAACAGAGTTCTCCAGGCTAGAGTGTGGTAAGTCAGGGTTGGAATCTGTGCAATCTGCTCTCCAGTTCAGGCCACATGGACCATGTTCCCTTGAAATCTGACAGCAGTGAACCACATTTGAAAACCAAATACTTCATGAACACACAGCTGGGACCAACTCTATCTCCTGCTAAAGGATGCATTCTCAGAGCACACGTGACACTTAAGCTGAGCTGTGCTGATTGAATAGGATTTTTCAGGTATACATATGGGCAGAGACAATTTTCCTGTTGGAGGTTAAAGTGTTTGCAAAGGCATGGGGATGGGCAACAATGAATTTTTAATTATTGTGATGTCAGTTTTCCTTGGCTAGATGAAGACAAGCAGCAGATTATTAGTCTAGAAAGGTTAGGAATGACCTAATATTCTTACTTTGGTGATGTAACTTCCAAACTCCGTTCCCGTGTTGGATACTGGGAGTGAAACATTTTAAACCGCTGCTGAAAAGCAATCATGCTACTCTGGAAAGTCCCGTGTGCAGTGAGGAACCTGTGCTCTTGGAGTATGCATTTCCTGACGTTCAGTATAAATACCCTGGAATGAGTGAGTGGGAGATTGCGAGGAGGAGAAACCCTTGATGTAGATTTTTTTTTTCTACTTAATGGTGTCATAAGTAAGACAAATTTGATCAGAAAATGGGTCACCCATGAGTGACTGGGATACAGATGTTTCCCAGTTGGGGAGAAGAACATAAAAGAATAACAGATAATTGATTCAAGTGCACCGGTGTTGGGGATGAAGCAGGAGCATGGCACCTGAACATAATTTTACATATTTTAAGGACTATTGTATTAGTTCTACATTTGCAAGCAGCCCCAGGAAAAGTGTGCATGAAAAATCAATGAGGATCTAATGCATCAAGTGGAAGAGCTTATGATAATATGTCGTGATCATCTCACTCATGGCAGAATTATGATTCTGAGAGATATTTTATAGTTTTCTATCTATCTGTATCTAATATAGATATAGATTACGTGTATTTATATATCACTTTTATCCTGGAATATTGCAAATATTTAAAAAATGTGGAGGAGACAGAGAATATTCTAACCATTACTATTTTCTTCTAGACAATGCGACATTAATAATAGATGAGTACAAAGTAGATTCTAGGATACAGTCTGAACCCTTTGGAACTCTGGGGGTAAATTCTCATCTGGCATTTATTTTCCAAGCTAGGCTGCAAAGTAACTGCAGGAAGAACCTGTCAGCATCCAACAGGCTCCATCAGAACCTACAAGGTCTTGCATTAACTATTTTATCTCTACCCTAATGGTGACTGTACACAGCGTCATTGATAGTGCCTTGGTGGATCCACACCCCTGCATAAGACCCCACAGCTTCTCCCCTTTTTATTTAGACAGTTTCACATCTCTTTGGCCTTGGACATCAATCTCGTTTCATGCCCTAACCTCCAAGCACACTGAATTGTCAGTCAGCCAGAGCACCCTGCAACAGTCCCTGTGTCTACACAGCTTGCTGTTGGTGGAAGAGACAGAAAATGAATTAATTACTCCTCTGGGCATGAAATCTGAAGGATAGGTAGGATCCAGCCAGCAGAAGCCCAGGGAAACACATGGCCAAGACAGAGGGAACAGAAGAATCTTTCCTAACCACCCTTCTAGAACAGTGCTCTTTAATTGAAATACAATATGAGCCATGTAGGCAATTCAAAATTTCCTAGTAGGCCCATTAAAAAAGGTAAAAGAAAGCAACCGGGCACAGTGGTGGCTCAAGCCTATAATCCCAGCACTTTGGGAGGCTGAGGTGGGTGGATCACCTGAGGTCCAGAGTTCAAGACCAGCCTAACCAACATGGAGAAACCCCATCTCTACTAAAAATACAAAATTAGCTGGGCGTGGTGGCACATGCCTGTAATCCCAGCTACTAGGGAGGCTGAGGTGGGAGAATCTTTTGAACCTGGGAAGTGGAGGTTGCAGTGAGCCGAGACTGCCATTGCACTCTAGCCTGAGCAACAAGAGCGAAACTCAGTCTCAAAATAAATAAGTAAATAAATAAAATAAAACAGCTGAAATTAATTTTTAATAACATCTTATCTAACCTAATATATCAAAATATTATTTCAACATGTAATCAATACGAAAATTATCCATAAAATATGTTGTATTTTTGTTCATATCGAGCTTTTGAAATCTGGTGTGTATTTTGCAGAGCAGCACATCTCCATACAGACTAGACACTTTTCTTTTTCTTTTTTTTTTATGAGACGGAGTTTCGCTCATTACCCAGGCTGGAGTGCAATGGCGCGATCTGGGCTCACCGCAACCTCCGCCTCCCGGGTTCAGGCAATTCTCCTGCCTCAGCCTCCCGAGTAGCTGGGATTACAGGCACGCGCCACCATGCCCAGCTAATGTTTTTGTATTTTTAGTAGAGACGGGGTTTCACCATGTTGACCAGGATGGTCTCGATCTGTTGACCTCGATCCACCCGCCTTGGCCTCCCAAAGTGCTGGGATTACAGGCTTGAGCCACCGCGCCCGGCCAGACTAGACACTTTTCAAGTGCCTGATAGTCACACGAAGCTAATGCTTACCATACTGGGCAATGGAGCTCTAACCTACTCTGTTTTAATTTTCTTTGCAGCATTTATGGCTATCTGAAATCATCTTGCTGATTTGTTTACTCATTTGTCCACTCGCTTATTTTTCTCTGTCTCTCTCCACCAGAACATGGGCTTCATGAGACCAGCAACTTTGCTGACTGTTCAATTTCAGGTGGAGATAAAGGTTGGTTCATGGTAAGCTCTTGTTACATGCTTGTTGAATAGCGAATGAGCAGAAGGTATGAGGACCTGAACGTGGGAAAGATCTTGGCATCTTGGATGCTTGCAGCGTTGTGAGAAATGGAAACAGGAATGTGAAAGGATGTGGAGGAGGAGGCAGGGGCCAGGCGTGGTTAAAGATGCTTGACACATATACATGCTGCTGTCTATTTAGAAATTTCTCCATTCTTTAACATCCAACTTAACGCCATGTCACATCAGTAGCTTTCTCACATATGTTCCCCAGATAGGGCAAACCTCAGCTTGAGTGCTCACTGGTTTGGACAATTATTCCATTGGTTCACACGTGGATCTTCCCTACCAGAATGCAAGCTCCTTGAGAACAAAGCCTAGGTTATGAACACTTTTGTGTTAATTTTCCTGTGCTCAGCAAAATGTTTTTTTAACATTTTCCACACGGATGCATGTCTTAGTCAACATTTTGTTGTTGAGTAGCATTTCATTGTGTGGCTGTAACATTATTTATCCAAACACTTATCGATGAACCTTAGGGTTGACTCTAGCTTGGAGCTATTACGGATAAATTTGCTATGATCATTTCTGTAAATGTTTTTGTGTGAACGTGTCTTCTGTTCACTAAAGTAAATAACCAGAAGGAGAATTTCTGGGTCATATAATAACAGTAATTTTAAATTCATGTTAAACTATCAAAATATTTTCCAATGCAGTCGTGTCATTTTACATTTTTAAGCACAACATATTACAATCTATATTAGAATCCACCAATATTTGGCAGTGTCTGCCATTTTAATTTTAGCATTCTAAGGGGTATGGTGTAGGGTCTTAATGTAGTTTTAAGTTACAGCTAGTATTGTTGAACATATTTTTCATGTGCTTATTTGCCATTTGTATATCTTCTTTAGCAGTGTCTGCTAACATATTTGCCTATTTTAAAAATTGAGCCATTTGCTTTCTTGCTTTTACGAGTCCTTCACATATTCTGGACATCAATTCTTTGTCAAAATATATATTTAACATAGTGTCTCCTGAGTGTGGTTTGCCTTTTCATTGTCTTAGTGGTGTCTTTTGAAGAGCTAAAGATTTTAATGGTAATGAAGTCTAATTTAGTAATAATTTTTTTGTAGTTCATGTATTTTGTGTTTCTTCTAACAAATTTTTGCTTAGTTCAAAGTCTTAAGGTTTTCTTCTAGAATATTTTTTAATTTTAGCTGTCATGCTTAAGCGTAAATTCATTTTGAGTTCACTTTTGTGTATGAAAATGTTTATTTTCATGTGGATATTTATCTATTTCTCTCTCTTTTGTTGAGAATTTTTCCCCATTGAATCATTTTTGTGTATTCTTTGAACACTTGTTAATATGCTCCATTGTTCTATATGTCTCTTCTCATACCAGTAACACACTATGATGACCATTGTAGCTTTATAGCAAATCTTAAAATCATGCAATATCAGTCGTCGGACTTTATTCTTCTTTTGTGAAGTTTGTTAGATATTCCAGGTCCTATGTTTTTTTTTTTTTTCATATAAATTTTAGAACCAGCTTGTCAATTTCTACATTTAAAAAAGCCTTCTGGGATTTTGTTTGAAATTGTATTGAATATATGAATGGTTTTGGAGAGAGTTTACATTTTAATAAATGTAGCATAAGTTTCTGATTATTTTTGTCTTCATTACTTCTTATCAGCAGTATTTTATAGTTTTTTTATGTATAGGTCTTACAGGTGTTTTATTAAACTTGTCTCAGGTTATTTCATGTTAAGGAATGATGTTATCTTTATTTAAATTTGTAATTATTTGTTGCTAGTATATGGAAATAAAATGACTTTTGTATGTAAACCTTATTGAACTCCTCTATTAATCCTAGACTTAATTTTTTTGTATATAACTTAGAGTTTTCTATGTATAAACTATGATGTTGTATGCAAATAAAGACAGTTTAACTTCCTTTCCCCTTTGTATGCCTTTTATTTCTTTTTCTTGCTTTATTACACTGGCTATTACATTTAATACACTGTTACATGGAAGTGGTAAGAACAGGCATCTTTACCTTGTTTCCTAATATAAAGGGAAAATATGCAATTTTTAAATATATATGATCTTAGCTTTGTAGAGCTCTTTGTCAAGTTGGTGATATTCCCTTTTTTTTCTAGTTTGTACAGTGTTTTATTCTGAATCAGTTTTGAATTTTGGCAAATGATTCTCTGCATTTAATAAAATAATAATATTTTAAAACTTGTTTCAGTAAATTACCATAGAAAATTTTATTCTTTGATTTTTCTTTCTTTTACTTTAGGTGCATACTATACCTGGCATTTCTCCCCATGTTCTCCCTCCCCACCCTCCCCACACTCCCTACTTCCCACTCTCTCTCCCCTATGCCCCCCAACTGCCCCCAGTATGTGATGCTTCTCTCCCTGAGTCCATGTGTTCTCATTGTTCAACACCCACCTGTGAGTGAGAACATGAAGTGTTTGGCTTTCTGTTCTTGTGTCAGTTTGATGAGAATGATGGTTTCCAGATTCATCCAAGTTCCTACAAAGGACACAAACTCATTGTTTTTTATGGCTGCGTAGTATTCCATGGGGTATATGTACCACATTTTCTTTGTCCAGTCTATCATTGATGGGCATTTGGGTTAAACTAATGTGTTATTCCTTAAATTTACTGCATTTTGTTATGTTTACATAGGTTATGTGTGTCTACATATGTTATTATATGCAACACATTGTAAATATATACATGCACATATTTATGTGTGTGCATATTTATGCACATGAAACAATTTGTTAATATTTTGGAAATGATTTTTAAAAATATAATCAAGAGGGATACTTTGTTCTGTAGTTTTATTATAACATCTTTGTTTTTGTCTAGTTATAATAATAAAGTTAATTTAACCTCATTATATTAATTTGGAAGTATTTTTCTTTACCTTAATTTTATGACAGAATTTAATTACAATTTCTTTCTTAAATGTGTGATAGAATTAACCAGTAAAGTAACCTGGGCTATGAAATTTTGTGTGTGGAAAAGTGTCTAATCATAACTTTCATTTCCTAGATAGATATAAAAGTATTTGTATTTTCTATTTCACCTTGCATCTGTTTTAGTCATTTATTGGTATGGTATTGTTCAGAATGTTCTCTTACGATTTTTAGTATCTGTTGAATCCGTAGCAAGTTCCCTATTTTATTCCCGAAACTTGCTATTTGTGTCTTCTCTCTTTTTTCTTGATTTACTTTATTGTCTGTCCACATTGTATTTTATTAATGTTTATTATTATTTTCCCTTTTACTTCACTATTGGTCATTTTTTTCCCTAATACTTTCTTCTTTGCCTACATTCTTATTGTAAAAATTTATAACAATATTGATTTAGACCTTTCTTCTTTTTTCATGTAAGTATTTAATGCTATACAATTTTCTCTAAGAATTCTTATAGCCACATCTCCAAGATTTGATATGTCATATATTCAGTTTTATTTATTTTAACATATAAGAAATATTTTCTAATTATTATTATACTTGCTTTTGGACACATGTTTATTTAGAAGTGTTTGGTTCCATTTTAAATTTTTTGAGTTATTTAACGTATTTTCCTGGTGATTTTTCTGATTTTATTTTATTGTTATTAGAGAGAAAATTCTAAGTTTATGGAGACTGATTTATGGCCCATGATATGGTTTATCTTGGTCAAGGTTTCATGTATCCTTTAAAAAAAAGAGTATTCTGCTGTTGCCGAGTGGAGTGTAATGTAATCATTAGTGAAATCAAATTAGTAGTGTTTTTCAGGTCTTCTAAACGCTTACTGACTTTCTGTTTTCTTGTATTGTCTGTCACTGATAGCTGTGTTAAAGATTTCAACAAGGATTGTGGATTTATCTATTTTTACTTTCAATTCTGTGAGATTTTGGTTCATGTGTTTTGAAGCTCTGTTATTAGGTGCACATACAATAGTAAGGAAATGAAAAAATCATACATTTCATATGAAATTAAATATAATAAAAACCTATCTTATAATTCTCTAAAGTCATTGAAAGTATCTAGAAATGAATACATTTGTAGCATATATGATGGCACAATGATAAATGTCAGTATTACATAAAGAGTTCATGAAATTTAATAAATAAGTGAAATGTTGAAATCTCCATACACAAATATGCAAAGAATATGAGAAGACCATTCACCAAAGAGGAAATTCCACCAGTAAAGAAACAGAAGGATACATGCTAAACCTTTCTAGTAATCAAGAGCTATAAAATAAAGCAATTGTGCATAGTTTTGTCTGTTAATTGACTAATATATCTTTAAAGTTTTAATAACCAGTGCTGGGGAAGGTACAGTGTGATTACACTCTCACACACTGATAGTGACAGTGTTAAGTGATTTTAATAATGTATCAATAAATGCAGTCTGATAACAATTGAGCCACATCAATTAAGAGCAATACAAAGTCTCATGCATTCATTCAGCATATTGTTTTTAGTATCTATCACATTTCAGACACTGTGCTAAGTGATGGGGATAGAACCTCTTACTGGAGAAAAAATTCTGTTCTACTGGAACTTAATCATAATTTTGGTCTATATCCCTAAGGAAATAATACACATGTGACTCACGTTATGTGAGTGAAGACGTTTATCATGTCACATATAACTATCAAATTAATTAAAAACAAATCAACTGTTAATAAGCTAAGTGAACTCTAGTACGTCAACATTTTGAAATATTATTCATATGCTAAAATAATGTTATTTATTCATTTGTTAGTTATTTATTCATTTGTTAACTAGACAGATATTTATTTATTACAAAACAAGTGCCAGGGATTGTGTTAGACATTATATAATGGTACACAAGACAGACAAAATTATTTGCCCTCAAGAGGTTTATATTCTGTAACACAAATATAATGTCATAAGATGTAGCATTATTTCAGAAGTAGTATATGAAATAAATTCTGATACTATGATTTTAATTGTTATATAACAATATAATTGGAACCTAAATAGTGTATTAGTTTAAAAAAATCTGTGTAGCAGATTACCACGCAAGTAGTGGCTTTAAACATCACACACATTAATTATCTTGCAGGGTCTGTGGGTCAGGAGTCTAGGCGCAGCTTAGCTTGGTTTTCAGCAAGACAAAAATCAAGATGTTAGGGGACTGGATTATTATCTGGAGGCTAAGCTGGGGAAGGGTCTGCTTTCATACTCACTTAGTGTGTTTGCAGAATTCATTTTCTTGCTGCTGTAGGACTTATTATAGCTTGCATTTACACAGCCAGCAAGGAGGGCAAGACTCTAGAGGAAATCTGCTAGCAAAATAATCTTACTAATGTAATGTAATAATGAGATAATGAGAATGACATCCCCATTACCTTACCGTGAGATATAAAACAATCATTGGAATGATATCCCATTGCCTTTGCCCTAGTCTATTGAGTAGAAGCAAGTCACAGTGTTACTGAAACTCCGGGGGTTCTGCTGAGGTCCTGCTGCTTGATGCACAGAAAGCCAATCACATACTCCGAGTATTGCCAAGAAAGAAGGCCTTAATTGGGTGCTGCAGTTGGGGAGATGGGAGATCAGTCTCAAATTTATCTCCCTGACTGAGTAAAATTAGGAGTCTATATGGCAGGCAAGAGATGTAATCATGTGTGGGAGAACAGGAATTAGGGAGAGGTAAGAAAGAGAGGTTGTCCAATAGGAAGCAACTGGTCATTTAGGCAATCATAATGGGTGAGGGATCTGGCATCTCACTGTCCAGATGCAGCGATCTGGTAAGTTTCAGCTCCTGGACATTACTTGGGAGGCCTGATCCTTGGATTCCTGAGAAACAAACTCAGATAAAACCAACGTAACTTTCTCAGTTTTAAGACTGTGAGGATCAATGTCTCTATTTATTCAAAGAGACCATCAACATCACTTCCGCAAGACCATTGGGCTGGTTTCAACAGGTCCTGGCTACATTCAACTATAAAAGGGAACAGTACAGGGGCATGGACAAGAAGGCAAGGGTCATGGAGGGCCAGCTTAAAGTCTGTTTGTCACATCAAGTAACTGTAATGTTAGGGCTGGAGTACTATAGACAAGTTCCTAGCCTACTTTCTAACATTTATTGTAAAGTTGCTATGCTTTTAATAATAATTTAGCACATATCAATTTTCAGAGGCCCCAGCTAATCATTTACTTTCTAACTTACCTGTTATCGAACTGATCTTAATGAATCAATTATTTCTTTTAAGACAACCATTTATCCTTGGTTTTTATTATTTTTTTTAAATGATGTCTCTTAGCTAATACAGCAGTCGTCCCCTTTTCTGCTTCTTTCATTAAGAAAGCACATTATCTCAGCTACAGTTCATTATCAGCACTTTCTGAGTTAGTCCTGGAAAATAACCACTATTTGTGACTTTTTTCCCTAAGGTTGATGATCCTCCTATGATCACTCAGTATTAGTTGTACGCAGTCTGCTGTAATGGCTGGTACCTAAACACAGACACAGGAATGGCAAAGATAGTCATTCCATTCGGGCATGTCTTGGTCAGGTGAAAAGAAGCAGAGGCATGCTGCATCAGGGGCAGGCAGAGCGGTGTGCCAGGAATTAGGTGTCATGAGAGGGCTAATAGCGAACTCGCATAATCCTTCAGCTTTCCTCCTTGACAAAGATCCAAGGAGTGAATAAGGGGTGGGTCTATCTAAGTCCTGATGATTAACTTACACTTGGTAGACATTGAGGGTGTGGTAATTGTTGCCATTTTTACAATACTGTGATCTTAATCTTATGGAATATTGAATCTCCAAATAGCCCATGACATAAAGAGACCTTTATGGCTCCGAAGGAGCTATTATAGTTTATTATCTCACGAATCTTCACATTTAAAGAGTCCTCAATGAGACCTTGACATAATTAAGCCTAATGAGTCCAAAGGAGTTACAATGGCCTATTGTGTCAGTAATTTAGACATGACAGGTCTTCGTTGGAAGTAGACTTTGGTATCCAATATAGTCTGTGTGCTGTGTAGATAAGACTGACAGCTGAGTAACATAATGACCAGCAGTTGTTCAAAAGTTGCCTTATACATCAAACATACAGTTGAAAATTTTCAAATAAAGACTTCTTACTACCTTGAGTCTATGTTTTAATGATACCTTGGTTATTAGCTCATTCATATTTTCATTTATTAACATCATTTGTGCCTGCCTACTCATCCATGTGCTATGCTAGGTATAGAGATGCAGGGGTGAAATGAGACACAGCCCCTGCCCTCAAGGAATTTAGCATGTAAAGGTTTAAGAACTTTACAGTCGACTGGGTGTCTCTGTAGAGCCACAAAGTGGTGGCTCACGCCTGTAATCCCAGCACTTTGGGAGGCCAAGGCAGGTGGATCACGAGGTCAAGAGATCGAGACCATCCTGGTCAACATGGTGAAACCCCGTCTCTACTAAAAATACAAGAAGTTAGCTGGGCATGGTGGCAGATGCCTGTAGTCCCAGCTACTCAGAAGGCTGAGGCAGGAGAATTGCCTGAACCCAGGAGGCGGAGGTTATGGTTAGCTGAGATTGCACCACTGTACTCCAGCCTAGGTAACAAGAGTGAAACTCCGTCTCAAAAAAAAAACAAACAAAAAAACTTTACAGTCTAGAACAATGTTTGGAAAACGATAGCTCACAGGGCAGCTGCCAGCTTTGCAATAAAGTTTTATTGAAACACAGGCAGAATCATCCATGGATGTCTTGTCTATGGCTGCTTTTGCGTTATGGCAGCGGAACTGAGTAGCTGTGACAGAGACTGCTTAGACCACATCTCTGAAAATATTGTGATCTGAACCTTGAAGACCAATATCATCCATCCTCGGTCTACAATTTCATAGGTGCTGGGGCTACTTCAGTAAATTCCAAATATGTATGAATTAGCATTTTCAGTTCTCATAGCTTTGGTGTAATCCAGAGAGAAGATCTTATTTTCTCAGTATTTTGTATTTACTGTGTTTTAATATGAATGGAATATTATAGCCAATTCTTCAGAACTTTACTCAGCACTATTTCTACACCAAGTCTTGTGATATTCTCTTAGTCTGGTGCCTGGAGTTTAGAAGATGGTTAATGTTTACAAAACATGAATCGCATTTGTCTATACCATGAACAATAGGGTGGTTTTAAGGCAATGCACTCAAGCTATTTGCTATCCCTTCCCTAAAAGGGTGAATATTTTCCTTCCCCTGTGTGTGGGCTAGGCTGTGACTCACTTCTGCTAGACAGAATATCTCAGATGTGAGGAGGTGCTGCTTCTGAGATTAAATTATAAAGAAACTACGGCTTCCATCTTGAAAGTTTCCATCCCCCTCTTAAGTCACTCTGGGAGAAGCCATCTGCCATAGAGGAGGTGATCCAGGGGAGAGGGAAGCCAACCACTGTGTGGTGAGTATCCTAGGCAGCAGGCAGAGAAGCCCACAGGGCGAGGAGCTAAGGCCCAACAGCAATGAGTGTACTTGGAAATGGACCTCCTGAGGCCTGTCTGTAGCCAGGTGAGTTTGTTTGGAAGTGAATCCCATCTCATTTGGACCTTGAGATGTCTGTAACCCCAGCCGACAGCTCACCTGCAACTTCATGAGAGATCCTCAGTCTCCCAGCTAAGCCACTCCTGATTCCTGAACCACAGAAGCTGTGAGATAATAGATGCTTACTGTCTTAGGTCACTCACTTTGAAGTAATTTGTTATGCACTAAGAAATAACCAACATAGAAGGCATCTGACCGATTGGGTGTGAGAGGTGGAAATAGTTGTCTCTTGCTGTGGATTCCTCTCTGTGGCCCTGCAAGACTACTGATTGCTTGGCCAAGTTCCTGAGATGGTTCTGAAGTTCTCTGCCTGCATACCCAGATGGCACTCTTCTGCCCATCTCCACATAATCATTTTTGCCATGTTGCCATTCTCGAAGGCAGCGTGGGCTCACGTAAACACGACGTGGGTATGTATTGCTTAGCCTCATGCAGCTTTGTTATTGATGCTGTCTTGGAGACTCCCTTGCAGGAGGGAAGGGAGTTCTCTCTATCAGAGTTGTAATTATTTTACAAGACTCAGAAATAGGATTGTAGCTGGCAATGCTTTTACATCTTTCCTTTGACTTGCTTTTAATATCTGTCTTGTTCGTCACTCCAAAATGTGATATGTGAGTTATAGATCATTATTTGGGATGATGCCATTCAGGGTAAGAGTCAAGAATGTCCACCTTTGGTAACTGACAGCTAGTGCTGTACCTTGCTTCTTTTAACCTCCGTGTAATTTCCTACATGGCTCGTGGGGTTGCTGGAGGTTGTCATGCTCCTTTTCTCAGAAAGCCTTGGCCACGTGACCAACAGGCAACTCCACTTGAAATTTAGTGTCCACAGAGATGCCTCTCCACAGGACACCCATGAGATGATATCTGCCAGAATTCCACATTCAGCAGTTCCGGAACTGTCACTTCCAAACTCAGTGCAAAGCAGGCTGTGATCAGTGCCAATCCGCAGATACAAGAAAAGTTCAATAAAAACACAAATGCAGCTAAATTCAACCTTGTGTCCTGCATTAGATCCTGGAGTGGAAAAAATGACATTGGTGGGAAAATAGTGAAATATATGCGTGGTAGGGAATTTAGTGAACGAGTCAATGTTGGTTGTGACAAATGCAGGGCAGTAATAATGTAAGATTGGTAGTAGGGAAAAATCGGAGAGGGGTCCATGGGAATTCTCTGTACTATCTTTGCATCTTTAGTGTAAATCTATGCATGCGAACACACACACACACACACACACACACAAACATGAGCAGAAAATTTACAGGAGGGATGTGGATAGGCAGAGAAGGTGGGGGTGGAGAACAGTCCAAGCGGAGATGACAATATAAAATGTTTGAGAGCAGCCACCTGTGGCAGGTGAGGTGACCGGTGAGGTGTCCCCAGAGCATGCCCTAGTATTCATAGTGGGTGTCGTGGGAATACAGAGCAAAGAGAGAAAGCATGGCTGGGCCTTGAGTGATACAGTAAGGAGTCCAAATTATCATATTATAGGTGTGATGGGCCTACCAAGGGCTGTGACGTGAGCAGGGATGTGTTTACAAAGGTTCTAGGACTTTATAGGGTGCATTTCTGTGCCCCTTGCCTGAGCACATGCACATAGCCTCACCCACACAAGCACTGCATCTTATCTTATTTTTCATTCTTATTTTACTTTTTTTTATTATTACTTTTTTAAGACAGAGTCTCACTTTGTTACCCAGGCTGGAGTGCAGAGGCCCTTCTTGGTTCACTGCAGCCTCTACCTCCTGGGCTCAAGCGATTCTTCCACCTTATCCCCACCAAGTGGCTGTGACTACAAGAGTACCACCACACCCGGATAACTTTTGTATTTTTTTGTAGAGATGGGGTTTTACCATGTTGCTCAGGCTTGTCTTGATCTCCTGAGCTTAAACAATCCACCTGTCTTGGTCTCCCAAGTGCTGGGATTACAGGTGAGAGCTACTTCACTGGGCTGTTCTCAGGTGACGTTTAATTAATTATCTTTCAAGTCTCTGCGTCGGGGAGGCCTCCCTGGCTCCTGTAGAAGGGGTTGTCCTCTCTATCTTCCTCTTTACTCTCACTTGTTCAAAATATGGCTCTCTCTTCCTTTACAGCTTGTACCCGAGGGTAGAGAACACACCTATCTCACCTGTCCTCAGGACCAGGCACATGTCGTGTGCCCAATACTACTGCTGAAGGAATGAATTAATGGGTAAAACTAGGGGTGTTTGGGGGGTAAATCAAGAGTCAGGGAGCCACTTGTGCATAGAGTTAAGTGATCTGCCTGGCTTTCAGTGGATAAGAAGTATTAATCAAAATAAACACTATCCACGTCCTAGTTGATCTTAGAAGGACTTATGGGAAAGCCTCTGGGGCTAGAATAAGATCAGGAGCAGGAGGGGTCTTGGTGCTTTCCAGGAAACGACCTCCTATGAGTCAAGTCAGCCTTCCTGGTAACTCAGCACAGCCTCTCAGCCCCTCAGCTCTGCCATCAGATACTGGGCCACTCTCCATGCAGACCGCCTGGCCACAGCACCTATAGAAAATCAATGTCTTCAACTTTCCCCTACATGCTAAGATATCAAACAGCCCGAAAGTCGGCAATTCACAAGGAAAGTTGGCTCCATCCAACTTTCAGCTCTTTGAAAAGTTTGCCTTAAGAATTGAGACATCACTTTTCTCTTCCCAAAGAATGTGTATCTTTTCAGGATTCAAAGAAGCTGGTAAAAATGTCCTCATTTTCCTTGACAGACGACGTGCTGTGTTCTCCGGGTTGCTGATCGGCAAATCGGAACAGACGGTTTTTCCTTTTTATCCCTCCTTGTTACCCCGATGTGGCTTTTTGGTCTTTCTCCAAATGAAGCCCTCGGTGAGACATTGCAAGATGAAAGGGACGGTGGTCGAACTCTCCGTCACTGAGCCTATCAAGGATTTAACATTTTGATTGATAACTCTGCTGTGTCAGGGACATGTGTATTTAAAAGCCTTCTGAAATTTGGAGTGAATATATCTGAAAGATGCATCTGATTTCCCTCCTGCAAGGAAAGAAAGACCAAGGTCAGGTGCCGCTTTCTAACATTCTTGAACATAAATCTCAGGTTTATTTTTCTGACCTTTCAGTGTGCAAGTGGCAGGTTTGGTGCCGGAGAAAGGTTTTAAAGCTTCCTTTCTTCCTCCTTCTTTTTAACATAATAGCACCCTTTTCTCCTCCTTTCTTTATCCAAAGCACACATTAACACCTACTTGTTAATTTGCAAAATGACAGACAAAGGGAGATTATTGGAAATTACTGACCTCAGAAGCACCACACAGTAGACCTGAGGATCCCCAGGGACAAAGAAGCAAACCCAGGCAGAGACAGGGGTCTCAGATGAGTAGAGCCCACAAAGGATGGGATGAATCTTACGAAGTGAGAGAGCTGGTTCACTGCAAGGCAGTGGTGAATTCTCCACAGCTTCGTCTGAAGGGGGTTCCCATTGGCAGACCATCCCCAGGTTGCCAGTGCATATGACAGACAGGTCTCCAACCAGTGCCAGATATAAGTATACATCCTTAGACACTCCTAAAATCCCTAAAGACCAAGTCTCCAAGTCCTGATAACCTGCTGACCAACCACGTAATCCTGAGTGAGTCATCTGAATGATATAAGCCTTAGTTTCTCTTCCTCTGTAGAATGTTGTTAACCCTCACAGCGAGGCTGGCAATGTTAGAGAAGAAAACGTGCTTATCATGATGTTGGCAAATAGTTACTCATTAGCTGTGACCTCTTGCTATTGTTATCATCATCGCCATTGTGGCCATCATATATTCATTTCGAGATGGAGATAGCACTGTGTCCTGGGAGCCCTGTGTCCTGTGGCTCTCTGTGCAAATGGCCAGGGCCGTCCAGCTCTTTGATTTTTCCCTTGCTTCTTATGAAATCTCTGACATCCTGAATATAACCTGCAAGAAAACTGAAAACTGAGCAGATTTTATTTTTTCTACCTCTTCTTAAAGGGAAACCAAAACACAGTTTACCCTTCTATCAATAGATTGCTGTTTGGATAGCCTTTACTCCACACCAGTTTGGTTTCTGTTCTGAATGTAACTTTATTTTTCCCCATTGAAGGATGCAGCAAACCCCCTCTTTGTGCAGGGGCCATTAAGACTGCCCATTCTTAAATTAGCTCAGCAGAAAAAAAAAAAAAAGTCCATTTTATAGTCAAGCCAGCAGTAATTGGACACTGTGACTATGAGTGGCCCTTGCAGTGTTTGGACGTGGGCCAAATGTACCTTCTGTCTGTCTCTGACACAGGCAGACAATAGCGGTATTATTTACTGCACTGGCTCTGTGCAATTCCAAAGGCCAGCTGCGAGAACAAAAGAATCGCTAACACTTTGCCCAGCCCTAGACTAAACTGGACACGCTATCTATGCTTCCTAAATAACTCACTCCTCTGTCCCAAATGTTGGGTCATCTATTCTTCCTTTCGTTCCTTTTGCACTGACCGTGGCTATAAGGAAAATACATATCACTACCCCGAATCCTTAAAAGGGAATGGAATGGAGCAAGGATCTTTGTTTTCGTATCTTAGGGTGCAGCATAACCAACACAGGCCTGCTATGAGAGGAGGGCAGCAGAACCCGTGTTTGGAACAATGTTGGCCAGGGCTAGTCTTCCCTGGGAAGTAGTGCTTCCCAGGAATGCCATTCTGAGTTTTGTCTTCAGAACTTTGTACAAGAGCCCGATGTTCACTCAGGTAACACTCAGCAGTTGCCACACTCCCAGGCCTGCGTGTGTTATTGACAACCTGGCTTTGAGTGGACGGAGCTGAAAGTATTACCACTGTCTTGGCTCTGGTTCATATCCAGAATCTGGGAAAGTGGACCCCGCCGCCTGGTATTATCCTATTGCGGTCCCTACTGACGTGATATCCACTAGGAAACAGCCCCATCAGTTGTTGGACATGCAGCCTGCACATGAAGATGGGATTCACAGCTTCTGAAGCCACCAGTCCAACCTGAACTGTACCTCCAGGTCACAAAGTAGCCTCCAGCCTTCTAAATCTGTCCATGGCAATCAGTGTGTCCTCATCTCTTCTTTCCACTGTGACTGTGTTTTCTGACCTGTTCCTGAGATATCCAGCTCCTGATTCTTTGCACAGACATTGGAGCCTGCCTCTGATGCACCTTGGGATCTGCTGCCTGCTATTGCTCTTTCCGGATGGGTCAGGGAGCCTCTGTCTGCAGGCTTAGCCTATGTGTCTGTCCCTTGCACAGCATCTGCCTCCAACTGCTTAACCAATACTTGGCCTGAATCCAGATCCGGCATTCTGTCCAGCCATGGCAAAGCACCACCCTTCATCCACAGGTGCTAGAATTCCAATAGGAGCACTTTCCCAGATCAGTCACAATCACAGTATTTAGTTGTCATGCAGGGGCTTCCTAACGGCTCACACACTAATGGTTTTTAAGCTTTGTGCCACCCCCTTTCCTATTTGCTTCTCACACTCTCTATGACACAGACAAGGCAGACCTTATTCACTTTTTAGAGGTAAGTTGAAGTGAGCTTTCAACTTATCTGTAAGTCGGTGCAAAAGTAATTCCAGTTTTTGCGTTGTTGAATTTTGCCGTTTGGTATTGAAACACATTCTTAAATAAATGTGATTATGTTATACCTAATCATAACGGGCATTTCTTACTCTTTGCTAATGATTCATTACTCGCTGTTTATTTTAAATTTATTTTAGGGACTATGGAAGTGATATTGTGCAAAAAGCAAATTCGACTGATTTTCTTGTTCAAGTTCAAAATGGGTTGTAAAGCAAAGGAGACAACTCTCAACATTGACAATGCATTTGGTCCAGGAGCTGCTAACGAGCGTACAATGCAGTGGTGGTTCCAGAAGTTTTGCAAAGGAGAAGAGAACCTTGAAGATGAGGGGTGTAGGGACCAGCCGTCAGAAGTTGACGATGACCAACTGAGAGCAATAGTCGAAGCTGATCCTCTCACGACCATATGAGAAGTTGCAGAACTAAACGTCGACCTTCTACGGTCATTCGGTATTTTAAGCTAATTGAAAAGGTGGAAGACCGGGCGCGGTGACTCAAGCCTCTAATCCGAGCACTTTGGGAGGCAGAGGCGGGTGGATCACGAAGTCAAGAGATCAAGACCATCCTGGTCAACATGGTGAAACCCCGTCTCTACTAAACATACAAAAAATTAGCTGGGCATGGTGGCGCGTGCCTGTAATCCCAGCTACTCAGGAGGCTGAGGCAGGAGAATTGCCTGAACCCAGGAGGTGGAGGTTGCGGTGAGCTGAGATCGCGCCATTGCACTCCAGCCTGGGTAACAAGAGCGAAACTCCATCTCAAAAAAAAAAAAAAAAAAGAAAAAGAAAAGGTGGAAAAGCCCGATAAGTGGATGTTTCATAAGCTGAGCGAAAATAAAAAATATCGTCCTTTTGAGATGTCGTCTTCTCTTATCCTATGCAACAACGAACCTTTTCTCGACTGGAGTGTGATGTGAGAGGAAAAGTCGATTTATATGACAATTGGCTTCGACCAGCTCCATGGTTGGATGGAGAAGAAGCTCCAAAGTACTTCCCAAAGCCAAACTTGCACCAGAAAAGGTCATGGTCACTGTTGGGTGGTCTGCTGCTGGCCTGATCCATTACAGCTTCCTGAATCTCGGTGAAACCATTGCATCTGAGAGGCACGCTCAGCAAATCGATGAGCTGTGCCCAAAACTGCAACACCTGCAGCCGGCACTGGTCAACTGAAAGGGCCCAGTTCTTCTCCTGGACATGGCCTGACTGCACGTCACGCAACCAGTGCTTCAAAGGTTGAACAAATTGGGCTACCGAAGTTCTGCCTCATCCGCCATATTCCCCTGATCTCGCCAATGGACTGGCTACTGCTTCTTCAAGCATCCTGACAGCCTTCTGCAGGGACAATGCTTCCACAACCAGCAGGATGCGGAAAATGCTTTCCCAGAGTTCGTCAAATCCCGAAGCAAGATTTTTACTCTACGGGAATAAACAAACTTATTTCTCGTTGTCAAAAAAGTGTTGATTATAATGGTGCCTATTTTTTATTAATAAAGATGTGCTAGAGCCTCGTTGCAATGATTTAAAATTCCCTGCCCAAAACCGCAATTACTTTTGCGCCAACCTATTTTGCTAAAAAGGGGAGACACCAAGTGAAAGGTTTTCAGTTCTGCAAGTTCATAGGCATTTTAATATGCCTCTGTCAGAGGGTGGAGGGAGGAGATTAGAATTTTATTTTCCCTGATGCTGAAAGAGTCTCACTCCATTCTCAACTGACCTCATGATCAGCACTTGAATTTGTCACTTGCTGGCAGTGCTCCCTAAAGAAAGGACTCTGCCCCACTTCACTGGACTTCCTATGACGGAGGGGCTGCTTATTCTCTCTCAGCACTGTATCTCCTGGGCTTAGCACAGACTCACATATGGGCAGGTGTTGAATGAATGAATGGATGCATGAATGGATGAATGGACGATGGATGAGTGGCTGAAAGAGGGAATGAATGTTCCATTCCACATGTGCTGCAGGTTGGCAAGTTCATTGTTTGATTGCGCTTGGCACCAGAATTTTATCTGTCCCTTTATCAGAGTTTTCTTGGTGTCGCTTGCATCATCCAAACTCTTCCCTGGATACTCCAGGCCTCTTAGGCACTGGAAAAACTTCCATTCTCTTGGAAGACAGAGACTTTCTTTCCATGCAGTCTCACCTACTGCCCTCGTGCCATCCTGGAATGAAACTACAGGTACCACTATGCATCCTTGCTGGGCAACTCTACTCTCCTTTTCTCTTAGGGTCTCTCCTCTGTTGTGGGTGTGTATGGGCCAGGGGCCAGGAATTCCAAGGCCCCTTTTCCTGACCCCTTGACATGAGCCTTCATCTTTCATCAAGAGCCTTCTCTCCATCCTGGATTCATGCTGTGGATAATGAATCAAGTCAGCCTCCCTGACTTGTTTTCAGAGACTTTCAGAGCCAAATAGGACTTCAGACAGTGTTTTGTGTCTTATTTTCAAATGGAGAGAACTGGAGCCTGGAGAAGTAATGGGTTTCTCCCAGGGATCTGTGGCCCTTCAGTGACAGGCAGGGACTTGAACGCAGTGCCAGCCCGAGTTCTCTGAGCCTCCCAGGCCATCCTCTTTGTTTGTCACAACAAGTGCCATATTTTCTTCAGGGTTTGGCCTAGAAGGATTTTGACATTTTGAACATGAGGATGAGGACCCTTGGAATGTCACCATACCTACTCTGAGAGAAAGCCAATTTTCCCTTAGTTCAGGACTTGCAAACAGCAAAGTTAATTAATCCCCTGTAAATAAACATTTGCAAACTGTGGCTCAATATAGCACTGACCAGGAATGCTTCCAAATGTGTGCTGAGATTAGATGATTAAAAGACCAGAGCTGATCATGTGATGGTGAATCTGCAAATTGGGCTCATTAATTCATTGGTGTAGTAGAAAAAGCACTGGTTTCATGGTTCATAAAAGGTACGGTCCTGATTCCATTCTGCCGTTGACTGACTGAGATGTTTGGCAAATGATAAACAGCCTCCAAGCCTCTCTTCTTATATGTAAAACGCATGGAGGTCACACCTATGAGCATTATGCTAGATACTGAGAGTAGGAGTGTGAGGTCTGCCCCCTCAAAAGCACTTATCAATAATAGATTCCTCCATCCCTCCAGCCACCCACCTTCCTGCCTTCTAGTGTAGACGGTGCCTTCAGATCTGCTAACCCCCAGGACTCCTGGAGTTTCAGAAGCCTCTTTGGTTAATGAAGGTGTTGGGCAGGTTTGAGCCAGATCTTTTCCAGCTCCTTCTAATTTTTGATGAACTTACACAGGCCACTGATTTGCATCATCCACCTCCCCCTTTAATGAGCTTGTGTGCTCACAGTTAATGAACTAATTACTTCTGGGCAAAATCAGCATTAAGTTGCAAACCTGGTTTCCGCAGCTTCCACCAGACCAGTGCTCTTTTGTCAAGTCAAAAAGAGCTGGCAACGTAGCAACTCCATCAGATTTCGATGACAGGTCTTCACCGACCAGGAGATGTCCAACTCGGTCGGCACAATTTGAATTAAAATATCTCGCCAGGTGAGCAGCATCAAACAGGACATGTACTTTCTCGAGATCCAGGATGAGGCCGAAGTGCAGGCTGTGACCTGAAGGTCTCATCACCTTCCAGTCAGAAACATAGCTCTTCTTGAAGGCTAGAGATTTGTTTCCCCTGCAAAATGACTTGGTTAATGGCAATAAAATGGAGGTGTGCCAAATGGCCTGCTTTAAATTCAGGTGGTGGCGAGAAAACCATCTCTTGAGTATACAGAGGGGGGCTTTATGCACAAAGTGCATCTTAATTGGAGGGAAACTCTCTACACTTTGAAACAGTTAAGCCATTAGCCTGGGAAACACCTTTAAGTGAAGTAATACAAGGTTATTTGCTGTGAAGGACTCTATTTTCATTCCTTCAGGACTCGTTTACTGAGAGGCCAGAACACAGACTTTAGAGCTGATTCTCCTGTATTTGAATCCTGGCCTTGCCCCCATTTGCTGTGTTGTAGTGGAGCAGTCACTTAATGTCCCTGTGCCTTCGTTTCCTCTTTCATAACATAGGGAAGGTAACAGAGCCCAATCACATTGGGGTCATTGGGAGGTTTAAATGGAATGGAGATACGTTTAATTATTCTACAAATATTTACTTAGCACTATGGAAGCGACCATCAGGGTTCTTCCCGTTTCTATGCATCTTCTTGAGGTTTCACAGCGTTCCTTCTCATCGGGTTGGGGACATGTGCCTGAGTTCTGACAAATGGGCATGTAAGAGGAAGTGAGCATTCTCTATCTCTTAGTCCCTATCAGCAGGGGCCTGGAGTGTCACCTGTTCTAGATAGCATGGTTACAATAAGGATGAGTCTTAGTCAGCCTGGGTCCCTGAGTCACTGCGTGGAGCAAAGCTGTATTAGCGTCTTCTGCTTTGTTAGTTTCATAGGGCAGCCATAATAAAGTGCCACAAATTAGGTGGCTTTAAACAAAATAATTTTTTTCTCTGACAGTTCTGGAAGTTAGAAGTCTGAAGTCAATGTGTCAACAGGGCCATGCTCCCTCTGAGACTTCAGGTAGAATCCTTCCTTGCCTATTCCCAGCTTCTGATGTTCTTCAGCCTTCCTCTTCCTGGGCCTGCAGCTGCATTGCTCCAACCTCTGCCCTTGTTATCACACAACACGCTCCTTTTCTTATAAAGATACCCACCATATTGGATTAGGGCTCACCCTACTGATCTCATTTTAACCTGATTACATCTGCAAAGACCTTATTTCCAAATAAGGTCATATTCACAGATAGGGGGATTAGGACTTTGACATATCTTTTTCTGAACTACAATTCAGCCCATAACACCTATTCAGCCCATAACATCTCCAAGCTTGTTTGGACATGTAACATGAGCGAGAGAGTAACCTTAGTTGGATTAAGCCAGTGAGATTTGCGGATTCATTTGTAACCAAAGTATAGACTGGCTTGTCCCCACTAATACACGTAGTTGACTGCTGGCACAATTTGAATTAAAATATCTCGCTGGGTGTGCAGCATCAAATATGACATGTATTTTCTGGAGATCCAGGATGAGGTTGAAGTGCAGGCTGTGTCCTGAAGGTCTCATCACATTCCTGTCAGAAACATAGCTCTTCTTGAAGGCTAGAGACGTTTCCCCTGATGCGGCACCATGCCAGGGACCAGGGATTAAACACGTAACACCATAAAGGCAGCTCTTACTCACTTGTAGCGTACAGTCTAGTTCAGTCCCTGGAAAATAGAAAGTGTTCAATGAATGGTGGCTATTAAAGTTGTTATTTAGGAACGTTAGGATTCTTGCTATCAAGAAGGTTAAAACATAGTTGGGTAGACAGAAAAGGAAACAGATTTACAATATAGCAAGATCGCTAATTCATTGAGTGTGTAAAATGGTTATTTTTGGCAAAGAGGAATGCCTTCTCAGCTCCCCAAGGCATGGAACACAGGGTGTGAGGGTGTGTGTGTGGGGGGCAGGTGGAAAGAGCCCACGACACAGAGGCCACCACATAACAAGCCACACTCTTGAATGTAGGAACTGGTGAATGCACAGTAGCATAGAGGCAGATCTGTCCTTGGCGGGAAGAAAAAGTCTTTGCCTTTCTTACCTAGATTATCACAGTAGCCACTTAGCTGTTCACCTGCCTTTGGTACTGCCCTCCTCTAGTCTTCATGCCATATTGAGTCTCCAATATGACCTACATTTTAACATGGTCATACCTTTTAAAAAACCTTTCAAATCTTCCCATTGTCTATGGGATAAAGGTCCAGCTTCTTAAGTTCTTCCTCATTCTCTAAGGTTCAGTTCCAATATTAATTCCCCATTAGGACTTTCCTGGCCTCTTCACTTGCATTTAGCATTGCTCTGTTCTGTGTGCATTCTGACATGTATGAGTTACACATGTATATGCATGTTTAAGTAAAGTAATTCAGTAAACACTGAGCATCCTTCACATGCTAAATCCTGAGCAGTTACAACAAATCAGGTTTTAAAAAATATTTTTTTCTTCTTTGGGCTTTCATCCATATCAGTCCCACTGCAAGCAATGCCTTTTCTCTATCTCTTTTGTTGGCTCTGTCCTTCCTGTTCTCCAGCTTTCTCATCATCTGCTCCCAGAAGTCCTCCTTGATCCCTCCAGAATAGGTCAGAATCTCACCATGTACTCTCCCTCTGAATCAGTTTTCTGTAACTGCTGTAACCAATTGCCATCGGCATTGTGGTTTAAAGCAACACCGATTCATTCTTGGTTGTGGAGGTCAGAAGTTTACAATGAGCTTTGTGGGCTAAGATCAAGGGATCAGGAGGGCTGTGTATTCCTTCTGGAAGCTCTAGGGGAGAATCTGTTTCTTGCCTTTTCCAGTTTTTAGGGGATGCCTGTGATCCTTGGCTCATGGCTGCATCCCTGCAATCTCCATTTCTGTTGTCCTGTCTCTTTCTCTGACTCTGACCCTTTCCTGTATCCCTCTTATAAGGGAAATAAACTTTATAACTATACTGGACCCACTCAGATAATCCAAGATAGTCTTTTCATCTCAAGATCTTTAACTTGATCACATCTGTGAAGTCCACTTTGCTATGGAAGGTACCATATTCACAGGTTCCAGGGATTAGAATGTGGACATCTTTAATAACTTTTTATGCTGTGTTGTAATTTTGGGGGCTTCCTTCCCATGGACCCATGATATCCTGAAGGTAGAAACAGTGCATGATTCACCAGAGACTATTTCCAGAGACTATAGTTTTCATCCTACACAAGGTCCCCATAAGTGATTGATGCATGAATGGAGTCTCATACACATCCTGTAGCCACTTCTACTGGAAAATTGTCCAGGACTGTCAGTTGGAGAGTCATGGCAACCAGGCTTCATTAGCAAAAATCCTGCCACGACAGGGCTGAAACACAAATTTCCTCCAGAGGTGGTATGCTACAAAAGACAGGGCCACGGAGCTCCTCAGAAATCCAGGAGAAAAAGAAGGCTCACATGTGGACATCTGTAGGATTGATGCAATGGTTCATGAAGTCCTTTGCTTTGAGTAAACTGATTCTGCACATTTTATTTTCTCTTGGTTTCCAACTGGGACCCTACGCATAGACAGAACACATTGAATGAATGAATAAGATGTAGTAACATTCTTTTAACATGCACCTGGTTTAAATGCTTGAACACAATGTTAATTAAGCCTTGTTTGCAGAAATTAGTGCATGCCAAGCTATAATTGCCTTATAGGAGGTAGAAAATAAATGTCTAGCTTTTATTTGTAGTGTTCTAGTTGCTGTTATTTTCATTGTTTTAATTATCCTCTGAATGATGGAGGAGACATTCTTGTGTTAATACTGGACAGTACTTGCAGCCAGAAAGAAACCGGAAACAATCATGTTGGAAAGAAGCAGAAGTGAGGAGGGAAGAAGGCAGCTAACATGTGTTGGTCATCTGACATATACCTAGATCTGTATAGAGTTATTTCCATTGTGTCAGTCAGCTGTTGTCAAAACAATGCTGTATAACAAGTTATCCCGATCTTCAGTGGTGTAAAACAGCAATTATTCCCATTTCTCTGCAGGTAGACTTGGGTAGCTCTTCTCCTGGCTGCAGTTGTATAGGTCTGGGTCTTCTCCAGATGATTTTCATTCTTCTTAGATCAGCAGGCATGTCAGGACGTATTCTTGTCATGGTGATGAATGACAGACACACAAGAGAAACGGTGGAAACAACAGGATGTGATAGCTTGTTGACTTGACTTGGGCAAAGCAAATCACACGACCAAAGGTTTGGAGTCAGAGAAAGAACCAAACAATTGACCAGACTCATATGGACAGAACTATATCCATCATATGGATGAGGACATTGAGGCTGAAAGAAAGTAAAGTGACTAGCCCAACATCAAAAGGCTAGAAAGTGACGGAATCTGGACTAAATTCTAAATCCATGTAACTTAGTGTTCCTCAGCCAGGAGACACTTTCACACCCAGGAAATATTAGCCGATATCTGGAGACATTTTTGTTTGCCACATTGTTGGAGAGGGCTTGGGAGGGGTTGCTGCAGGTGTCTCGTAAGTAGAGGCCGGACGTGCTGCTAGACAACCTACAGTGTGCAGGTCAGTCCCCCTTGATACAGAATTATCCAAACTGTCGATAGTGTTGAGTGGAGAAGGTGTGTCCTCTTTCTGTTCTGTCTAAATAGCTCCCCCAAACAGAGAGAAGTGGTTTGTCCCAAGTACAGAGTGTGACCCTGGGGTACGTAAGAGTATGATAATCGCATTTTGGGCCATTACGTATTTATTCGATCACCTTTTATATTCATTCAATATGCATTTGGGGCACCTGCAATGCACAAAGCTTTGTCTTGTCTTACTTTTCCATTGAGACTATGACGTCTCCAAGGGCTAGTCTCTATTTTCATGTGCCTCTTGGTGCTCACCACATGCCTGCAACTGAATCTTATCCTTGATGGTTCAATCAGCCCAGTGCTAGGCATGTGGGAAGCTCTTGCTCCAAGTCACCCATCATAATTATAATCACACTGGAGAAGGCCAGGTTTCCCTAGCTCCTTCCGACATTCACAGCGCCCCAGCATCACTCCATGTAACCCACTTCCTTTATACAGCATTTAATTATCTTTCATATATACAACACTCCTTACTGAATAAAATATTCAGACAACTCATTTGACGGGGGAAGCAAACAGTAATATGTAGCATTTCATTTGTTTTTTCATTAAATCGGGCATGACCATTGTTGGCGCCCGGAGTTTACAGCCGCAGATCTGACACTCCGACATTACTCATCTATTCATAGTGGGTTTGAGCTCCATGCAAGTGCCTCATTTTCTCTCTATTTACATTAGACCAATAAATTCATCTTTTATTTCATTGAGCTGAATGCTTCCATCTGTGGGGCTGCTTATGAGACCCACCAACTTTATTTTGTTATTTATTTTATTACTGATTTTTTTGTTTTGTTTTGCTGCTGCCGCTGCTGCCACTGCTGCCTTCTCATTAAAATGTCTTTTAGCTTTTAGACATGAAGGCAGAAAAGGATTAATTAAAATCTCCCTGGTTCTCAGATACTGCAAAATGAAGAAATGTTGGATGCACATTATCAACCAGGTACAAACAAAAAATATGGAGCTACATCAGGACTCGAATTGCACAAATTCCCTCAGAAACAAAGTGAAAAACTCGGACAGTTGAATTAAACCAGTCCCACAGGCTGCTCACCTGGTCTCCACCTGGGATTCAGAGGTCACTGGCAGGTTGTTGATGGGGCCTGGTCTGCCAGCTGAGTCTAAATTCTCCAACAGTTATGTTTGACTTTAGCATGTTGTGTAGGGGGGAAAACCTTGCTGGAAAACGATCATTACTATAGGTAGCCTACAGCAATTTGTTTATGTTTGTTTAACCAGCATTCTAGTGTGTAAAAGATGTAATTCATTGGGTATGTGCTAACTACCAAACACCTTGACCATAACTAGTTTACAGGCAGAATCTCTTTTTAATCTTTTTTTTTTTTTTTTCGAGACGGAGTTTCCCTCTTGTTACCCAGGCTGGAATGCAATGGCGTGATCTCAGCTCACCGCAACCTCCGCCTCCTGGGTTCAGGCAATTCTCCTGCCTCAGCCTCCTGAGTAGCTGGGATTACAGGCACGCGCCACCATGCCCAGCTAATTTTTAATCTTGTAACAACACTGAGAAATAAGGCATGAATGAGTGTTTTTTAGTTGGTGTATAATTACATGCAGAAAAATGCACAGATTTTAAGTGTAAAGTGCTGTGTGTTTTCACAAATTGATACACCTGTATAACTCACACCATTATCAAAATTTTGAATCTTCTTGTCACCCCAGAAAGCTCCATGATGTTACCCTCACAGTGAGATCCTGCCAACTGTCTCCAGCCCTGCAACCGCTGTTGTCATTTCTTTTGCCATTGATCACCTTTGGTTCATGGATAGTTTCACATAAATGGACTCATAATGTATGTGTTCTTTTATATTGATTCTTTCAATCAGTATAATAATCTAGAGATTCGTGATCTTCTTGTGTGTCAGTAGTTAATAATTTCATTGCTAAGTCATAAGCCATTGTATGAATATAGTATAATTTATCTGTTCTTCTGTGGATGGACATTTTCAAAACTGGTTCTTTATAATTTGCAGCTGTTATGAACAAAAAAGACAAGTCATTTTGTGAGCCTCTGTTGGGTAAATACCTACAAGTGGAGTGGCTCAGTTATTGGGTGGTGCCATGGACTGAATGCTGTGTTTTCCAAAAACACATGCTGCTTTCACATGCAGGCATACCTCAGAGATATTGCAGGTTCGGTTACAGATCACTGCAATAAAGTGCATTGCACAGATGTTTTGGCTGCACAGTGCATATAAAAGTTATGTTTACACTATGCTGTAGTCTTCTAAGTCTATGATAGCATTATGTCTAAAAACACAATATATAAACCTTAATTTGAAAAACCATATTTCTAAAAAAAAAATGCTAACAATTATCTGAGACTTCTTCAGTGAGTCATAATATATTTACCTATGGAGGGTCTTGCCTTGTTGCTGATGGCTGCTGACTAATCAGGGTGGTAGTCACTGAAGTTTTGGGTGGCCGTAGCAATTTCTTAAGACAACAATGAAGTTTTCCACATTGATGGACTCTTTGTCTCACAAAAGATGACTCGGTGGCATGCAGTTTACTCTGCTAGTATTTTACCCACAGTAGGACTTCTTTCAAAATTGGAGTAGACATCTTCAAACCCTGTCACTGCATTATTGATTAAGTTTGTGTAAAATTCTAAATTCTTTGTAGTCATTTCAACAATGTTCACAACATTTTCACCACAAGTAGATTCCATCTCAAGAAATAACTTGCTTTGCTCATTCTTAAGAAGCAACTTCTCGTCTGTTCAAGTTTTATCGTGAGATCGCAGTAATTCAGTCACTTCTAATTTAAGTTCTCTTGCTCTTTCCATCACATCTACAGTCACTTCTCTCGATGGAATCTTGAACCCCTCAACCTCAGCCATTAAGATTGAAATCAACTCTTCCCAAATGCCTGTTTATTTTGATATTTTGAACTCTTCCCAGAATCATGAATGTTCTTAATAGCATCTAAAATGGTGAATGCATTCCAGAAGATTTTCAATTTACTTTGCTCTGATTCTATCAGGGGAATCACTATAGCTTTATAAAGTATATTTCTTGAATAATAAATTTGAAAGTTAAAATTATTCCTTGGTCCAGGGGCTGCAGAACAGATGGTGTGTTAGCAGGCATGGAAACAACATTCAGGCTGGGTGTGGTGGCTCATTTACCTCCTTGTGCATCTCCATCAGAGCTCTTGGTGACCAGACGCCTTGTCAATGGCAGTGGTAGTTTGTTTGCTTTCTTACTCTGCAGTAGGTCTCAATTATGGGCTTAAAATATTCAATACACCATGCTGTAAACATATGTGCTATCATTTGTTGTTCCATTTGATTATTGATTCCAATGTCATCAGGCCCTGAAAAGATTCTTCCTCGTCCACTGGAATCACAATAAGACACTTGTTAGCAAGAAAAACTAGTAGTTTTTTTTAATTAACTCATTCAGATGAAAATATTTATTGAATATCTGCAATGTATCACACGCATCTCCAGGTTCCATGAAGTGAAATACATTCAATAAGACATAGTGATAATTATCAAGGACTAGGTTTAGCATAATTCTTAAGGGCCTTAGAGTTTTTGGAATAAGAAATGAGCACTGGCTTTAACTTAACATCACCAGCTGCAGTAGACCCTAACAAGAATTAGCCTGTTCTTTGAAGTTTTGAAACCAGGCATGGTCTTCTCCTCTCTAACAATGGCGGTCTTACATGGCATCTTCTTCCAATATGAGGCTGCTTCATCTACAGTGAAAATCTGTTGTCTAGTGCAACCACCTTCATCAGTGATTTTAACTACATCAGTTGGTAACTTGCTGCAGCTTCTACACCAGCACTTGCTACTTTACCTTGTGTTTTTTTTTCTTTCTTTTTTTTTTTTTTTTTGAGATGGAGTTTTGCTCTTGTTACTTAGGTTGGAGTGCGATGGCGTGATCTCGGCTCACTGCAACCTCCGCCTCCTGGGTTCAGGCAATTCTCCTGCCTCAGCCTCCTGAGTAGCTGGGATTACAGGCACACACCATCATGTCCAGCTGATTTTTTTGGATTTTTAGTAGAGACAGGGTTTCACCATGTTGACCAGGATGGTCTTGATCTCTTGACCTCATGATCCACCTGCCTCGGCCTCCCAAAGTGCTGGGATTACAGGCTTGAGCCACCGCGCCTGGTCTTACCTTGCGTTTTTATGTTTTGGAGACAGCTTCTTTCTTTAAGCTCATATACGAACCTATGCTCGTTTCCAGCTTTCTTCTGCAGTATTCTCATGTATCTCAGCCTTCATGGAATTGAAGAAAGTTAGGGCCCTGCTCTGGATTAGCCTTTGGTTTGAGGAAACGTTGTGGCTGGTTTGATTTTTTTGTACAGACCACTAATGAGCTAATTTGCTTTCTTATCATTCATTCCTGTGTTCACTGGAATAGCACTTTTTAATTTCCTTCAATAACTTTTTATTTGCATTCATAATTTAACTAACTGGTGCAAGAGCCCTAGCTCTCAGCCTACCTTAACTTTTGACGTGCTTTCCTCACTAAGTTTAATCATCTCTAACCTTGGACTTTAAGTAAGAGGTAAATGAGTCTGCTTTTCACTTAAACACTTACAAGGTATTGTAAGGTTATTAATTGGCATGAATTCAGTATTTCTGTATCTCAGTAAGTAGGGAGGTGCAAGGAAAGAGAGAGAGGAATGGGAGAATTGTGAGCCAGTGGAACACTCAGAACACACACAATATTTATTGATTAATTTCATTGTCTTGTATGAAGGTGGTTTATGGCACCTCTAAAACAATTACAATCATAATATCCAAGATGATTAATCACAGATCACTGTAACAGATATAATAATAATAATAATAATAATAAAGCTTGAAATACTGTGAGAATTACTGAAATGTGACACAAAGACACAAAGTGAGCACATGCTGTTGGAAAAATGACTCAGATGGACTTGCTCAATGCAGGGTTGCCACACTGTTTCAATTTGTGAAAAAACACAATATCTGTGATACTCAGTACAGTGAAGTGCAATAGAATGAGGTGTGCTTATATTGACGCCCTGTTTCCCAATGTCATGGCACTTAGAGGTTGGGCTTTTGGGATGTAATCAGGTCATAAGGGTGGAACCCTCATGAATGGATTAGTGCCTTTACAAGAAGAGACAGGAAGAAAGATGTTTATTGCAAACCAGGAAGTAGGTGGTCATGAGCAGGTTGGCACCTTGATCTTGGACTTTCCAAACTCCAGAATTGTGAGAAATAAATGTTGGTTGTTTAAGCCACCCTATCTATGGTAATTTGTTAAAGCAGCCCGTGCTAACCATGAACTGACCAAGAAAGGTGGCAAATGATTAATTTATTAATTGCCAAACAGCTTCCCAAAGTCATGCACCATTTTACCCTCTTACCAGCGGTGTATGAGCATTCTGTTTGCTCCACATCTTCAACATTTGTGTTGTCAACTTTTAACTTTACTATTCTCATGGGCATGTAGTGGTGCCTGATCATGATTTTATTTGTATTTCTGTGCTGGTTAGTGATGTGCCTGTTGGCTCTTTGTGCATATGGTTTTTGGGAAATGTATGTTCAAGTGTTTGCCCATTTTTATGGGCATTTTAGAATTTTTTTTCTATTGTAGATGCAGATACAGATATTGCAGATATATTATGTACTGTAGGGAATGTTCTCCCAGCCCATGACTTGGCTGTTCATTTCCTTAATGTCCTTTGATGAACAGAAGTTTTTAAATATGTTGCTTACACTAATTTTGAAATTCATGTATTTTTAATAATTATCCATTGCTTAAGTTTTTAGAATTTATAGAAAATAAATTTGTATATAATGTCATTTAAAAACTATCATCTGATTCTTGACAAGACTTTCAATTATTTTATTGATATTTTTCAAATAATTTACTTTGAATTATATTAATTATACCCTTATTTTTTTTGTCCCCTATATAAGACATCTCTGCCTTTAAATTTGTTTTATTCTAATTTGTTTAATTTTATTGTATTATTAGCATTTTAAGTGAAAATCTCAATTCATTATTTTTCACTTTTCAATTTCTAATAAATGCAATTATGACTAGAAATTTTTTCTTTATATTTCCTTGGCCATATCTCTAAGAATTTATTATGTAGTTTTTTTTTTCATTTTATTTATTTATAAAATGTATTTTTTTCTGTTTTAGTATCTTCTGTTACTCAAAACATATGTAGAGTAATAATTTTTCAATTCAATGTGAAAAGTTTTAGTTTGCTTTTCCTGTTCTTATTTATAAAAATACTATAGTCAGATATTTTTCTTCTATTTTCCATTTTTGTGAATAGATTCATATTTTATTTGATGCATTATCCATATTCAATCCTGTTGTCTCTGTCAGTGGAATGTAAAAAGGCTTGTATTTTCTGTTTGGAACTGCATGTTAGTGGTGTATTCAGTGTTTCTGTACTCATGTTTATTTTTTGTTTACTTGATGTGACATTTGATCTGGGAGAAATGTGTTAAAATCCTCTATTATAATGTGTACTTAGTAGGGTTTTGTTTGTTTGTTTGTTTTTTGCCTCTCCAACAGGTTTTGTTTTATGTAGTTGGGATTTTTGTTACTGGATGTGTGAATAATTATTCTTGATGGAGTGTAATATTTAGTGATATTTAAATCCCTTTTTGTCCTATTTAATATTTTTGAGTTGGATTCTATGTTGTTTGATATATATTTTTCTTCACCTCTTTTATTTAAGCACTTGCAGATTTCTCTTTTTCCATCTGTCTGTTTTTAGGCTCTCCCTGTCATTTTGTTTTAGGGACATGTCTTATAAACATAACACAGATGAATTTTTCTCCATTTTCCTTTGTTTAAATCCCAATCAGAAAACCTCTATCTTTTCATGGGGGGATTTGATTCATTCACATTTATTGCAATTAATGGTTTTGTTATACTCACCAATTCTCTGAATTTCCATTCATTGTTTTATTTTTTTAAAAATGTGTTTGTTATATTGGCTTAGTATTCTTTACTTATTTGCTTTCCTCTAGGGTATTGGAAGATATGTATCTAATTTTAAGCAATTTTTGATGCATAACATAAAGAAATTAAGAACAGTTTGGTAGACTAAATCAGATCATGGCATGTGATCTAAACAGACTAAATGAGATCACGGCATGTGAACTAAATCAGAACAGAATTCTAAGGACAAAATCATGGTGGCCATTGGAATCACAATAAGACACTTATTAGAAAGAAAGGCTGGAAGGTTTTCATTAATTCATTCATATGAAAGTATCAAATACCTGCAATGTACCATATGCATCTTCAGTTTCCAGGAAGTGAAAGACATTCAATAAGACATAGTGGTAATTAGCAAGGAACTTCCTGGCATAAGAGAGACAGAAATAAATGCAATAGGTTATGCTAAGTGAATCTTAGAGTTAGGTATGGATTATAGGAACTTATTGCCCAGATAGGGAGGAGCATGGAGTGGGGTGAGCCATGTAGGGCACAGAGAGATGGTGGTGGGGGTAGCAGTACTTGCTCCGAACTCTGAGTAGCTGTGCATTAAGGAAACTGACCAGTTTTGTGTGGCTGGCTCATGTTGAAGGTGAAAACTTACAGGCATTGAAGCTGAAGAAGTAATAGGTGGGTGATGGTGGACCTGAAATATATCCTTCAGCAGTAAGAAAATGTTGTGGCGGAACCATGGGGTCAGATATGAGGATAGAGCAAACATCATTGAACCAAGAAGAATCTTTCCAGGGTCTGATGGCACTGGAATCAATATTTGGTATTTTATTTGGTGGGAGAAAATACGAACTTAGAGCTTCTGTATAAAGTTTGAGCTACTCATTGTTAGGAAAGGTGACCAAAAGGAACTCATGTTTTCCAGAACCTTCTGTATTGCAGGCATTATCTATGCAATATCCCACTGAATTCCCACAACAGTATTGCCTTTTGGGTGATCCTATCACCACTTCATATGGATTAAGAAGCTGAGATTTAGAGAAATGAAACCACTAATTCCATGGCACATGACTAGGAAATAATTAGCGTCGCTCAAATTCAGACTTTTCTGGCCAAAAAAGTATGTGTCTTTTTGAAAGGAAGGCTTTCTGAGCACTTTAAAAATGCGTGCTACTCACTGCCCACCATATCTAAGTAACCTAGACAGTAACAGCCCTGCAGCTTTTCCAACAGTCAGTGTTTCCAGAGCAGGTACCTCGGAGGAAGATTAAGGGGCAGGGTGAATTCTGGGAGAAACTTGGCTCTTCATGTGACCACAAAACCAAAAGGATAAGACATGTGCAGTCCTGTTTATGGCCACCTGCAAATAATGGGACCACGCAGTCTGCCGGCCACAGGATAATACACCTCAACCACAGAACCCTCTCTCTGGGAGAGCCCAGCTCCCGCACTGAGTAGCCGGAATTGGAGGTGCTCATTTTTCATTCTCCCATTTCTAGGTGGCTCATTTTAATATCCTCAAAAAGCCAGGTAGCTCCTGGGGACTTGAGGGTGTTTCTCTGCCTCACTTCCTTACTCTGAGCTCTCCTTGAGGCAAGAATTGCATTTCACTTACTACCCAAAGATCGCACAGATCTTCGCAGGCATCCAGTAAGTAAGTTCAAATAAATGAGTGAAAGCTAAAGAAAACGGAGATCCTAAGAAATTAGAACATCATTTTTGCTGCTCATGATCTTGTGCCTGTGTGGGGAGCATGACTCCAATTTCCTTCCTTCTGCCACCCCTCTCTCACATATGCACACTACAGGCCCTCAAAATGCAGTGTGTGGAGTCCTATGGGGTCTGACTCCTTCCACTTTAACTTCCTCTAGGATGGGGAAAAACAGCTTGAAGTCAGACAAGCAAGAAATGGGAGTGAATGGCAATTTTTTAGTAGTTTGTGCTTTAAACTATGGTTTGGCCTGAATGAGACAAGGAGGAGATGTGGTGATTGTTGTCCCTTAAATAATGACGTGTTTCTCTGCAATGAAACTTTCCCTATGAAGACAAAGTTTTGCAAGACCTGTTCTGAGGGATGAGTGCTGGCTGAAGGACAGTGAGCACATGACTGAAGGCATGAATCAGTGCATGGCGATGAACAGCTGATCCAGGGAAGGCACTCTGAAAGCATGGACGCATGAGTAAATGAGAGTGTGTAAATGCATGACTGAGCCCAGGCACAGACGCCTGAATGACTGAAAGAGTCCCCGCAGGGAGACTTTCCTGTCGGGCAGCACAGGCTAGGACAGCCTGAGTGACCTCTGGCCTCCAGGCCTAGCCATGTTTTGCCTCTGTGGCTGCTCATGTAGCAGGTTGCTCAGCAGCTCATGGAGTTGCAAATGTGATTTCCAAAAATAGTCTCAGATAACACAGTGTACGAGACACTGGGGCATTGGAGCCCACTCCAGAGAAGGCGAGGTGTACTTCAGAGGCTCATTATAATCAGCAGATGGATCTCGGCACAGGCTGTTGTCTCCTCTTACAGTTCCTGACTTTCAACAGGCCCTTGGCTTCCTCCTTCCCCGAGTCTCAGCCTCAGCAGGAGGCTTAGTTCAAGGAGACCGCATGCGATTCTGCATGGCATGCTGAGATCTGCCATCTCCAGCAACTCCTCCCATGGCCAGTGGATTTCTAGGTTCTGTTGGGGATCTCCATCACCTTTAACACAGAGTCCAAGTGCTTCAGCTGACTTTTCAAAGGGCTTTCTCCCCTGGCCCCACCTCGCTTCTTCAGCACCCTCTCTCTCACCCCAGCTACCATCTCCTCCGGCTCTGACCTGGATCCTCAGTCAGGCTGCTGCAGCCCATCTCTTCAAATCCCCTGTCTTGCCTCATTTGAAACCCTGCTCACCTTTCGAGCTCTAACTCGCAACATGTGCTTTGCACTTTCTGCCTCCTACCTAGTTATTACCACGCCCCACCTTCCAGGCTAGGCTTAGAGCTTCTTAAAGGCTTATTATATTTGTATTCTAGTTCACTGATTGCTGTTGAATATGTACCTTACAAGCCACAATTACCAACCATTTTATTACAATTATCATCTGTTTTTGCAGTGGAACACGCGGTTCTGAACGGATAGGCATGGTCTCCAAGCTTCTGCCTCAGCTAAACCCTGTTTCTCAGCTTTGCCCTGCCATTAGCTATGTGGTCACAGAACAGCGGCTTCATCTGGGTTGAATTTCCAGGCCAGCCACTACATGTTTTGTAAATTTGGTGAATTTCTGAACCCTCGGCACCTTGGTTTTCTCTTCTGTAAAGTGGGAATAATAATAATGGCCATATAGCGCTGTTGCAAAAACTTACTATAAAGCAAGTAAAGAATCTGCTCAATGCTTGGCCTGTACTGATGTTAGAATACTGCTATTGTCATGTAAGAGTCAAACCAGTTCACACATTTGAATAAGGTGACTCATTCCTCACTGCCAGGGCCTGTGCTGGCTTTGTATCCATTGTCTTATGCACCAAGCAGACACTGCTGTTTCCACTCTCCTAATTGTATCAACGTGGAAACTGAGTCTTAGGGCTTTCGGGAACTTGTCTAGGGCCACTCAGCTTCAGTGGGCACTAGCCCACCACTTCGGAGATGCGGCTGAACTTTAAATAAGAGGTTTTGCCTAATATCATTCCCACGTGGAGACCAGTTTCCCGTGGATGCGAAGATATTTGTCAGAGACCGTGAGGTGCTCTCTTGGGCACTGCAGGAGTTGACTTTCATTCCCAGAATTCCTGCTCACTCCCTGGTTTCCTTAGATGAGTTTGAGATCCCTAGTAAAAGTGTGCATTTCAGGCAAACACTAGCTTCAGTAATGCCTCGTCATGCTGGAAGGTACTTCCTTGTCCCTTGAAGAACACTTTTTTTTTTTTTTTCAGAATTGTTCACCATTTGTTGAAAGGTGACATTCTTTTCTGATACTTTACGTTGAAGGTCCTTAGAACATCAAGCTTTTCACAGGAAGGAACTGGAACAGTGACATTCACACATCCGTTGATTCATTTGTTCAGGCCACAAAAATGCATAGAGACCTTAGATACTGGGAGGATGCAAAAATAACTGGAAAAAGGACCTTTCTTTAGTGAGTTCAGAAGCCTGTAAGAGGGAGCAAAATATAATGTAATAGATTTAACTGAATACTGTCCTGCACACTTTCCCAAACATTTCAAAATGAGCTTATATTCATTTTAGGTAATAGTGTTCTAATATTAAAATACCTTGCAGGAAAAACATGTATGCTGTTCGTTCATTCATTCATTCATTCATTCAGTTTTTAATTTACTTACTTGGCATCTACTTTGGACCAAGCCTTGTGTTGAGTGCTTGAAGAAGACCACTGTGAACCTGCCCTCAAGGCACTATAGCCTACAAGGGGGTGGTGGTAAGGGGGTCTGCAAGCGGATGGAGCAGTGCTGCGTGACAAGGGCTTTGCCAGTGGGAAGAACAGGGAGGTGTGGGCATACACAAGATGCCCACAGCTGGAGGGTCTACAAGGCTTCCTGCAGGAAGGAAACCTCAAAGGAAGTGAGTACAGAAAGACAGTGTGACTGAGAGGATGGAGCAAGTGCCAGAGGAGCCGGGGCACGACTTCGTGCAGCAGCAGTTGAGCAGCTCGGGAGCTCCGCAGGAGAAAGCTGCAGTCATGCCCATCTCTGCTCCCCGTGAAGATGTGATGTGCTCACTGCACTTAGGAGATACAATCCCTTCTTGAAAGCCACACATGAGGACGTTTCAAAAAGAAAGCATTTTGCATAGAGACTATTCAAGGTCAATGGTGTCTAATATCTAGATGTTCTTAGCTAGCATGTGCCTGAACATGTGCAGTGGCGTCTTGGCCTACCCCCAGGAGTGTGGCTGGGGATAGTGGAATACCTGCCACCATAGCTGCAGAAGCCTTGCTGGAATGTTCTGGAAATAGCAACTTCCTTATTGGATAATGTTTTCTGATGGCACCTTAGGCTGTGAGGTGAAGCTGGGGATGCTGGCCCACTCCAGAGAAGGCGAGGTACACTCCAAAGGCTCGTTATCGTCAGCCAATGGATCTCAGCACAGGCTGTTGTTCCCTCTTACAGCTCCTGACTTTCAACAGGCCCTTGGCTTCCTCCTTCCTGGAGTCTCCACCTTTAAATAGCAAAGTCATCTCTTTCTCTATCCCACAGTCCTTTAGAGAGTAAGTAATTCTCTACTTTGACTATTTTTTTTTCTCCAGCTGCCCCCGCCCCTACTCTTTGTTAACTCTAGCTGACTAATTTTAGCCTGAATTTCTCCCTACCTGCCACTTGGCCCTTCTTTGGAGTTCAGCCTGCTTGATGGCCAGGAGTTTACCTTATCTGATGACATTCTGCTCCATAAATCCCAGAAACACTACTCTTATAAGTACTTTTTTTCCTTGAGTTCCTGCATAAGCTTCATAATCATTACTTTTTAGGTTTGTTTTTCTTTTTTGTTTATTAACTTACTACATGCTTGTTGTAGGAAAATTAGAAAAACACAAAACATTCGAGAAAAAAATTAAAATCTGATAGACATTCATAACCCTAGGAAAACCACCATCGACACATCACAGCCATTACTTTAAGCACTGAATAATATTTCACCACGTTAAAACTATCATTTACTTAGCAGCCCTGATAGCACAAAGGTTATTTTCTTTCTTTTTTAAAAAAATAATAATAAACTCTCAGGGAATAGCTTCATTCCTGTAATTTTTCTCACACTTATATTTAAGAAAAGATCCATCTAGATACAGAAAAAAAAAATGCAGTACAACCACTGAGCTGTCTGCAGTTTCATGATTTTCCTTGTACCTGGTAAATTCTCTTTATAAAGAAAATAAGACAAAAAGAGGAAGAAAGGAAAGAAGAGGAGAAGCTGGGAAAGAGAGAGAGAGAGGAGAGGAAGGAGGATGGATAAAGGCAGGACAGATGAAGGCAAGCTGGCGATTCAGATCCGCAGCTCGAGGCAGATGAAAGTGGGGTGGGACCCTCACCTGCTACCTCTTCACTGAGGGGTGCTCACCTATGACTTAGCCCCTCTGACTCCAGATACCCTCTCTGTAAAGTGAGAGAAGAGTAACACTTATATTACAGAGTTACTGAGGGGAAGGTACCTGGGGCATAGTCAAGGACTCCATGAATATTGGCTATTATTCTAGATGACCCACTGACCACAGGAAAGTCTGGAGAGGCTTTCCCTCTCTGCCCTCCACCTCCGTGTAAGCCCCTCCATGCTGTAAGAGTCGATGCCCAAGCCTGCAGGTGCAAGACAAAGTTCAGGGCACCCAACTCGGAGCCCACGTGTCAGCCCACGTGTGACATTGGCATGTCTCCCAAGTGGCCTGGGGTTTCCTAAAATGGGTGCACAGGGATATGGTCAGGGTAATTTGCACACTGGATGAACAGATGAACGGGGTATTCTGAAGGCTGCAAAGCTTGCAAACAGATATCATATATGGTGGAAAGGGTGAGTGTGTGGGGATCTCACATCCCTGCAGGGTGTCACCAGGTAAGCGAGGAGGCTGTGCCTCTCTGACAGCCTCACTTTCCTTCTCTGGAAACCAGGGGTTTTGTTACCTGTCTTGAGTCTATGAGAGAAGTAAGCACTCTGGGAGACACCAGGCCCTGGCAGGGCTCAGGGCCCTGTGATCATTTCCTGTGCAGTCCCTGGGGCAGCCTGTTCTTTTCCATGGAGCGGGATTGCTTGCCAGGGCAGCTCAGGGGTTCATATGATCCATGAGGTCCCGGTTCCTGGGACACAGGTCTCAGGCCTCTCTGATGGAGAGACCACAAATGAAGACCAGTATCATTCCTGGTGCCTCCATAGTCTGGGTAGATGGCAGATGATCCTGGGGAGTTTCTAGGGAGAATCTGAAGCCTGTACTGAGCTGGTTTTGGTCCCAAGGAGAGAAGTCGGGCAGTTGGAGCCCCAGTGGCTCCCTTATTAGTAACAGGATCCAAAGCCGCCAGTTTATAAGGTTGCTGGGAAGTGCCTGAGGAAGAAAGCAGGGAGTGCTGAGCAGGGAACTGTGGAGCACTTATTAAAACGCACTTCCTCCTTCTCATCTGTCAAGGTTCGGGCTCTCCAGGAAACCAACTGAGAGATGATGTGCTGTGTGGAGGTTCAGGAGAGACGATGGGTAGCGTGCAGAATGCCTGTGGAAGGGAGGGCGGGAGCAGAACTGGACAGAAGAAAAGACCTGCTGATATGCGGGCGCCAGGACTGCGGAGTTGTCCCACCCTTACACCGCTGGGACCAGTCTGTGGGTGGGAGTCAGCCCAATAAAGCTGTGGCCTTGCTCAAAGCAGCCCTCTGAGGCAGAGGTAATTCTTCATGGGCCCACAGCACTCCTGGAAGATGGCACAGTAAACACACACCTGGGCAGGGTGGCACAGGGTCGGCCGCACCCTGGCCCCATGCTCTGCACCCAGCCCCTCTCTGGGTGGCCTTTGGCTCCCTCCCTCTGATCTGCCGCTGGTCCCCTCCCTGCTTGTCTCCTTCCCCCAGCCTCATAGCTTCTGCCTCCTGAGTCACCAAGTGGAAACAGATACTTCTGAAGACTTCCAAGCCATTTTCCCAGGACTTCTCCCTCCACCCAGCATGCACCTGGCTTGAGGTTGCTGGGCCCCTTGGGGTTGCACCTGCACCCTGCCCTCACCAGGCTTACTGCCTGACCAGACCTCCAGCCCTGGCCTCATCTGCCTACCACCTGGCCAGCCCCTCGCCTTGGCCTCTTGTGCTCCACCATCGCTGGCCTCCCCGACAGCCTATGCTGCCTCCCCCCACTGCCTCTGCCAGACCCAGCATTCAGTATCCCCCCAGTGACACGAGGGCCTCATCCCTGTTTAAATAAAGGAAAGGAATGTGTTAAAAGGTGTGAGTAGAATTGCCCGATCCACGTTTTCCTTTCCCTCTAACAAAGACATACAAGCCAATAGCAATTTCTTCTCCCTACATTCTCAGTGCCTTTAGCTGGGTGCGGTGGCTCATGCCTGTAATCCCAGCACTTTGGGAGGCCGAGGCGGGTGGATCACGAGTCAACAGATCGAGACCATCCTGGTCAACATGGTGAAACCCCGTCTCTACTAAAAATACAAAAAATTAGCTGGGCATGGTGGCGCGTGCCTGTAATCCCAGCTACTCAGGAGGCTGAGGCAGGAGAATTGCCTGAACCCAGGAGGCAGGGGTTGAGGTGAGCCGAGATCGCGCCATTGCACTCCAGCCTGGGTAACAAGAGCGAAACTCTGTCTCAAAATAAATAAATAAAAATAAAAAAAAAAATTCTCAGCGCCTTTTGCTCCAAAGGCAGTCACCTCCTCCCATGCGGACGGCCTCTGTGTAATTGGAAAGAATGGGGCTTCAGCTAAGAAGAGACATGGGAGCTAATGTTACTTGAAATGAAGAGCACTTAGAGCCCCACTTCCACGACAGAGCCCCGAGCAAGACACCACCGAGGGTGCCTAATAAGACCCAGCGGGAGGAGAAGGGAGGGGTGCCTCCCTGGCAAGGGCTCCTCGGGTAGAAAACAAAGCCTGGGCCTCTTTCTTCGAGGCATCGGTCCAGCTCCAGGCTATTGCGAGTTCTGTGCAGCCAGGAGCTGCCTTCGTAAGACAGCATTCAGGCGGCATAAGCTCCGTGCTGAGTCTCCCCGGCCACTCAGTGTGTTTGGCCATATTTTCCTGGCCTGGCCCATAAAGACCCAGGCATCCTCTTGCCTCTGACGATGACCTGTAGTGTTCCCAACCCTCAAATCACACTACAGAGGCCTCCAGGCAATCCCCACCTCCCAGCCTTGGGGACCCTCCTCATGGTTGGTGGTTTGTCCTGGCCTCCATGGCAGGGAGTTACACACGCATAGCCACTCTCGCTCGCCCCATCCTAACTGACTCTGGAAGGTGGGCTTCTTGAGCCCTCCGCTGCTTTCTCTCCTTACCCGATGCTGATCTTGACACTAGACTTTCACTACGGCTCCCTCAATCTCCAGGTTTATCTTAGAGGGAGTGTGTTGGGCTCTCCAGGAAGCTGACTGAGAGATGATGGGAAGTGTGTGGAAGTTCAGTAGGGGCCATGCATCACCTGTGGAAGGGAAGGAGGGTGCAGAACTGGACAGAGGAAAAGTCCTGCTGATGTGCAGGCGCCAGGACTGCTGGGTGGTCCCACCCTTACACCCCTCTGACCAGTAAGCCTGAGTGAGTATGGCCTGGGAGAGAGGCTGAAGGAATGGCCAAAATCATATTTATTGCTTGGCCCCTGTGGTTCTACATATTTGATTCTCTTCTGGTCCTAAGATTTTGTGACTCTCTTTTTCTCCCTAGCTGAAATTTCACGTAGTAAATGTTGAGCATCCATTCTGGGATGGGATTGTGGGGTGGGATGCAACTTAAATCTGCTAGAGTCTACCAAAAGATCTTGATGTGCTAACAGCTCCTAACACAAATGGAGGACATTAATTAAGCTAATAAGCTATTAAGTGGAGTGAGATTGATCGTGTCTGCTTAAATTCAACCTATTTCCTAGGACTGCAGGATGTTAACCACAGCCACGCACTTGTATTTGTCTGCGTACATTCCTTCTGTGCAAAAATCTATAAAACTAATCCAACTGGCAAAGAAAGTTTTGTGCTAATAAGGTTGCTAATGGAGCTTAGGACTAGTATTTAAATAACTAACACTGAATGCAGAAAAGAAACATTTTAATTATTTAATAGGGCATGAAAAGGAATTCCAAAGCATTTCTACAGAAGCAATCCCAGTGGGTACAATTTTGGTCCCCAAATTTTATTCCTATTCTTTGAAGATGATGGCCTGAACTTCTTATTTCATTGGATTAAAGGAATTAAAATTCTCAAGGGGAAGTGTTAAGAGGATGGGCTAATTTTGAGACCAGCAGGGAAGGCTGTATCCCAGCAAAGGGAGCATTTAGGGGGAGATGAGGTGTCCTAAAGAAGAGATGGAAGAACTGAGTTGCAGAAAAAATATGTCTTGGGACAACCCTTGGGTCCTTATAAATAATCATGAGAATTTGCATCTCCATAGTGTTTTATAATTTATAGTCTACTTTCCTACATTTCTGCTCATCAGTCGCTCATTAGAGCCCTCTCCAGAAGTTGTTATTATTTCTGTTTCACAGACAAGGAAACCGAGGCTAAGAATAAAAGATAGCTTACCTATATACTAAGTCCAAATTCCACCCCGCTCTGCTCCAGGATGTAGGAGACATCCATGTCACACTTGGAGTTCTGGCCATGAGTGCCATCCCTGCCGTAAAGACAGGAAGCCAGAAAACTGGGGTGGGGGCAGAGAGGAGGCATCCTCCAGGTGTGCTCCTGATCTTGGAACTTGTCCCCTGAATCTGAGTGCATCACTGTGTTGTTGAAGAAGTCTGCTCATTAATACTGAAGATGGAGATACCCCCTCAGCTGAGAAGGACCTGGGTCTAAGTCAGGAAGCAAGGAGTCACAGCTCAGGAAAATGGTCTCAAAGCAGGCACAGGTGTCTTGTTAATTTCTAGGAACCTCGCCTTCACAATGCTCTCCTCTAACCGGCATCCCCATCCTACTTGGATCTGGCCCTGGTGAAGTTCTTGCCTGTGCATTTGCCACTTAGACCCTTAATTGAGTTTCCCCCGATCAGCCCCACAGGACCAAGTACTCTAAGGCTCTGAAACCATCTCAGAAGAGGACCTCAGTGTCGAGCCATAGCCTTCCCCTTTGAAAAGTTTGGTGGAAGGAATGTTGATAGGAAATCTGTCTGAACTCTTTTGGAGTTTACCCTTTTAGAAGCAAAGCTCTCCCTTTCTGTGACCTTTCTATCTATCTACAACTGACCAAACAGATCTTTAGGAAAGTTATTTTGTCAGTAACAAGGTCCCTTAGATGGCACGTAATTCTTCCGAACTGTTTGGACCAGTTGAAGTAAATCCTATGTTGGATTGAATGTTCTGAAATGTTCAAAATGCATTTTTGGTTCTGTTGAATCTCGAATGTTGGAATACCTTATGCAATTCCTGTTCTTATTGTATATCTAATGCTGCTGCTTCTTCTGTGTGCAGCAAAAAAAAGTATTCAGCAAGGAATTCCAAAATCTGTGTTCATCCATCTGTTACCATCACGTCTGACTCTAGCAGCGAGTAAATTCAGTAAACTTCATGTCAATTCGTCTGGACTCTTCATTTAAATGGGTTGATTTAGGAGGAAAAAAGACCCATCAAATGTGTGTTTAGATATAAAACAGATCTTTGAGACGACTTAGCTGATAGTTTTTGAAGCTACATTTTAAAATCCCTTTACAGAGACAGTTTAGCAATTCACTAAAAGAGGGGTTTGGAATTGAAATATCAAACACACGGAAGGTCATAGGCTTAGAGATGTGAAGATTATGTCATTTCACCTGAAACGCTCCCTTAAAAATTCATTTCAACGTGAAAATTATTTCGTGGTCTGTGTATGTTTATACAGGGATAATGATGATTGCAGGGAATATAGTAATACCTCAAAGCTGGAGTCACAATTCCCCTCACTTCTGAAGTATAGGATCTCAAAAGATGGTTTTCCGTTTTGAAATGTGAGTTTTGAAATGGCGAGTGCTTGTGCCAAGAAATAAGCGCCAGCCCAAGGCTTATCACAAGTGCTCTCCCGTGAGGCTCTGTGCATGGAATTCCTTATCATCATTCTGGTAACTCTTCAGGGTAGTGCTGATTATTTGGCACTAACACATTGCTGGTACTGAATGGCATTCAGATTGGCTAACCATTAAATTCCTTCTAGGTTGTTTTACGAAGCGGTTAAACATGCAATTCCACTTCCTGTGGATGACCACCCGAAGCCTGTGTCCGCCTGGCCTTTTGCAGGTGCCTTTTCTATCTCAGCCCTCACCGCCTGACCCTGAGCCACGTGGAAACTCCCACTGGCCCCTGTTCTTCTGCCTGCTGTTCTCCTCCTTCCCCATGGGCCGCTCAGCTGGCTCACACGACACACTTCCTTCCTGCAGTTTCCCAGCTGGAGTGAGTCCTTATGCTCTCCCTGCCCTCTTGTCCACACTTCTATTTTTCCAGCTTGTTTCTGTTTACCTGTCCCTGTTCATCTGTAGACTGTGAGCTTCCTGAGGGCAGTGACTGATGAGGACATTTCTTGGTTTGTTTGTTTTCTGTGTTGGGTTTTTTTTATCTGGAGGAAACCACAGATATATATTCAGTGAGTCCAGGAATGTGGAGCAAAATGACCGCAGAACCACAGACTCTCGGGGGATAGAATGGGGGCCTGATTTCAGAGCCAATACTGGGTTCTGATGCCTCCAATTTGATCCAAAATCTTGAGGCAGGAGTGTGTGAGTGATCAGGGCTGTAAACTCTAAGTTCCTGGGAGACCCCAAGTACCTTGAGTAAGTTTGACGCCCAGCAATGGGGAAACTGGGAACGCATGGATGAAACCTATGAAACAGTCAAGGTCACAGGTACAGGGAGAGGGGTGCAGGGGGAAGAGAGAAATTTGATCAGTTTTGCTCAGTGATACCTTTTTACCTGAGGCTTCCTCTATTCCATGGTGTGCAAATTGGAATCCTCTAGTATTATAAAGATGCTTTTGGTATCTATTTGTATTTTTAGCAAATTGCTTCTGACTTCCACGGGGGTTTTCTTCCATAGGTGAGTTCATTTTTTCATTCATTCATTCACATATTCAACAAAGGTATTTCAGACAGAGTTGCCAGGCTGCATGAGGTAGATGGGGAGAAGCAGACGGGACCTTATCCTCATGGAGCCCCTGGTCTTGTGGTTGAGACCAGCAAGGCAGCAGAAGGCAGGATAGAGCTGCAGCAGACAGAGAAGACTTCCAGTTCACCCTGGAAAGGCTGGGGGCAGGGAAGACTTCCAGAAGAGATGACATTTTAACTGAGTCTTAAGCAAGCAGGGTGGGGGTTAAATGGAAATGCCTGCAGAGGAGGGCCGTGCAGACAGCAAGAACTGCATGTACGGGTATGTGAGGGAGTCTGACTGAACTTGGGGCTGTATTTGCAACAGCAGTGAACTGCTGGGCTGAGGGGCTGCAAGGCTTGAAGCAGGGGCATCGGGATGAGAGGTGTGTTTTTAAAAGGCCCTCAGGCAGTTACATTGTTCAGGAAAAGTCACTGTCTGTAGAATGATAAGCAACTTTCTTCATGCTGAGACACTTCCCAATTGCGCCTTGTGAAGCTGATGGCCTGTGGTTCTAATGGACCCCGTGAGCAGGTGCTGTTGGGTTTGTGGAGGTCTTGCAAGCAGGATGATCTGCACCTCCTGCCTGAAGGCAAGACAGGGAGTGGGTTAGAAATTTCCAAGCAGTGCTGCAGAAGCAGAAACCACCAGCTCCCAGTGGGCATTTCCCATGTGGACATTGGCTTTGAGGCTTGTGTAAGAAAACTGTATTTTTTGTAGAGTTTGAGTTGACATGGTTAATCTGTCCTAAATCAGGACCTTCTTTAAGTCCTTAATTAATGCTTCCAACTCCACCTCACATAACGGCTCTCAAACATCCATGCACCATTGATTCCCAGCCAGAGAGGGCTGTGGACACCTGGTGCCCACAAGCAGGTGACCTAGGACCTCTGTGGAAGGGAGAACTTTCTTGTAACTCAACTTGTAGAGAATGAGGATGTGGCTCGCACCCTTTGAGACCTTTGAGAGGCTGAGAGGGGGGCAGACACCGACTTATTTGCAACCTATCTGGACACGTATGAGAACTGTGCACTGGACACTGCCTCACAGAGGGGAATGGAGTAGATGATGCAAAACTTTTTCCCTCCTTCTCTCTCTCTCTCTCTTTCTTTCTTTCTTTATTTTCTCTCTCTCTCTCTCTTTTTCTTTTCTTTTATTCTTTTTTCCTTGTCTCACTCTGTCACCCAGGCTGGAGTGCAGTGGCAGGATATTGGCTCACTGAAACCTCTACCTCTTAGGTTCAAGCGATTCTCCTGCCTCAGCCTCCCAAGTAGCTGAGACTACAGGCGCGTGCCACCACACCCAGTTAATATTTTGTATTTTTAGTAGAGACAGGGTTTCACTGTGTTAGCCAGGATGGTCTCAATCTCCTGATCTCCTGATCTGCCTGCCTCGGCCTCCCAAAGTGCTGGGATTACAGGCGTGAGCTGCATGCCCGGCCTATAAAACTCTTCTAAGTTAAAAAGTAACACAGGAATGGCCGGACCATCCTGGTCAACATGGTGAAACCCCATCTCTACTAAAAATACAAAAAATTAGCTGATCATGGTGGCGTGTGCCTGTAATCCCAGCTACTCAGGAGGCCGAGGCAGGAGAATTGCCTGCACGCGGAGGCGGAGGTTGCGGTGAGCCGAGATTGCACTATTGCACTCCAGCCTGGGTAACAAGAGCGAAACTCCGTCTCAAAAAAAAAAAAAAAAAAAAAAAAAGTAACACAGGATTGCAAAAAAAAAGAGAAGTATATAGAAGGAAATGTCTTTCATTATTTATCTTTTCAGCTATTCCCTCTTCTACTCTTCCAGCTGTTCTGATTTGTAGTTTTATACCCTTCTAGAAAGATCCACCTGGGAAACAGATATGCAAATACCTGGGAAACAGAGACATGCAATTGGCATATATTTAGTAGAAATAAATAAGCACATTTATGTATGCATTAATTGCATGGATATATATCTGCATATATATCATATGACATGCAGTATAATGTATACACTTGCATTCGTCAGTGCATAGATTGATGTATATATATGGATGTATTTTAAGAATATACATTTTATATTTTCCTTTAAATTGCTTTTCTCTCTTGCATGTATTTTAATTTATATCAGTTTCTTTCACTTAATAACAAAACATAAATGTCTTTCTATGCCAATTTCCATGAAGCACTTTTTTTTTTGAGATGCAGTCTCACTCCTGTGCCTAGGCTGGAGTGTAGTGGTATAATCTCAGCTCATTGCAACCTTTGCCTCCTGGACTCAAGTGATTATCCTGCCTCAGCCTCCTGAGTAGCTGAGATCATAGGCATGTATCATTACGTCCAGCTTATTTTTTGTATATTTTGTAGAGATGTGGTTTCACAATGTTGGCCAGGATGGTCTTGAACTCCTGACCTCAGATCATCCACCTGCCTCAGCCTCCCAAAGTGCTAAGATGACAGGCATGAGCCACTGAACCTGGCTTGAAGCACAGTTTTTATTGGCAAAAAAAGTCATAGTTTAGATTTAATGAACTGTTCACCTACTTTTAAAATTTTTATATTTTACAACATTGCTACAACTATCATCCAAGTAGCATTTTATGTTATATCATTGTATGGCAAGTCACATATTATTCTAAATATGCTTGTTTCAATATATGAGTATTCACAGTTTACAAAAAACACAATTTCTTGGTCAACAGGATGTGTATGTTTTAAATTATTATAAAAAAACTAAATGGCTGTTTTAAAATGGTATCAGTTTTCACTTCAATAAACTTGGTTAAGAAGTACCTGGTTTCCAAAACTTTTGCCAATTGCATTTTTAAAAAATTGTTTGTTAATCGGAGGGGTGAAAATTGTATCACAACTTTTAAATTTTCATTTCTCTGGTTAATAGGAAGCCTGTTAATCTTTTTAATAAATTTATTGTCTATTCGTGTTGACTTTCCTTGCATTGACTCTATATAACTTTCAGACATTTTTTTCTTTCTCATTTTTCTCTTTTGTATTAATTTTATGTGTCTATAAAGAGGCTTTATAATTTACTGAGTTATTAATGTAGTAAAATAATCTATTGAGAAAGTAACTTTTACGTTTCTTACCTGTAGGCGCTCCTCAAAGAAATGACAGATATTTCCCCAAATCGCGTATCCACCCTCAGGCCTCTCCTTCCACCAGGCGTGGTGCCAGGTTTTGCTCTCAGTGTCCGGGCTCTCCCTAATCCCATGGCTGGGAGGGTTTTGTGTGTTGCAGGCCCAGGGAGGAGAACATGCCAGGTGGCGGGCACCCCCCCCCAACAGGTCTTTGATTTCCATGCCTGGGCCCACTGAGGCAATTAAGCTGGATTTGTCTGATGGGGTAGGGGATCAAAGGTTTGATGTTTTCAGAACTGAAGAGGTAAAAAGCTCAACTTGAGAACAGAAAGGAAAATTCCCCCAGGACAGGGGTTACAGGCTCCTCAGTGGTAGGAACCTGATCTGGAGGGAAAACAGCTCCCTGGCACAGAAGACCTTATTGTTGCCAGGGAGTCCCGAGCCACTGGCCCTGTGGCCTGGGAGCCTGTGCTGTGCCTGGGACAGCAGGAGGAAGTCAGTCAGAATCGCCTGTCCCCGAATTGAACCATGCAGGCTGAAGCCAGGAACTGGGCTGTAGCATTCATCATCCTGCTGGAAGGCCCAGGGTTGGGCCCCACTGTCCAGGACAGGTTCAAGGGTGATAAAAATACCATGGAAGGGCCCATGGCTGACTCCTGGTAACGAGTCCACCGCCATCTTTGTTTTGAATTAAACACACAGAGAGGTGGCATTGGCACAACAGCAGAGCCTGGTGGAGAGGAAAATGGGCTCTGGAGCCAGGTGGCTGGGGTTGGGATCTGGTCCATCTACTTCCTTGTGCAATCTTGACCAAGTGACTCAATTTCCTCATCTGTGCTGTGGGGATGACAATAGTGCTTGCCTCGTGGACTATATGTAGTTAACTTTTGTAAAGCACATATCAAGTGCTCTATGAGTGTTTGCCGTTAATAATGTTGTGATCCTCATTAAGACATACTGCAAATATGTTGCACATTTTTAAACATTGTTTATGGCGAATTCTGTCACCTGAAAGTGTAGTGGAGGTAGTAGTTGTTTTGCTGAAGAATTTCTGTTACGTCTGTGCTGCTACAACAAAATACCACAGACTGGATGGATTAAACAAGAGAAATTTATTTATCACAGTTCTGGAGGCTGGAAAGCCTAAAATCAAGGTGCCGGCAGCTTGTCTGTCCAGTGCGGGCCCCGTCTCAGTCTCTGCTTTCAAGATGCTGCCTTGAATGCTGAGTCTTTCTGAGGGAACCAGCAGTGTGTGCTCACATGGCAGAAGTCAGAAGGGCCAAAGAGCTTGAATGCTGCTTGGAGCCTGTATTATTCTGCTCTCATGTTGCTGATAAAGACATACCAGAGACTGGGTAATTTATAAAGGAAAAGAGGTTTAATGGATTCACAGTTCCACGTGGCTGAGGAGGCCTCACAATCATGAGACTTATTCACTATGATGAGAACAGTATGGGGGAAACCACCCAATGATTCAATTATCTCCCACCCCACCAATCCCTCCCAGTACATGTGAGAATTATGGGAGCTACAATTTAAGATGAGATTTGGGTGGAGACACAGGCAGACCATATCAAAGCCTTTTTGATAAAGGCCTTAATCCTATTCAGAAGTGCAGGAGCCCTTATGACCCAATCACCTCCTAATGGCCCTTTGTTAGTCCATTTTCATACCGCTATAAAGAAATACCTAAGTCTGGGTGATTTATAAGGAGAAAGAGGTTTAATGAACTCACAGTTCCACATGGCTGGGGAGGCCTCAGGAAACTTACAGTCATGGGGGAAGGGGAAGGAGGAACAAAGCCATGTCTTACCTGGTGGCAGGCAAAAGAGCATGTGAAGGGCAACTGCCCTTTATAAAACCATGAGATCTCATGAGACTTATTCACTGTCACAAGAACAGCATGAGAAAAACTGCCCCCATAATTCAATCACCTCCTACAGGGTCCCTCCCATGACACATGGAGCTCATGGGAGCTACAGTTCAAGATGAGATTTAGGTGGGGATGCAGCCAAACCATAGTAGCTTCCCCTCTTAATAACATCACATCGGCCATTGAGTTTCAACACCTGAATTTTGGAGAGGACATATTCAAACCATAATAGTATCTCTTTCATGGCTAATGGGTTTTGCATCTTTCTTAGAAAGACTCTTCCACCTCTTCCTCTCTTCTTAGGAGGACTCTCCCACCTCTTCCTCTCTTCTTAGGAGGACTCTCCCACCTCTTCCTCTCTTCTTAGGAGGACTCTCCCACCTCTTCCTCTCTTCTTAGGAGGACTCTCCCACCTCTGCTTTCTTGGGGAGCAGAGTCAGCTATGATTTTCTCTACTCTTCTTACTTGTCCCTTTGACATTTAGATTTCTAACACTGCTTAGCCCTGTAACCTCATGTCTTGACAGTCCTGCCTTCAGGCACCATGTTCAGGCCAACAGGTTCCTTTCAGATTATAGGTTCCCAAGCCTTTTTCTGGGTTTGGCATTTCACAAACCTTTTCTTCTGCCTCTAACTCCACCCTGCATTTCTGTTTCAAAGGCCTCTCTGAGCAACCCATTAATAAAATCCCAATATTCTCAGTCACAGAAGGGACTGATTTCCTTCTTAGCAGTTCTCACAATTATAACATTTTCATTACCTTGCCTATTGTCTAGGTCCCCAGGTAGGAACCATTAATTCGGGAACCCTCTATGTTTCATCCTCCACCACCCTCCCAAGTGCCTAGCAAGGCCTTGAGGCATAGATGTTCAATAAACGTTTCTAAAAGGAATGAACAAATCCATCAAAAATTATTTATTTGGGGATATATTTTGCAGAAGGCATTTGCTTATTTTTCTTCAAATAGATAAAAAAATATAATTTTATTCTTTGAATAAAGATAAGGTATCTTTCCTTCATTGATTCAAAATGCCCTCTTTTCTATGCATTTTACTCTCAGACACATTTGGCACCAATTCTGAACTTCTCTTTCTCTTCTTGAATTTCTCTATTCATTTCTTCTTGGGTTGATATGGCACTGTTTAAATTATTGTAGCTTGATATCCATGTTGATGGGAGATAGAGTTCAAGATGAGATTTGGGTGGGGACATAGCCACACCACATCATATGGCAGGGCAAGTGGTGCCTCCCATTATTCTTCATTTAAAATATTTTCTTTGCCAATTCATGTACATCTTCTTCTCTGAAGGAGTGCAGCACTGTCTTGTCAATTTCTATAAAAGACTCCATTGGGATTTAGATTGGAGTAGCATTGTTTTGTTGCAAAACTGAAGAGACTCAACATCTCTATACCACTCAGTCCACTCATCCATAGTGTTGTATGTCTCTCCATTCATTCATGTCTTTTTTTAAAAAAAACAATTTAGACAACTCTAGCTTTCAACATATAAGTCTTGGACATTTCACATTAGTTTTAGTCCTAGATTTTTTGTATGTAGTTTTTGAAAGTGTGAATGGAAATTTTTCCATTACATTTTTTTTACAACCTATAGTAATATAAAGTTAAATCATTTTTCACCTTATGCTTTTTATGATATGGTGAATCTGTGACTGAGATAATAGTAAAAGTAATGATAAATCGTAATATCAATGCATTCTTCAAATGCTTACTAAGTGTCATGGACTATGGTAGCATTGTAGAGATCTCATTTTATTGTATAGCATTATATATAATAATACATTATATAATATGCATATATAATATATTACAGATTGAGCAATGCTGATCTGAAAATTTGAAATCTGAAATGCTCCAAAATCTGAAAAATGGTGTTCAAATAGAATGCAAATGGAAGCATTTTGGATTTCAGATTTCTGGATTAAGGATGCTAAACCAGTACTGCAAATATTCCAAAATCTCTGGAAAGCTCCATAATCTGAAACACTCTGGTCCCAAGAATTTTGGATAGGGAATACTCAACCTGTATTAGAGTTTATTTCATATATTATTTATAAATAGTATATTTATATATAGTATATTATGCATTAGATATGTTAGTATATCTTGTTCAATCATAACAAAAATGCTACAAAATCGGTATAGGTGCCTTGCTTGTGCCACCTAATGTAGGAAGCGAGGGCTCACAAAACCAGGGTGGCTGGTGTCCACCGCAGGTCTGCGTGATGCTGCCTACCCCTTTAGGCCACTGTCTGTGCCTCCCAGGTGAGAAGCTCCATTAAAGGCAGATATTCTTTTAGAACCTATATAATGACAGTTATCCGTAATTATACTCCCTAATTTTCAGAAATTGCCACTGAATCTTTAGGTTCATCCAGTCCAGTTTCATCAGCTGGGGCTTGCAGCTCCTTGGTGGTGTCTATCATGAGATCCTGCAGGCACTGCACACACACTTCCATTAATGGGGAGCTCACTACCTCACATACTGCCCACAGTCTTTGGAAGCCTCTGACTGTTTGAACATTCCTTCTCAGGTTGATTAAATCCCATCTCCTTCTGATCTTCACTCCTTGCCATGGGGTCCCATTGCTCCCTGAACCTACTCCTTTTAGCTGGCACGTGTTCAGTGGAATCTTTCTGTGGAGACTTTGAGCTGAATAAAGACAAAGGCTGTTTGTCTTCTCTTTTCCACTGAATCCCGGTGCCACGCTTCATGCTTGACGTGGACAAAGCCCTCAGTAAATATTTGGTGAATGAGTTGATAAATTGCCTACGTTGACTTACTCAGAACAAGCTTGTTCCCACCTCCTCATGGCGCTTTCTCCTAAGATGAGGACTGAAGAATACCCTTCTAAGCACATTTCTCTGGATGTGGTGCAGCTCACTACTGTCCCTCTTAGAGGATGGTGTCCTGGGTCACCCCATGTCTCTAGCTTTCATCTGAGCGGACCAAAGACAGACTCCTCCAACACTCACCTCTGACACATTGCATTCCGTGACTCCGATGATAACAATATTTTTCAGCTTTCTTTACTGCAATCTCTGGCCTCCGTGTAGTATTTATTTTACTTTATTCCAAGTGATACAAATATCACCAGCCTTGCACCACTCGGGCTAGGGCCCTCCATGTAGTATTTATTTTACTTTATTCCAAGTGATACAAATATCACCAGCCTTGCACCACTCGGGCTAGGGCCACTGCCCTTCTTTCCCAAATGCACAGATTCGTCAGGAAACCTATAGATGTCACAGGACAATACCTAATGGTCTGTTTCAGTTCTATGCATGCTTTAGAGATATATGTTCATCGGGAGAGCTGTCTGGTCATCTCTCCACTCAGCAGGACCATGATAGTCCTTAAAGTAATAATAATAATGAGATGGGAGGCATTGCTGCTGCTGATTTTTGGCTCCTGTTCCCCATGGGATGTGAAGCTGACTGGAGCTGGTTGGGTCAGGCAGCTGTGGAGGGGCTGGGCTCCCAGACACAGCAGAACAATGAGGGCCAGTGGAGGAGGCCGAGCCAGGGCTGAGAGGGACACTCAAGCCCCTGTCTTCATTTGGCTCCAGACCCCCAGGACAAAGCAAACATTGTGCAGAGGTCAGGCCGCTGTGGATGAAAGGGCCTGCCTTGTACAGTGGGAAAGAGCCCCCAGGGAGGGAATGTGTATGGGGGGGGTGGGAGTAGAAGGCAGAGGAGATGGAGTAACTAGAGAGGCATTGCTGACACTGTGAATGGAGGCGGGACACAGAGACCAGGGGATGGAGGAAAAAGGGGGAGTCCACAGCCCAGGCAGAGGGACAGAGAGGTGACAGATAAAAGGCAGGGAGAACACAGCTTGGGAAAGCCAGGGTGAAAAGAAGAGGAAGGAGCCTGAAGGACTTTGGAAGGGAGAGGAAAGGGGTCACAGAAGGGGAACTGAGGCCGGGTGGCACTGCAGACACCCTATGGGGATGGTGTCACCCTGGGTTGTTGCTGCTGCTGTCTTCCCAGGCCCAGCTCCTCACTGAGCCCATGCTGGGTACATGGAGGGGCTGTGATCTGGGCCCCAGGGGAGCCACCGGTGGGGTGAACCAGCCCCTGCCCTAGTCCTCCTGGCCCTCAAATGGCCTCGGGGATGGGCATGGGAGGCCAGGAGCAGAGATCTGCTTGAAGTTGCAGGCTGGCTGGGTCTGAAAGGTTGACTGGTGGTGACTGAGCACACAGGGGAAGAGCTGTGGGTGCAGAGGGTCACCTCCCGAGGCGCCCAGGAGGGTGGAACCAGCAGTGCCCCTGCCTTGTCCTCCAGGGCAAGATACACACACGCACCTGCACCTGCCCCTGCTCTGGGCCACCGAAGCTTGGAGGGAAGTACCCCAGCTCCTCGTGCCCGGCAGGACCCAGCTTACTGCTTTTTACACGCGGCCTCTTTAATGCCCTCTGGTTGGTATTCGCCTCTCCATTTAAAAAAAAGTGAAGGAACAGGTGTGTTCAGTTGATCTAGGAAGCAAAGCATTAAGTGAATCCTCAAAGGGACCACTGATTACCTGATGGAAGTGGGATGTCCTGTTAAAACTTTGCGACTTCATGTCAGCTGATCTGGATTTTTATGTTTCTTGAGACCTTGGCCGAGATATTTAGTCTCCACCAGCCTGTTTCACCACCTGTAAATTGAGGGGAATATTCTCTGTAGTGCAGAGTCCTTCTGTGGATGACGTGAGATGACTTGGGAGGCCTCCGAGGCACTGTCTTCCCATGGGAATGGCTGTCTCTTATTTGCCTCTCCTCGGGGCCTTTCTGTTTATTGTACTGGAGTTTCCCAGGTAGTGCTTAATTTTTAATTACCAACAAAGCTTCTAATGGTATAATTGAGGGCGTCTTGCCTAGGAAATGCTGTGGACTCCACTCCCAGATCTGCTATTTGTTATCGTGTGGTCCTGCGCGGGACATGGCAGCTCTCTGGCCTTCTTTCCTCATCAGTTTAAAATAGTGTTGCTGGCCAGGTGCAGTGACTTGTGCCTGAATTCCAGCATTTGAGAAGCGGAGGCCAGTGGATGGCTTGAGCCCAAGGGTTCCAGACCAGCCTGGGCAACATGGCAAAACTCTGTCTCTATGAAAATTACAAAAACTAGCTGGGCTTTGTGTCAAATGTTTGTGGCTCCAGCTATTCGGGAGGCTGAGGTGGGAGACCACCTGAGCCCAGGGAGGTTGAGGCTGCAATGAGCCAAGATTGCACCACTGCACTCCAGCCTGGACAATGCAGTGAGATACCCTGTCTCAAAAAAAATAAATAAATAAAATAAGTAATAGAATAGTGTTTCTAACACTGACTGCCTTAAAGTGTTGTTTTGAGATTGAATTCTTGACATGAATGTGAATGCATTTTTTTTTTCCATTCGAAATGGAGGAGCAATTGGGAGGTAGATGCAAACCCCAGGAGAGCTGACCCACAGTGAGTTCCTAGTTTTTTCTAAAAGAGTGAATGAATGACTCTGAGAGTGATGAACTACCCCTTCTAGAGTTTCTTGGACAATAAGGTAGCATCTCTCTTCCTCTCTTGCCTTTTCTCATTCTTTCTCTCTGGGCCTGGTGTGTTTATAACATCTCCAGCATAACATAGGAAGATTGACCAAGGTTAATGAGAGCAGCTCCCCACAGCTCAAATCTGGATATTGCACACAGATGACTGTTGAACAGCAGAAACCAGGGTCCTGCCAAGTCCTCCATGGTGCTCTGGACCCAGAGCCAGAAATCTGCTCACCTCCAGTGTCTTAAGACACCGAGATGAGAACCCACACAGCTTGGAAAACCAGCACATAAAACCAGGCTCTGTATTCACCACTCTCTCCACTTATTTCACCATGTCAGCTCTCAGGCAACTGGAAAACATGAAAAAGGCCTGGGGATGCCTCCTGGAATATGTTCTATATTAGCTCACAGCTGGTAGCAGTTACAGCAAAATTAGAAAACATTGAAGCAAAATTGTCCTTTTTTTCAAGTTAAAACTCTTGGAATTCAAGGTTGTGAGCAGTTGGGGTAGGAGGGATTGAGAGAAAGTAGGGGAAACTGTGACCTCCAATCTTGTGACCTTCCAATCATGCGGTACTCCTGGCTGGATGATTCCTACTCAATAATAGACGTGCATTCTAAACTCTGACCACGTCTTGATCTTTCCCCAAGAGGAGAGTCAATAGAGAAGATATCTTGGGACCCCTGAAATTCACAGAGTTCTAATAAATAACCCAGAGCAGTTTCATGGAGGGTGAAAATGTTTCACATCCCTCCATCCTTCTAATGTATGTATGTGTAATTACATTTTTAATTGAGTGAATTTCAGATTCATAAACAGTTGTGCAGAGTAATACAGAGAGATCTGGTGTAGACTTTACCCAGTTTCCCCCAATGGCAGGGTTTTGCAAAACCATCCCATGATATCACAACCAGATGATGGACCTTGATGCAGTCCGCCAGTCTGACTCACATTTCCCCAGTGTGACTTTATAGTTATGCTTGCGTGCATTGCGTCCAGCTGGTTCTTACATAATTTTCTTACATGCCATAGGTTTATGCATGTACCACATCAGTCAAGATACTAGAGTGCCATCACCACAGGATCCAGCATGTTTTGACCTTTAAGAACCACACCACGCCCATCCGCCATCTGCTCCCCTCTCCCCCATTACTACACCTGGGCAATCACTAATTGATTTTCCATGTCTGTAACTTTGGTTCTTCAAGAACACTATATAAATATAATCACGCAGTATGTAATTTTTAGATTTTTGGCTTTTTTCCACTTAACTCCTCTGAGATTCATCCACACCATTGCCTGCAATAGTAGTTGATTTCTCCTTATTTCTGAGGAGTGTTTCACGGAATGAATGTATGATTTGTTTAACCATTCACCTTTTGAAGGACTTCTAAGTTGTCTCCGGTTTGGGGATATTGTGAATAAAACTGCTGTGAATATTCATGTCCAGGTTTTCTAGTGAACATACGTTTTCATTCCTACTGAATTTTGCACTGAAGTTTGAGGTTGTGCTTAGTGGGGAGGAATTAAAGCTGAGGATGTGGGTCAAGCACTGCAGTTGACCAGTTGAAGGGTCAAAGGAAAATTTGGAAAATGAGGCTAACCATTCTCCCTTTAAAGTTGTTTGGTGACTGCTAAATCCCAGGCCATCAGCTTTCATGCAAAAATAAATAAATAAATAATAAAGTTGTTTGGTGAATGGAAGTAAAGATTGCATACAAAATGTTCTATGTTAGAAGCCTATAGAAATGTACATTAGTGCCTTGTGTAGCGGCTCACACCTACAATCCCAGCACACTGGGAGACTGAGGTGGGTGGATCTGTTGAACCCAGGAGTTCAAGACCAACCTGGGCAACCTGGCAAAATCCCATCTCTACAAAAAATACAAAACTTAGCCAGGTGAGCTGGAGTACACCTGTAGTCTAGACTACTTGGGAGGTTGAGGTGGGAGGACCACCTGAGTCTGGAGAGGTTAAGGCTGCAGTGAGCCCACTACATTTCAGCCTGGGTGACAGAGTGAGATCCTATCTCAAGGAACGTACGTTAGCATACTATTGCATATCTCATTGTCTAACTTTTATTTAAGGCTCAGGGTTACATGTGCAGGTTTGTTTTATATATAAAGTTTTGTCACAGGGGTTTGTTGTACTGACTATTTCATCACCCAGGTATTAAGCCTAGTACCCAATAGTTATTTTTTCTACTCTTCTCCCTCCTTCCACCTTCCATCCTTAATAAATCCAGTGTAATTTTTTTTTGACCAGAGACAAAGAAGGGCTAATAAAATATGTTATTACAACCCCCCATACGCATATTTAAGGGAACCAGTTGTAAAGGTCCAAATAATCTAAGGTAGTTTCGTCCACGACAGATGACACTGTACATGGATAGAACTGATTTTGGAAAGCAGTATATGGGTTTTGCATTAGTCTATTCTCACATTGCTATAGAGAAATACCTGAGACTGGGTAATTTACAAAGAAAAGAGGTTTAACCGGCTCACAGTTCTGCAGGCTGTATAAGAAGCATGGTGCTGGCATCTGCCCAGCTTCTGAAGAGACCTCAGGAAACCTATAATCATAGTGGAAGGCGAAGGAGGTGGTGTCTCTTGCATGGCTGGAGCATCGAGAGAGAGGAGGGAGTTCCACATGCTTTTAAACAACCAGATCTCGGGAGGACCCATTCCCTATTGTGAGGACAGGGTCAAGGGGAAATCCACCCCCATGACCCAGTCACCTCCCACCAGGCTCTACCTCTGACACTGGGGATTACATGTCAACATGAGATTTGGGCAGGGACCACATCTGGACTATGTTAGGCTCGGTTGAAGAACAGGCAGACTTCAGAGATTCTAACCAGTTAACAGCTGTATACAAGGGCACATGGTGGACCCCTCCGAGGCTCCATTTCTTTACCTGTAAAATAGGCATCATTCTGCCCTCCTGGAGTGCTGCTGTGCTGATTAAATGAGGTAATAATGGTAAACCCTCAGCATGGTGGTGGATGACACAGTCAGGTCTTAACTAGTGGCTTTAGGGTATGTATCAAGAGTTATATATATATGGTAAATAAATATTATAAATATGTATATATATATGGAACATATATGTATATTTACCTGTGGCGACTATTAGGCTGAAAATCTGCCCTCAGTAAATTCTTCAAAATTAAGAGAAAGTTTCACTTCCTAAAACAATTTAAATGTCCATTCATATACTAAATATTATGCTATTAATGTGGATGAATAAAAGTGAAACACAGACAAAATATGCAGAAATGTTGGATGTTTCTCAGCACTCTGTTTTAGGTGAAAAAAGCAGGATCCTCATTTATCTACAGCATGATATTATCTGTGTTCAAAAACAGTGTTCAAAGCAGGAGAGAAAAATATTTTAAAAACCTGTCGATGATATCTAGATGCCAGAATATTTATTCTTATATCTACAATCTCCTGATTTTACCTATTTTCTACAACAGTGAGTGTTAATTTTCACTCAGAAGCAAAACTTATTAAATTATCCTACAGCAACATCTATTTTGTTGGAGGCCTGAAATTGTTCCAGGGGAGGTGGTAGGAAGTGCGTGGCTGTCTGAGGAAGTGAGCAGACAGGTTTGGAGCACCGGCTTCCCACCTGAGATGGACATCAGCCGCTGCTGGAATGCTCGAAGGCACCCAGAGCATGAAGCAGGGGCCAGTTAGGAGGACACACATTTTTTACTCAGTGAGGAGACAGGGACAGGAACCTTGATGTCCCCTGGCTTCCATCTCCTCCACAAATGATGGTGAGGACAATCCCTGCTTCAAAGGTTACATTTAAGAATAGGCAGAAAGAAATTAATACAGGCCCAGTACATAAGCGTTGCAAACATGGGATTTATCATGGGCCAACAAAAGAAAATGGAGTAAACTGACTCATAATTAGACTTACATATGTAGGATTGAGATCTGGGAGAAGGAGGCTGAGAAAGTCCAGGTACTGCCAGGTACCCTGATGACAACAGGACAAGAAAATTCTAAAAAGAGGAGGCAAGAGTCACATGAGTGCGGCTGCTCTTCTCCACCCACCAAGCATTCTCCATTCCTGCCCTGCTCCCCAGAGGCAGGCTTTGTCCCCTCATTTGTGGTTCAGGGAATATTTTTTGTGTTCTGCTGTGGCCTCTTGATTTGTGGTCACAGTGCCTCCTCCAGTCCTCACCTGGGGGCTCTGGGGTCAGATAGGCTGAGGGAGGCCCCCGCACTGCTTCATAGCTGTGCGGCCTGGAGCAAGCTGCTTCTGTATTCTTTCCCCAGTTCTGAGGATTAACAACATAAGCAACTGAAAAGTTTTGCTGTGGGGATGAAATAAATTTAATCCAAGGAGCGTGCTTAGCGCAGGATGCATCACATGGTAAATGCTCGACACACATGATCCGTGTGTGATCATTTGTAATAAACCATAGTGAGTCAGTTATACATTACTGATCTCCGAGTCCCCTGAAGTCTTAGGATGTGATGGTACTTGATTCATCCCTCACATTTATGGAACATCTCCTATGTGCTAATTGCTGTTCTGGGCACAGATATAAAGTAATGACACAAGAAGCAAAATCTCTGCCTCGTGGCCTTATGTTCTCAACAGTTGCTTAAACAAACACAGGCTACCATATCATTTGGTGATGAATTCCGAGAAGAACAGTGGGAATTGGAGAGGAGGCCTCTCTGGAATCCTGATGGAGGATGTTACAAAGGATTTCCGTGCCGTATGACCTTTCTAAGCCCTAGACATCCTGAATTATAAACATGGATCTCCTTGCCACACTAGATGATGTGGCTTCAGAGCTTCTCTTAGAGCGAGCCACATGCACAATCTGAATGCCCACACCCATGGCTTTCCCTTGTCCTATTTTGACTGCAAGCCTGACATAGAAGTAGGAGTTCCAGATGGGTCACTTAGAAGCCCTCAGACTCAAACAGAGCAGCTTCCGTTATTTAGCGTGGACAAAAGAAATCAGCGTCAGTATTAAATATAATTACCATGCATGGGGCTCATAAACGGCATTTTTATCCTGTGTGCACTTGCGGGGGTGAGAGGGCCCCGCTGCGGCCCCTCAGGTCACCTAATCCTCCCTTTGCTTTTATCCTCGGAGTCTGAGCAGATGGAGGCCAGGGCTCTCAGATTACCTTTCTTCCTTGCTCACTCTGAGTACATTCTGCAACTGCTGTGGCTTTCTCCTTCTGTTCCGTTCCCATGTCCTCCCCCTCCTCATTCCTTCCTTGTCTCTTCTCCTCCCTTCACCCCGGCCCCTGGCTTTTCTATACGGGGACATCTTAAAGGTTCTCTTGTGCAGTCTGGGATTCTTGTGATTTTTTTTCTTTCTGACCTCAAGATGTATGTCTGACTTAGTTGCCCCAGGCTGCAACTCTGGGGGAGGATAGAATTTTTCAAAATCCTATTGCATCACACACAGCCACAGAGCCTTTGAATGTTGATCAGATACTTTGAACAGGCTTCTCTTTGGTCCTCAGAGCAGTGACTGATTTGGACACATTGTAGAGAATAAGCAGATTGTTGAATCTCTCTGTGGTCCTGTGTCATCGGTTATGTGGAAGGTCATAATGAACACCCTGCATGACCCCACTGATCAAGTGGCAGACACTCCTCTGAAAGCTCAGTGAGGGTGGGAACCACCTGCCACCAGGGGCCCGAGCATAGGCCACAGGGCAGGTATGTGGTAGTTGCAGACGCTCAGCAAGTGTTGAGTGCGTGGCTGGCATACACAATGTGGTCAAGGAGGGGATAGAACACAGAGCCTTGGGCTGCACAGAGACCTTACTGTCCATGCCCCTTTGATGGCACTGAGAACCAGGTATCAGACTAGCAGTTTGAAAACCCGACTCAGGTTGGTCTCTGCTCTGCCACATGGGAAGGTTTTCTCCTAGGACATGGCCTTGCATCTAAGTAATAAATGAACACATGAGATGGGTGATCTCCAAAGCCCTTTCTATACTGTGACTCTGAGATATCACATCGTATAATGAAGTTATTTGTGCCCTTGCATGAGTTGATGGGTAACAGAGGGCCTCAGCCTCACATGTCACTACTGCAGGAGGCAGGAATTCTTTTGTCTTTTGTTTTCCAGTGAGGGTGGATTCGGTCTTTATCTGGGTGTGCTGAAAGGAGCTACAGTTGGTAGCTTCCAGTATGTGTCTCAGAATCTCATCACTGGCCCCCATGACCCAGGGAAGTTCCTAATCCTGGCCACCACCTCAACTCCCTTGAGTGCTTCCCTGGTTTCCCAGTCTGCCCTTACTCATACTGCCCTCCAGAACTTCTCCTCATGGCCCCCAAAGATGCTCTCTATCATCCACATTCTGTCACATCACCCATTGCCTTCAACCTCCAGTGCCTTCCCAACGCAAGTTCAAGACACTACAAGCTCCTTTCTTGGCCCAAGGTGCTCTACCGGGTCTGGCCCCAGCTCCTCTCCTAACTTCTTTCTCCATCTTTAGCTACACTGACCTACCTGTAATACTAAGAGCTCTTTGAACTGATTGGCCTTTTTGGCTGAAACCATCTTCCCGTAAAGGCCACCTGAGTAGCTGGGATAATAGGCATGTGAGACCACACACTGGCTAATTTGTGTATTCTTATTAGAGACAGGGTTTTGCCATGTTGTCCAGGCTGGTCTTGAACTCCTGACCTCAGGTGAGCCACTCACCTCAGCCTCCCAAAGTGCTGAGATTATAGTATCTGTACTTTGAATTTGCTCTGTAAGCACAGAGGTGAGTCCTGGTGTGTGGGTGCATGTGAGCAAACCTTCTCTTATTGGGTGAAAGCTCTCTTAGAGTTGGGATAGGGCATTCAGCTTCAGGCAGGGGTGCCTCACTTCTGGGGAATGCCTTGGGCAGCTGTGAGCAGAGCTGCCGCAGTGTCATTTGAAGTTAAGATGTGATCAACTTATACAACCTCCTGAATGTTTAGTTAGAATTCTCTATGAATCGGGCAAAAGCAAACGGCAGTTAGGTTGATGAATAATAAGCACCTCATTTCTGGAGCCTGCAGGACCAGCGTTTGGGTGTGGTCTTTGTCACATACAACCATGTGATATTGGAAAAATAAATTAGGCTCTTTTGAACGCTGACTTCTTCATCTCTAAAGTGAGGGAAATGATAGCACTTTGCTTGTTGAGATGCTGTGGGGATTAAATGAGGTGATGCAAGGTACTTGGTGTGTGGTCGACATTGAAGAGCATGCTGAGTTGATCCTGGCTGTTCTTCTATCTCCTCAAGTGTGTGGTGGCAGCAAGGCACCCTTTGCCCTGTGCTGGGGGGAGTCGCAGAGGCAAACCATGCAATTCAGTGCCTACGAGCACAGGTCATGGGCCCAGGGAGTCCAGGGTGAGCATCTGTATGCCTCTTGCTACCTGTGTGACTCTACATTCTGCTTACCTCATTTTTAAAAGGGAGCATGGGCATGACACACCCTGGTATTTTTGCTGTGAAGATTCTATAGGATCTTGCATGTTAACACAAGGCCTAACCTATAGCAAGAACTTAATCTATGTTAACCACTGCAATGGAAAGTTATTGAGTCTCTGACCTTGAAGAACCTATCTTCAGTGTGGGTAATAGATGTGTAGATGGCAAAACCCACAAACACACACCAAACAAAGCCACAGAAACTCTGATATGGTGCTAAAAGTCATAAAACACACATAAGCCAGACACGTGGCTCATGTCTACAATCCCAGTACTTTAGGAAGCCAAACTAGGAGGATTGCTTGAGGCCAGAAGTTTGAGACCAGATTGGGTGACATAGTGAGACCTGAGACTACATCTCTACAGATAATTTTTTAATTTTAGCTATGTGTGGTGGTTTGCACCTGTGGTCTGCTGAGACTGAGGCTAGAGGAGGCTGAGGCTAGAGGATCATCTGAGCTTAGGAATTTGAGGCTGTAGTAAGCCATGATACACCACTGCACTCTAGTCTGAGTGGCAGAGCAATACCCTATCTCAAAAACAAAAGCAAACAAAAACCAAAAACCAACAAAAAGGTGTTTGGGAAAAGAGCACAGAAAAGGGAATTCTTTACTGTAGAGGTTTCAGGGATGGCTTCAGGAGGAACATGATACATAAACTAGACCTTGAATGAGTATTATTTTCCAGGATGGAAGAGGCATTGAGATTGTAATTTCAGGCAGGCAGAATCTGGCAGGGGCTAAATCAGTCATTGTGGCAGGCTTTCCTGGTGTCTGGTGGAGCCAGAGAAGGGTGCCTGGGTAGAAGGGTGAGGCACAGAAGGAGAAGAGACGGAGGTGGCCTAGTCCCTTAGGGATGCTGAGTTTCAGCCTCATTCCTGGGAGCTGCATTGCCTGGGAGGGGCTTTGAGCTAAGGGGCAGCACCATTGAGCAGTGCCTGGATGGTTCACGGTTGTGTTGGATGCATTGACTCATTCCCTCACTCCTTCATAAAAGAAGGACTTTTATAGGTAGCAATATAAGGCTATTTTCATGGAGTGAGGTGTTGTTCAGTAAATTGTGTTCACAGTTTACCACGGGAGAAAGGATGTAAATCATGTAATTTGGTGGCATGACAATTCCAAGGTTTTGACAAGACAGACAAAGTGACAGGCTTCAGGGAGGGGGAGATGACTTTAACTGGGAGATGGTGGAAGACTTTGAAAAGAGGCTGCATACAGCAAGAGGGAAGGGTAGGTGTGGGGAAATAATGATAGCAGAGCTGGGAATTCTGGGGGAAGAAACCTGTGGAAGCAAAATTCAAAAGGTAATGCAAGAGGAGAACTGCACAGGGAAGAGGGAGCAGAGAGAGGGCGTGTGGGAAGTGCGAGCAAAAAGCCAGGCTGCCCCTGGATCTTCAGAGGTCCTTGAAACCCAGACAGAGGCACTCCTACTTTTCCCTGGAGAACTGGTACAAAACAGAGAAACAATAGCGTGCAAGGAGGCTGGGCTACAAAAGGACTTGTTTCAATCAGCATTTTTAACCTCGTCTTTCACATTTTTAAATTTTCTGATTCACTTTCTCAACTTTTAATCCAAAGCTCGGCTGGAGAAGCTGCTGTTTTCAATTTGTATTATCTTTTTTTCACATTTTAATCCTCTTAGATCCCATTTCTGCTGGGTTAGTGAACCCACTAATCAGGTAAGCAGTCAGCAGCAGCCAGTCCAATTATGAAGAAAAACCAGGCAAAGATGGGTCAGGGCACCAGGGGGTTCGATGCTGCCACAAAACCCACCCTGGGGCACATGGATCCTCATCACAGAAACACGGAGATACCCCCTGAGGGTGGAAGCCAGGGGCTGCTCATCCCCAGGTGAGAGTCCCTCTGCCCCCCTCCTGGCTTGGTTTCCTCAACATCCCTGCCACTTCACAGGTGGCAGCATGACAAAGTCCTACTTGTTCTTCAAGGCTCAACTCAAATGTGTTCCCCTCTGGAGCCTCTTGGAAGGGGCGAGGCTGAGTTTTGGAACGACCTTAAAGGGAATGAGGTTGAGTTCCAGCTTCGCCGTGTGCAGCCTTTGTGGCTTGGAGGGGAGTGAAACACGTGTAAGCCTCAGTTTCCTCTTTATTGTCAACTTCATAAGGTTGTTGTGAGTATGGAAAAGTGAGGACCGAGGATAATTTTGAGCACATGTGAAATGCTCAGTATATGTAGCATATGTGGCTGAAGTGCCTTCCAGAATCCTCAGCAGGTGGAGTTGGTTTTCCTCTGAGCTTCCATAGCACCCTTTTTTCCCACTTTCAAGTGACTTACCACACTGTGCTATGAGTACTTTTCCATTCCTGTTTCCCCACCTGGCTTGACTGACTGTCTGTTCCTTGGTGGCAGACTCTATAACACTTATTGCAAGTCTTTCTTATGAAGTCATTATTGAATTAAGAGGTGAATAAATAAATAATAAGGCAATCTTGTGGCTTGGGAGGTTTTGAAGGGATGAGAAGAGTTTCTGGCACATAGTAGGTGCTAAGTAAACATTTGCTTAGTTAACTAATTAATCAGTTGATTTACAAGCAGGAAGGACCATTAGGTTGATGGGGTAAATTGAGCCCTTGTTGTGGCAGAGTTATCCAAGGAGGTGAGAATGAGAGTGAAGTAGAATCTAAGGACCTAGGCCAAATTAAGGTGAAGGAAAATAGGCACCAGAAGGAAGGAGTCATTTCCCTTAGCAGTACTCACCTCTCCTTCCATCTCTTGCTGTGGTCCTCATCATGCCACATGATGTGTTCTGTGCATGGGCAGTATTTCCCCAAATCCTACCATGTTCTTGCATCCAAGCTCACCCCCTTATTTTGTTCAGCCTTTACCTGCTCTTCAGCCCAGCTTCTCTCTTCCTTGTCTGAACTGTCTTTTCATTATATTGTGACTTACGTTTTAATAGTCAACTTTTCCCACAGGGAGATTGTGCAATGCTTCACTCACTGTGTTGGTAATATCTAGAATCCATTGCTTATTTGGTGGTCTAACTGTAGACCTTATAGCCAATCAGCCCCTGTAATAAAGAACCGGTGATTCTTCAAATGACAGATTTTTTTTCTTGCCATTTGAATACAGCTGTATACATATCCTGGTGCCTGCTGTAGACTCAGTTTTATGGTTCAGAGGTATCCTGACTTTGATACGAATAGTTAAATGGTCACAAAGTGAAGACTATCTCTTCTTTCTATTCTTCACTACAGGTGAATTTAACTTGGAGCTGTAGATGCTATAGTCATAGCACGGCTAGAATGCTTGGGTAGGAGGGCTGGCGTACTACTGTCCGTGGTGCTGAAACAGCGTGTGTTTTTGTTGTTGTTTCCCTCCTAACTGCAGGACATTGGGAGACTCCTCTTGAACTTTTTCCTAAAGAGCATTCCACTATCGGACCTTATTATTATTATTATATTTTAATTTCTAATAGGTTAAAAATATGAAATTATTTGCTATCACGAAATGGTTTACTCTTACCAAATGGTTTACACTCATGAGATTATTTACATCCCCCTCCATTGTGCATCCTTCATCTTCTCTTCAGACAGCCCTGGAAAGAAGTAGAGGAAAGACCCAGACACAATTCTCTCTGAAACACATAACTCTGGTCCTATCTGGTGCATCAGGTGTTTGGGGAGGGTACAGGTTGCCTCCAGGTGAAACCCATAATCAGAGAGACTTGTAATACAGTTTGTATGCATGTGTGTGTGTGAGTGTATAACTTTTGTCATAATTCCAAAAATATTGTTTTGCCTCTTGGAGTGTGGAAGCATGTGAGTTACATCCACACTATTCTCCTTCAATGCTGTGTTTCTGTAGGTAGTTCTGTTTGTGAGGCTCTGATTAAGTGGGGTTAAGTTGGTGTCAGAGAAATGTACTTAATATTAACTCTTTAAATTTGTTTTAATTGACATTACTCACATTTTAATGAATTAGAAAACAAGTCTGGAGGCTTATAGGGGAGGAATGTCCTATGGTTTCTGTATTTTGTAGCTTTGCACACACAGGCAGGGTCTCAGCTTAACAAAAATTTATCAAGCACCTGCTTTTACTGTGTATTTTAAGCAAACATTTTATAGACACTTTTCTAAGAAGCTAATAGTTACTGGCAGGTGAGTACATATGAAGCAATAAGTTTAGTTGGTATGCTAGTTGAGTAATATAAGTATATATGAGGAATAGATAAAATTTAAAGAAGGGAGTGTTTAGTTCTTTTCAGAAAGACAAGCCTCCTCAGAAGATGTTTTGAAGGAGAATCAGCAGTGCTCAAGCCAGATGAGACATAGTGGGGCAAGTATTTATGGATGAAATAACAACACTCATAAGTGCCTCGAGGTAGATGATGACTCCAGACAGTCCTAGAAAGGAGCAGAGACCCAGGTGCAGTGCTTTCTGAGTCACATAACTCGGGGCATAAATGGCACAGTAACTGCGTGGAAAGGGTATAGGTTACCACCGGGTGAAACCCATAATCAGCAGAGCTGTCAGCCTCTGGTGCCCAATCAGTGCTGATTGAGCAAATGGAGACATACACAATTCATTACCTGAGATTTCTTCAGTCATAAGGAACCAAGTATGGCATTGGGAAGGTGTGGGAAACCCAAATTTACCCACAAGTTATGACACTTCAAAATAACTTCTGTAGTTAAACTCGGAAATTCCACTTCCCAAACCACACTATTTAATGACTTAAAATTTCAAGAATACATGCTATTTTTAAATAAGGTACAATATCTGCCTTTTTAGCCCATAATGAAAACACGGGTTATGAAATTTTACCTTACAGAGCATTATGGGGATTTTAAATGTTCCATTCCCCTTTTTAAATGTAAAGATGTTTTACTTTATCTGTAGAATTGATTTCATGAAAATCATAGCATTGTTATCTAAGGTCATTTTTAGGCATTGGATGCCTCTCTTTGATAGTTTTAGAGATGCTGATTCTTTTACAAGCTCTTGAAAATCCACATTCTCACATACACACTGTATCTGTCATCAAGTGTTACAAAAATGCTCTGTAACAAACAACTCCCAAACCTAGCAGTTTTATATAACAAGGATTTCCATGGCTGATTATATGTGTTTTTTCTAGAAATAGTTATCATATTTCTAGTTATGCTAGTCCAGGACAGTTATCCTAGCCTCGAATGGCTCTCTTGCTTGTTGGGGGATCAGGGACAGCCTCACCCACAATAAGTGGTGAAATATGACTTCAGTCAATTCATCTTCTATCAGTCCAGTTGGGCATGTGCTTATAACAAAGGCTGAGGAGTAAGAAAAAAGCAAAAATTAGCAAGCACTTTTTCAAACCTCTGCTTGTATGACAAATTCTGATGCATGAAGCAGAGCAAGTCACATAGCTGAAGAAACCTTGGCCATTTATAAGAGGAGTTCAAAAAACACATTGCAAAGGGCATAAATCCAGGAAGGATTAATATTTGAGGCCATTCAATGCTCTCTCCGAGTTTCAGGGAACTGAGCAACTCCTAAGTTTATTCATGGAACTTAGTTCTGTGGGTACCAGCAGACTTCAGAGTTTATGTTCCACTCTTCTGTGAACAATATATTGAACTAGGGCATGGCAGATATGCAAAAAATATTACAATAATTAGTAATTTTTGCAGAAGAGTATAAAAATTCATATGAGAAAAAATAATACAAAGGACAAAAATGGAAACCAAAAAGAAATAAGAAAATATCTTAAAAAGAAAAGAAAAGTCAGAGTAATAAATCCAAACATATTCATAGTAAGAAAAAAAGTAAATAAACTAAATTTATCCATAGAAAGAGAGAGAGAGAAGGGATCTGGGTTAAATAAAAGAAAATATAAAAAGAAAACTTCAGTTATAGATAGTTATATTATAACTATATAGTTATAATATCACTTCACTTATAATATAGTTAAAAGAGTATAAGGTATTTTCCAAAACTGTGGAAAATATATATCAGATAAAAATAAAATGTATTTGTATAGAACTATTAATATATGCTAAAAATTAATATGAAAGGTAATTCACAGGACAGGGATACATTTTACATAAATAAAGTACAGTATAATAAGTGTAAACTTTTATGCAGATAACAACACAGTGCAAAAATATAAAGCAAAACTTTAAGAAATGCAAAGAAAAAATCATGGTAGGTGATGTTAACAATTTTCAGAACTAGAAATAAAGATAAACATGAAAAGGGAAGATCTGACTAACAACATGCTGACTCAAGCACAGAGATTATATAATGTTTATATACATGCACATATACACGGATATACACACACAGTCACACACATAGATATATAAATATTCAACAAATTAATTTTGGTACATTGAATATGTACACAAAATAAATTTGGCCCTAGGGTTCTTGGGCACACACATGCACACCCACACACACATATATATTCAATGCATCAAAATAAATTATGTCAAAACACTTATTGAATCTTCTCAATATTTTGAATATGTAATGAGTAATAAAGGAAACCTCCAAAATTTTTAAAAAGCATGTAAATTACAGACTTTATTCACTGACCGTAGTGGCCATACTACTCAGCTAAAAAGTATACAGCCAAATTATCTTCAAAGTAATTTTATTGTCTCTCCAATGAAACCAATTTATCTGAAGACAAAAAATGTATTATAATTCTGTATTCCCTGATTTCCTATTTTCAATCAAAACAGTGCTAAGGTTCTAAGTTGATGCTAAAATACTTCTTATTACAATGTTCAAATGTATGAATAGTAATGTTTGAGATTACTTTGTTTGCATGTTTTACATAGAGTGTGACCAAATATAGTTGTAGTCTTTTGGAGCTTATCTTAAAGCTGTAGGGACTTACTATGAAGGTGAGAAGCTTAGGCTCTGGCATTTGAGCCCTATGATTATTTTTCACTTGGCTAGGTTACCATACCCAGTTATTCAATCAAATGTGAATCTCAGTGTTGCTGTGAATGTGTTTGGTTAACATTTACAATGGCTTCACTTTAAATAAAGAGGAATACATTTTATAATGTGGGTGGGCCTTATCCAATCAGTTGAAGGCCTTACAAACAAGAGCTGAGGTTTCTTGGAGAAGAATAATGCCTTAGTTTCCAGCCTGCTCGTCTATCCTATGGGTTTTAGTCTTGCCAGTCCTCACCATTGCAAGAGCCAATTCCTCAAAATAAAGTGTTTGTGCGTGTGTGTGTGTGTGTATAGTATAGGTTCTGTCTCCCTGAAAAAAAACCTGTCAAGATACAGGTTCAATCCTCTTTCAGGTATCTCGCTTTCTAAACCTCTAGCTGGGCGTCAACACACTGAAGCAGAAACAGCATGGTCTTAGGTGTTGCATTTTCCTGGGTTTGCACACTGGTCACACTACCAACAAGCCACATGGTTACATACAAGTCACTTACATTTCCTGACGCTAGTTTCTGCATGAACAAATTGGAAATAATAATATTCCCCATAGATTTTTGAGCAAATAAGGAAAATTAACATAATGTATATGAAAGTGGTATTATGTTTGGGGTTCAAGAACTCTTTGTTTCTTAACCTTAAAATCTGCTCTGAGCTTGGCTTCAATATATACAACTCTTTGTATTGGGCTATTTGGAAAGTTAGGGCCTGAGATAAAAAGGACATCGCGTGGGAGGGCTGCTGCTTTACATTCATGCGATGCAAAATCTGAAATCTGGATAGTCATCATTCCGTGATATGGTAGGATTTGTTTTCAGCATATGGAATTAAAAGAAAGCATGTGTTGCAGCTAGTTTTCAGAATTCTCAAAAATGTTTTTCAAACAATGGAATGAAATTGCTCTTACAAAGTCACCACCATCTATGGAGCAATTAATATACATATTAAACATTTTCAATGTATATTTCATCACAAGGCAACATAAGTTGCCTGAAGCACTATGTTCATTTGCATTCACCAGGCTGGGATGTTTGGGGAAGCTGTGAAAGTCTATGTGATTGAGACTACTCTGAAATGTTTGGGAAATGTAGCTAAGTAGATGGAATGCAGGTCAACGAAATAGAGTCCTTTCTTCTCAGTACCTGGGAAAGAGGTAGCTTGATCTATGTAGGTAGGACCGCAGAGAGAAAAGATGGTCAAGTGAGAGATGAAAGTTTATTGTTTGTGTTTTGCTTTGATTTTGATTTCTGAGAAAAGTTTTCTGAAACTGCAAAGGGAGGGTCCAGCCATGATCAAGGAGCAGCAAAGCAGGTGAAACCTGGCTACACCATTGTTGGAAAAGCTCAGTGTCAGGCTATTCCAATAGCCACCTAACTCACAAAGAAGATATTCCTTCAACCCATTAAAGACCACTGTCATTCAAACCCCTACAGATGGCCTTGTGTCAAGTCACATGCAAATAACATGACGGGTGAAAATGCTGGGTGTGGGTTTAAGGAACTTGACATAAGATGGCAATGGTTTAGAGTTCAAATTCTACACCTACCCAATACCAGGTCACGACATGGGCCAGAGACATGGTCCTCAAGTCTTGGTTTCCTCAAATACAGCACAAGAACAATTATCTTAAGAGCAAATGGCAAAAGTGCTAAACTGTAATGCACGTACCATAAACAAAAGTGTCCCAGGGACAACTTGGAGGGAATTTAGAAAGCACAAGGGCACTATCTCCTGGGGAAACATACCATTCCTGAACTTATGGCTATTTTGCAGGTAGATTTTTAAATATGGGTTGGGAATGGACAGATGAATTTGGGAGACCTGGGACACAGAAGGCCATGCACTGAAGTATGGCATTTGGATTATACCTGGCATTTAGATTATACCTAGAAATTAGAAGTGACCTCTTCTGACGCTCAAGTTGGAGAAGGGAACTAATAGGAAGCGTGTGGGTCTGAGAAAGTGAGAGAAGACTGAATCATCACAGCCTTGAATGGTGGGCTGAATTCTTGGGCAGGATCACGGCCATGTATTGTATCATCTCTCCACTCCCTGTGTCTGTCAAGTTCCCTGTCCACTTTGGGGCCCAGGTGAACTGGGTACACCAGGAGAATGATTGGAGTGAATGCTGAAAAGCAACAAGCCTGGCTTTACTAGCAGGCGTGAAAGAGGAAGAGTCATTAACTACTTTGAAGAGCAAGCAGTGTGGGTGTGAAATTGAGCTTAGGAGGGTCCAGTATGAATGAGAAGCCATTCCTGCTGGGTGGAGGATACTGAGTCAAAATCACACTGCCATTCACTCAAGGATGGATTGGTTAAACTCTTCCCGTGCCCTGAAAACTATGGAAAGAGATTTTGTGCATCTCATCTTATGCTAAAATGTAGGTACTATTATTAGAATACACTCTTGAAAACTGACGATTAGCCCAGTCTTTAAAATCAATAGTAGGATTTCACCTTAAAACTCAGGATTTTTATGAGCTTTAAATGACTCAATCACACTGCACCTCAGTTTCTCCTTCTGTAAACCTGGAGTATTGGGTGGGGGTGGGAATCACTCATTTCAAAGCAAGGATTCAGGGAATTAGGTCTAGATCTATAACCTGCTGTGTCTTTCTTTCAGTCATTGATGATCACAAATCACCCTCAAACTCAGTGACTCAAAATGATATTGATGATTGTTCTCAATTCCATAAGGCAGTTGAGTGGCTCTTCAGGTCTCAGCTGTGCTTACTCAGGCATGGACTGTCAGCTGCAGGTTGGGGTCAGCCAGCTGTCAGCTGGTTTAGAATGGCTCAGCTAGGACAACTGGGGCATACTGGCTCTGTCTGATATACCTTATTCCTTAGCAGGCTGGCCTGGCCATGTTCTCAGGGCAATCGTACAGGAGGAAAGAGGAAGCAGAGGTAGGTAAGGGCATTTGAAAAATCTGGCCTTACTTCTAATGTTTTAACATCCCATGGTCAAAATATGTCCTAAAGTTTAAGTCCAGGAATGAGTTCACTCATGGAGAGAGAGTACTGCAAAGTTATACAGCAAAGGGCATTCTTTCTTGAGGTAGAGAAGCAGCATGATCAGTCTACCACAGTCACATTGAGTGAATTTCTTTCCCCACCCCACCCTCCCTTGCCCTCTACCCTCAGGACAGTGTTCCAGGTCCTAGTTTCCCATTATGGAGAATGCATCATGTGAAAAGGGCTCTAAACATATGAGTTTTTCTGATGATTGTAGCTACAATAAACAGTTTATTTACTCTTTTACTCCCCACATCTTTGTCTTGGAAGATAGCATTCAAATTGAAATTATACTTGCCAAAATCTTCTGAGTAACAGGAAATGTAGAAAATAAAAGGGATTCTATGACCTGATATAACCAAGCCAAGGCCCTGGGTATGACTGTGTTTGTGTCAGAATGTATGGCTCTGAGCTTGTTGGGGGCTTGCGTTTGAGCCCCCTCTGTGTGTATGTGTGTGCACGTCATATGCCACACATTACTGATCCCTTTTATCTCTCCCTTTATGTGAGTGGTTATAATTCAATGGCCATTGCAATGCAGCTGTCAGCACCATCATCTGATGAACGAAGCCATATTTTGCAGCTGTATGATGTAACCAGAACACAATATTTGCTTATGTATGAACCCACACCCCTCTTTTGACCATAGCAACTAGGCACTATTTACAAAATTAAAAACATAAATTGCACAACCAACTATAGTGAGTTGCACTGAATAAGTCCGTGGCTGGTGCCAGAAATATGTTGTAACTGACTAATAGTAATGAATCAAGCCACTCTGAAGGAAAACTGAGCAGTTGCAGAGTTTGGAATTTCTGTCATATAAGTGTTTATTTGCTTCATCAGAGCTTGGGAGTTCTGGGAGGGTCTGGTCATCTTGAGTTTCAATCTAGGAGACAGACCTCAGTCTTGGATCATCAGAGCCACTTACAGGGACACTGCATTCATGGAATTAGAAATGGCTGAGACTCTGATAGCAGGCAGATCCGAGTGATATTTCAGCATTTCAGTAACTATCACTTGGAACTATTTGAGTTCCAGGTGTCAAAAGGGGATAAAGATTTGTACCCAATAGTGAACATGAGATCATGCTTAATTCTAGTGTCTTCTAGACAAAAGCTTTGCTTACCCACTAAAGATGTATTTTCTGAGCACCATGTGTTAGACACTACCCCATATTTCTTTCTAAGCCATTTGCCTCACCTACGTCCAATTATAGAAGCTGCAAAGCCTTATAATCACATTTCCATCTACTCTTGCTGCTAGAAGGAGCTGATCAACCAATTATAAAGAATAAAATATAAAAGGAAGTCTATTCAATGGTTCCCAGGAAAGAGAATTCTCTCTTGATACAAGTAGAGAGATTCATGAGGAGAGCTCTTCATCATCACCCAGGTCATCTTTTGCTTTCTATCTTGGACTGCACTCATGTGAAGATATGATACTTAGAGCTGTTGTAGCCATCTTAGAACCATGAGGCAACAAGCCTAGCCATAAGGGAGCCCATCATGCTGAACATGGTAGAGATAGGGATGAAACATACTGGGTTTCTGGTGATCTCACTGAGCTGGCAAACCGAAATTGGAACAACCTACCTGAGAATTTTCTGATAAAGAGAAAATTATTTCTGGCTTAACCCACTGCTTATTACCTACAGACAATGACATTACTAACCAATGTAATCTACTGTGTCATAGGTAGTTTATCAGGCTCATGGCATTAAGCAAGGCCTTCACATTCTCTGCCATCATGGGAGCTCCAGGCCCTTGGAGATGCAGATGCTGTAGAGAATGGGCAAAAGTTTGAGGTAAGATAGGTATGTCTTCAAGCAAGGTCTTGTGATCTATGGTAATTATTTTGAACTTTATCCCCAGTAAAACAGGAACACACTGAAGCATTTTAAGCAGACCAGCAGCTTGATTTGATATTCTATGGAAAGTCAGATGGTTTTCCACAGAAAACACTGTGGCATTTAAACTCCAAGCAGAAAATAAATAAGGCATCCTGTCTATAACTACACAGGAAAAGGGCAAGGGCCTCTTGGAGGACCTCCTATAAGATGCCAGATACAGAGAGCTGCAGCAACATGCATTAAACCCCAGCACGGCACTAGACAGACTGAGGGCATCTGCAAGCATCTATAGAAGCAGAATCAACATTTACAGACTACAAGAGAGCTAGAGTGATCCCCAGTAAACACTATCTCTGATGAGTCATCAAAGTCAAAATCAACAGTGATAACTCATATTGATAGCATGTATCTTTGATAAGATATTATGAGAATGGCATTCTATCTCTATGCCTCCTGCCCTAAGTCACAACCCTAGTGTAATCATGAGAAAAACATCAGACGAATCCTACCTGGGGACATTCTGCAAGATATCTGACCAGTAATTATCAAAACTGTCAAGGTCATCAAAGATAAGGAAAGTCAAAGAAACTGTCACAGCCAAGAGGTACTTAAACAGATATGATGATGGAGTAAAATGTGGTATCTTGGATGTTATCCTGAAACATGAAAAAGACATTAGGAAAATATTAGGAAATTTTAATTAAATATAGAGTTTAGGTAACAATAGTACATCAATATTGGCTCATTAACTGTAGTAAATTTACTTTACTGATGCAAAATGTTAATAATAGAAAAAATCAGGTGTGAGTCATACAAGAACTCTCCGTACTATCTTTGCAACAATTCTGTAAAATTAAGGTTGTCTTAACGTAAACATTTAATTTATTTTTTTTTAAAAAGCAGTGTGAGCAACTAGACAAAAGAGGAAATTGTAAAGTAATTATTGAGTTTTTGTCAGAATTTATACAATCCAGAAGATGATGGAATGGCATTTTTAAATTCTGAAAGAAAAAGTAAACCAACCTAAAATTCCATATTCATAAAAAATACTCTTCAAAAGTGAAGGTGAAATAAAGACAGAAGGATAAATATCCCTATCAATGGAACAGAATAGGCAAACCAGAAATAAATATACACATATTTCATCAATTGATTTTCAGCAAAGATCCTGGGGGAAAAAGGATAGCTTTTTCAACAAATGGTGCTCAAACAACTTTAAAATTTAGGATAAGGGGTGGAAACTTGATGTTTTTCTCATATCAAAAGCAAAATTAAATTGCATCAGATCATATAAGTCAATGTAAACTACAAAACTATAAAACTTCTAGAAAGCATAACAAAAGTATTTGCAAACAAAAAAGGCAAAGAATTCACTGATAGGATACAAAAAGCACAGGCAATAAAATTTAAAATTAATCATTTTAAAACCCTTCTGTCTGAAAGAAATTATTAGGAAAATAAAAAGGTAAGGTACACTCTGAGGGAAAATATTTACGATACATATATCCGACAAAAGAGTAGTATGCAGACAATAACAAGAACATAACACCTAAATTATGATAAAGCAACCAACTTGCTTCAAAAATGGGTACAAGTTTTGAGCAGATAGTTCATAAGAGAAACTATATCACATATAGAGATCTAACATGCACATGAAAAGAAAACAACGTTAATCATCAGGGACATGCAAATTAAAACTACAAGGAGATATCACAGAGCACACACTAGAATGGATGAAATGTAAAAGAGACGATGCCAAATGGTGGGGACATGGAACAACTGGAGTGCTCATAGACTGAGAAAACATTTTGTAAGTTTCTTACAATGTTAAACACACACTTAGGTGCAGATCCTTTTTCCAATTTATGCAAGAGAAGTGAAAACATTAGTCTACTCAAAGACTTTTTCAATACATTTATAACATTATTGTGAATCAGTCAAAACCCAGAAATAATTCATGTGTCCATCAACCAGTGAATGAATAAATTGTGATATAGCCATACAAGAATATTACTCAGTAATAAAAAGTAACAAAATACTGATACATGAAGCTTTAGATAAGGATAAGGATATGTATCCTTTGTTCACGTATCCTTTGGATAAGTATGAACCCTGGAAAAGTTTCAAACCTTAGAAAAGGCTTTGGATAAGGATAAAGATATGTATCCTATGTTCATGTATCCTTTGGATAAGGATACATGAGCCTTAGAAAAGTTTCCTTCCAGTGGCAGGAATTGGACCTGTGTCTGCCTAAGGCAGAATGAGTCAATTGAAAAGAAGTATGAGAGAATTTTGGAGTGGTAAAAATGTTCTTATTATTATAGTGGTGGTTACATTGGTTTATTTTTTTCTCAAGCCTCACTAAATTGTGCTTAAAATAAATGCATTTTTAAATGTAAATTATACCTCAATAAAGTAATTCAATATTATATTGGGTCCAGCTTGTGGAGGTCCTTGCACATCAGAATATAACCTCTGTGATCACGGAACAGTTTTCTTTATTGCTGTTTATTGAGAACCTTGAGTAGTGTCTGCCACACGTGAGATTCTGAGTGCATGTTTGTCGAATGCACAGATGAGTGAATGAGTTGCTGAAGGGATATCAGGGAAGGGATTTTGAGCTCTTGCTGTAAAATCATTCCCATTTTTCTCTTTTGTGAAGTGACATCATCAGATTGTGTTTTCAATATAGGGCAGGATGACTGTGTGGCAGGTGGATCTTAGAGGCTGTATGTAGTTTGGGTGCATCAGTGAAACTGATAAGAGAACACAGGTGCTGTCTGCCCCTGGGTAGCACCATGCTGTTTTATTCTTTGAAAAGGACTCACAGAAATATAGGCTTTTGTCCCAACAGAAGGAAAAATGAGAATGGTCTCATATGTCCTGCCAGGATACTTCCTAAAACTGATTGAAAGATGAGAAGATTGCAATGTGGGAAGAAAAGGAATAGGAAACATGTTCCTTCAAATTCTAAGTGAACTGTTAACATGATCTTCTCCTTCCCCTTGGATCTTGAGTAATGTGGTCAGAAGGTTGATGACTCTGGAGAAACATGACCCTTAAGGAGGAAGTGCTCTCTCTCTCTCTCTCTCTCTCTCTCTCTCTCTCTCTCTCTCTCTCTCTCTCTCTCTCTCTCTCCGCCCCCTTCTCCCTCTCTCTCTCTGGCTGATTACACTGAACACTGTTATTAGAACTTTCTTTCCATATGCAAATTCAAAACTTTGGGCACCTCAGCTTCACCTTTAAGAGAAACGGTGTTATTGCCTTCATAACTGGAAGTGGCAAATCAGAAGTCAGGGACAAGGCACATTGACAATGATTGATGCCCAAGACTTTCTCCTGATTCGCTGATTAAGCTCATCAATCTATATGCAGAAGATGTGTCCAAGGCAAATGGAGGCAACCAGCCTTAACGGATCTGGCTGTCAGAACAAAAAGGAAAAGGAGACTCTCAGCTTGGTGGTGCACAGAAAATACAGGGGAAAAGTAAGGTTCACTGGGAGAATGTTTACCTTCAAGTAAGAGAAGCCCTAGGGACAAACGGTGCCCCCCAGGAGGAGCTCTGAGTGTCCTTGCTGAAGAATTAGAGAAGTGAGGAATGAATGATCTCCTAGAGAATCCAAAAGATTTGCTAAGTTTCTTCTTGGGAAACCGGAAGATCTCCAGGGAGTTCAGGGATAGACTCTTACCTTCCTTGTTTGCTGATTAAGTCCTTCTCAGCGTCTTAACTATAAACCAAGACTCATCTTCTGAAAGCAGCTTTTGTGAACATAGTTTCTCTCAGTCCTGCTACCTTCATCATCTAAAAGGCTGGGTTAGGAAACCCTTCTTTATACCTGCGCTGGTTCCTGTCCCTCCCTTTCCGACAGCACTGTTCCCGTTGCATTGGGGTTTTCTGTTCTTTGGTTTGTCTCTTAGATGTTGGGCTTTTTGAGGATAAGGACCTTGTTTTGCCCATGGCCCTATTGTGACTATTAAAGTGACTCCCATGACACGGGTTCTTGTTGCCATTTGGTGTCTTTCAGAGGCTTCTCTGTAGTTAAAGGCTATGAATAGGTCTTGTTGATGGATCGTTCTTAGATACTTCTCCAGCCTCCATTCCTGCTGCCCCCACCATGTTTGTTTCCGAAGGTTGCTGTAACCAATGATCACAAACTGGGTGGCTTAAACCAACAGATATTTATTCTCTCATAGTTCTGAATGCTGCATGTTGGAAATCAAAGTGTCACCAGGGCCTCGCTCTCTCTGAAGGCTCTAGGAGAGAACCTTTCCTTGCCTCTTCCATCTTCTGGTGGCTCCAGGCATGCCTTGGCTTGTGGCTTCGTCTCTCCCATCCTGCCTTCACACAGTGTTTTCTTCTTTGTGACAGTGTCTTCCTTTTTTTCTAAGTACAACTTGTTATTGGATTTAGGGTCCACCCTAATCTAAAATGACCTCATTTCATGATCCATACCTTAATTAAATTTGTAAAGGTGTTTATTCCAAATATGGTTACATTCTGAGGTTCTCAGTGGACATATTTTTTCAGGAGTCCACCGTTCAACCCACTACTTTCCCTTATCAGCAGACTAAGATGGTTCCATCCTTCTCAGCCACGTGGTTCAGTCAGCATGGAGCCCAGTTGTGAGCTCACATGAGTTTAAGACAACCTGCATGTTCTATCCTTTGGCCAACATAATTAGTCCAGACCAGAGAGGGTCACATGACACTGTTCAGGCCAAGCAGTGGCAATGAGAGATAATTCCAATTGATCTTTACGGGAAGCAGATTATTTTGTTTCAATTCAAAACGTGGAGGAAAACCTGTAGCCCTGGAAGTTTCTATCAGCTGTATTGGACTATGAAGAGGGAACCTACAGAAGAATGGACCCAGGAGGCGAGGCTAGAGATGGAGGGGAGAGAAGGGGAGGAGAGAAGAGAGAAGGGAAATGGAACAAGAGAGAATAAGAAAGCCAAGTCCTGGCCACATCATTCGTTGTGGTCTGGGATAAAAGCTCATTTGATTTGTAACTAAACAGGTTACCAGGGTTACTCAACCAATAAACAAACTGTCTTTTTGTGTTAACCCACTTCAAGTTAAGTGTTTCGTCACTTGCAGTTCAAGAATCCTAATTTATACAACCTTTTGGGGGAAGAGTTAGCTCAAGGTATGGACTGTTGCAGAAGGTTACAATGCAATTGACTAGGTCTGCACATTCACTTTATCTTCTTTTATAACATTGGTCACAGACTTTATTTTTAAAATTAATGCCAACAATTTTAAGTGAGTTGCAAATCCTTGGAGTGGTGCTATTAATAACTTACATTCATTTCTCTTTCATTTATTTCTGTGTTTGTTCCACAATCAGTTCCACAGACTCTGGAGGCATTTTTAAAGTCTCACATCATTTGAAAAGTTTTTCCTGAAATAAGTGAAACTAACATCTAAGGCATTTCTACCATGTGCCTTGCAAGTGGCTGAATGTTTTTAATAGACAATCTCAGATCCTTTACAAAGCTACCTTGGGTATGAGGTGCAACTCTGCTCATTTCGGCAGGTGTGGGAACTGATGCTGAGAATAGTTCATTGATGTCCTAGCACCGATATCAAATAACGGTAGATATTTGATGGATCTAGAAAACCAGCTTAGGTTCATACCACCTCAAATCCTATCTGTAAATCAGCCATGGAGCCAATTAGCAAAGACATGCTCACAGTTCTCAGTGAGCTTAAAGATTAACTCTGACTGTTAACCAATATATATTATGCATATATTATGCAGTCTAATCCAATAAAAGAGCATTATCCCATAGATCATAAAATATGGTGTCTTGGCTTGGTGACAGATCCACAGTTGTGCTTCAAGCATCTTGAAATCACCTAAAGTTGTCTATACATTTTGTGGATGAATGCAAGTGTACATTTTTTAGGGAGACTATTTATAGCTTTCTGTACACTCTCTAAGTTTCTTTTGCCCCCAAATATTACAGATCAAGATAGTCTTCAAATGGTGGAGTTCAAGGTGATCTTTAGATAGTTGAATTTAATCAGAATCAAGATTGTGGTTAAGAAATGAATACCGGGGAACTTTCCTATACGTGCTAACATCTCACAGAAAGAGAAATTCAAGTGATCTGGAGAAGTTATTTAGGGATGGTGGTCATGGAAGACAGCAAGTGGAAGGAAGGCAGCTTGAGGGTGGAAATGTGAAAGGATTGTGGAGAGATTCATAGTGTGTGGATATTCTTGGAGTTCAGGATTAAACTTCCAGTTCAAGTGAAAAGAAAAGGAAGACTTTCAGTTGCTGAAATAGCAAATAATTCACTCGGGGAAGGGAGAGTGAGCTCTAGAACCTTTATAATTTATAAAGGGCTAAATTTCTATTTTCCTTGTTGTCAGTCCAAAAGAACATTGGCTTGAACTAGAAAAAATATTTGGTAAATTAGGACGAATGAGTTAGTACTTTCTTTTTGTATGAAAATATGAATTTGTAAGAAATTGTCTTCATTCATTTTAATGCACAATTAACAAACATAAAAATCACCCTGATGCATTGCCATGTCTTTCTCCAAAGTATCTGTTCCCGGGGCCACCCCTCTTCATTACCACCGTGCACACATCCCTCAGGTCCTTGTCTGCTCACAGACGGGCTCTCAGAGCCTTCCAGTTGGTTTTCCCCCTTTCATTCCTCTACCAACTCAAGCCGAACTTGAAATCACAAGAGAATGCACAAGAGATTGCAACTTCCACAAAGACAAAAGAAATAGACTTCCATGATGCTTTGGTTTCTTTTCTTTCTTTCCTTTTTTTGAGACAAATTCTCACTCTGTTGCCCAGACTAGAGTGCGATGGCTCGATCTTGGCTCACTGCAACTTCTGCCTCCCAGGTTCAAATGATTCTCCCTGCCTCAGCCTCCTGAGTAGCTGGGATTACAGATGTCCCCCACCGCATCTGGCTTATTTTTGTATTTTTAGTAGAGATGGGGTTTTGCCATGTTAGCTAGGCTGGTCTTGAACTCCTCACCTCATGTGATCCTCCCACCTCGGCCTCCCAAAGTGCTCGGATTACAAGCGTAAGCCACAGCTCCCGGCCCAATGCTAGGGTTTCAGAATCTCCCCTCTGTGTTCTTCTTGCTATAAACAAGCCATTCCCTTACATAGAGTTCTGCAGTAGACATAGGTCTGTCTTCCAAAGAATCCTAAATCTTTGGCCTGGTTTACTGAGCCAGGTCTATCCTGGCTTCCCTATGATTTCTCCTCTATATGCTCCTAGGGGCACCCTCTGTGCCCTAACTGCTTCCCAGAAGGGTGGGGTAAGATGAAGCAGGATGCCACATATAAGGGACAGCACTTGGTTTCAGTAGGCAGTGGAGCTGTTGAAGCTGTTGATCTCTTCGTTGTCTTTTCTCAGAGCTCAGGGAAATACCTATGTAAATGACTCTTTGGTCTGGACTTTCGTTATTTTTATTTCAATTTCTATTCTAGCTATTTATTATTATTATTGCCGTTTTAGATATTTGTGGTTTACTTTATATTCTTTCTGTTACCTTTAGCAACTTCCACTGGCACATGTCAAAGAAATAATTACCTGTCCTGTGACTAATACACGAGGGCTGAGATTAAAAGGATATTCTTGCTGACAGTCTTTAAGCACTGTGCCTTTATATCTCTTTATATCTTCATGTCTTTACTGTGTCTTTACGTCTCTGCCGCATGAGGGCTGGTCATGTCTTTGAGGATTATAGCTAAAGTAGTAAGTAAGGAGAAAGCCCACGAGTGGACATTATAAAGAAAATATAAAGCACACAAGCACTTTTGTGAGCAGCTACTCTGCATTCAGTGTCAGATAAGTGTTATGTTTGATTGTCCTCACAACGCTACAGGGTCAATACCATTATTACACATATTTTATTGATGATGAGACAGAGGTTTAAAGATGGAGGGTTTGGAAGGGCAAAGCGAAAGAGAGACAAAAAGCAGAAGGTGGCTGAATCTGTCAGCCTTCATAGGGGCCACTTTAACTCAGCATCACAAACTTGGAACGCATCCCCTTAGTAATTCACCAGGCTACGTGCTGGCACTAAAGCAGTTTCCAACTGGCTTAACGCACTCTCTAACACACCAGTAAAATAGCACTTGGCCTCTCTCACCAGGTCTTAACTTTCTAGCTTCATGGCCAGTTCCCTGATTTACACTTACTGATTACCATGGGGCTCACCCTTTCTCTGACCTAATGGCCTGCCTAACGGCTATTCCACTGACAAAGGGATGTTCTGGGGCCTAGGGTTTACTAGGGAACTGATCTCAGATGTCAGGGCTGATTTATCAAGCTAAAAGGACTCCGTTAAAGTGGTAATAGGCCTCCTTTCTTATCTCCCCATTCCTCTGTCTCCACTCCAGGGCCCTTCCCCATCCTTCTGGTGCTGCTGAGTTAATCTTCCTTAACCACAGCTTTCTCTCTCTCTCTCTGTGTGTATGTGTGTGTGTGTGTGTGTGTGTGTGTGTGTGTGTGTATCTTCCTCTTCTCACTTTCTTTTCTTCAATTGGCTAACAAACTCTTTGCCTACTATTCAAATCAGTCTTAGAATTCTGATGACCTGCTCAATCAGAATTCTGTTAATTCCACTTCTTTTCAAGGCTTGCCTGGTTCATTATCATCTAAACTGTTCTGTCCATTAGGATGGCCACTATTTAAATTAACAAAAATTACATAGAGTGTAATACTATTCCTTAGTACTATTCCTTAATACTCCATTTCTTAATTGCACCAGCCATGTTTCAAGGGCTTGATGGCCACACATGACTAGTGGCTACCATATTGGACAATGAAAAACAGAAAATTTCTCATTCAAGAAAGTTTCGCTGGGTTGTGCTGTCCTAAATCATCTTTCCAAACCATAGGAACCTTCCAAATAGAGTTCAGAGTGATCTTCAGCACGTACGGGTTAAGTTTCGGTTTGTTCGCCATGGCAGGGAAGTTTTTCTGTTGGTTTACAAACTACTTTTCTAAGTTGCATTTGAGTTAAAATGACTGACTTTGGAGGGTGCTGGTTTGGGGACACCATGGGAGCTGGGGGCATTTAATATGTGCATCTCTCACTCTATGGTGCCCACAGCTGCCTCTGACATCTCTTACATTTATTTTCTCACCTGTGAGCCGGCTTCCAGAGATACTCTAAAACCTGGTCAAACTTTATTAGCTTAATACAGAGGAGGGGAAAACAATTTTGCATAGCGCAGTTTGACTTTGTTTTTCCTCTCTGATCTGCCATTTTTTCTTCCAGCCATCCACCTGCTCTTCCTGGTTTCTCTCTAATTTTTCTTTTTCTCAAATGAGCTCCTTCTGCACATACATTGTACATATTGTCCCAGAAGGTGGCAAGTTGTGTCCTCATGAAATTATACCTATTTTTAGAACTTATAGCTGTATGTTTTCACTTCCTATAATAACCATCTCTTCATTCATTTCTGCCTTTACTCATTGATTCATTCATTGATTCATTTGACAAATATTTTTGAGCATCTATGTGCCAGCCTTGTGGGTTTTCTGCATTTATGCATTCCCTGACCTTGTACTCCAGTAAAAAAAAAAATAATAGATACACTGAATACCAATATTAAAAACTAGCACAACTATTCAAGTGTGGTAAGTGCTAAGAATTAAGACAATGAGTTGATGATATAATAGGAGAACATATCCTGGTCAGGTGGTTGAGGTAGTGTCATCCTGGAGGCTGCTGGGAGTCAGGAGAGCATCTGGAAGGGGAGGGTGGGGAGACACAGAGCAAGCACTACGGACAGGGAAGCAACAGCTGTGTCAGGAGGGAGCACATATCTTTCAAAGAACTTGCAGAAGACCAGAGTGGCTACAAGGCACAGAGCAAGGACACAGATGAAGGAGCAAGCGACTCTAATGATATCACATGTAAACTAGGATGACCATAATATTTATCATTCCAACAGAAATACTTGAGATAACAAATACAGGTGCTATTAATGATTGTGCTGGGATAGCAGGCATAGACTGGGATTGTACTGGGCAAAATGGGGTGTGAAGTCATACCTCTTTACATGACTAGGGAGAAGAAGTCACTGGGTCATTTAAACCCTAGGAGTTGCATGCTCAGATTTGCATTAGAAAACAATCTCTCTGGTTCCAATGCATTGCTGGAATGGAGGACAGTAAGAACAAATGCAACAAAAAGATTGCCATGGGCCAGGCATGGTGGCTCATGCCTGTAATCCCAGCACTTTGGGAGGCCGAGGCAGGTGGATCACGAGGTCAAGAGATCGAGACCGTCCTGGTCAACATGGTGAAACCCCGTCTCTACTAAAAATATGCAAAAAATTAGCTGGGCATGGTGGCGCGTGCCTGTAATCCCAGCTACTCAGGAGGCTGAGGCAGGAGAATTGCCTGAACCCAGGAGGTGGAGGTTGCGGTGAGCCAAGATCGCGCCATTGCACTCCAGCCTGGGTAACAGGAGTGAAACTCCGTCTCAAAAAAAAAGACTGCCACTCAGGGAGGTGCGGAGGAGTCAGGAGGTAGTTAAGAGGTGGAATGGAAAATCTACACCTTTGGAGTCTGACATGTGGGGGACTAGGGGAAGAGGTGTATCCAGGAGACCTCTGTGGGAGGCGTTGGGAGCAGATGGGCAATGCTGGGGGCTGGCCAAGAGAGTGGTGAATGGTGGATGTTTGGGATGTCAATGACACTGGCACCTTGACCTGAATACCTATGGCTTCTTGCAGCTTCCTCATTCGCCCCCCAACCTGTGTCTTCAACACCAGATTTTCTGACTAGTTACCATAGCTTCCACTACCTTCCACATATACAGTTACTATTTGTGAGGTATTTTAAAAAATGAAACTCATATTGGATACATTTAATAGAATGCACATCTGTCAAACAAAATTTATTTAAAGAGAAAAATCAATAGTAAGTCAATAGAAGCAAAGCTGTTTTTCTCCTAGACAAACAGTTCAATGGCATGGAAGTGGGCAAAATTAGCATTCTAGCGATAGCATCTTGAATTATAGAGTGCTGAGCAGCTCATCCCATGGAACCTTGTAATTTAGAGTTCTTTCTTTTTCAGCATTGTATTTGGTCCTGGCTTCTAGTTTTCTTTTATTCGGAATTAGTCATCAGATTGACTGTCTTTCCTGGCATTGTTTACAAGGGCTCCAGCTCCTAGCATGAAGCAGATTCATGCAGCACACTGTATTTGGGTCTTAAATCAATCACAGACTGAGAAAGTGCACATCATTCCAAGCAGCTCATTTAATAGTTTATCAAGAAAATGTAATTAGGATTTTCTGAAAACAAGTTTCTACATAATCAGGGGAAATGGCCACAATCGATTTGTAAGATTGGTTGCGGGTAGAACTTCTGGGCCAAGACCGCAAACTTCTGGATCATCATCAATTCTACAACCCTCTTCTACTGACTTGCACGTAGCTGAGCATGATTTTTCAAACAGGCAAAGAAAAAAGGATAGGTGATAAACAAACAAAAAGACTTGCTTTAATAGTCCCCCTCGTTAAAAATAAATTTATAAAGCAATCTCTTTTTCTTTTTATTTTTTGAGACAGAATTTTACTCTTTTTGCCCAGGCTGGAGTGCAATGGTGTGGTCTTGGCTCACTGCAACCTCCAACTCCCAGGTTCAAGTGATTCTCCTGTCTCAGCCTCCCGAGTAGCTGGGATTACAGGTGTAAGCCGTAACACCCAGCTAATTTTGTATTTTTAGCAGAGATGGTGTTCACCATCTTGGCCAGGCTGGCCTCAAACTCCTGACCTCAACTGATCTGCCCACCTTCGCCTCCCAAAGTGCTGGGATTACGGGTGTGAGCCACCACATCTGGCCTATAAAGCAATCTTATTTTGAGACCTACTTTGTGTAATTGGCTGGGTGGAGACCTGACTGAAGGATATTAGGATGAATAAAGTTATACAACTGTCCTCCAGTGGGGCACATTCTAAAAGGAGAAGTAAGAGTAATGCCAAGATAAAATGTACAGTGAGAAAACCAGGGAGAGAAAGATTCAGTCTAACAAGCAGCACTTGGAAAAGTCAAATGAAGGAATTGCCCTTATTTAAGCTTCATCTTCAGGAAATAAAGTATGAATGTGTTACCAGTGGAGGGCTGTCCATGTTCTTGGCATTTTAAACAAAGAATTGGACAAAAGAATGAAGCAACAAAAGCATAGATTTATTGAAATGAAAGTAACACTCCACAATTAAAGTTGGAGCAGGCTGGAGCAAGTGGCTCAGAAGTGCTGGTTACCGAATTTTCAGGGGTTTAAATACCCTCTACAAGTTTTCCATTTGTTACTTGGTTACACCTTATGCAAATGAAAGAGTGGCCTGTGACTAGTCTGATTGGTTATGGGAGGTGACCAATCAGAGGCTGAGCTGAAATTACAAAATTACACCCTATGAAAATGTCTGATTGGTTGTAGGAGGAAAAAATCAGAGGCTGCAGTGAAGTTACAAAGTTACAGCCCTATGCAAATGAAGACTATGCCCCTGACCAGTCTGACTGGTTGCAGGAGGAGACCAATCAAAGATACTTTTCATTTCTCATCTGCCACACAGAAAGTGAGGAATTGCAAAGGGACTAGTCACGATTCTTTTGCTACTCGGGCCTGGAAAGTTGGGGTTTTCCTTTTTATGTAGTTCTAGGAAGTGAGTGTGAATTGGCCTTAGGTTTCCGGCCTCCAGACCCTATTGTCCTGCCTCAAGTGCTGTGTCTAGGTCAGAAAGGATACACTTCTGTGTGTGTGATATGCTTTGTTTTTGTGTCCCCACCCAAATCTCATCTTGTAGCTCCCATAATTCCCACATGTTGTGGGAGGGACCAGGCGGGAAATGATTGAATCATGGAGGTGGGTCTTCCCCATGCTGTTCTCATGATACTGAACAGGTCTCAGGAGATCTGATGGTTTTAAAAACATGAGTTCCTCTGCACGCATTCTCTTTGCCTGCTGCCATCCACATAAGATGTGACTTGCTCTTCCTTGCCTTCTGCCATGATTGTGAGGCCTCCTCAGTCACGTGGAACTGTAAGTCTAATAAACCTCTTTCTTTTGTAAATTGCCCAGCCTTGGGTATGTCTCTATCAGTAGTGTGAAAATGAACTAATACAGTGTGCAGATGGAGCACAGAGACGCATCAAGATTCACGCTCACTTTTCTCTGGGCACATAGTACACCCTCAGGTAGGTGCCTGCCCTCTGTGCAGTTAGGGTAACTACAGGACTGGTGCCAGCCAGAGGAATGTGAGCAAAAATGATAGGTGCTGCTTCACATGTTTGACCTATAAAGACCACCTACTTTTTCCTCACTCTCTGCGTCAAGGGATGGTAAATGAAAACTCCCAGAAAAATCTAATCCACTGGTCATTTTTGTGTGACCCAAAGGGCTAAGAATGGTTTTTACATTTTTAAACAGTTGAAGAAAGATTTAAGAAAGAATATTTGGTGACATGAGAAAATTATATAAAATTCAAATTTTAGTGTTCATAAATAAAGTTTTGTTGATGCATAGCCACGCTCATTCATTCATGTATTGCCTATGGCTGCATTCATGCTTTAGTGGTGGGGTTGGGTTGTTTCCACAAAGAACATATGGCCCCAGAGACAGAAATATTTCACTTGATCCTTCATAATAACTGTTTGTCAACTCCTGTTCTAGAGAAATGGAGAGGGCTTGGCACTGCAGGTGGAATGGCCATTTGGGGAAGGGTAGGCTTCTAGGAATATAACATTGGCAGTGGGTTTGGTATTAGCCAAAGACATCTATTTGTTGAGTTAAGGCAAGGAGATTGTGGGGTTTATCTCGGTACCTTAAATCATGCATCTTGGGTTGTGGGAGTGGTAGAAGGAATAAGAAACAAACAGAAACTGTGTCTTAAGAGTTTGGACTCTGAATAAGCAAATTTTAATTTGTGCTGAACCCACTGCCTGAATGGAATTTCATATAGGACGTATTACCTGTGCCTTAGTAGAGGAGATTTTGTATCTTTAAGATGTAGTCAATCTGTTTCCTGAAGTCAGCAGAATAACATTAGTGCTACCATCACCGCCACCAAGAAAAAGACAACATTAGAAAGCGAAGCATCCTAATATAAATAGTTTTAGAAAAATAAGCGGGGCTAGACTCAGTGCTTTATACTGAAGGCTATTCAGTTGACTGCTTTTATTTCAGCCGCGTCTCTGAAATAACCTAAATGTCTAAAAATAGGGAAATGATTAGATAAAGTGTGTTATGTCTGAAGTACTTTTGTTTTCATTGGTCCCTTCCTCCATAAAACCTATATATCTGATGACTTCATTGGTATGATGTATTATGTATTAAAATGTTTCTTCCATCTAATAGCTCATTTTCTCTTGAATTTTAGAATAGATTAAACCATTTTCATGGGCCCTTAAAAATCTTATGGGCCCTACATACTGTGTCTGCTGCATCTGATGGGGAAGTTGGCTGTGGTTAAAAAAGAATCCTTTTTGTTTCTTAAATACTCATTACAAGTAAATATGTCAAATTGTATATGTTAGGCTTTCAATGATGGCATTTTAGGTCAGTATTATCTTATGTGTCATTTTTTATATTTTCAAAAACATCAATACTCATATTACGATTAAGAAAAAAAATAGACACAAGCTTTCTAAGATGCAGGTTGAATTTTTGATTTCCCTCCTCTGCTTTCTTCAGTAGGTTTCTGTTTCCTATAGCTGTGTTTCTTTATGTGTACAACCAGGGCTTTTGTGCCAAAATGCTTAGCAGACAAGTCAAAAACATAGATTTCCGAATGGTTGCAAAATCCTAATCCATCAAAGGGCTAGGGCCCAAAAGCCTGCATTTCAGATCCAATGCACATAAAGTGAACACACTCCTTGGCAGTTCTTACACATAAGAAATTTGAAAAACCACTAGCCTTGGGACTAAGCCCCAAGTTCATTTGATTTCAAATGAGGTATTTCAGGCAGGGTGTGGTGGCTCACGCCTGTAATCCCAGCACTTTGGGAGGCCGAGGCGGGTGGATCACGAGGTCAGGAGATCGAGACCATCCTGGTCAACATGGTGAAACCCCATCTCTACTAAAAATATAAAAAATTAGCTGGGCATGGTGGCGCGTGCCTGTAATCCCAGCTGCTCAGGAGGCTGAGGCAGGAGAATTGCCTGAACCCAGGAGGCGGAGGTTGCGGTGAGCCGAGATCGCACCATTGCACTCCAGCCTGGGTAACAAGAGCGAAACTCTGTCTCAGAAAGAAAAAAAAAAAAGAGGTACTTCAAAAACCAGCCTGTGTCTACTCCCACAGCCTCAATTCTGCATTCTCCTAATACTCATCTTCATCCAGCCCCTTATCCTGATGCCTTTTCTGTCTTTCACCTTCATCAAGCAACCAAGATGGAAATAATCAAGACTTTGCCCAAAGGCAACGCATTTTTAAAAGACAGTGCAAGGTCTGTAGGGTGGCTCACGCCTGTAATCCCAGCAATTTGGGAGGCTCAGATAGACCCAGGAGTTTGATACCAGCCTGGGCAACATAGTGAGACCCCATCTATACAAAAACTTAAAAATATTAGCCAATCATGATGGCATGTGCCTGTAGTTCCAGCTACTCAAGAAGCTGAGGCAAGGGAGTTGCTTGAGCCCAGTACCTCAAGGCTGCAGTGAGCTATGATTTAGACAGTGGCCTGTAGCCTGGGTAACAGAACAAGACCCTGTCTCTAAATAAATACGTAAGGAAAGAAAGAAAGAAAGAAAGAAAGAAAGAAAGAAAGAAAGAAAGAAAGAAAGAGAGAGAGAGAGAGAGAGAGAAAGAAAGAAAGAAAGAAAGAAAGAAAGAAAGAAATAAAGAAATGAGAATACACATATTTGAAAACATTGGATTTAAAATATTTAAAACATTTAGTCCTTTGCTACATCCTTGTCACTGGTTCCCCTGCTTTAAACTCATCATAGGAATTGGAGTCTGATTCTTAGAGCTCCTCTGTGCAACAGCAAAGAGATACTCCTTCCCTATTTCTTGGTGTTTTTTCATTTATCCCATCTAGCGTTCCTGTTATTTGCCTCAGAGGGATGCACACACGCGGGCATACCCATACCTATCTTTGTCACACTTCTGTGCTTTTGATACCCCTCTTTCTACCTGGAATGCTGCTACTTAATTAACCAGTCCCAACTAGAGTATCCTATTCTTTTGGGCCACTGATGTATAGGGCTTTGTCACCGCATGGCTACAATTATTTTATACTCATTATGCCTTTGTTTTCACATAGGTTTGTCATTTCCAAAGAAATGCCTAAAAGGAAGGTAATTGTAGGAATAAAGGCAATGTAAACAAAAGTCTGAGGCTTGCTCTGTATCAGCGGGGGAGGTTGACAGCACAAGAGATGGATTGAAGACAAGTTAGCCCTGAATGAGGGCTTTCTCCTTGTGTACTGCAAAGGCGAGGAGAACTGAACAGTGGCACCTTGTCCCTGTGTCATTATTGTTGTCTGAGGCTGATCGATGAGTCACCTGACATCACATGTGGGAAACCCAGGTATGGTGGAAGGAGCAGTGGACCCCAATCTCAGAAGACCTTGGTTGGAATCATGTCCTGGCTCTTTCAGTCCTCCAGACCTCCGTTTCTTCATCTGATGAATGGAAATAAGGATACCAGCTTTGCCCATCTCACTGAGTTTCCCTGAGGGACTTGTGACATGGTGTTTTTTTTTTTAATTTGCTCTATTGAACTTTATGGTCTAAGCCAGACATTTGGAAAATATAGGTGTCCCATGCTGAGTGTCACAGTGTTAGAGAGCAAGGGACACATGCTCTTAGGGAGTAGGTACTTTATGAATAGGGGCCAGAGGGGCCAGATTTACTATAGACCAAATAAGATATTGACCAGCAAACTATAAATTCTCCTTCAAGCTGAAGACTCTCGATGTTCCCTAGATAAACATTCAGGTACATTTCCTGCTTAGCATGTCTTGGACCCAGGACTGAATCTACTTTACACATCAACAAAGTCAAGTCTGCTTTTTTTCTTTTCTTTCTTTCTAATTTCTCTTGTTCTTTCCTCCTTCCCTTTCTTCCATTTTTACAGACATTTTAGTTTGAAATAATTTTAGACTCATATAGGAGTAGCGAAAAATAGCATAGAGAGTTTCTGAATACCCTTCATCATATAGGATTGCAAAAAATAGCATAGAGAGTTCTGAATGCCCTTCATTCAGTTATCCCTGAGGATGACATCTTATGTAATCAAAGTCCAATTGTCAGAGCTGGGAATTTGACAAGGGTATAATACTGTATAAACTACAGAGCTTATTTATATTTTTCAAGGTTTTGCATGCACTTATTTATTTATTTTTGGTGTTTGGTTCTATAAGATTTTATTCCATCTGTAGTTTCTTATTTGTGATGTAGCCACCATCACAAATAAGATAGAGAACTGCCCTACTCCTCCCAAAGAAACTCCCTTGTGCTATCTCATCATTCATACTTTTAAAGATATTATTTTAGCTCAATTTAGTTAATTTTAGTTAATTTAGTGACATCTTTACCCAAAAAAGCCTTTCCTAATCATAGAGCACATTTCTGAGGATCTTGGTGCTGTAGTGAAAATCAGTAGTTGAGTCAGGACAAACACTACTGCATGCAACATACATACTTTTCCAGTGCCAAATCTGAGTCAGATCAATTTAATTACCTAACAAAGGTAGTTGTTATGGCAACGATGCAACTAATCTATCTCAGCAAATACTCAGTATACCTGACTTGTTGCTAGGCAACAACCAATACCTTGCATGGCAGATGATGACAAATTTCATCAGAAGCAGATGTTGCTATCAGGTCATAAATTAGTCCTGTGGTCAAGAAAAAGTTTCCCAGAGAACATCACTGAGATATTAAAATTGGCATTCCTGAAGACCAGCCATAGCGCCGATACTCAGAAACAGCCAAAACCAAATTTATCCTGGTTTATAGGCTAAAATCTTAGCAAAGTACTTATTATGAAAATTAGGATGAGGATTTGAATAATCTAGTGTGCTCTACTTGAAATGATATAGTTATTTTTAATTTGTACAGGTCTGTCCAATTTCTCTGGGAAAAATTCTCTCTCTTTCTTTTTGTAAGGACAAAATACACATTTATAAAGATATAATTCATTTTTGGAGAATAAATCGAGGTAGGCAGAATCACTGGGAGTAATGCAAATAGAACTGTGTTATTCCACAATTCAACATCTTTGAAGAGCCGCCTCTACCTCCTCTCTCTCCTGCAGCATTCTTTTCATCAAGATAGTCCACAGCACAATTTAAAATTTTACTTACTTTCATTTGAGGTCACCAATTAATTGTTTCCCAGGTTGCTAAGTAAGAGACCTGTCTCTTATGGTCTGCCTCTTTAAACCATAAATAGAAACTCTGTATTCAAATGAGCTCCAAAGGAAATACGAGTAGAGGTGCCATGCGGGTGGGCTGAGGGTGCCATTACTGTCAGGGGCTGCCTGAACAGGTTAGCCAGGGTGTTGTCAGTGAACTGCCAAGAAGGTCACACTTTAGACCAATGTTTGCAAATGCAGAAGTGTTCAGGTGTCCAGCAGGTAAAGTGCAAGGGTGATGTAGCCATAGGCAGGCTGGTGAGGGAGAGTGGGTCCTGGAGAGCAGGTTACACCAAAAGGCATTTGAGTATGAATATCTTTTTTCAGCAACACTCAGCACTGGCTCTCATTTGCTTCTCATAGAACTGCTGAAGTGGGCCTGTTCTCTGGCTGGGTCGACCCCAGGTAGAGACACAGAGTTTGACTCATGTGAAAGCTGCATTTTGTAGCCTGCGGTCACATGGCACCGTGGAGGACACACAGGGCTCAGTCCCTGAAGAGGATAGAGATTGTTTCTGATGCTTTTAGGTGCGTGGCCATCGGTGAATCACTTCATTTGGGCTCTGGTTCCCCATCTGTTACAGGAGGTGAAATTCAGGAAGTTCTTCCCAATCCTTGGGACTAACTGTGTGGTTCCAATTAAGCACCTTGTATTCCTGGTCATGAGAAGTTCAATGGGAGAGTTTGAGGAAGATGTCACCTGAGCCAGTCTATTCCCACTTCCCACCACTGGCAGGAAGGAGAACTTGGGAGACCTCACGAGTTGAGAGCATTGGCAAGGATATCTATGGAAAAGGCAGTGATAATCATGAAGAGGCTAATGCTAAATAACTACTCCCCCGGTAAGCTTCGTGAGAGCTGTCTTTCTTCATAGAACTCTGCCTAGAAGTTCAAATCTGTCTCCCTGATTCAGAAAGTGAGCAGACTAGACAGTAGTGTAATTAAGTAAGAGAAAGAAGGGGGAAGAATGTGGAGGAAGAGGAGAGGAGAATAAAAAGAGAAAGGGGGGAGGAAGAGAAGGAGAAAAAGAAGAAAAAGAGGAAGAGAGGGCGGGAAGGAAGGAAGGAAAGGAGAAAAAGGAAAGGTGGGAAAGAAGAAGGAAGGGTAGAAAGAAAGGGAGAGAGAAAAAATGGATGGAAATTTATTCCTTGGGAGTATAATTCAGACATATATGTAACATATATCAAAGCGTCCTTTTCTGTCAATATACCCTGTCGATTTGTCCAGTATTTCCTCATATATATATATGATTGTTTCTGCAGTGATTCCATGCCATCAACTATAAACTATCGCATAAGGGGAAGCTAATTTTGGAGGAGCAATTTTCTCAGAGCTGATTGCAGGAACAGCCATACAATGATTTCAACAGAGCACTTAGCACAGTGCTGAAAGGTCTGCACTTTAAGATTTACCCATCTCCTGCGTCCTGGCTGAATTTCGTGCATCCGATCACCCTCCAAATGAGACAGACTGAAATCTTACCTCCTGAAAAATGACCACGGATTAGGCGATGCCCAAGAGTTGGGGCCTGAAGCTGTCCTCTCACCCTCAGGTCCTCCCCTCTTGTGGCTGACCAATTTCTGAAGCAGGTGCTTGGATGCTAGAAAGCTGGTCTCACGTGGCCTCCTTCCATGTAAAAGGTGCCCCTGGCCAAATGATCTCACTTTCCTAATCTCTGGTTATTCCGTGTTTCTGATGGAAAATATTTGCAAGCCTGCTTTGTAAGCTGTTCTACAAATATATATTTGATGGTATTAGAAGTCCTAGTAGAAATAACTAGCAAGATATTTGGACATCTTGGACAAGTTGGATATTTGGACAAGTCCTGTGGCCTGAACTTTAGAAACAGAGAGAACGCGCATGTATGTGATTCAGGCACTAGAGTTCAGGCAAGATAATATAATTGCGAAAAATGTGTGTCCTGGGTTGTGACGGCCGGGGTTTAAAGGCCAGTCAATGAGAAAGATATTTAATTTCCCTAAACTTCCGTTTACTGTTAAGTAAACTGAGGAAGTGAACGGTGCTTCCTTTATAGCGTCAATGCAAGGGTTCAAGGCTGCAATCTGGATAAAATGCCTGACCACAGTTTCTACCCTAGAAATGTTGGCCATTATTATTGCTAATATCATTAGGCCCTCCTGACAATAATCTCACAAGTTTCGCACTTTCCCGATTTTACCAGATGAGAAACATGAGGCCCACAGAGGTGACACAGCTGGCCTAGTGTCACTTCCCTGATAAGGGCGGGCAGGGGATGCAACCCAGGCGGCTTCCAAAGCCCCCCTCCTCTTTGCAGCTTAATGAGGGCTTCGGTTCACGCTTCTCTCCCCTTGATTAGGTGTTAAATATTTACCATCTTGCCTTTCTTCCTCTCTACCCTCTTTAAAAACGGTTTAATTAAAATCATTCATTGAGCTCATGATAAAAATATGTAAATGTGATGATTTTTGTGAAATGAATCTATTGTTTCCCTTTCACTCCCAAGGGACTGTGGATAAGAAGGGTTGGATAGCCAGGTCTCCCACACATTTGAAAACACACTGTAGAACCGATTTCAAGGTCTGGTGGCCACAGGATACAGCAATTTACGTATGTGAAGCATAACTGTGTTTACAGGCATGGGGTGGGCGTGGAGGGAGAGCACTGCCTCAATATCCCAAGAGAAACAAGTGGAATGAGCTGGAGGAGGTAGAACTGAGGGGAAACTCATTTTTACTTCCTTGTATCTGCTCTGAGTAGCCCACCATCCTCCAGCTTGCTCACCAGAAGGCAGCCTGGTGACCTCTGCCTCCTCCTTCTCTGATGCCACAGATGGACAATCATGCCTACCCCATGTTCCTGCCTGGCAGCTGCACTCAGTAGAACTCATTGTGCTTCTTTTGTTCATCAGGAAAGTGCTCTGGAGTTCCAGATTTGCATTTACTACATATTTCCTTACTGAGAGTCAGTGGGCCAGGCTCTAGGATAAATGAGAACCCCCTTGCTTAAGGTTTCAAGAAACCTAGGAATGGCCACATCTACTCCAGAACGTTTAGCCTAACTCATGTCAGGGGAAGGACAGTCTCCTGCATCAGCACCTTTGACACATTTTCCTGATCCTTGCCCACCATAATAAAATGCATCTCCAAAGTTTACTCCTCAATCTAACCTGGCCAGATTAGGAGCTATTTTTAAATTTTGCTTTATTGTATGCTCCAGGATGTACACACAGGACATGCAGGTTTGTTGCACAGGTAAATGCGTGCTATGGTGGTTTGCTGCACCGATCAACCTGTCACTTAGGTATTAAGCCCCACATGCATTAGCTATTTATCCTGATAGGAGCTGCTTTTTAATGACCCCTTTTATCCAGAATTAGATAGGATTCGTTCCATAACAATAGCCCCCATCTCAATGACTTAGCACAGTGAATTTTACTTCTCACCCATAGCTTGGGAGTGCGCATTGGTCACTTGGTAGGGGGACTCTGCTTGTTTTTGTTATTAAAGAATCAACACCTCTTCCATCTGGTGACTCCAGCTTCCTTTACTTCTTAACAGGGAACCTGTGGGAAGTTTTGATGCACCAGAAAGTGGTGCAAATTTCTGCTCACGTTCCATAGCTCAGCCACATCGCTGTACTGTAACAGAGGTGGGCAAGTCCAGCCAAAGCTACCTCGCTGTGTTGGATGTGGTGGGAAGTGGAGTGCAACCTGGAGGTCTCAAACTCCTCAATCTTTTTGACATTTCTATTGGGATTTCTGTAATCTCACACCCTCTTCTCTCACCAAATCTTGGGGAGGTTGGAGGTTTAGCTTCTTTAGGTGGTGTTTGCACTACGCCCTCCTTTCCTCCAACTCCCCGACTTCCTCTCTATTGTACCAATGTTTTCCTTTTTTTTTGTTCTTTCTTATTCAGTATCTTACTTTGTTCTGGTAGTTATAACAAAATACTTTAGACTGAGTAACTTACAAATGGCAGAAATTTATTACTTGCAGTTTTGGAACCTGGGAAGTCCAAGGAGCCAGAAGTTTCCGTGTCTGGTGAGGACTCACTCTCTGTTTCAGAGATGGCACCGTGAAGACTGGCTACGTCCTCACGTGGTGGAAAGGGCACACAGGCTCCCGCAAGCCTCATTTATGAGGACATGAATCCTACTCACCAAGGTTCTACCCTCATGACCTAGTCACCTCCTAAAGGCCTCACCTCATAATACTTTTGTTTGGGACTTAGGTTTCATCATAAATTTTGGGTGTATACCACCATTCAGACCAGAGCAACTGGTCATTTATAAAATGGTTGAAAGTTCTATCTTGTAGCACTTTCTACCAAACTGCTCATAGTAAACTCCTTGGCTCAGGTCCTTCATGATCCTTCTTGATACAGAACAATACTATTTTTCTCTATAGGTTTATACAATCCTCTTATACACGAAAACATTTGCCTATTAAGAACACTGTTCTTCTCTAGACACACACAAAAAAGTGTAAATGTAAACTCAAAATGAGTCCTTTGATCTACGTGGTATCTGTCCTCTTTTGTGAATATGTCATTGATGTAATGGGGATGGGCACAGGGTAACCGGAAAAGGAATGGAAAGGAACTAATTGAATAACTCAAAATGTGATTGCTATTATGATACTTCTGCCAAAACAAAGGGATGAAGGGAAACTTTATATTTATGTGTGACATCAGTTCCCCATTCACCCCCAGACTCTGCAGCACAAGGTCCCAAGGAAATCCCAAAGGGTCCTGGAATAGTTAATGTTACGTGTCAACTTGCCTGGGCCATGGTTCCCAGATATTTGGTCTAACATTATTATGGGTGTTTCTGTGAGGGTGTTTTTAGATGACATTAATATTTACATAAGTAAAGCCTGGGTAAAGCAGATTGCTCTCTCTGATGTGGGAGGGTCTCACCCAATCAGTTGAGGGCCAGAATAGAACCAAAGACCGACCTCCCCTGAACAAGAGAGAATTCTTCCAGCAGACGACCTTCATCTACACCACCAGCTCCCCAGGTCTCTGGCCTGATGGATTTCAGACCTGCCAACATCCATAATCACATGAGCCAAAATCCTTAAAACAATCTCTTTCTCTCTTTCTCTCATATCTATATATACGCACATATACATATGTGTGAGTGTACAGGATGTACATGTATGTATACAGGTGTGTAAGTATACACATGTCCTATTGATTCTTCCTCAGGAGAACCCCAGCTAACACAGATATCAAGGGAAAGAGGATTTTATCTGTCCATTCTCACACTGCTATAAAGGACTGCCCAGGAATGGGTAATTAATAAAGGCAAGAAGTTTAATTGAATCACAGTTCCACATGGCTGGGGAGGCCTCAGGAAACTTCTAATCATGGTGGAAGGGGAAGCAAACACGTCCTTCACATAGTGGCAGGAAGGAGAAGTGCGGAGCTAAAGGGGCAAAAGCCACTTATAAAACCATCGGATCCGTTCACTATCATGAAAACAGCAGCGTGAGGCAACCGCCCCCATGATTCAATTACCTCCCATGGGGTCCCTCTCACAACACATGGGGATTGTGGGAACTACAATTCAGTATGAGATTTGGGTAGGGACACAGCCAAACTGTATCAAGGATCCATCTGGAATCCCTCTTAGTATTCTCCATCTTCTACTTGTTGCTGTAATTTCCTCCCATCTAAACATAAGGCTCTTTCCTCTAGAACACTGGGCCATGGGAGCCAATATAACTAGCTCAGTCCACACATAGTCCGTCACTAGATGAGACTACCATTCTACCAGTAGACTTTGAGTAAAGCAGATTACCTCTCCACAGGATGAGATTAACATTTTATCAATAGACTTTGAGTAAAGCAGTCAGTTGAAGACTTTATTGAGAAAACAGACAGGTCCCTGGAAAAAAAGAGAAAATTCTGCCTCTAGACTGTCTTCAGACTCCAGATAGAAGCATCAACTCTCCAGAGTCTCCAGCCTGCCTACCAGGCTGCCTTGCAGAATTTAGATGAGGCAGTGCCCAGAATCATGCCATCCACTTCCTTAAAATCTCTCTCTATCTCTGCCTCCCCCACTCCCTCTCCTTCTCTCTAAACACCTGGTAAGTTAGTAACTGTAAATACCCTCTTTTTCCCAGATGAGGAGATACAAGAACAAGGTTTTTGTCAGCTTGAGAATATAAACTTTTAGGAATGAAGATGAAATAGTTAAATGTCTACTTACATTTGTTTCATTAATTTATTTACACATACATATTTGAAATACCTGATAAATACAGCACTTACCGCAATACTGTGAATGAAATAAATCTTAAAAATATTATAAATTAAACATAGGCTGCTTGGAATTTACCAATCACTTTGTCAATTTGCATTTTATGTTTTTGATTTGTTTTGAATTTTACAAAATCAGAAAATTTTTAAAAGGTATCACATCAATAGTACTTACTTTAGTAATTTAGCTCAAGTATTATCCCCTTGAGAATTTCTAAGAAAAATGAATGTTTTCAGAATCTTATTTCTTAAGAAGCTTTCTTTACTCCTTTTAATTCTGAGCAATACAACATTTTGAATAATGAAAGCAATCATTTAAAAATATCGAGAATTCCTGATTTCTACTTATACCACCAAAATGACTTTCTGAAAGAAATTTTCCGTTTTAATAATTGTAGCTGAAACGGCTCTTCAGCTTTGGGAACTCTGTCATGCTTTAAGAGACTACTGACTTTACTTTTGGCTGTTTTGCAATAAGCCAAAGAACTTTGGAATAGTCAAACTAGATTCAAATATGAGCAAAGTATCTAAAAGGTTTGCCTAAACAATTTTTTTTTTTTTGCTTTGTACTAAACAATCGAGAAATTTTTCTAGATACCTAAAAACCCAAGTAGAGAGCAATTTCTTCTTTCTGAGGGATACTTTTGGGACATATATTTTATTTTTCCCAAATAATAGAATCCTTTGGGGAATAATACTATAATAATATAATCTTCTGGGGAACAAAGGATTTTCTGCCCAGAAGTGGAATGGGAGGAGAGACTGAGCCACTTCAGAACAACCTTCCTCCTTTTCTCCCACCCACTTCCTCAATCTACTAAACCTAATGTAGTGGAAATACAGGAGCAAGTTGTTTCAAATTATTGAGACATGACCTATCCTCAATTGAACAATGCAGCCCAATTGAAATATAATTTGAGATGCATACAAGTTTAAGTTGTTTAATAGCAGTTTAAAAAAGGTAAAAAGAATCAGCTTCAATGAATTTTAATAATGTATTTGTTCAACACAATGTATTATCATTCTAACACGCAATCAATATAAAAGATGTGAAGGAGATATTTCGTATTCATTTTTTTCCTAATAAGTCTTAAAAATCAGACGTGAGTTTTACATCTACATCACCTCTCTGTTTGGGCTCACCACATTTCAAAGCTCCCTGGGTATCTCTGGCTGGGGATTAACATACTGAACACTGCGGTTTTAGATGTAAGGTGTATATATACGTGCGTGCCTGTGTGTGTGTGTGTGTGAATGTGCATGTGTGTGTATATATACACATATATAAAAACATATGTATGTATACATATTTACATGTATACATATATATTTATACACGTATACATATTTATATACATATATGCATATATACATATATACTCATATACGTATGTGTACATATAAACATATACGTATCTATGTATGTATATATGTATATACATATAGATGCATATGTGTATATATATAGCTCTTCTTCTGTAACAAGGAACAAAATTTCTACAATTGCCAAGTGATTGAATACCCATTTTTAAGGGGTGAGTTGGAGAAATAAAATGTTTATTTCCAGGCAGTTCTGTTCCATGCATGTGGGTGTCACAAATAGACACTTTATCTATTTGAAGCCTACTCTTGACTGTTCTCTGCTGGGCTAGAGCAAGCTGGTCCTAGGTTCTCCAATTCTACAGTTTGCATCATTTTCTTTCTGCTGCTGTCCTGGGGTCAAGGTCCAAGGGTTGTGAAGAACTTTTTGCCTTGAAATCTGTTATTGTCCTATCTCTTAAAGGCATTAAACTTTAAATGAGAAAAAAAAACATAAGAGAATTCAAGTTTTCGCATATAGGAGATTCAAGAGGAAAGACTGCTCCACTTGCTGTTGACTATTTGAGGCAATATTAGTAGTGATCATAACAGTGGTGGTCATTCACTGGAAACCAGCTTCACATTTCACATTTCCAAGGTATTTATTTATTTTTTTGAGACGGAGTTTCGCTCTTGTTACCCAGGCTGGAGTGCAATGGCTCGATCTCGGCTCACCGCAACCTCCGCCTCCTGGGTTCAGGCAATTCTCCTGCCTCAGCCTCCTGAGCAGCTGGGATTACAGGCACGCGCCACCATGCCCAGCTAATTTTTGTATTTTTAGCAGAGACAGGATTTCACCATATTGACCAGGATGGTCTCGATCTGTTGACCTCATGATCCACCCGTCTTGGCCTCCCAAAGTGCTGGGATTACAGGCGTGAGCCACCGCGCCCGGCCATTTCCAAGGTATTTAAACATATGTCTCACTTTATTAACCCTCATAACAACACCGTGAGAGTAAGAATGCCTGTTCTATAGATGGTGAAATGGGCCTCCAGCGAAGGCATCTGTTCAAGAGCACAGACCCAGTAAGGAATAAAGATGTAAACACAAGCGATGTGCTTTTAGTTCACATTCAAACATCTGGTTCCAAAGCTCATGGTTTTGCACTGTTCAGACAACCTCTTCCAAGTACCCTTACCGAACTTTCATTTCTCATAGGACAATTGGCCTTGAAGTGAAAATACTAATGTTTGAATCCTGCCTGTTTTCATACCACATACTTTACAGTTCTGGGAAAACCGTGAATTTGACTTTTATTTCCTCTACTGCAAGATGGAATAAAAAAGTTACCCTCACAGGGGAACTCATGCAGCTTAGACATCAAAGCATGCTACGGCCAAGAAACCAAAAGTGATAATTGTTTATTAATAGTGGATATATGTCATGCTAAGGCCAAATGGTGATTATGTAGCTATTAAATGCCAAGTTTTCAAAGACTATTTAATATCTGGACTCTAGATGCAATGCTAAATATATTTTTTAAAACAGTGTAAAAAAACAATATACGCCATATGATCCTAACTTGGTAGTTCACAGATGCAAACATAAACACTTAGGAAAGGACAGAGTCTTGCCAGGAAACACATTTCTTGTGGTTATCTTACAGTCATAAATTACAAGTGCTGTTTTTTGGGGAATGCATTTCTTTATGTTCCAAAATTTCTATAATGATCATATATGAATGTCTCTCTCTTAATCAGGAAAAAATGTATTTTTAAGTGGAATTTCTAGTTCCCAGGAAAAGTTCACTTTTAATGAAGACCATTTGATTCATCAAATAAAGTTTTCTACCTCCTACACTTAATGAACTATTTTAAGTCTCCTCTTTTCTTAGACTCCCACTGTTCCTATTAATTCTAATACACTATCTGCCCTCATTATAACACCCCTGAGGGACTGTAGGAACAAGTGCATTCTCCAACAGGCATAAAGTGAGGTCATGGGGAAGTAAGGAGAATCTGTGACTTTTCATTCCCCTGTGGCGCGATCTCTAATTTTTCCTAAGTAAGACTTGTGAATGACCGTGTGTATATTATAAGAGTCCCAGATAAAGTTGATCTTTTATGGAATACTGATGTTCTGCTTTAGTTAGAAATGTCAGTACATCTCACAGAAAGTAATTTAAATGTCTAGCAAAACCCAAAGGCTCTTTAAAGGGGTGTGAACCCTGTCACTCTCCAGTACTAGAGATTGAGCAAGGAATCACAGAGACATGGATGTAACTCTTCGCCCTTCCACTGCAAAGATTTGAGTTAGTCACTGAACATCCTGGAGACTTAATGGCCTCATCTATATAAGGGAGCTGCACTTTCTCCTACCAAAGAAGTTGTTGTGCGGGTGAAATGGGGCATCTGCTGACTCTGTGTTAGCAAGGATACTTAAAAATGAGAATTTTTTCTTTTTCTTTGCTTTTTTTTTTTGAGACAGAGTCTTGCTCTGTCATTCAGGCTGGAGGGCAGTGTCACGATCTCAGCTCACTGCAGCCACCGCCTCCCAAGGTTCAAGCAATTTTCCTGCCTCAGCCTCCCGAGTAGCTGGGATTATAGGTGTGTGCCACCATGCCCAGCTAATTTTTGTATTTTTAGTAGAGACAGGGATTCACCATGTTGTTCATGCTGGTCTCAACCTCCTGACCTCGTGATCCACCCTCCCTGTCCTCCCAAAGTGCTGGGATTACACGCATGAGCCACCGTGCCTGGCCAAATCTTTGAATCTTTGCTTTTCAAATGCCAACAGGGTTCCCGATTTCTCCAAGACTACTAGGAAGCTGCTCCCAAATTCTCCAGTGAAAACTAATACCACTTGGCTAGAATTTGCACAAAATGTGAGTCCCTCTGTGTCTGTGGGAAGAATGGAGCAGAGTACGAAAGGATCGTGACGTCAAGAACAATAAGAGTGGAAGGACCAGGACAGCTGTTTGAGATCCTTTGTGGTTTGATTGTTCTGCCTATGAGAGACAAAGTGTGTATGTGTTGTGTGTGTTTCTGTTTGAGTGAATAATTGAGTTGAAAAAAGTGTATTCCTAAGGAGGTGATGACTGATGTATTTCTTGGTGTTTTTTTTTTTTATGGAGTCTTACTCTGTGGCCGAGGCTGGAGTGCAGTGATGCGATCTTGATCTTGACTTACTGTAACCTCGTTCTTCCAGGTTCAAGTGATCTCATGCCTCAGTCTCCCGAGTAGCTGGGACTACAGGTGCATGCCACCACACCCAGCTATGTTTTGTTTTTTTTTTGTATTTTAGTAGAGACAGTGTTTCACACTGTGCTATCCAGGCTGGTCTTGAACTCTTGAGCTCATGCAGTAGCCAGTCTCAACCTCCCAAAATGGTAGGATTATACAGGTGTGAACCACCGTGCCTGGCCTGCCTGATGTATTACTATTGGAATAGGCCATCAAGGAATGCGGAGGATGAACATTGGATTTCAAGTTAGAACCATGTGATTCTACGTCTCTCTCTACCATGCACAGGTCTCTATCATGGACCTGTGTTAAGGAATGTGATGTGGAGGATGAACCATGTGATTCTACGTCTCTCTCTACCATGCACAGGTCTCTATCATGGACCTGCGTTAAGTTACTTTAACTCTGCAAACCTTTCTTTTCTGGTGAGAAAAGATAAAGCCATCTGTCTCACAGGCTTGTGACAATAATACACTGAGAGCCAACACTGCAAAGAAAGCAAAGGGTTATGACTATTACATTCTAGTTAATGGATAGGCTCTCTAACTGATATGGCAAAAGGTGACATGTTACTTAAACATTCTTTGAAGTCGGACTAGAGTTTAAAAAGTGTCACCTTTCAAAAAGTGCTTGAATTTTTGAAAAATAATAGCATTTGCCCTTGGTATAATTATTTGAGTCACTAAAGTTGTTAGAATAAAGAAAGTGTCCTCACTGTGTTTTCTCATTTATGGTCATACTTAGAATTGTTCATGGTGATAAAATACAAAATCATGAAATAGATCAGGCTCAGAATCTTATCTGAGAGTCCCAGGGGCCTGTCTCTTGGGTGCATTCTAACTTCTCATTGGCAAGTGCAGGGCAGAGCAAACAGCAAGTCCAGATCTGTAGCTTCCCTTCAACTTTTTTTCTTAGGCGCTTGATCCTCCACTGCAGATGCCTAGAGGAAGATTTGCAAAAGAACTGAGAAATTCTTTTCGTGTCTTGAGAAAGTTTTTTTGGGGAGGTAGTAGGGGGGAGCTTTATAGGCCAACATGAAATAAAAAAAAAGTACTTTTATGAAAGCTATCCATCAAATGTCAAGGATAATAATCAATTTTCTGTCACAATGGACTGATAAAAGCTTTCAGTAATAATGTCATGGGGGGAAAAATTTGTGTTGGAACTCGAAATGCACAGCCCTGATATCAAACGAATTCATAAAAGCTCGATGCTGCTGTAGCCCTCGGAGGCATGACAAAATACAATTTCTCATCCACGGGATATAGAATAATTCTCCTTTTTTATTTTTACGCTGAGAAAAAGCAGAAGGAAATCTGAATTAAAAAAAATATTACACAATACTGCTTTTGCAGGTGAACATTAGTGATCATTTTGGCCGCTGATATCAGAAACGTTCTGGTGATTTCTCTCACATCATGCAAATGGCTGCATAATGCCTGCTCCTCTTGGAATGTACAATCAAATCAGCATTCTAATGCTACAAGCCGGTGATGAGCTTGGGAATAAATATGCAGGAGCGCATAAAAAAAATCAAGGCAATCAAGAGCAGCCAGCGTCCTCGCTCGGACTATAAATCTTTGTCTATTTCAATCGTAGGGCTGGCCGAATCAGTGTAAAATTCCAGCGGGGATGTCATCAATTTCTGTTAACCTCTCTATTCCTCTTTGTGTTGGCTCTGGGGTGATGGATTGGTTTTGTCACTTCTGCTCAGTTCACAGTATGTTAACACGGAAGGGTGCAGGCAGGTGATGAGGAAAGGTTATTGCTGTCCCAGCCTTGACCCTCATGTGCTCTCTTCTGTAGGATTCTGGGTACCTTTCTGTCCGGGGACATGGTATCTCCTTCTGGTTCCAGGATGCTCAGCTTGAAGACCACACGTGGGCTGGGCCGGTGTTGAATTGTAGGTCATCCTTTTGAAGTGGAAACAGAGTTATCTATACAGCTCCCAGAGGAACAACTTTCTTTTCTTTAGTTGTTACGGAAGGAAAGAGTTAGGAACCTGGGCTCCAAACAGGACAGAGCATTCTCTGTGTTAGCATGGGTACCTTAGAAATCAGGATCTTTGCTTTTCAAATGGCAATGTGGTTCCTGATTTCTCTAGGAGTACTAGGAAGCTCCTCCCCATTTCCCCAAATTCTCCAATGAAAACTAATACTACTTTGTTAGAATTTGCGCCGAGCATGAGAGACTTCTTGTCTGCGGAAAGACTGGAGCAGAGTGTGAAAGGATTGTGATGTCAAGAACAATGACAGTGGGGGACTAGGATCCAATGTTTGGGATCCATTGTGATTTGATTGCTCTGCCTATGAGTGTGCGTGTGTGTACGTGTGTGTGCATTTCCATTTGAATGAATAACTGAGTTGAAAAAATATATTCCTAAAAGTGGTGCCTAATGTATATCTATTGGTATAGGGTATCCCCAGAGATCCTGAGTCACTGATTGGTCCGGGGCACAGCCGTGTCTTTCCCTGCCTCACTTTCCAAACCATAAATGGCTGTTCCCAGCTGTCATGTTATAGTCCTCCGCAACAATTCTAACATTGTATTGTCTTCATTCCTCCTAGGGATGCATTTTAACACTTTACAAGATGTGGTCTGTGCACAGTATGTGACAATAAGCCTAGTGGCTGAGTCCATATTCTCACAGCACACACAGGTGCTTCTGAGTATTTATCCAAATGAGTTGAAATTAAAATCTTAAAGGGCTATTAGCACTCTGGTGTTTGTCACAGCACTATTTACAACAGACAAATATAAAGACAACCAAACTGCTTACTGATGAATGAATGGATAATACAAATGTGGTATATACATACAATGGAATAATATTCAGGCTTATAAAAGAAGGAAATTCTGCCATATGGGACAGCATAGATGAGCCTTAAGGACAATATACTAAGTGACATGAGCCAGTCAAAGGACAAACACTGCATGATTCCATGTATATGAAGTATCCACAATACTCAATAGGCTGAAAGAGTGTTTGCCAATGGCTAGTGGAAGGGAAGTGGGGAACTGCTAACCGAATTTCAGCTAAGTCAGAAGATTATGTTCCAGAGATCTGCTGCACGATGCAGTGCCTATGGTTAACTGTACTGTGCACTTAAAACTTTAAGAAGGTGGATCTCATGTTAAGTGTTATTACCATGATAGAATAAAATTTCAAAAAAAAAAAACCCATAAAAATAGGTTATAGAATGGGCTATTTTTGTTACAGTTGCCACTGTTATTAACACATAGTTTATACTATGAGTTATCCTGTCTAGTAACAACTAGCCAAAGGTGGCTACTTATGTTTTAAATTAATTAAAATTAGGTAAAATGTAAGAATTTAACTCTTTATTCTCACTAGCCAAATTTCAAGTGCTTACTACTCACCTGTGACCCAGGAGTATTGCATTAAACAGCATAGGCATTGAACATTTCCATCATCATAGAAAATCCTGTAGGACAGAATTGGCTTAGGTTGCATTAATCTAAGTGAGTTTATGCCTTTCAAAGTAGTCACCAAGGGAAGCCAGATACTTATTTCAATAAGGTTGCCATTGTTGAAACATGGGAGCATAGTTATGCAGCTATTAATCAAAGATGAGGCATGCTCCTAAGGTAATGGCTTGCTTGGAAATTGACTAAAGGAATTCCAGAGAAGTTTCATGCTTGTTTTGAGTGATGGCAAAGTTATTGAAATAAACATGATAGAAAGAGCCTATGGATCTTTGCTTTAGGCTCATCTGGATTCCAGATACAAATCTGACACCTCCCTGGGTCTCAACTTTCTCATGCATGACAGAAGAAACAACATTTATTCCCTAAGTTCTTTTTTTTCCCTGAAATTTAAATAAGATAACACTGCAAAAACAAAAAACCCTCTAGAACAGAAGCTTAAAACCTATTTGTTCACATGAACTTAAAAATGATAGGCATGCTGTAATCCCAGCACTTTGGGAGGCCGAGACAGGTGGATCATGAGGTCAAGAGATCGAGACCATCCTGGTCAACATGGTGAAACCCCGTCTCTACTAAAAATACAAAAAATTAGCTGGGCATGGTGGCGCGTGCCTGTAGTCCCAGCTGCTCAGGAGGCTGAGGCAGGAGAATTGCCTGAACCCAGGAGGCAGAGGTTGCAGTGAGCCGAGATCACGCCATTGCACTCCAGCCTGGGTAACAAGAGTGAAACTCCGTCTCAAAAAAAAAAAAAAAAAAAAGGTGTAGGCAAAACAAGATCTTCAAAAAGGTTTATGAAACAGTACACAGTAAAAAGCATAAATGAAATGGTACTTTTAAAATCAATGGAACATAAAACCAAGCACAAAATACTCATTTTGGTGTGTGTGTGTGTGTGTGTGTGTGTGTGTGTGTGTGGGTGTTTTAAACTATTTTAGGGTGAGCTAGAGCAGGTGGGTGTCTGTCTCCTGGTTCACATTCACATCCCTTCTGCTGACCACCAAAGTTTTTCTGGGCTTCTAGGACCTCCATTTGGAAGCTTAACCTTCCATGAAATGGCAAATCAGCCATAACTTCTGCAGAGCATGCACTGGCAGGCTTTGCCCTCAATATAAGTCGGGGAACAGGATGCTGTCAGTGGAAAGTCATGTTCCAAGCCTGGGATCTCATGTAGGCATATTGGTTAGGGTGATCTATAACCCCTTCCTGTAGTATCTCTCACTTTTAATCAGAACGGGAAACCTATGTGTAAGGGTATGCTTTTGAGCAAAGTCTTCCGTTTTTATTGAGGGCTTTGATTCTTCACGCTGGTCCCTGCACTTGGAGTCTGTTCTGCACAGTAGCCACTCCTCATGGCCATCCTCAAAAAGATAGGAGACTACTCTAGACCCAAGAATATGACTGAGGCAGGAGCATCTTGCCAAGACTTGAAGCCCAGCAACCTACTGTTTCAGGCCATCAGAACATCTCCACCTCTGAACAATCTGCTCATGTTGTTTGTGTCTCGAGGCTATAGATCTTTGTCTTGTACATCATGCTAAGTGCTCTATAAACATCTGATAAATGGTTATTAAATGTAGATGAATATTACATGTTCACATTATCACACAACATATTGCCAATGTCAATGAGTCTAGTTTGCTTAACAAAATAGCAGCATTATTTTATAGCTATATTTAAGACTCATCAATTAATTAATTAGCCAATTAGCTTGTTTGTTGGTGTATCAGTCTATTTTCATACTGCTATGAAGAAATACACAAGACTGGATAATTTATAAAGAAAAAGAGGTTTAATGTACTCACAGTTTCACATGGCTGGGGTGGCCTCACGATCATGGGAGAAGCAAAAGAGGAGGAAAAGCATGTCTTACATGGCAGCAGGCAAGAAAGCGTGTGAGGGGAACCACCCTTTATAAAATCCTCCAGTCTTGTGAGACTTATTCACTGTCATGAAAACAGCACTGGAAAGACTCACCCCCATGATTCAATTACCTCCCAGTGGGTTCCTCCCACTGGGTTCCTCTCATAACATGTGGGGATATGGGAGCTACAATTCAAGATAAGATTATTGTGGAGATACAGCCAAGCCATATCAGTTGGCACATTACCTTCTTCCAACACTTAAGGCCAGTAACCAGGTATATGGAATGAACATGATAAAAGAAAGTTAACAACGTAGAAGGAAGAAAAAAATCCTGTCGGTATTAATGCACATTAGACTCAATACATACCAATAAACAAAGATAAAAAATGTCTGTGAAATTGTATTGAATTTCCACTATGGGTTGAAGTATTTTGTTATAGTATTATTTCTAAACCTCAAAACAAACTGGTTTTTGTTTTTTTTCTGAGACAGAGTCTCACTCTGTCACCAGGTGCCAGGCTGGAGTGCAATGGTGTGATCTCAGCTCACTGCAACCTCCGCCTCCCATGTTCAAGCAATTCTCCTGCCTTAGCCTCCCAAGTAGCTGGGACTACAGGCACACACCACCATGTCCAGCTAATTTTTGTATTTTTTTAGTAGAGATAGGATTTCACCATGTTGGCCAGGATAGTCTCGATCTCTTGACCTGGTGATCTGCCTGCCTTGGCCTCCCAAAGTGCTGGGATTACAGGCATGAGCCACTGTGCCTGGCCCCAAATGGGTTTTTAAGTCAACTAATGCACAGAGAAACTAATTGATTTGTTCAAGGTCACTCAGTGAATACAGGATTCTGGATATTCAGGATCCCTTTCTACCACATGGGGCTACAACTATAAAATCCAGTTTGGTGAACATCAAAATGTAGAAAAATGGACAAATAACAAAGACTGGTGATTTCCATAATTTGGAAAAACTATTGTGTTTAGGCATGAACATAAGTATGTCAAACAAAGATCTGAAAAATAAAACCTTCAGCTGGAACCCACAGTCTGGCAGCCCAAGTGATATGGAGAACTTTACCCTAGGAAACATAGCAACTGTAGTTTAGAAACCCACCACTACTAACTCTATCTAGGGAGGCCCCATCATGTGGCAGTGAGACAGAGAGCCACTGAAACCAGATTACGTGCAGTGGAATCTCTGCTCTGCCATTGGCAAGCTCCATAACATTGAGCAAGCTATTTCCAGCCATCAAGGTCTTGATTGCCTCATCTCTAAAGTGAGGTCTTGTTACCCACTTGACAGGACTTCTATGGAAGTTAAATCTGTTAATTTACATGAAGCACTTAACACGGTGCTTCCTTGGACTACATCAATGGCACCTGCTCATATTTTTATAGTAACTGGTGCTCACAGTGCACTGTGGGGCACAGAGCTCCTCCACGTGCACGATTCCACCTGGTCCTGGGCTGCTTCAGTCAGATGTGGTACCAGAATCGCCACACTCATTTTGTTGATGAGCAAACTGCACGAAGATGATGCAATCTACCCTCATGACCACACAACCAGTGGGCTGCAAGTCTAGCTGGATTCAAACATACAGCATTTAGAAGAGAGTTAACATGTAAATTGAAATAAAAGATTAACATTGCTATGGAGACCAAATTAATCAGAAAACACTGTGGTCTCAGCTTCACTTTGAACCATGTATGTATCCATGTGGCAGTGTGTGTGTATAACGAGGATCTTGTTACACACATGTGCAGACACAAACACACACAAGTTTGCATGAGGTTGGATAACTACTTTTAAGGACTCAGAATAACCTGACCCTGAGGTGGTGGCAGTAGGAAGGTATAGGAAAGATTAGGTAATGGACAAAGGCAAGTGGGAAACACACCTATCCAAGCAGATGTTAAAATGTAAGTTCTGCTAGCACAGGAATGAACTGTTGAATTTACTGTGTTAAGAAAATATCCACTAGAATGCCTGATATGCTAGAAGCTTTTGTGATTAGTGGATAGAAGAATAATTAAAATATTGAATGGAGAAATGCAGGAAGCCAGCAGGAATATCATTCTAAATAGTCCAGTGGTTCTCTACAGAACCGTGAAAGAATCACTTGCAGAGCTCTTTATAAACTGTGGTGCCTGGACCTTATGATAGACCAACAGAATCAGAATCTCTGGGCACGGGGCTTGAGCAGAAACACTTTTGAGTTCCCCAAGAGAGTCTAGTGTCTAGCCAGGTTTGAGAACCATTTGATTTGATACCACTCTTTAATTTTACATATGGATCCATGTGCAGCAAGGGCTTGCTTAACGATACAATGCAAATGTGTGGTGTTGTGAAAGCAAGGAGTGTGTGTGTGTGTGTGTATACTGTGATTTATTGTGCTATTTTTTTTTTTTAATTTTTTATTGGATTATAGGTTTTGGGGTACATGAGCAGAGCATGCAATACAGTTGCGTAGGTACACACATGGCAGTGTGCTTTGCTTTGCTTCTCCCCTTCACCCACATTTGGCATTTCTCCCCAGGCTATCCCTCCCCACCTCCCCCTCCCACTGGCCCTCCCCTTTTCCCCCCAATAGACCCCAGTGTTTAGTACTCCCCTTTCTGTGTCCATGTGTTCTCATTTTTCATCACCCACCTATGAGTGAGAATATGCGGTGTTTCATTTTCTGTTCTTGTGTCAGTTTGCTGAGGATGATGTTCTCCAGATTCATCCATGTCCCTACAAATGACCCACTAATTCTTTTATGCATGCTTGTGAGTCTTTGACTTCTAAAAGTCATTCTCATTTGTCCACTTTCTATAAGTCTCCTTCCCCTATAAGCCTCTCTTCTAGGGTCTTCCCTTTTAGAAGTTTCTATTGACTTCTTGCACGTACAGGATGAATGACTTCCTCCACTTGGTGCTCCCACAATCCCTTGCATTTCCCAAAGCACATGGGTCCCAATGCATTGTGCTTATGAATTCTTACTCCTGTGTCCTCCACTATATGACGAGCTCATCAAGGAAAGGGAGGATGTCTCCTTTTTAGCTGCTGTTTCCAGGGCATGACACATAGGCTTAATAGATCATGAATTAATGTAAGCCAGTTGCTTTACATATATAACACTTATTTGTGTATGCATATTTGTGTGAGTGTATATCATTTGTGGATGATTTAGTTAAAGGATACATTTTCCTTGTACATATGATTAAATGTAAATGAGACAATTTAATTTAATTTGACAGAATCTATTGAGCACTTATTACATCTAAAACAGTTTGTAAAAACAGAAAATTAATGATAAGTAGGACACAGTCTCTGACCTTGCCAGAACTTTCAGGCTAATGGGTCAGGCTTACCTGTTGTAACAGTGCATTCTTCAGAGTGTGTTAAGTGTGGTGACAGACAGCAGATAAAGCTCTGAAGGAGCAAGATTAAGCCGAAAACACTTGGTTAAATACAGCATTAATTCAGTAGTCCTTCAACTCCCTTTGGAAGGAAGTTATGTCTTTGCTGGACCTTGATGAAAACTAGAGATACACTTGCCAGAACATTTGTAGATTCTGTGTGGATTTTTCCTGGACCCTTTGGCCACCACAGATATAGAATAAAATGTTGGGCCCTGGTCACTACCTCAATGTGGTTCAATGACACGAAGCTTTGAGCTTTCTGTGCCATCTACCGAGCCAGGGTTTTTCCCATTCAAGACAAATTAGCAACATAAGGACTAAATATGTTTATAGGTTTCTTACCTCCGCTTCGCAAGGGCTGAAAGGATTAAGAAGAAGGTTCATTCACTGCAGAGATGCCAGGCATGACAATACCCAACTGAATTTCCTCTGGATGTGGCTGTGGCTTGGTGCATGCAAAGAAAACCCTGGAGCACCACTGGCAAGGCCAGAGTTCAGCCACTACACTGTTCACTGAAAGAAACAAGAGCTCATCCTCATGATGGGTAGGATCACTTCCTGATTTGGGATTGGCATGTCAATGGACTCCTCATTGTGCTGAAACAAGGGTGCCATTTCTCCTATAATATCATTCACTATTTCCTGGGCTGAAACAACTGATGAGAAATTTCTGTTAACTACCTGCTGTATTATCTAATGCAGTGGTTTTCACACTTCGAGATCTCACTTGACAGACTTAAAAATTATTGAGGACTCAAGCTCAGGTAGGTTATACCTATTAATATTTACCATATTAGCAATGAAAACAAACATTTAGAATACATACGTATTTATTCGTTTACAAATAACAACAACATACCCATTACTTGATAATGAAAATAAGATATTTGTTTAAAAAAATGAAGTATTCTCAAAAGAACCTCTGAGAAAAATGACATTCTTTTTTACATTTTTGCAAATCTCTTTTAATGCCTAAGTTAGAAGACAGCTGGATTCTAACGTCTGCTTCTGTATTCAACCTGTCATGAGTTATTGTTTTGATTGAAGTGTATGAAGGAAATTGAGCCTCACATAGTTATGTAGTTGGATATAAGAGAAGCATTATAATAGCTTTTTCAGATACATAGGGATAGTCTTTAATACTACAACAAAATTCAACAAGTGGTAGCTTCTTAAAGGTTAAGTCGTAATATAAAATTTGAAACCATATCAATGAGCTTTTTATGCTCTGTTATACTAAAATTATACTGGTCTGTTTAAATGTAATTAATGATAGACTCATACATAATTTTGTAGTATCATATATCTGTCATTTGGAAAGTACACCATTGGTTCACGAAGTTATACAGGCCTTCTAAATGCTAACACGTTTCCTTATACATTACCAAACAAAAAATCACCTTCCTTAATCATTAAGATGATTTGCAGTGAGCTCCTCAGAAAAGTCTTGAGTATTGAGAAGTTGTCAGGGTTATGATAGTAGATATAAGGTTTTCAAAATTCTAATTTTAACTTGAAAGCTCTAATTTTATTATTGGCAACAAATACAATCGGTTGTTGTTTGTGGCTTTCAGAACCTGAAGGGGGGCATTTAAAGTGTCTTTAAGTCTTCTCATTAAGAGGCGTGTTCTTATGATTGATGAGACCATTGTATTTCTGGATGCAGCAGAAGGGCTTTGGGCATACGTCCCACTGTGTCAGTCAGAATACCATAAAAACTGTGCTAGAAAGAATAACGACCTCCAAAGGTATCCACAGTCTGATATCCAGAACCCGTGGATGTTACCTTAGATGGCAAAAGGGACTTTGCAGCTGTGATTAAATTAAGAACCTTGAGATGTGAAGATGATCCTGAGTTACCTGGATGGACCTAGTCCCATCACGTAGGTCCTTATAAATGGAGAACGTTTTGTGACTGTATTCAGAGCAGCGATGGAGACGTGACCACAAAAGGAAGACCCAGAGAGCGGCAGTGGTGCTGACTATCAAGATGGAAGAAGGAGATTATAAGCCAAGGAATGCAGGCAGCCTCAAAAGCTGGAAAAGACCAGGAGATGCACTCCCCAGCAGAGCTGCCGGGCAGGGAGGTCACCTTGCTGACACCTTGATTCAAAACACAAAGTGAGACCTTGTTAGATTTCTCACCTATAGAACTGTGAGATAAATAAGCGTGTGTTGTTTTAAGCCACTGTGGTCATTTGTGTGGCAGTGGCAGAAAATTAAGACAGACCTGTACTCCTTGGTTAAGATATAATAACATTCATAATATTTACTATTTTGTTAAAGTCATTTTAAAGTAAACCTGGCAGGAGAGATGACTATTAATGCATTTCGGGGCCACTGCCTTGATCAGGGCTAGGACCCCAGGAGTTTTGCCCACCAGTGCTTCGTGTCACCAGTGCAAATGTCCACACAGGGGAAAAGGCACATAACATCTGGGTATGATTATAAACATAGTTTTGGCTGGGTGTGGTGGCTCATGCTTATAAACTCAGCACTTTGAGAAGCTAAGGTGGGAGTATTGCTTGAGCTCAGGAGTTCAAAACCAGCCTGGGCAATACAGCAAGACTCTGCCTTGAAAAAAAATTAGCCAGGCATGGTAGTATATTCCTGTAGTCCCAGCTTCTTAGGAGGCTGAAGCAGGAGGATCCCTTAAGTCAAGGAAGTCCAGGCTGCAGTGAGCCATGATCACAGCACTGCATTCCAGCCTGGAGGACAAGGGGAGACCCTGTCTAAAAAAACTCTTTTGAGTTCATGGATCTTTGAAAATGTTTCAAGGACCTTAAGTGTGGTTCACATGAGATTTTGTTCTTACAACCATTTTTCATAGCTTCATCATAATTCCCCCCATCAGTCAAATTCAATTTATGAACTACCTAAAGAATAAACTAAACAGTTATGGGTATCAATAAGTAAGATGAGATGGAAATTTGGAGATCTTGAATTTTATCTTTTGAGAGCTCCTTCCATAATATTCAGATTGCTGGGAAACTTTCAATGCAACTTTGACTTTTAACACATCTGTAATCCATACATAAGCATTTTCAGTGTATTAATTTTGGTTTCTGTCGACCTAATATATCCCAGTATTTACCAATTTATATAAAGAAATAAATACATACATCCTCCCGTTTCAGTACCTGGTTCCATCCATTTCGATCAAAGTATTCACTTTCTCAGAGAATTAAAAGTGATGAAAATGATCAGGTTTTTCCACGTGGGAAAACTTTTTTGGGGATCAAATTCAAACCATCCAAGCTGTAATACATGGAGCTAAAAATGTACAATGTGGGCTTTCAGAACCTGAAGGTGTGCATTTAAAATGTTTTAAGTATTCTTATTAAGAGACATGTTCTTTTTGATTGATTGATTTAAAAAAAATCTACCAGTGAAGTAATTTAGCAATAGTTAAAAGTTAATGGCATAAAAGTGGTTGGACTGAGGACACCAAAACCCCCTCTGGGAGGAGATCCACTCAGCATCTGACCAATCCAACTCTATAGGATCAAAGTAGACACAACACATAGATCCTTCATTTCTGATTTCCAAAGCAAGGACTGAATGATTTACCTGAGGGGTAGAAACTATTTACTTTGAAATAACACTTAGAAATTGATGAGTTTGCTCCAAATACTGAATCTCTCTAATTGTGGTTCTTTTATATGGGTAGAATTTTTATTAATAACCTGATGTCTTCTAAAGTAGGTGTATCATGTAGACTGGCAAACCTTTTGTTTCCTAAGGACTCTTAGGGAGATGTGGGTATGGCAGTTTCAAGACAGGGTCAGAGAAAGTGCTGAAGTACTCTTCACAATGGAGGGTGGGCCAATTACGGTTTTCAAGGAGAAGATGCAAGTAAAAGGAAACAGCAACCATCAAGGCTGAGTAACGTGGGAGAGAAGGGGAGGAAAAAAGAAATCTTTTGATGATGTAGCAGAGAAGAGGAGAATTTGACAAATAGACATGTTTGATGTGGTTTTTTTAGTTTATTATTGGGTATGAAAGCTTCAGCAAAATCTACAGTTCTCATTAATGCCTTTGGTGCAAATGGATTCATTCTGGGGAACAGGAATAGATTTGTGAATTCTGCTTCAAAATTGGCGTGTGCAACCAAGAACAGCTGAGATTTGGATGGCATGCAAAAGAAGCCACAGGCAACCTATGTGAAGCACCTGCCGAGTTGGGTGCACAGGATAGATTTTCTGACTTGGAATGAACACAAGGGAGTAAATTCAGTTTTCATGAATAGAGGCAAGAGTTGGGACCAGAAGTAACCTGGTTTTGTGCCTAGGTTTGGGTGGGTCCAGGAACAGGTTTTACACAGCATGTAAGAGCTCCATCATGGTTAAATTCCTATGAGCAAAGGGAAAATGAGAGACAACATTTTTCTTTCTGTTCTCCTCCTGGATAAATAAGAACACAAGAATAATAATTCTATTTATTGAGTGTTTACTATCCACCAGCCCTAACCAGACATATTACAATCATTTTCTCTCACAGCAACTCTGTTTTGCAGATAAGGAAGATATGAACCTGAAACCATTTGTTAAGATCTCAAGACCAGTAATTGTTTCTAGTAAATATTTCTCCTACGATTCCTGGCATTTGACAATTGCACCCAAAACCCTCCTGTCTGGAAGAACCAGTGTACAGTAGAGGTGGTGGAAGGGCCTCCCAAGGGCGTATTGTCTACTCACCTCCTCCCCAGATGGAAATTCCTACCCCTACCTCATCACCATCATCCCTGTCAGGCTTTCAATTCTCTGTCCAAACAGTGAGGACATGGCACAACAGGAATTGTGTTATACAAGAGCTTGTAATTTAGGATCTGGATATTTGGCTTCAAGTCCTGATTTTTATATGATAGTGGGTAGATTCTGAGTGGCAGAGACTTTTTCTATCTGTCTAGCAAACCTCTTTTATCTTCTTTCCATATGGCAACCGGACTACATTCCCTAGTCTCCTTTACAGTTAAGAGTACCCGCATTGGCCAATGCAGTATGAGCTGAAGTAAAGAATTTCATATCCAGGACTGGACCTTATAGGCCTCCTATGCAATGGTCTTGCCCCAGATCAACCATGGAAGCCACGTGTTAAACCTAGATCCCTAAATGACTGCATGGAGCATATTTCCCCTCTGCTGGCTGGACTTTAAGTGAGAGAGAAAGAATTTATCTGGTGTTAAGTCACTGAAATTTGGAGTTTTAGTGTGTGAGTAGAACTGGTATTATCTTAATACAATTTACAGGATGTTTGAATATTAAATACTCCTGCCACTCTTGATAGTAGCTCCTATTTACTTTCCACTTACTGTGAGCTGGGATTGTGCTAAGAGCTGAATATGGACAATCTTATTTAGGTTTTACCCAAATTCTAAGAAGTGGATAATGTCATCTTCATTTACAAATGAAGAAGTCCCACATTGCGGAAGTGAATTGCCTGGGTCACATAATCTGCTGGATGATGGGAGATGAATTAGGAGCTGAGTCTTCCTGATTCCTAGCTTCTGTGCAGACACAAAGGAAAAAGAAGAGAGGTTCCAGTCAAGAAGGCAGGGCAGCATCACAGCTGGCCTGCTTAAGTAAAAGGAAGGATATGCTCCATGAGAGGCTGGAGGATTGGAGATATACAGGGGCAGGGCAAGCCCCACTCTTGGCTTGCATAACTCCTCTTCATTCTTCAGGTCCCGGTTCATGTCACTTTGTTCTGGCATTTCCTTACCCCAGGGTCTCCTCCTGAGCCCACCTCTCTCAAAGCATCAGAGAGCACAGCACCAAAGCCTCAGCTCTTAAAGTAATTCTTTTTTTTCAATTGTACTTTAGGTTCTGGGATACATGTGCAGATCATGCAAGATTGTTGCATAGGTACACACATGGCAATGTGGCCTGCCACCTCCATCCCCCCGTCGTGCTGTATCCAGGAAACCCATCTCATGTGCAAGGATGCACATAGGCTAAAAATAAAGGGATAGAGGAAGATTTATCAAGCAAATGGAGAGAGAGAGAAAAAAAAGCAGGAGTTGCAATCCTAATCTCTGATAAAATGGATTTTAAACCAACAAAGATCAAGAGACAAAGAAGGGTATTACATAATGGTAAAAGGGTCAACGCAACAAGAAGAGCTAATGATCCTAAATATATACCCACCTAATACAGGAGCACCCAGATACATAAAGCAAGTTCTTAATGACCTACAAAGAGACTTAAGACTCCCACACAATAATAGTGGGAGACTTTAACACTCCACTGTCAATATTAGACAGATCAACAAGACAGAAAATTAACAAGGAAATCCAGGACTTGAACTCAGACCTGGACCAAGGTCTGAGGCATTTACAGAACTCTCCACCCCAAATCCACAGAATATACATTCTTCTCAGCACCGCATGGCACTTACCCTAAAATTGACCATATAATTGGAAGTAAAACACTCATCAGCAAATGCAAAAGAACAGAAATCATAGCAAACAGTCTCTTAGACCACAGTGCAATCAAGTTAGAACTCAGAATTAAGAAACACACTCAGAATCGCACAACTTCATGGAGACTGAACAACTGGCTCCTGAACATCGACTGGGTAAACAATGAAATGAAGGCAGAAATAAAGAAGTTCTTTGAAACCAATGAGAACAAAGACACAACATACCAGAGTCTCTGGGACACATTTAAAGCAATGTCTAGAGGGAAATTTATAGCAATAAATGACCACATGAGAAGCAAGGAGAGATTTAAAATCGACACCCTATCGTCAAAATTGAAAGAGCTGGAGGAGCAAGATAAAAAAAACTCAAAAGCTAGCAGAAGGCAAGAAATAACTAAGATCAGAGCAGAACTAAAGGAGGCAATTCTTGATGAAGGATTTGGGATGATAGAAATAAATATAAGGGCACTTTTCTTTTCCCAGAAGAAATATTAAGAAAAACAGGAAAATTTGGGTTGTTTCTGAGAACCTCAGGATTTCTTGGTCTGGAGCTACTGCAGAGCATGACTGAGGCCCACAGGTCTGTCTCAGTGAGGATGTACTGGCATAGCTGTCCCTGTGTTAACTATTTAAATGTGATGAGAGATAGCTTCTGAATGCAGCCACGTCCCCCAGCTGGACCCTCTCTCCTCTCCTAGATCCACCCCCATGACCGAGCAATGGAAGAGTTCAGGTCCCACTAATCTGGAGAGACTAATCTGGCTGTCCAGGACCGACTGATGACCTAACACCTGGTTCCATGCAAGGCTTCTTTCCTGCAAGTGGGTGACAGTGGCGATTTATATTTTTAGTATGTATATATTCTTAAATCTCCTAATTAGGTGGAGCTTTGAGTAAAAGGGCCTAGAACATAAGAAGTATGAGTTCATATTACTGGAAGGAGAATAATAGGTAAACAAATGGTCTCAACTTTCAATGGAGAAGAAAACCCAGCACAGATGTTTATTGGATAAAGTGCTCGTGAGTGGCCGTTTGTGTGATATGCAGAGGAAGTGCACCTTGTTTGAGGGAGGCAGCCCAGTCAATGTGTGGGAGGTCAGGGAGCACACATCCCATCCTCTGATCTTTGATTTCCTCCTCCTTCTCCTTTATGGCTTTGAATTCCTTGCTTGGCCCTTGGTATTCCATGTGGATTCCTGCTAGTGGAAACCCTCCTGTCTGCAGTTACGTACCTGCCACCCATCGCTAGATACTTCTGTCCTTTGAGATTCTGTGTTTGCCCAACTTCTGCCCAGCACATAGGCTAACTCTTGAGGGGTTCTGGGAATGACTCTGTAGGATGCGAGCTGCTCTCCATCTTCAGGAAAGTGTCCACTTCCATGAGGCCAGCTGGGATGTACACATAAACAATTAGGTAACTGTAGATGGGAAATGTTTGAGGGGTGTTCTTGCAAATCTGCCCATTAGGGCAGGTTTATGAGAAAAAGAAACATTTAGTCTTGGTTTTAATTTTGGTCCAATAAGGAAGATTTATTTATTTATTTATTTATTTATTTATTTATTTATTTATTTATTTATTTTGAGACGGAGTTTCGCTCTTATTACCCAGGCTGGAGTGCAATGGCACGATCTCGGCTCACCACAGCCTCCGCCTCCTGGGTTCAGGCAATTCTCCTGCCTCAGCCTCCCGAGTAGCTGGGATTACAGGCACATGCCACCATGCCCAACTAATTTTTTGTGTTTTTAGTAGAGACGGGGTTTCACCATGTTGAGCAGGATGGTCTCGATTTCTTGACCTCATGATCCACCCGCCTCGGCCTCCCAAAGTGCTGGTGGAAGATTTATTTGTAAGTGCTCAGTTGATTCTTTGATAATGACAAACATCTTCCAAGCCAGTCTATGCATTGAATTCAGGTGACCTCCTTCACTCCACGTGGCTGGCAGCCTCTACAAGAGAGCTATGCTCACGCCTGCCCTGTAGGAGACACGGGGCTGTGTATGCCACGCGCTGGCCTTTGTCTTCACTTTCCATCTCCTCACTTGGGCACTTGGGTTTATTTTTCCTGTCTCACTCCTTATACTTGACTGTACAGTTCATCTCCCCTGGCCTTGACTCTCTCCACTTTCTCAGAACATCTGTTTTGTAGATCCTTGCCTTTCTCCGTTCTTTTTCCAACTCCTAGGGCCCTTTAGATAACACTATTACTGGCCACAGGCCCCGGGACCTCCGTCCTCATTTCAACCCACGTGGATGAGACAAGCTTGACCACTGACTGCTGGGCCTGTCTTGTCCAACGTTGTTGTGTCTTTTCATTTCTAGAATGAAGCCTGCAGGCCATGGCACTGAACACGAAATGAATAAATGGAAGAAAGTTCATGAAGATGGAGTATGCTTACTAGCAGCCACAACAAAAGGAAAGTTCATGGTAGTTGCTCAGTACAGTCCTTAGGCTGACAACTCGGTAACAGCGTGAAAACAAATTCAGCCAAAGAAATACCTCCCCTGAGATGCTTCATTACTTTCCTTATCTAGGTGTGGATGCCATTAAGGCAAATTATGGCCTCTCAAATATTTTTAGCTCGATGCCCATTTCCGTCTGCATTTGCCTTAGAGGTACATGTTTTCAACTAAGTAATAGGACATACAAATTAAATGCAATTTCAAATTTAAACCTGTGCAAGTGTCACTTACCAAGTCCCCCCGACAGTCCCAGGGGGCTGCCCATAGCACTGTTGGAAAGTGTATTACTGTACTTGGTTCCCATTATTTAGTCCAAGAGATTCTTATTAAAATGAAAGCCAGCAATAAGTTTAATATTTTATATCCTGCACAACCGTAGCGCATGTTTGGGCCCTAACAAATAGGTTTATTTCTCATATCCTTGTTCTCACTTACGTTATTTTTTATTTTCTATGCACATACTGACATATACATATAAACACCCACTTGGGATATTTCAAGATTAAAAGGTAGCATAAGAATAAAAATTGAAAATAGTTATAGAGAAAAGTTGGCATGTTCAGAACTCAGAATTCTGGTTGGATGCTCAGCCCCTAAGAACCTGGTACTGCAGCCTTAAACTCAGCTGAGGCACCAGCCTGGGTAGCAAGGGAGGCTTTCACAGGGGACTTTTTTTTTTTTTGAGATGGAGTTTCACGCTTGTTACCCAGGCTGGAGTGCAATGGCACGATCTCGGCTCACTGCAACCTCTGCCTCCTGGGTTCAGGCAATTCTGCCTCAGCCTACTGAGTAGCTGAGATTACAGGCATGCGCCACCATGTCCAGCTAATTTTTTTTGTATTTTTAGTAGAGACGGGGTTTCACCATGTTGACCAGGATGGTCTCGATCTCTTGACCTCGTGATCCACCCGCCTCGGCCTCCTAAAGTGCTGGGATTACAGGCTTGAGCCACCGCACCTGGCTGTCATGGGATTTTTATCAGTTGACACTGTTACCTGTGACTCTTTCTTCTCTTGACTTGCTTTTCTCCCAATCCTGGATGCCCAGGAGTCTGACTGGTGTTCCCATTCCACTTCTGGTTATTACAGACCCTAGGTTTACCATCCATATCACTTAGCATAGCCAGAATGAAGCTGACTTGGTTACTAGACCGTGACCTCCTTCATAGGAGGGACTGTGCCAATGTGTCTCTGCTTTCCCAGTGACTGTGTACTACCTGATGCACAGTAGTTTCTAAGTAGGTGAGGTATTGTTGAGATCATCTTGGATTTAGAAGCCGGCCTAGACCCTGGCTTTTCCTATCAACTGATTCTTTACTTCTCCTGCGTTGTGCAATGGCTCACCTTGCAGGCCCTGGGTGTTCTTTTGGCATTATCTGTGCTTACTGCTGGATCTCTCCTTCTGTCCTCTGAAATCTGTCAAATATATCTTAATTTTTTTCAAGCAAACATAACAAGGAGACTTTAGGCATTTAAAAAGTAGAAGTTTGAATGACCCATTGACTCAGCAAGTTTCTTTAGCTCTGCCTAAAGAAACTTGAAGGTAAAACCTTCAATCTGTTTACAAATCTGGAAAACGAAAGGCCTGGATTAAATAACAGATCTTATCCCTTCTAGATCCTTGATTCTCTTTTTTGATTCCACAAGAATCTGGATATTCACCATTGACATAAATGAAATTAAAATAGCAATCTTCATGGAGTTCCTATCTGACACCCATGGTATAGAGTGTAATTTTCTGTGCAAGATTTGGATGCAGATCTTTAAGTTAGTAGAATGATTTCCTCAAAAAAGACTTGTTTTCCATCTGGAGAAGACATGCCACAGTCTTGGAAGGCAAAACAAGTACTGACTGGACCAGGAGGCTCAGAAAATGTTTACAAGGAGCTGGGAAAGCTACTGAGTTCCAGGTTTAGCAGGCAGTGTAGCAAAAACATAATAACTTAAAAGAAAAAAAAAAAAAAAGAAACGAACTCATTCATTCATTAATTCATTTAAAAGTCTCATTGAAAATCTGGTCTGTATTGCAAAGGTTTGTGCCATCTAGCTCAGCCAGAACATTTAAAACATAGCACAGGAAAAGTGAAGAGCAAGGCTACCACCAGCCTTGGAGTGAGCATGTACGTGTGGAGGGAGCGTTCTTTAAACCTTTTATCTCTATGCGTAGAACTTTTCATATGCTTTCAAAGATGGTGGACACATGTTGCGGAATTCTGTTCTGCTCATTTCCCATTAATAGCATAAGAGTTTTCCACGTGCTAACATAGTTTCAATAACTATCATTCATTCTACCAGAATTTAATTATTCTTTCCTTTGTGATTGATTGTTTAGATTTTTCTTATTGTCCTTATTTTATTACAAATAATACTTCAGTGAAAATATCTGTGGACATGACTTTTATTCGCTTTTAGATTACTCTGAGTACATCTCCTAAATATTAAAATGGGGGAAGCATTTTTATTCTCTTTAGCTATTTATTAATTTTAGCAATATCAATTAGCTCCTTTCCATAGAAGGCAGAATTCATTATCTTAATCATTCTCACCATAGATTTTGTTAGGGACATTACAATTTGTATTTTGTCAAGGCTGAGGCGCTGTTCATGCCTTTCTGCCATCACAATTTCCCTAGGTGTTTGGCCACGGTTCTTTATTTAAATTCATTCAGCGCTCATTTCCAATTGTTTTACTTAAGATTCTCTTTTACTGAAAATATTGTTTTGATCTTGTTCTTGCCTTGATAGGTTTTATCATTGAGTTTTTCAGGAGGCTCACTCTGATCCTATCTTCTCTGAATTTTTTCATGTTTGAAAATGTCATCTATTTTAATGCTATGCTTATGGCTAATAGTTACTTGTGAATCATTATCGGATTTGAGTTAACAAATCACATTAATAAGAGATAATAAGGAAGATCAAATTTGGCATTATGATTAAGATCCTAGACTTAGGAGGATCTTAATCCTCCAATATTTGCTCTTGAATCTTGGTTATGCTACTTAACCAGCTGTGTGAATTTGGACAAATCATCTAACCTCTCGGAGCCTCAAAGTCCTCCACCAAAGAATGGGGCTTAGAATAGCACCTGCTTGCTAAGGTGACCATGAGGTTTAGATGACTTGATGCCTAAACAGCTCTTAGTGCTCAGCATACAGTAAGCCGTGAATGATAATACAAGATTTCTAAGCACATTTGCTTTCAACAGTTATTGAGTATCAGTACTTTATAAGTATGATTATTGTCCTTCAGCTCAAATAGCACTTCTTGAGCATGTTCTATGTAAAAATCAGATCTAGTATCTGGGGTCATTATGCAGAGAAAATAAAACATTAAGTTCCTAAGTTTGAGAATGGAGGCATGGGAATCACAGTTACAGTTGCCTGTTTGTAAAGCTTTTGATCACATGCTTTCTTATTCTGGTGATGGAAACTTATGTACCCACCACTCACTGCTAGATACCCCCGCTGGTGACACCACTCACGCCTCTATACTATGCTACTTAGAAATGATTGGAACTGGGGGGAAGAAATGAGGATTTAGAGCTGATGCTTGCTAACAAAATAAAACAAACACAAAATTAAGGAAAAAACCATTTCAAAAGGAACATTTTAGACCCAACCCTTCCACAAATGGCTGCAGAGAAACCCACCAAGCTTTGGGGGGCAGGGGGACACTAGGAAGTAAATGGAACAAAACTTGGAAAGCATTCAGTGTTACTTTCTGGATTAAGTGAGAGAATATTTCATTTCCATAAAAGGATAGGTGGAACTCTACTAATTTAGATCTTATTAAAGCATCACACATAATGTGCTGATCTTTGTGGAAAGGGAACCTGGGGTAAATGGGTGTTACCTTGGGAAGCACACAGCCCATCACTGTGTGAACCTGGAAGACAGTGCGAAGCATGTCTCAGCAGTACAATGAGGAATAGAGCTGGGTTCCCAGGGTCTCAAAATCATACGTTTGAGCCCAACCTTAAGCCAGATCATAAGAAAGAGAATCAGAAAAGTCTTATCACCTACAAATTCTAAATGACCTTCTTGACCCTTAACATTGGGCCCCTGAGGTTCAACTCAAGCTGATTGTGTTGGACAAGCTGGCTGTGTTACATGAGTTTCTTCCCTCTGCTGAAAGGGCTGGAGATTAGCAGGTGACCACCCAAAAAACACTGATGATCTGGACTGAGCTCTCCTCTCAGCTCTACAAGGACAAGTTTCCCATCTCTTGGAGGAGTGCCATCATAGGGGTCTGGAGCAGGGGAAGAGTAGGGATATTCAAGATAAACTTTAATTTCCAAGAAATGTTGAAATTACATTTCTTTACCTGCTTTTGCAGCTGGGTGGGAGCCTTGATGGTATTAATGGGGTCTTCCAGCCCCAAACACAAAGTGTAATCTATGTCCAAAGTTGGCCCATGAGTGTCTGACTGGTGTCTATGGAGGATTCACCTTGTCATTCATGTTTCACTAAATGACACATGTGGGCCTCTGCAGCTCACTGGACAGTCTTGGAGGCCCAGAGAATTCAAACAGGAAACCTCACACTTCAAACAAAATAGGTACTTTATATGTAGAGAGTAATAAGCCTAAAATGATGGAGTGTGTAGCAAATATTTGCTAGATTTGAAGGGGTCCATTTATTATCTATCATATGATCCAGCAATCCCACTGCTGGATATATATTCAAAGGAAAGCAAGTCAGTACATCCAAGAATTACCTGCACTGCCGTGTTTATTGCAGCCCTACTCACAATAGCCAAGATATGGAATCAACCTGAGTGTCCATCCGCAGATGAAAGAAAATGTAGTTTATATATAGAATGAAATACTGTTCACCCATAAAAAAGAATGCAAGAACATGGATGAAATTAGAGGACATTGTGTTAAGTGGAATAAACCAGACACAGAAAGACAAATATCACATCTTCTCAGTCATATATTCTAGCTGAAAAGTTGGTATCATGAAGGGGCAGAATGGTGGTTACCAGAGTTTAGTAAGTATTGTGGGCGGGAAGAAGGAGGATCAATTAATGTGTAGAAAAACACAATTAGATAGAAGGAAAACGTTCTAGTGTTTCATAGCACAGTGGGGCAAATATAGCTAACAAGAATTTATAGTATATTTCAAAATAGCTAGAAGAGAAGATATGGCCTGTTTCCAACAGACACACAAAATTGAGGTATGTTTGAGGTGATGGATATCCCAATTACCCTGATTTGATCATTATGCATTGTATGCATGGATCAAGAAAACACATGTGCCCTATAAATATGTACAGTTATTATGTATCAGCAAGAACAGCTCTATCTGGAATACAATAGATTTGCTTAAAAAGCCAATATCTCAGTATGCTTTTATGATGCTCTCTGTTAGTGAATCATTCACCCAACAGGGCAAATAAGAAATCTAGAAATCATCCCTAAAACCTCTTCCTCCCTAGTGTCCTCTCCCCACTTCAATCATTTAGCAACTTCTGTCAATTTTATACAGTAAAAATATTCTGAATTCATTGCTTTCTCTGCATTCCTCCAATGTCCTGGTAGAACATGCTATTTTGTCCCTGTGAAACCAACAGTCATTTTGCTAGTGGTCTTCTTTTTTTTTTTTGAGATGGAGTCTTGCTCTGTTGCCCAGCCTAGAGTGCACTGATGCCATCTTGGCTCACTGTAACCTCCACCTCTTGGCTTCATGCAATTTTCCTCCCTCAGCCTCCCAAATAGCTGGGACTACAGATGTGTGCCACCATACCCAACTAAGTTTTTGGATTTTTAGTAGAGACCATGTTTCACCATGTTAGCCAGGATGGTCTCAATCTTCTGACCTCGTGATCTGCCCTCCTTAGCCTCCCAAAGTGCTGGGATTACAGGCATGAGCCACCACACCTGGCCTACTGGTATTCTTCATTCCTGAGTGTTCTCAGTGATGTCAGGCACCCACCCTAGTATCTACAGTCTACATAAATCTGATCACCTTGCTCCCCTGCTTAAGAACTTTCAGTAGCTTCCTCTTAGTGAGACGTGAGGCCTTGTTGATCTGGCCCTCTCCCAGCTTTCCAGCCTTTTCTTGATGTTCTCTCCCTTCTCTCTTTCTGCTCCAGACAGTTGACTTTTTTTCAATTCCTTGAGTTTGGTATGTCCCTGCTCACCTCAGTACCTTAGCACATATTCTTTCTGCCTTGAGTGCTTGACCCATCTATGCTCCTCCCATTCACCAAATAGTCTCCTATTCATGTCGAGATCTCAGTTGGGCTGTCGTTTTTTCAATAGTGAGACTAAATAAGGTCTCAGGAGACTGTCATAGCAAACTGTATTTTCCTTTCCAGCTCTCATCACAATGCATATTTGTTAATCTGTGTGTGATTATTTGATCAACGTCACTTTCTTCACTGGGCAGTAAGCTCCCTGATGGCTGACACCGTCTATCTCCTCCGCTGTGGCATCCCCCCTTCACAGCACAGAGCCTGATAAATAGCAAACATTCCATAAATGTGGGTTGATGAAAAGGAAGAATAATGGAACTGGTTTGATACTTAAACTAAACCTTTAGCTTTTAAAACTCCATAGTCACGAAACAAGCTGACTTTTCTAACAGCCGGTTCGTTCCTATGGCCTGCATGAAGCACCATCCCAGGTACCTGGGCCGAACCTGAAGATCAAGCATGATCAGTTTACTCCAAGCAAACTGGAGTTTTGGAGGAGAAAAAGGGGAGTAAGTCAAGCGTATGTGTTTTTAATGGGAAGGACAATAGCTTTTTCCAGTAATCATAATCTCTCCACTAAACTAGGTATTTTGTTGTCCTGTAACGATTTCTTTCCATGCCTGTTTTCCCCATTAGGCGCATGACTCCTCAGGGGCCGGAACTATTTCATATTAATCTTTGTGGTTCCAAAACCTCGTAGGGAGCCTGGCACAACATAAATTGTCAATAAATATTGTATACATAAATAAATAAATAAAATCTAGGAATATTAAGTAATAGTTGAAGTATCCCTACTTATTTTATTTATATGTTTTTAATTGGGAGGAAGTCTATCAATCTCAAAGTTTAGTTCTGTGCTGCTAAGCCCTCACCTACAATCATCAGAGCACCCTAGACCAGCTCTCATCACCACAGGAAGAGTGCAGATGGCATATAATTAGCATATTTTAAAATATACATTCCTAAGTGAGGGGTATTCATATATATATATATATAAATAAAAGCTACCGCTCATCATCTCGTGAGCTCAGAGTCACTGCCTGTGCTGCCAAACTCTCTGCTTCAAGTGGTGTCCTTGAAACTAAGGCACAATCAGAGCGCTTGATAAAGTCAAATGCTTCACTGATCTAAACAAAAGGCAGTTTGAAAGTGTCTGGTTGGCATCCAGGGAGGGGGAGGATCCTTGGAGAGACTTGTCACATCCTTCCTTCTATTTTTTTTTTTTTTAATTTAATTTCCTGGCTGGGGGAGTTCGGATATGTGTGTTGGTTAGAGAGAAGTCATTTCTTGAGAATTTTTTTTTCCCCCAAGGACCAGGGTCAGGAAGAATCCACCCCAAGGGTAGTTGGAGGGAAGAAAAATAACAAGGCTCACGGGTGTCTGCGGACCACAACATTGCTCACATCCTCTAAAATCATCAGCGCATGGCTTGGCTGTCTTGGTAATTTACATAATTCCATCCTGACACCTTCACTTCAGTTATCCATCACTACTGCAGTGGAGCTTTCTCTCCTGGCATGCTGGCTTCACTCTCTGTTCCTTGGTCTCTCTCTGGGTCCCAGTGTTTTTCTTCTCCCTTCCCCTGCCCTCTTGTATGGTGTTGCCTCTCTTTCTCTCTCTGTCTCTCTCTCTTTATTTGTGCTCATGCTGATAGAACCGACAACAACAACAAAAAGGATGGATTTCACATCGTTTCTGTCCTTCTTGTTCAACTCACATGAATTTGGTAAATGATGAAGCATCAGGTCAATGGAGATAAGAAGGATGCAGAAGAAGAGAGCTCCTTTTACGATAATAAATGGTATCACTGAGGTGGGGGGAAGGGAGTTGCTTTAATAAATTTACACATGAACATGCTGGGGGAAATGAGGTCTTCAGTTTACACATTGTTTTGAACATAAATCAGTTTATACTTTGCACTGAACATAAATTTGCAAATAGAGAAAAATTGGACACCGAGTATTCATCTTTTAGTATAATCTGGAGTCCATAAATAAATAAATCCAAGGATTTCACTCGGCTAGGAATGTAATCAAGGCACAGTGCTGCTGATTTTCTGCAAATACTTTAATTGACTATGTTTTTATGGTTTGGGCCACAAGAAAATAGGCAAATAATCTGAAGGATCTATATGTTTTCTTCCCTCACAGTATACTTTAAGGAAAAATACATGGTTGGAAACATTATATAAAAATGCTTAGAAAACCTGTTGCACAGAATGCATGCTTTGTGATCTTACCAATACACAAGGCAAGTTACTATGAAATGTTTGACAAAGACTGAAGGAAGCCAAGGTCACTAGGGATGGAATGCTACAAGAGGGCCATTTATGCATATCTGAGTTTTAAAGCTAAATGTTATTTAATTGAATCAAGTCTAACAGTTTTTCATGAATTTCATTCTTTTTAAATGCCCACACTACCCCATCATTCTCCTTTTTTTTTTTTTAAAACACGTCTTCTATTCATAGGAGCACATTTGGTAGGGCGCGTAGGTAAATAGTACATGCTTTTAATAGTTGTTTTCTGAAAGGCTAGCTCAGTGTCTTAGCACTGCCTGTAGAGCTTTTTTCAAAAGAAATACTGATGCTTAGACCCTCACCAAGACATGCTGAATTGGAGTTTTCAAATAAAGAACAGCCACTCGGTTCCTGGATATTCTAATGGTAAACTTTCCCTATGACTTCTCTATTCACCTTTTAAATTTTCACCCATGCCCTTTTGTCATTTTCAAGAATCTTTTCTATTGACGATGTGATGCCATTAAAATAGTCGCAGATTGCTTTCTTTTAAATGTAAAAAGATAAATCATTAAAAGTGGCCACATCTTCACTTGTAGGGACTTTGTGGCTACCTGAGCCAGGCACTATGCTAAGAATTTCATTTGCATTCTCCCACATATCCTCACCACAATGCCACATGGTAGGAACTATTATTGTCTTCGTTGTACAGATGAATAGATTAAGGTTTACAAAGGAAAGTAGTTTGTCCAAGGTCACTCAGCCAGGACAATGCAGAGCAAGGATTGTAAGTAGGGAAATAGACAGGTATACTGTAGGCGGCGACAAATGATGGCTGTTTATGAGGTCATTCCTGCTCTTTCAGTCTGTGGGTCTTGCTAGGAGACCCTATTGATATTTTAACAAAATGAAAGAGTGAAAGCATTTGGGAATAAATTTACCTGTAGTCAGTGAATGAACCAGCCTGGGAGCTTCCTGAGGCCAGAGGTTGAATTTATTTCTTTTATGTATCCTCTGTCCCTTGATAGGGTTCAGCGGTCCTTACTAGAATGCAGCAGTAATTTGTTGCAGTGAATCCCATTTTAATTCCACAGAATTCTACTAATGGCCAGGTTGTGCTTGAAGAGGTGAAACAGTTGTGTTTTCTCAGTGAGAAGCAGGTGGTACCTGGCCCATCAGCTGCCACTTCTGCTAGCAAGAGACTGACCATGGATTATGGCAAAAATTGTAACTCTCAGAATATTGAACTTGGATGCTAATGCCTCTGTCTCTATCACAAGACAGGACTGTCCCACCAGCAGGGACTGTATGTTGGTCTCCCTACTGAGCAGTGTATGAGGGACAGAGGAGGTATTGAATGGTTGCTGACCTGTACTAGCTGAACTGCATTGGCACCTGCTGTTTACCACACCATTGTAGCCTAGGATCTAACACAGAGCTTGGCACATGGAAGAACCCAATCATTACTTGTGGAACCAGTGGATAAGTCAGTAGAGGCATGGAATGTGTTAACATTTTCATGTGTGACCTCATTGGCAGAATTCCCATTGAACAAGTATCCTAAGAGCTCCCTCTGGGGCAAGCTGTATGACTCCTTGAAGAGGGATAATGCATATACCCTCATTCCCAGCTTTCTCAAAGGGCAAGACTTTCACATTTCCACTGCATGTGCAGATGACAGGCATCTCAAAGAAAACACAGAGTTTGTACTGCAAGAAAGGAGAACTATGAGCTAGGAAGTCTAGAAGCACCACAGCCGAGCTGAAGGGAAGTCTTTGGAAGCCCTGCGTATCAAGTCAATAGAAGATTCCAACGCCTCTATTATCTTTCCTGTAGAAACTTCCCACCGATCTTGACATCAGCTCACATCCTCCTGCACTACTCTCTCATAGCATCCTAGCGCCTCTTGCCATGACGCCGTCTACCTGAATTGACTTCTTGTACATATATTTGTTTACTTTCATTTATTCACCTAACAAAGACTCAGTTTCAAGTTCTTTTGCTAGGTGTGATGCTAGAGCCTGATTACAGCCTTTTGTCCTGAACAGAATGCAAAGTCTATAAGCTCAGGGATCGTAAGTATGCCTTGTTCATCACTGCATTCCCACAGTCATCTGTTACGTGGTGTGTCCTCAATAATCACGTTGCTGACAAACACATGATGAATGAGTGAGTGAATGAGCCAGGCTCTGTGCTGGACACTGGGGATGCAAAAGTGATTCAGCAATGACCCTCGCCTTGGCCTGGAGGGGCTCACACTATGTGACGTCGCACTTCTACCTAAGCAACAGGGTGCAGGCCTGCGGCAATGCACCGACCGTCAATGTGGAGACATGCCATCAATATGCAATGGGTGGCGTTTACACACACTTCATCCAGAGCTAATGAGCCCATGGGAGTCAGGGATCCTGCCAAACTCATTTCTAAATTCCCTGCAGTATCTACTCCAGGATGCTGCCCCAGTGGGCACCTCACAAGTACTAGTGTATTTGACATTTGAATGGAAACTTCCAGCCCACTCCATGTCAGAACGCCCAGGGCTGAATGTAACGATGTTGACTGAAGATAACAGCAGGATAATAGGGCAAGAGTAGAGTGGCCATTTACTGAGTTCTTAGTGTGTACAGGAATGACTAAATGCTGAACAGAGGTGTCATTTGTTTCTGACAGTGACCCAAGGGGCTAGATTCCCCTGTCCTCATTCTATAGGATCAAACGCTTGCCCTGGTTAAGACATGTTTGCTGGGGTTACACAGCTGGGTAGTTACAGACCCCAGACCCTAAACTAAATTGGGCTATGCCTGGAGCTTTGACCTTCATGAACCATTCAAAGACATTGGTTCTCCACACAAACGTGGACAGGTGGAGAGATCGCTGCACAATGGGGCAATCCACTGCTGCTGGCATTTGTAAAGCTCCAAATTTTGTCTCATAGCTTCATCTCCACCTAGTATCTAGGAAGTACTTTTTAGACAATCCTATTTCGACAATGGTTTGGCATTTGATATAAAACTCCTAGCTCCCTGCAGAAATGTTCATGATCTAACTGCTCACTGAAAAAGTTATATTTTTCCTAACAAATCTACAAAGCTTGGTGGAGTCCACCTGCAATTTAACATGCAGAGAGGAATTCTCGTCAAACAACTAATGTTGTGCTTCTGTCAATTACAATTGTGCTGACTTGTATTAGCACTTGATGAAACTACAGGGGCAGAAATCCTCCCCATATCCCATATACACCAAGAAGTAAAATGACATTAAATAAAAAAGGAAAATCAGAAATCACTTGAACATTTGGGGCCGGTGCCTTCTATTTCCACAGTTACATTTAAATACTGTTTTTGAAATATGCCATCTGCAAATCCAGAAAAATTGGAGGCCCCTAGCCCTTCACAGTGGCTTTTTCTTTTGTTCTATCGAATACTAGGAAGTTACTTTATTAAGATTGGAGTTTATGGTGTAAATTGAATTAAGGCACAAATATATACAGTTCATTTTGTCTTTTAGCACTGCCCACTCTTACTTTCTCTTGTGATAAAGAAAACCATTAGCGCCTGTCAGAACCGCGAGGAGGGAGATCATTTTTATTGAAATAAGAAGGAAATGATAGTGTCAGGCACTGAGTCCAAGAGATAAAATATTACATCTAATAAACATGCTACATATGGGATTCGACAAGGGGTCCTTGAATCACGGAACAACAGAAGCTTCAGAAAAACAATAACATTAATATTGAAAAATAATGACTAACCCTTTCATCTTGGAGAAACCTGCATTTTAATAAACAGGAGAGAAATTCAGGAATCTCTGAGAAAGCACCTTAACGGTATCCGGTGCACTGGGAGGACTGTCGAAGGTGGACCAACGGAGGGATGGCAGGAATGGATGCTCAAGACAATCAATAATTCGGGCGCCAGGAGGGAAAAGCCAGGAGACTTTGTGGAGAGGTAGAAGATACTTAATATGCTGCAGAGAAGCAAATTAAGGCATGCACAGGAGGAATCTAAGTTAGAATAGGTAAAAAGTTTCAAAAGAACAGATCCATAGTAGCTGTCTTGTATGCTGGGTGGACACAACATCTAGGTTTATGTTGGGCTCAGCAGAAGATGGTTCCAGGAGTGATGAGTGGCACCTGCTGTAGGGATGGGGTGGGGGTGGAGGCTGAGAGGACAGTGCGTGGTGTTATCGGCAGAATACTCTATATTTGCTTATTTGTCCAAATCGCTAGTTCTCAACTGGGGTGATTTCAGCTATGTCTGAAGACACATCTTGGCTGTCACACTAAGGGCATGGCGATATTACTGGCATTTAGTGGATAGAGTTCAGGGATGCTGTGACACATCCCACAGTGCCTAGGGCAGCCCCCAACAGTAACAAAACATTGCATAGTCCTAACTGTCAATAGTGCGATGTTTGAAAAACCGGGGTTAAAAACTGATGTTTTCCATTTTTCATTGAGAGTCCACCTGCTCCTCACTGACCCCATATCCGGTGCTCTTGAGAGCACACTTTCCCTTAGCAGTCTCAGGATGAGTGCTTCTCCCCAGACTGGCTCTTCACTTGGTATATCAAAGTTACTAAAAAAATAAATCGGGTATTACTATTGACAGAATCACAAACTACAACAATGAATGAGCAATTTCAACTGTTGCCACATATTGAGTGTTTACATGCTGTCAGGCACAGAGTTCAACACGTACTGCATGCTATGTTTGCGCAGACATACCTGCAGAGGTATCCTCTTCCCCATATTATACAGAGAGAGGTTTACAGAAAGTTGTCCAAGCTAGGAAGCCACAGAGCCAAGATTCAATACAGTTCTGCTGACCTAAAAGCGTGATTGATCTGTTTGGGGCTATCCTAGGTTTTTTTCAACCTCCGTACTAATGACACTTAGGGCTATGTAACTTTCTGTTGGGGGGATGGTGGGTCTGTCCTGTGTAGTGTAAAATGTTTAGCAGCATTCTGGGCCCCTACCCACTAGATACCACTAGTTCCCCAGCACTGGTTGTTTATGACAACCAAAAACGTCTGCAGACATTGCTAAATATCCCCTGGAGGGCAAAATTGCCCAGTGTTGAGACCCACTCACCTAGACGGCATGTGTTAGGGTTTCAGCACTGAAACACCACAGACCTCACAGAGACTGTAAGTGGTTAACTGCTTGCTATGAAATTAGAAGACAAAGACACAAATTCTACACAGTCTTTCCCTTCCTCTGCCATTAGAAATGCATCTGCCTTATTTGTAACATGTGCAAACTTGAGGCTTCTTGGCATAGACTATTTCCATGAAAACATATTGGGAAAATCCCCTACCTGCCAGAGTCAGGCCTCTGCCTGATTCGGCCTGAGCTGAAATATCTTGACTTTCCTCCGGGCTCTTATTCCTGCGAGATGATTACCTGATGCACCTCAAGACAGTGATCGCAGTGGTCTGGGACTTGTTCTATACTTCTTGTTTCATTCGTATACAGTATGATTCTGTCACATAGATACCCCGATTCATACTGAGCAATACGTAAAGTCAGACTCTGAGGTTAAGAATCTGTTTTAGTCACACCCTGTGAGAGGGTGCTGAGGACTTTGAATCCAAAGTTGATCCCTGCAAAGCCCACGTCGCTTTACCTCCAGTCCCCTGGTGTCCATGACATGTTAGTCATCTATATTGCTCCTTCCCTCGAATTCAAAAAAATAAAATTTTAATCATTGCTGATACTGAGTGACTAATGAATAAGAATGTTTATGCTTTCCTATTTTTTTTGCATGTTCGAAGATTACCACAACAAAAGATTTTTAAAAATTCAACTACCTACCTCCCCATGGAAAACAAAATCACTCATCTCATGCTTGATTTTAAGTGCCCAAGTGCTGTCTTCTAGTTGTCCAGAGTTTATTTTGAACCCAAACTTAGAGTTTGAGCTTGTAGGGGAGCTCTGTGCTCAGATGGCACGGGGAGCTCTCAGTTTCCTGAGCGTCCTTGCTGGAGAACGGTATCTTCTCCCCTGTCTCTGTGGGGACTGCCCCCTTTGCCTCTCCCAGCAGCCTGGACCCCAGTGGAGCAGGGTGGGGATGCTTGGAGTTCAATCTTCCTCATGCTCAACGACCCAGTTGTCTGCTGCTCTGAAGGGCAGATAATAATGTAATTCAAGCAAAGATTTCAATAGAAACTCACAGACACTTTGCCTCACACCTTTTTACGTGTTCACTATTTAAACTGAGAAAAAGACAGAATTGGGGGACTTCCGCTCCTGAATATTTCACAAGGGTGTCTCTGTTCCGTAGCACAGCCAGAGTCACCCTCAGAGAAAAGATAAGGGGAAAAGTACTGAGATTTCCTCGGGTAAGGGAACCTGAGAAATTCCCCGTTTTTCCCCGTGAAAATGAGAGCAATAGCATGGGCTTTGTTTGTCATATGAGAGTTCTGCTATTAATCACCTAAGCATAACCCTCATCTCCACCAGTGTGCTAAAAATAGACATTTTGAATATAAACCACATCTTTTTAACCTGACAGCTGTTTGGAGGATTAGAAAGTGTTGTTTGCTTTAAGTTGCCTTGGGAAGACTGAGATTACCTCCTCGTCTTTTCTCTCTTTCCACCTGCCCTTCCGTTAACAAAGATTCTCCATCTCTAGAGTGATCTGTGAGCCCCTGGAGAAGAAATGTAGAACATGCACAGGCCAGCCTGTTAGGTTCTCTGCAAGAATCTAAATGTGACCCCTTCTTTATGGATTTGAGATTCCCTGGGCTAGGACATATTCTGGGTAAACTCTCCAAATTATCTTTTTCATATATTATTTCAGAAATATCCATTGCTCCTACTGTGTACTCAGTGCTGTGCTAAGCACATCAGGACCAGAAAGAAATATTACTACTACCACCACTGAAGATCATGGTGATAAATACAATTCCTGCTCTCATGTAACCCACAGTAGAATAGGACGGGACAGATGGGGAGAATGCAGGAAGCTGTGGAAAGAGGTATGAATCCCCCACTGTGAAGAGTCAAGGCGGGAATGAGAGAAGGGAATTCAAGACCATGTTGCAGAGGAAAACTGGAAGTGGGGTGTGAAGGTGTGTACGGGTTAACTGGCGGATGCGGCCAAAGAGCATCCTAAGAGGGAAAAATAAAGCAATGGTGGAAGGAAAGGCAAGGTCATGGTCCAGGACCTGATGACTGAGTGAATTTCAAATAGGTTGACTATGAAGGCGTACAGAGGAGCAGCCCAGAAAAGGATGCAGGAGACAGTTGGATTGTTCCCCAAAGCCCAGCCTTCACTTGGATGGTTATAGAAGGACACTGAAAGAACAAGGCTGGGGGAACAGAGCTGTATTGGGTGTTTTTAAAAGTACCTTTATGGAGACTTAATTGACATGCAATTAAACAGTATCTTTTTGTGTATGATCTGATGAGTTTTGACATCATCTATAAAACCCTAACCATAATCAAACTCCTTCCACATAGATTAGGCTGATTGAAGTCATCCCACAACTCAGTGATACTTGGTTTAATTTTGTTGCTCACTTTGCTTGAGTTTGAAACTCTCTATTGCTTTGACTGCAAGTTTAGTAATGCTTCCTTCTTCAATATCTAATCTTTCCTTAATCCTATTTACTGTATTTTTCAATTTAAGCACTGTAGTTTCTACCACTAAAAGCTCATTTTTTTTCTGTTTTATTTATCTACTTTACTTTTTGTCTACTTTTTCTGTTATGTTTGTGGTTTCCAGGTTAATTTTGATTGGTTTTTCTTCTAATTACCACTCGTGTTTTCCTGCCTGTTTGCATGCCTGCTGATTTCTTGTTAGATGCTAGACATTGTAAACTTAGCCTTGTTGGGAGCTAGATACTTTTGTGTTTGGATAACTATTTTTGAACTTTGTTTCCGATCCTGGTTAAGTTACTTGAAAACCGTTGGAATCTTTTAAATCTTGCTTTTAAGCTTTGTTAGGAGGGACCAGAACAGTGTTTAGTCTAGAGCTAAGTTTTCTCTACAGTGAAGGTAACACTGTTTCGAGCATTCTACCCGATACTGCAAACTGGGTATTTTCTACTCTGGCTGGAGATGAATCTGAAGACAGTTCCCTGTTACGCTTTCAAGTGGCTCTCTCCTTGGGAAGTTTTCTCACATGGATGCAACGAACAGTACCATAATCCCCTCTTACTCTTAAAGGATATGTTCCAAGACTCCCAGTGGGTGCCTGAAACCCTGAATATTACCAAACCCTATGTATACAATGGTTTTTAATACATGCATACCTATGATAAAGTTTGATGTATAATCTAGTCACAGTAAGAGTTTTACAAGAATAACAAAAATGGAACGCATAACAAGATACTGTAATAAAGTTATGTGAATGTGGTCTCTTTCTCTCTCAAAATATCTTACCGTACTTTACTTTGGGTAACTGAAAATCTGAAAAGCAAAACCATGGATAAGGGAGACTGTTGAAGACTGAAGGGCCTTCCTCACAGTTTTCCTGTGCAGTTCATTGCGTTCTACTGCTTCATTCTGCAAACTCCCACAGTTCTTCCCTCCCTGGCCTCCCACCTCCATCGCTTCACCTCAGGAAGACGCCGGGCTCTGCCTCGATTCCTCCAGTGTTCTAAAAACTCTCTCTAAGCAGTAAGCTGGGGGAAAATAATAGGGTTTACTCTGTGTGCTGCTGATATGTCAGGGATCCCTGCTTTTTTTTTTTTTGAGACGGAGTTTCGCTCTTGTTACCCAGGCTGGAGTGCAATGGCATGATCTCGGCTCACTGCAACCTCCGCCTCCTGGGTTCAGGAAATTCTCCTGCCTCAGCCTCCTGAGTAGCTGGGATTACAGGCACGCACCACCATGCCCAGCTAATTTTTTGTATTTTTAGTAGAGACGGGGTTTCACCATGTTGACCAGGATGGTCTCGATCTCTTGACCTCGTGATCCACCCGCCTCGGCCTCCCAAAGTTTTGGGATTACAGGCTTGAGCCACCGCGCCCGGCCACCCCTGCTTTTTTACCTCATGTTAACTTGATTAAAATTTTTGTTCTAAATATTTTGTTGCTGCTGCTGTTCTTCCGTTGACTCCAGTGAGAATGAGTGTGTGGTCCCTGTTCATACAAGTTGGCTGGAAGTGAGAGTCTTCTCGTGTTGTTTGTGAACAGTCTCTGATGGGGACACGCATCCGGGACTGAGATTGTCAGGCTGGAGGCGGGACATCCTTTGGAGACCATTGCAACGTCTTTGCAGGGATGGAGGGTTTGCCTTGGGCTGGGAGATGTAGGGAAGGGCAAGCAGGAAAGGAATCTGAATCACTAAGGAATTAGCCTCTTTCTGTGATGTAGTGTATGCAAATAATGAGAGAAGGAACACAGGTGCTCCCAGTCTTCTGCCCCAGGTGGTCCGGGGATTCATCTGCAGATTTTGCAGGATTCTCAGAGAATTCACTGGCTTCCTTCTGGGACAAGCCATTGACTTCACTGTTTCCCTCCGTATGGGCCTTCTGCTTTCTGATTATGCCATAGAACTGATAGGGAAGTGTCAGAAGAATGTATTAGGATGTGAGAAAGATATAAAGTCCTAAAAGGAATTTGAAAATAGTTGAATGTTATCTAAAGTGGAAAAAAACTGCAGCCCTAACAATAGAACTAATCAGTGTAGTCCCCTCCAAGAATTTAACAAGATTCTTTCTGTTTCTAGATAATCACTTCATTTCAACCATTCTTGGGTATTTTTTATTATATAATTCATGTTCTTCCGCTATTTTTCTTTCCAGAGACTTAATCTTATTTAAATTTAAGAAATCACACACCTTATTAATTAAAACACCAGATGAGAGCAATTGATAATTCATGCAAGGGAAAGCAAGCATCTTTTTCTATAAATATTTCTCCTCTTGGTTCTTTAGGTGCTTATTATTCAAGCTTTGGGAAACCACTCTATGCTCTAAACCAAACTAATTAATAATAAGCGTTTACATGTGCACAGCAGTTCACAGTATAGAAAGCTTTGCTTTTATCCCTTATTTAATTTCATCTCTTCAACCATTCTACAAAGCGGCAAGGCCAAGAGTTATTCATCCTTCACATGACAGAGGAGGAAACCGACTGTAGGAAATGACATGAAGTGCTCAGGACCACAGGTGGCGGCTTTCAGCATCCGACTCTACCTTTCTATTATGCCTTGGGCTTTTCTTGCAAGTGAAAATTTTTAAAAAAATGTATTTTACTGATGGGATCTAGCTCTCGATATAATTTTAAGCTGTTCAAACAGGTGAGTGGTATCTCTAAAAAGAGGAGAATTCAGGAAAGGGAAAATACGGCTTCTTTCAGATGCTCTGAGTGACAGCCTGATGGCCGTGTCAATAAAGTTCAAAAACAAAGAGGGAAGAGTGAAGCAATCCCCTTTCAGCAGTGATTTGGTGTCATCTAAGGCAAATAAGAAAGAATATGTCTCAGGAATTCTTGAAGTGAAATGATTTTTTAGCACAGGAGTCAGCCAATCTGGTTTGAGTCTATAAAAATAACTTAAATAGTTTTGCCTGAAATAGCAGGGTGATTTTTTCCTATTCTTTATTGCCTATCTTCAATTTACTCATTATGAAATGGGCCTGGGCAATCTCTGAAGTTAGAGACCTTGGAGGGAGACATTGGGTACAGACTTTGGGCCCAGCTGAAGGTCTGCTTCTCCTGATGAGGCTGTCCCTTTCATTTCATGTCACAAAGAGTTCTCTTTAGTTTGCACCACCTAAAATCAAATCCTCAAGACGGTGGATTCAAAGTTCATGTGAGTTTTCCCCAGTTTGTCATGGGGCTGACCTTCAATGTATTCTTTACCAGGGACGTTGTGTAGCAGAGTGACCAGAGTATGTATTGGAAGCCTGAAAAACTTGGAGTCAAATTCTGAAATGTACATGCCTTTTGGACACATTATTTAACCCCTTTGAGCTGTAGTCCCTTTACGATTAAAATGAGTTTAATGCCAACTAAATCAGTGCCTCAGTCTGTTCAGGCTGCTATTGAAAAAATACCTTAGGCTGGGTGGCTTATAAACAACAGAAGTTTGTGTATAACAGATCTGGAAGCTCGGAAGTCCAAGAGGAAGACACTGGCAGGTCTTGGTGTCTGGTAAGGGCCCATTTCCTGGTTCACAGATGGGTCCTTCTAGCTGTCTTTTCACGTGGTGGAAAGGTAAGGCCTCTCTCTGGGCTATTTTTATGAGGGCACCAACTCATTTAGGAGGACCATACTCTTATGACCTCATCACCTCCCAAAGCCCCCATGTCTTAAACTGTTACATTGGAGATTAGGTTTCAACCTATGGATTTAGGGGGACACAAATATTCTCACTGCAGCAATGAGACATTCCGTGAAAACGCAAATACATCCCAGGCCTCCTGTGGTACTCTCTCAACATAGCATTGCATTCAGACAAGCATGTTCCAGTAATCAAAAGGTAACTGAAAGTACTTAACAACTTATTCGTCTTATGAAAAAATGTCAAAGAAAGAGGAAGGATGCCTGATTAATACACATCAAACATCTAAAAATTTCCCTTTTCTGATCTCTGTCACATTGAAAGTCCCCCCTCCCTAATTCTCAACAGTTTCACTCTCCGCTTGCCATTCCATACAAAGGGCTCCTAGCTTATCTGCTTCTTCTTCTCCCTCCCCCCTCCTTTTCTTCTCTGCATTGAATGGATACTTTGGTCTTTATCGATTTTTTTTTTAGCTTTCTCTCGTCCTTGTTTGATTCCCAAATTCTTTAGAGCAATGGAAAGCCCTTAACCTGACCTAGCATGCAGAGATCTTTCTTTTACAGAAATCCGGGGAGAGAGTAATACTGTAATTATTCATTTGTCAACAACTTTGGTCAAAAAAACACTAATTTTTGCAAATAACCCAATGTGCAAAGTGCCTATCACAGTGCCTGGAATTCATACTCTATGTAACATTCTTTTCCTTGGAAGGAGTTCCAATTACTCAGTATGAGTGTTCCTCATTTCCCCAAGTGAACAGCAAACTTCCAGAAGTCTATGATGATATCTGGTAGCTTATTAAATTCTTAGAATCTAGAACTATTCTCTAATGACTATTGATCTTTCAATTAAAGCAATACAGTCACTTATTTAAAACAATATAGTGCTCCTACTATATGTTCAATATTGGGCTAACCTCTCAGGATTTAACATAAAGAAGACACGTTCACAATTTCCATGAGTCTCCCAGGCTAATGAAAGGGATCCCTGTAAACAAAAAGAAGCACAGTTTGTAATAGTCCTTCAGATCACGTCAACTAGATTGGTGCAGTCATCTTTCAGCCGCTGACTGTTGGCTGCCAATGGCTATAGCTTTACACTTCTCAGGAAAGTAACATGGCCAGTGGGGCTGCCTTGCCCAGTGCTGCCCTGGAGGTCCTGTCTCCTCTTCCATTATCTAAAACACTGCCTATAGCCAATGACTGGCTGATAGGGAGCAAAGAAGCCTGCCACTAATCTCAGGGCAGAACAGGTTATGCCTCAGAGCTCCTTACCAGGTCAGGGTAAGGCTAGAATTCAGCTGAAACCATGTCTTCTCCCCAGTACTATCTTGCTATTCACTTTTCTTATAGGTTTTACCTGAGACTTCTCTCTTGATAAATTAAATACAAAAGAATCTTCATTAGGCTGTGTATTTAGGAATCCTGACTTCAAACACAGTGCTATTATATAGCTCAGGACATGATGGGCAGGGAGCAGAGAGGGCTATTCCTTGAGATACCTGGGAAGGCTTCACTGAGTAGGGGCATTGCATTATTGGAGGCAGGATAGTCGGAAAGGAATGATTTATGTGGAGTGCTACCAATGGTGCATACCACAGTGCATAATAATTGCTGAAGAAATGATCATTTCTGTCACTTCTTTCCCCAAGATAAGCAAAAGTAACTATATCAGCAAAGACATCAGAGTGTGAAAGATCATGGCATTGTTAGACTATGCAGAGAAGTTCCGTGACCTGGAGGTCAAGGATCCTGGTGGAGATTTGTAGGAAAACCAGGTCCCTGAGGCATCCATGCGCTCTGCTTTTTCTCATACACAGCAGAAAGCCAAAAGGAGTTTTATATCAGGAGGATGATATTGGATCTGTGCTTCTAGAAGCTAATTCTGGTGGCAGTGGGAGGACACATCAGTGTAGTGGGACATGGAGATGAGATAGGCAGCCATTGCAACAGTGAAGACAAGAGAAGCTTGAGAGAGGTGGAGAATAGAGGTTTTAGAGTTGGGGGTGCATTTAAGGGTTTCTTAAAGGGGCCACTCTTCAGCATGAAGAGACCAATTTTATCGGAGCAAGGAGCCAATATCTGAGTGATGATATTCTGGCATCTTGCAGTGACAAAATACTAAACTTGAATAAGGATTATTCTATTAACTATATTGGTAAAAAGACAATTCTAACAAATCATGCCACCCAAGTAAAGCATACATTATCCTCTTATTTGAAAGCTCCCTGTAATTTAAGACATCACTGTCGTATTTCAAAGAATGCATTATTGCAGGTGCTGGGAGGCCAACATTTACTAGCAACTCTACAATAATAGCCAACAAGTGTGAAGAGTGAGCCTGCGCTGGAGGAAAACAATTTCAGTCAGAAAATAGACTCTCATTTCTATCTCTTGCAAACTTATTATAGCAACGAGAAAATGAAAACACTTTTATTTTTCAAATTTATGAAAATGCCTGCACTACCACTGTCATTGTAGGCAGGAAGACATCTTTAGCCAATGTAGCCTTTTCTTCTCTGAGCTTGAATTGAGACACACAGCTATCGAGCATAAGGAGAATGGGAGATCTGGATGATTTCTTTAAAAAATGCAAATAAAAACTAAGTTGTTAATGTTTAATACAGATGTCAGATTAGATGTATTTTCTTGCTGTTGAGGGCCGTGTGTGTGTGTGTGTGTGTGTGTTGTGTGTGTGTGCCTGTGTTGTCTAAACTGTGTGAGTGTGTGTGTGTGTCTGTGTTGTCTGAACTGAGTGCATATGTGTTTGGGTGTGCCTCTGTTGCCTGAACTCTGTGTGTGTGTGTGTGCCTTGTGTTGTCTGAACTGGGTGCATGTATGTGTGCTTGTGTTGTTGAAGTGGGTGTGTGTATGTATGTGTCTGCTTGTTTTGTCTGAACTAGGTGACTGTGTGCGCTTATCTGAGATTGCTGGAGGTAAGTGGTCATTCTAATTCAGCATAATCTCTTAACAGTTAATGATATTTTTACGTAGTGTATTTCCTTTACTCTTCATAAGAAACCTTGGGTAAGTATTAGAAGCCATTTTAAAGGAAAGAAAACTGAGCATCGGAAATATTGGGTGTCTTTTTCAAGATCACTGAGCAAATAATGAAGTAAGAGTGGTGGGCAGGAGAGGAGACCCAGTCCCGGAGCCACTGGGTAGGTTGTGAAGCTTTGCGGGTGTCATTAAAAGGCAGATCTGGGATGTAAACTCGAAGTGGAGAGGCTTATCTCTCTCCATGCCCTGATCGTCTCATTCCCACGCCCTAGACTAGAGGGTGCTTTATAGGCTGGTGCAGCAGTTCCCAAACTTGTCTGCACACTTGGAGCACCAAGGGAGCTTCCAAGAGCACTCATGCCTGTATCCTACCCCACATGGTGAATTAATGGGTACAGGGTAAGGTAGTGACCTTAGCTTTGGAAATGTTTAGATTACCAGCTGATCCTAATTTGAGACAAGCTTGGGAACCATAGGCATAGTCATAAAGAACAAGTTCTCCAAAACCCACAGACCTAAGTTCAAGTCCCAGATTCTACAATTCCTAGTTGTATGACTTTGGGCAAAATGCTTGATCACTCTCTGCCTCAGTTTCCCCATAGTACTTACTCCACAGGGATATTGTGAAGATTAAAATAATGAATAGATTGTAAAGCACTTAGAAGTATTTGCTGTTATTAGTTTCTAAAAACAACAATAAACAAACTAACAAAACCTGGACCCCTGGCTTCTGTTCCTGGCTGTCCAGGAGGAAGAATATGCTGAAAAAGACCACCAATATAGAGAAGACCACCAATCACAACTTGGACTGGGAGGAATTAATGGAATCTTCAGCCATCAAAGCTGGAAAGGTGACTTAGACAGCGTCTCTCTCCTCACCCCACCAGGTGCAGGCTTTATTGGTAATAGCAGAGGTCCAAAGAAGCTAAATGACTTGTCTAAAGCCACACAGCAATAATACATTGCTCGAGATAGGACCAGGGTTCTTCTGTTACTCCTTGGAACAAGTTCTGCTTTATGGTGGCTGCTCTTGGAGGGTTCGAGGCATCGGGTGGGGCTCATGATTTAAAGTCTCACAGGCTCTTGAGAATCCTCTCTGACCTGCAGTCACCTCAATTCACATACTCTTGACGGACAAGTCTCAATTGACCAGCCGGTTTGGTGCTTGTCATAGCTTCTCTGCATGTCTCTTCAACGTGCCCTGGCTGGTGGAGAGAAATGCTCTCTAAAGCATCTTTAAATTAGAACCATCCAGAAAGGGTTTGATTAGCCTTTCAGCGTTTTAAAGGGAGACGTTTTCACTTGTGTCCCTAAGCAATCAGCGCAGCCCCTCTGTGAGAAGTCGACTGGCATTGTGCAGTCAGACAAACTCTAATCACCGTGGCAGTACTTCACTCATCCTTTCCATGTTTGCGTTTTTAAAGGCCATTTAACTAGAACACATCTTTTCAAACAAAATCCTTGGGAGAACGTTGGCTTTTGTGTGAGTATGAGGTCGTGGGAGAAAGTTCTCTGGAATCAAACAGACATGAGTTGTCTGCTGACATCTGACACAGGAATTTCCCAACTTTGTCACAGCTCAGTTTTCTTACCTTTAAAGTGGGGGTTGTGAGAGCCTTGTAGTGAACTTGTGAGATCAAATCAGATCATTAGCGTGATGACCAGTGGCTGACAATTAATTGGGAAATCGTTTCTTTTCGTTCTGGTCTTTTATGTGGAGAGAATGAAGTGACTTAATCAGAGTGCATCAGAAGCAAATGTCCACGGCTCAGTTTCCCGGGAAGCACCCTGTGGGCTGTGAAACCTGAGTCAGGTAGCATCTCTGCCCTGGAGGTGTTTTTGCTGTAGTTAGAGGCAGGAGATTACTGAAATACGTGTTAATGTATCAGGTAGATAAGGTGGGTGGCTCAGGTGATGGAGGCTGATAGGGGCGGCTATCTGGCAATTTCAAGCTAGCTCAGGACTGTGAGCAAGGGAAATTGAGTTTTCCTTGACAAATATGCAAACACAATATGAAAACAAGGAATAAAAACCATCTGAATTAGTTGCCAACATTGTGAAGTCAGATTTCACTCACAAATCTTTATTGCCTGATTATCTTTACAAATGAAGGAATTTGGAAACCCTGAAACAATCCACTGAATTTTATTTCCAGATGTGCCCTTTAGATGACGTATTAATATATTCTCTTTAGTTTCCTGCAGTCCCTACCACCCCTGCTGTCTCTCCAGACACCCCTGCTGTCTCTTACAATCTGACCTGCATTGTCATTTTACCCATAGCAGAGTTAAGAGAAGAGTGAAATAGACCATGCACCAGGAAAGTGTTTCAAGGAAAACAGAAGAGGGCATATAATGGACTAAAAGAAAGACCATTTTAACATGAGCGATACGCAAACCAACAGAGATTTATTTATGTGTCATGAGCATACAACATAAATTTTCATCACAAAATAAAATATTGCAAAATGACACAGGTGTAAGGGAAAATGCATGAAGAAAAACACAAGTGAAAATTGGTGGAAAAAAATCCATCCTGGTCTAATGTGTTTATTGCCATTAGCGCCTTGGCAATTGTCTCTTGTATGTGTGTTGACGAAGAAATGCAAGCGTGACACTGAATTCTTACTTTACGTATTTTTGTTGCACAGCGTGAGTCTTTCTGATATTCACTTCTCTTTTGCAGAATGAAGTTAATAACATTGACCTCCTATGATCTGGGAGAGGACTAGATGAACAACGTGCAGAAAAGTGCCTGTGGTTGTGGCCATTGGCCGATGGTAATACATGTTAGTTAAATCCGAAAATGCAGAAGGCTGGAGGAAGAAGATGTCACTGAGAAAGTAGGACATCACTGGACTTCCTTAGCGAAGAAGCAAGATGGAAACAGGACTGGGGCAGGGGGATGTTCTAGGTGAATTGTGCAGCCTACTTCCAGTTGGGGATGTGGATGGGGGCAGGTTAGGCATTGAGCTTCCAGATTCCGCTGGACTGAGGGTCCATGTTGCTGAGCTGAGTCATCCCACGTTGTGGGTGAGTCAAGTCTTCAAAAGCCTGGCCATGGGGTCTTTAGACTTCTCATTCCTTCAGTCCTAGGGTCCAACCCACCATATGTGTCGATCTCTTGCGTGCCAGTTGTTGAGCTAGGTCTTGGGGGCAGAGAGATGTTGAGACTTAGATTCTACATGTATTCTGCCTAAAGTCAGACCACAGATCTGTCACTTAGAAAATGGGTTATCCTGGGCACGTCCCTTAACCTATCTCCATCTCAGTTTCCTCCTCTGGAAAATGGAAATTATAACGGTGGCTGCCCCATTGTATTCTGTGAATGGGGGATTGGGAACAAAATGAAAACTTTGTACAGGTGTGTGACAGTTTTTTTATAAGGCCTGAACCTCAATCCCAAACTCTTCATCATCCGGGGGTCAGGGAAATGGATCATTGCAATGAAGTAAAACACGTGCAGAGACAGAGCCTAACCCAGGGCTGCTGGAACAGAGTGTAGTGTGACTGGCCCCACCCGGGTGACTCAGGACTTAACAGAGAAGGTGACGTGAGGCTTGATCAGGGCCTGCAGGTTGAAGAAGCTCTCGGGGGAAAAAGAGCAGGCAGTAGGGAAGGCCTTGGGGACAGTAGAGAATACAGGAGCAAGAAGGTAGTCGGGGGTGCTTGGGAACTACAGAGAGACAGGTAGCTTAGAGCCAGAACAACGAGCAGGGAGGATGGATCTGGAATTGCCCAGCTGAGCCTAGAATAACAAGAGCCTTAAGTGTTGCGTTGAAGAGATTTTATTTTTCCCTATGGGTCATCGGGGGGCCTCTGTGTGACTGAAAATACAGGAACGACTCCATTCGGCTAGAGGGAGAGTTTTTAAGCAACACGTTGTCAGCTGCTTGCAAACAGGACAACTGGACGAGCCCCTCTCTGTGAGAGTGGGTGAAGCATGTGGCATGAAGTCCAGAATTTCTCTGAAACAGCATCTGACCTTTGCCCCTGCCGGTCGTTTAGATCCACTTAGTATCTTTTATACATTTAACACATCACACGTTGCAAAATATTGCCTTTCAGGGTTGTTTGAGTTTTTATAAAGAGATAACAGCTGTTGTTTCAAGTAAGATTGGTCCAGGCATTGCTGCCAGCCACGCACCATGCTTGTGGAAACAGCCAGCGGCGAGGAGTCTCTGATTTGGATTGGAAGTTTCCCAGAAGTGAGAGCTGAGTGGAAAGGGTACTCTTTCCTGCCAGAGAAGAGAAAGACACACCCCACAGGGCGTCCTCCAGGATGAAGGATCTCAAAGGTCAGATGTATAGTGGGCACTTGGAAAATATTCATTTAATCAATGAATGAATAAACAAATGAATGAATGATCCCTCTCAACTCAACGATACACAGTATGCTGGAGGAGAAGAAAATCAAGACAAATGTATTCCAGGTTGTTTCTTTTGCCTTAAATTAGCTTTTAAAAATTATTAACACTTTCTTGACATTACAAAAGTCAAAACAGAAACAGTCTTTCTTCATGGTGCCCTTTTCTGAGGGTCCTCTCTTCTCACTCTGGTACCCACGATTTAAACCTGTTCCTCCACATTTACGTATGCATAGCTGGGATTTTTAAGTGGCTGTCTGCATTTAAAACTATATTTCCACATACTTTTAGGAAATTAGGATTATTTTCCTTATTTAAAAGATAGGAAAACTGAGACTCAGGGAAGTGATGTTCTAACTTGAAGCTCATTCAGAGTCAAGGTTTGAACCCAGCTCTGGTGACCCCAACACCTATTCTTTCACCAGGCTTCCCTCAGAATGAGTTCTCCCCTGGTTCCCACCGTGCGTTCATCTTTGAACTGTGTGTAGAGTAAACCCTGTCCATGTGGGAAGGGGAAGTAGAGAGAAGAAGAAAACACAGCACCATGGAGAAAGTGAACTCCTGTGCTATTCACTATGGTAGCCACTAGTTCACACGTGGCTCTTTAAACACATTTAAGTTAAAATTAAATAAAGTTAGAAACTCAGTTCCTCCATTGCACTGGCCACATTTCAAGCGCTCAGTTGCCACATGTGGCTGCCAGATTGGACAATACAGATATAGAACATTTCCATCATTCCTGCAAGTTCACTTGGGCAGCACTGCAGCTAGACTGTAAAGCACTGTAGCAGAGTGACGGCTCATTCACATGATGCAGGTAGAATATTTTTTATAGCTTTCCTTTGTACACTCTGATATTGGACTAAGAGGTATTCTCCCATTGCTCTCCAAAGATGCTGAAATGCAGCCTTTTCTGCGAATCTCTTTTGCACGTTCTGGTGATTCTGTGCGGCAGAAGTGTCTCAAATGGGTCACTAACACCTCTGGATTTCAACCTGATTCACAGTCCGACTCATTCAGACCTAACAGTTCTGCAGCATTTTCCTCACGGAAGCCCTTTAGTGGAGCTGAACTTTGGTGTTACAACCTCTGCTTGACATACGTGCGTTAAGAAATAGGCTTATCTTGTAGAATTCACATTGGGAATATCATTGATTCTACTCACAACTCTCAGATCTTTTAATGGGGACATTTTGGATAAATTTATTTTAGACGAATTTTTCCGGGTGACTTCTGTTATGTATTTCCTATCTGGTTCTTACAATGGACTGCTTTTTTCTTTAGCTACTGGAGAACTCAGAGTTAAATCTTTAACAACAACTATGAGGCACTGTCTATCATATGTTTCTGTGAATTATTTTTTTCTCTATTAGTTTCATTAACCTCCTCTCTGTCCTCTTTCACTTTGTACTCTTTATCTATTCTTCATCTTATTATATTATAGGATTTCTTCTTTCTTTCCTTCCTTCTCTCCCTTGCTCCTTCTCTCTTTCTCTGTCCTTCCTTCCTTCCTTCCTTCCTTGCTTCCTTCCTTCCTCCTCCCTCCCTCCCTCCCTCCTTCCCTCCTCCTTCTCTCCCTCTCTCTCTTTCTTCTTCTTTCCTTCCTCCTTTCATCTTTTTCTTTTTCTATCTCTCTCTGTCTCTCCTATTTCTTTCCTTCCTCTCTCCTTTCTTTCTGGTATTCCTGTTTCAACACCTTGAGATGGAGTACACATAAATATGGCAGAGGTGGAAGTGCAGGATGAGCAATGGCCCAGCTCACTCCACATCAGATAAAGGTCACTACTTCAGAAGCATGTTGCCTTTGCCCCTGAGGCTGGCCTTGACACATGACCAGTCCTCACCAGGAAAGGGAAGGCTGGAGACATGTCTGGGCAATTCAGGCTTCTGGGATCTGAGTTGGGATGGCCCCACCTGTCCCCACCTGTCCCCACTCCTGATCGTAATCAGGAACATCTAAGCTGAGTCACTTGAGCCTTTGGTCTCTCTCCTTGCAGGGAGTGGCTTTCCCAGAACACTGATGTCCCACCACCCTGCCCTCTCTTTCCAGTGAGTGACAGCCCCAGTTATGGGTCAAAACAGGGAGTCATTTATCTATCTGGACTTCGTCATTTCAGGAGCTGATTTACTCCTTGTATCAATGATCATTTTCCTTGGGGAGGAGGCTTTTATGAGATCTTGGTCAGCAGCACCAAGCTAGCTGGAGGGTGTGTCCTGCCTGCGAGCTGAGCCAGGCAGCCCTGCGCCTCCGGAAAACAGCAAGTCCCAGCCAAATGGAGGCAATGGATTGCAACCTATGTGTGCCTCCATCATGTCTTGCATTAGAATTTGATTTAATTTTTACCTGATGCTTCACCTATTACAATGAGACATAAAAAGGGAATTTGCAGCTGCCTGCTTATCAGAAAAGATCAACTGTTTCTGTAATTAATATGGAAGATAACAATTTAAAATAATGAAACACCCATAATATGCTTAGGGGAAGCAGCTTGTTGCTATAATTAGAACGAGAATCAAATTGTTCTGATGGCAAACACATCATTTGTTGAACTGAAGCTACTCTATGAATGAAAGTAAATAGCACAGCAGGAAAAAAAGACAAGTAAGAGACATTTCATCAAACTCTGGGTCTGAGAAAGATATTAGAAGTACCAGGAATAGTGTATAACAGAGTCAGACATTCCTGCAGGTCCCCTCCAGCCTCCACCTATGCTTCTGCGTGGTGTTTGTTCCCTGTCTTTTGAGGCCCTGAGTCCTTTTTATAGTATGTCTCTGATTATGTCACACCTGTGCTTAAACCTTCCCCACAACATTAAGTAGAGTAAGGTTTATATCTGTACGTGTACACGTGCGTGCGTGCGCGCGCGTACACACACACACACACACACACACACACACACACACACACATCTTCCATGACGCCTATGTAGAACCTTCTACCCAGGGAACTGTTTCCTCTTCAATCAGTTTTGGCTGGGAGGGGAGGATTCAGGAGATACTTTCAACTTAATGCATCATTTTTTATTCTTCTATCTTAAAAAAAATTCCATCAGTATATATTATCTCACGATTAATAAAACAGGCGTTGTTATTTCCCACAACCAGCCAACCCCGTCAGTCTCCTCTCCTGCCAACATCCTCCTGCACCTGCACCAGCTCACTTGGCTGCAGCTTCCTGGAAAACTCCTCGGGTTCATCACTTCCCTGTATTTTTAGGACCTTTGTTCCTATTCATCGCTTGGCCAGCAACTTTCTCTGTCTCCTTTCTTGTCTAGAAAGATCTGACTTTTCCAAAGAAGCCTGATGCAAATGTCACTCTTCTCTCTCTCCTTTTTTCTTTTGAGACAGAGTCTCGCTCTGTCACTTAGGCTGGAGTGCAATGGCATGATCTCTCACAGCAACCTCGATCTCCTAGGTCCAAGTGATTCTCCTGCCTCAGCCTCCCGAGTAGCTGGGATTATAGGCATGCACCATCACACCTGGATAATGTTTGTATTTTTAATAGAGATGGGGTTTCACCCTCTTGGCCAGGCTGGTCTTGAACTCCTGACCTCAGGTGATCCACCCACCTCAGCCTCCCAAAGTGCTGGAATTACAGGTGTGAGCCACCGCACCTGGCCATCACCTCTTCTTAGCAGCCCTCAGACCAACGCTCTACTCTGGGGCACAATTTATTTCTTTCTCCTCTGAGTTCTCACAGTATTTCCCACAAACATAGTATCAATACATTATTTTGCACTACACACTTCTTGCATTCATCCACATCTCCCACTTTCAGATTGTGTGTGTGTGTGTGTGTATGTGCCTGGCACACAGTAGGTATAAATGTTTACTAGAATGGTGTTAGATTAATTTGGGTGAACAAGGACACATTTTGGGTTCATTAGACATGTTAAGATATTTTTAAAGTTTTGTGGTTTGAGTAAAATTTGAGATGCGTCTTGCCAAGTATGTTTCTCCCTATTTTGTAAAGCGCATATGTCTATTAAGGGAGGAAAAGCCATATGGTTCTGATTTCTTTACTCATAGATCAGCATTTCATTTTGTAGGATATCTAATGTTCAAGATGCTGCATGTACTCTGTGTATTGGTCCCTCTTTTTGAATGTTTTTCTTTGAACCGAGGAGATCACCTTTCCCCAAAATAGAAACTTAACTCTCAACAGTATAGAGGATATTCTCAGTCCTGAACTTGTGAGATTTGGGAGATGGATCCTCAAATGAAACCACTTTGTGTCTTTCCTTGCAAAGAAAAAGGTGATGGCCTTTAACCAGGATCTTTGGGTCAAGATGAGCTGAAGCAAGATACAGTTCATGTTGAGTCATTTGGGTTGATTTCTGATGTCACTGAATGTAATCTGTGTTTAGTAAGGATATGTTAACCAGATGTATTAATGAATTAGTAGATGAACAAATGAATGACAGCAGTCTAGAGAAGGGTGATGTCATAAACACAATTTTAAAGTTAGAAACCCTGGATTTAATTACTGTTGCTCTTGACTTCTGGGCCTTAATAACTGAGAGTCTTGCGCCATCTCTGGCTTCTCTGAATGTGGTCTCCTAATTAAAAGATGATGTTAATATCTTGAATGGCTTCAGCTTTATTTTCTTCTTGTTGCTGCTGCTTCTTCTTCTTCTTTTTCTTCTTCTTCTTCTTCCTCCTCCTATTCCTCCTCCTCCTCCTCTTCCTCCTCTCCTTTGCCTTCACCTTCTCCTTCTCCTTCTTCTTCTGACAGGGTCTTGCTGTGTCACCCAGGCTGAAATGCAGTGGCATGATCATAGCTCACTGCAGCCTCCAACTCCTGAGCTCAACTGATCTCCTGCTTCTGCCTCCCGAGTAACTGAAATGACAGGTGCACGCTACCATATCTGGCTAATTTAAGAAAGCTTTTTCCTTGTTGATACAGGAGTCTTGCTGTGTTTCCCAGGCTAGTCTGGAACTCTTGGCCTCCAGCCATCCTCTGCCTTAGTTTCCCAAAATGCTGGGATTATAGGCCTGAGTCACTGCAGCATGTCTTCAAGTCTTAATGGCGACTTCATGAAGATCTATTTGACCAACACTCGTCAAACTTTAGTCATTCATCTAATAATGCCTTAGCAACCTTATCACTTAACATTTGATAAAGTGCAAAGAAAATGTTCTATAACTGCTGTCTGTGAAGAACCAATATTCCATGCTGTAAAGAAACTTCTTATTGTGGAAAAAAAAGATACTTATTAATGTTTGTTCTAAATATTGGTTTGTACACTACCTAAAATCATCTTACTGTGCATCAGTGTTACCCAGGCCCACTTTTGGAAAGCATCCACGTTGAGAGTATATCTGGGAGCATTTTGTAAAGCATATGACTCTATAAGCATTTTGAATAACTGTTATTGTTGTTTTTGAAAGGATTGATCTAGGAACTCTCAGAAACCTTAGCCAAGGCATTTTACTATACACAATTACAGAGAAGTGACTTAACTTTTCTGAGCTACAGTATCCTCACCTGAAAAGCAGAAAGAGTTGTTTCAGCAGTGTGGGTCACATTTTATGATTATTTGTAGTTTTCCATCCTTACCTCTATGGGATGCCAAACACTTGAGTGGAAAACAGAGTCAGTCGTGTGGATGTGGGTAATTTTTGGGCCCTCTGTCATCTCATCATCATGCACTTTCTTCAGTGGTGACTCATCAGATGATTGTGCTATCCCCATCAGGCAGGCCTGGTCATGACTGGGATTCCCATTTTAGGAGTGAAGAAATCAAGGCTTCAAAGAAGTGACATGCAATTCTCAAGGCCCTGCAGCACACAAAGGGCTGAACTGGTTCTAGGAGACAGGGCCTTCTGACCAATACCGGTCATGGCTACTTGTTTCTATGCCACTAAATAGGCAAAATATATGACCTAGAGCACATCCATGAGAAATAATGCGAGCTGAAACTCTACTGAGAAGCTTGAACATGTGAAATCCTCAAAAGACCTCCTCCTTTGTCTTACTGTTTGTTTCAATAGAGCTTAGAGAAGACATAGCCCAGAAAACCTACTTGTGACTTAACAGGCCATCTTTTGAACTTGGGAAACTTAGTGAATTCTGTACAGAAATAGAATGTGTCAGGTCTTAAGATAGTTGCTGAAGAAACAGAAGTAATTTAATTCCATGTCTTCTGGACAGAGTTCATAGTCCGGTGGGGAGATCCACTGATTAGGAAATGCACCCCAAAATACTCCAACAACAACAAACAAAATAAAACAAAAATGATAATATGGTCTTGGCTAAAATGAAGCTCTGCGCGGTGTATCCTGGAAAAAGAGTGAAAGTAGCAATTATTTATATTAAGAAGTATGAATGTGATGCTATTTGAATGTAGGTTAATGGACTCCAAGCCCCAAAACTATTTTGTTTTGCCTTTAAAAGAAGTCATTTATAAAGACATCATCTCTTTTTTTTGTCCTGTTAGAAATAGACTGACAACCTATCAAGATCTTTCAGTAGATCTCTAAAACTTTCTTAGCTCTTATTTTAACATGTACCTCAGAATGCAACTTGTCCCCAAAGCATACAGGCTACAAAGTTGAGGAGGCCCCTAGCATTTTACAACAAATATTGGAAAAATCTCAGCAATCAGAGCTACTGAGAAATAGAATCTTAAACTTGGCAATGAGAAGCAGAGGAATTCACTTTTAGATTTTAAAAATAAAAATGCCCATCTTCAAGTCAACACATTCTCCTGTTTTGGCATCTTGAATCATCTTATTTAAAAAAAAAATTTTTTTTCAGCTTACCTTTGCAACTACAAAACTGCTTTTTTTTTTTTTTTAATAAAAAAATACCAAGTTCCACATTACTAAACACTGTATGACTTGCATTAAGAGACAAGATTATGACTTCCGCCTGCACAGACTTACAGACTGGACAGCCACGGGGGGCTGATCAGCCATGACAGGATCTGATACTGGGCAAGAGCAGGAAGAGGCCAATCTGAAGTGAAGCCAATGGCTTTGCATTATTGCACCAGCCCCTGGGAACACAGAAGAGCTGGAAACCCACTAACTCTTGGTCAATGGTTGAGAACTGTTGCTTGTGTAACACCCATCTCTGCAAGTGGAAAAGGTCATTTTAAAAGTAGCTGCCCAAGCTTTAAACAAATAGAACAACTTGGTCTGCAAACAAAATTAATACAGGCCTTACCTTTCTGTGCTTGCTTTCTAACACTGGCGGTTGTTACAAAGCCATGAGTGATGAGCTTACTGAGGTGTGTGAGAGCTATCTAGACACTCTGTGCCTCAGTTTCCTTATCTATAAAGCAGGGATGGGAGTGGCACCTCTTCCGCAGAGCTGTGCGAGGATGCTTTGCGTAAAACATACATAACACGGTGCCTGGCGCATTTTAAGTACTCAGAAAGTACAACATATTATTACTTGTGAATAATGATAACAGCTATTGATTCCTGCTAATCCTCGCCAGAAAATTGTGCAGAATAGGTTTGATTGTATCCATTTTTCAGATGACAATAACTAAGATTCAAAAGCTAAGCTCTTTTTTTCCTAAGGCATTGACGGAGATATTTCAAAAGTTAATCTTTACTAGCATCTCATGCTGATTCACGTATTCATGATTTGGGGGCTTCCTTGGCTGTTTGCAGGATTTGGGATTGAAAGGTGGAAACCTGAGTCATTCAACCTTTTTTAACTCTATAAAGCCCCATGTATCAGACATTTTTCCTTTTTGGTTTGATGAGATATCACAAGTAACAGTGGCTATTTGTGGAGGACACACGTTACCAGTGCATTTGAGATTTATCTTCCTTGACAGCAGAGTGAATAGCAGGTAACATCATCCCCATCTTACTCATGTCTGAGTGTTCAGTGATGGAGGGGACATACATTTCCAGTCTGCCCTGTTTGAAAACCTCATGCTGTTTGAAACCAGTGGCTCTTTATAATTTGCCCCAAGTCTTAAGCACAGGGTCCAGAAATTCTTTTCTATTTCTCTGGAGAGCCCACACATGAGGACTCTGGAAAAAGCATTGGCAACATATGAAGAAATAGAAATTTTTTTTTTTTTTTGACGGAGTTTCACTCTTGTTACCCAGGCTGGAGTGCAATGGCGCGATCTCAGCTCACTGCAACCTCCACCTCCTGGGTTCAGGCAATTCTCCTGCCTCAGCCTCCCGAGTACCTGGGATTACAGGCACGCGCCACCATGCCCGGCTAATTTTTTGTATTTTTAGTAGAGACGGGGTTTCACCATGTTGACCAGGATGGTCTCGATCTCTTGACCTAGTGATCTACCCGCCTCAGCCTCCCAAAGTGCTGGGATTACAGGCTTGAGCCACCGCGCCCAGACCAGAAATAGGAACTTTTATAAGCTCAGTGCATCTCTTGGGCGGTTAGCAATGGGGTCTATGACGTAGCCAGAGAAGTTGATTCCACTGTAAAGCGATATAGTGCCTTCGTTTCCCATTTTCCCAATCTTTGGGTCTAATTATTGTTGACATTCCTCTCACACTGTGAACTCTGGGGACAGAGAGAAGTTTATCTCTATTAAAATATGAACCAACCAATGGCAAACTGATTTCAAAAAGCTCCTGAAAATAAAGTATAATGAAATGCATTTGGAAAACTAAAAAAAGAAATTGCAAGAATAACTTTATAATCTTGCAAAGATTTCTACTAACTACATATATTGTGTCAAGTTTTTTAAGTATTGATTCCTGGGAATGAGCTGCGAGGTACTTTGGTGTCTATCTATTCATTTCTTTGTTTAAAATATTTATCGTAGGAAATTAGGAAAAGTGGAAAAGACAATTAGGCCCCAATAATTCCACCACTTAGAGAAATACACTTTTACCTTTTATTTTCTTCTAAGTTTTTGTTCTATGATTTTTAAAAAATGCATTTATTTGTACTGCAAATTTAATTATTCTGGGAAGAAGTCAGAAAAATATAGACTATTTACAAGATGACAACAACAAATAACCATGCTCTATAAACATTGAGGCCTGTTTTCCAGCCTCTCCTCCTACCATAAGTATGTGTCAGCTAGGCATGGCGACTTCTGCCTGTAATCCCAGCACACTGGGATGCCAAGGAGTGAGGGAATCATCTGAGCTCAGGAGTTCAAGACCAGCTGGGGCAACATAACAAGACTTTGTCTCTACAAAACTTTTTTAAAAAAATTAGCCAGGTGTAGTGACGTGTATCTGCAGTTCCAACTACTGGAGAGGCTGAGGTGGCAAGACCACTTGAGCCCAGGAGGTCCGAGCTGCAGCGCTGCACTCCAGCCTGGGCAACGGAGCCAGACTCTCCTCAGAACATAAGTAAATAAGTAAGTAAATAAATAAATAAATAAAATGTCGGATAATATAGGAATGCATTCTCTTTACAATGAGTAAATAAAATAAATTAGAATGGCTGAAATGTTTTCACTTTCATCCTCAGACAATAATCTTCATGCGTTTTTATTTCCATTTTTTTCTCCCCCATGGTTGATTTCATATTTTCATTCCCCACATTACTCTTTCCTGTAGCTTTGGCTTTTGTACATTTAAAAATATTTATAATTATAAGTTACAGTTATGGTTATAATGTATAACTTGTACATTATAATTTTTATGGCCAGTAGTTATTTATAATTTCCAATGTCTAACTGATTTATTGGTTTATTGTTTCTCCCTAAATTCCACTATTTCCTTCTGGTGAATTCTTTTTCTTGCTACAGAAAGCCCAGAAGAAACTGTGGCGTTCTGAATGACTCCGTGTCCAAAAAGTATCTGCATTTTACATTCACTTTAAAATGATATTTTTCCTGGGTATAAAATTTTGGGTTTTAATTTTCTTTTCTTGTTAACAATTTTTAAAGGATTCTACCAGTGTCTTCCTGCACTGCGGTGTTTCTAATAAGAGTCTGAGATCAATTGAATTCTCTGTTCCTTGTAAATAATATAATCTTTTTATTGGTGACATTTCAGGATTTTCTCTTAATGCTTGATTTTCATGGGTTCAACAGAAAGCATATAGGTATGCTTATTTATGTTCTTTTATTAATTCTGCTTGATAATTGGTGAGCTCTTTCTTTCAGGGGTGTCTTGAATTCCTTTAATTCTAGGAATCCTTAGCCATCTTGTCTTTAAATGTTGCCTGTTCAATTGCAACTTCAATGAGATGGATGGTAAAATTTCTGGATTTATTCCATATGAAACACAGCTGTACTGTCGAGCTTTCCATCTGTTTGTACTACAGTCTGGAGAAATGTCTCAAATTAATATTCCAACGTTTCTTATTTAGTCTTTCTCTGCATCCAGTTTGCTTTTTAACATTTATACAGAAATATTTCAATTCAATCATTAGATATTTCATTTAAGGAATATCTTAATTATTTTTTCTATACCTGATTGAACTCACAATTAAATTGTTTTTATGGCAGTATGCATGCATTTAAATGATTAATGTACTATTAATAATTTTAAATAATCAATTTTATAATTTATTATTACATAAAATTAAGTCTTAAAATATATTGAAATACTTTAAAAATATAATTAAAATCTTTTTCTGATTGCTTTATTTGGTCTGTTTCCAGAAGGTATTGTGCACTGAGTTTTTATATTTCTTTTATGAAACATATGGAAGGGATTTCGTTTTTCCTGACATCATCCTGCCCTTTGAATATGCTAACAAAAATCTGGCCGTGCAATGTAATGAATCTATTCTTTTCTCTCTGGTTTCTTTGAAGACTTTCTCCTAGTCTTTAGTGTTTAGAATTTTATTATGATGTGTTTAGGTACAAATTTGTTTTATTGTGGTATTCTTTCTATAAATAGAATATTTAGATCATAAGTGTTCAGTGTGATGAAGTTTGGCACTTTTGTACAACTTTTTGTAAATCCCCCACACGCAAACACACACACACACACACACACACACACATGCACGTGCATACACACACAGTGGAGAACATCTTTATTGCCCTAAAACGTTTCCTTATTTAAAGAAATACTTTTGATTTTTAATACAATAGACTAGGTTTACTAGTTTGTGAACTTCAAGTAAATGGAGTCATACAGAACGAATGGTTTTGTGTCCAACTTCCTTCACTCCATATATCTGAGATATATCATGTTCTTGCATGTATCAGTAGCTTCTTCTTTTGTATAGTTGAATAGTGTTCCATTGTATTCCCATATAACAATTCATTAATCAAGAGTTGACAGATTTTTGCTGTTGTTTACAACTTTTGTTTATTATGAATATGGTTGCTATTAACATTCTTGTAAAAAACCATGTGAGCATGTTTTGTTTTTCGTGGATAAATATTTAAGAGTGCATTTTCTGGGTCATAGGATTGGCATAAATTTAACCTTATAAGAAACTGTCAAAACATTCTTCTAAGTAATTGCATTACTTTACACTTCCCCCAGCAATGCCTAAGAGTTTCAATTACTCTACATCCTCACAGATGTTAGGTATTGTCAGTGGCTTTAATCTTAATTATTCTACTGGATATGAAGTGGTATCTCACTGTGTTTTTATAACACGTTTCTTGAATGGCTAACAGGTTCTAACTTATATCGGTGTATTTACAGGTCATTTCTATGTTTTCACTGTGTAGTTTTTGCTCAAAGATGTTGTCCTTTTTTATTGGATTTGTTGTTACTATTATCATTACTACTGATTTTCACATGTTCCTTGTATATTCCAGATATAAGTTCTTTCTCAAATATGCTACAATTATTTCTCCTACGCTGTATTTTTTAATATTTATTTCATTAATTGTGTCATTTGGTGAGACAAATGTTCATCTTGAAGACATGTAATTATTATTTTTTTCTCCTGTCGTTAGTATTTCTTGTGTCTTTTCTAAAAAATGTTTGCCTAACTCGAAGTCAAAGATATTCTTTAATTTCCTTCTGAAGATTTCCAGCTTTGAGTTTAAATCCATGATCTATATAGCAGTAATTACTAAGGTATTCCCTGCCCCCCATATGCAATTTGTTAATTACAGTCTGGAAACCAGGCATTTTTTTTTATTTTTCGAGATAATTTTGGCTATTCTAGATTCCTTGCATTTGCATAGAAATATTTATATCAACTTGTCAACTTAAAAAATAAATAAGAAGGCTGCTGGGGTTCTGACTGGGGAATTATATTAGAATCTCTAAACAATTTAGGAAAAATTGCCATCTTAACAACATTGAATCTTGTAATTCATAAATATGTTATATAACTCCATGAATTAGGTCTTTTTAAATTTCCCTCTCCACAAATTTTCTTTTTCAAGTGTGGAAATCTTCCACATCTTTTGTTAAGTATATTCCTTTTTTGATATTTTGATGATATTGTAATGGTAATATATTTTCAATTTCATTTTTAAATTATTTTGGAAGCATATAGAAATACAATTAAGTTTTGTTTTATATCTTAAACTTGTATATCACAACTTTTCTAAATTTATTTGTTATTTTTAGTAATATTTATGTACTTCCCACAAGATTTTCTATGAACACACTTATATTCTCTCTAAATAACAATGGTTTACTTCATCCTTGTAATATTTATTCATTCATTTATTTATTATTATTATTTTTTTAGATGGAGTCTTGATCTGTTGCTTAGGCGTGGAGTGCACTGGCATGATCTCAACTCACCACAACCTCCGCCTCCCAGGTTCAAGCGATTTCCATGCCTCTTTCTCCTAAGTAGCTGAGACTATAGTTGAGAGCCACCAAACCCAGTTACCTTTTAATATTTAATGTAATATTTTCTTTTCTTTGTTTTTCTTGCCTTATTGCACTATTAACAACAGCAGACACTTTTGCCTGTCTTAGGGGAAAAGTGTTTAATATTTTATCATCTATTATTATTGAAGCTGCAGGATTTTCCTAAGTGTCTTTTATTGGATTAAAGAAGTAATTGTGAGAATTTTTGCCAGAAATGGATGCTGAATATTATCAGATACTTTTTTATGTATGCTAAAATAATCTTATATTTTTTCTTATTAATTTATGTGGTACACTATTTTAATTGTTTCTCAAAAATGCATAGTCAAATAACCAGTTTACACTAAATTTCACAGAATTATGATGAATTTAATATTATTTGTATGTATTGCTGGATATATATAAAAATATCATATGATATAATATTATATAATATATAAAAATATCATATGATATAATATTAGGAATTTTTGCATCTATGTTCATGAAAACATTAGTCTACAATTTTCTTTGAAAAATGTCATTGTCAAGTTTTGGTATGAGGTTTATTTTGATATAAACAGGATAAGAAGTGTTTCTTCTGTATTTTCTGAGAGAGTGTAAGATTGGTATTTTTTTTCCTTACATTTTCTGGTACTCACCAATAAAGCCCTCAGAGCCTGGAGTTTTCTTAGTGTGCAGATATGAAAGGCAGAATTATGGCATCTCAAAGACATATGTACATCTCAACTCCCAGAACCTGTGAATATATTGTGTGGCACATGAATATATGAATATGTAACTATGGCAAGAGGAATTAAGGTTGCAGATACAATCAAAGTTGCTAATTTGTTGGCCTTAATATATGGAGATTATTCTGGATTACACAGGTAAATCCAATATAACTACAAGGGTTGTTTAAAGTGGAAAAACAGCAGAAGAGGAAATCAGAGTCAGAAAGATTTGAAAATACCACACTGCTGGTTTTGAAGATGGAGGATGAAGCCTAGCCAAGGAATGCAGGAGGCCTCTAGAAGCTAGAAGGACAAGGAATTGAATTCTTTCCAATACCCTCCAGAAAGAATGTGATTTAGCTTTTGGACTTCTGACCACCACACTTGAGAAATCCAAAATCTAATGGCAAATAATACAACATAAGCTTCAAAGGAGACAGAGAATAAATAGCAGATTAAGATAATAAACTTGTGTTGTTTTAAGCCACTAAGGTTGTGCTTATTTGTTATAGCAGCAATAGGAAATTAGAAAGTGTCAGGAATGAATTCAATGTAGTTAATAGATATGGGGCCTTTTAGGCTTTCTATTTCTTCTGGTAAAAGCTTTGGCAGGTGGTACTTTTTAATGCCCATTTTGTTTCTAAGTTCCCATTTTTTTTTACAAGCGTTTACATTTATTTATACATTTAGCCTTTCCAATGCTCCTCTTTTCTTTCTGAAGTTCCAGACTCTCATCTGGATCAAGTCTTCAAATTGATGAACTTTTTGTGGTATTTTTTAAAGATTATATCTACTAAAGGAAAAAAATCTCAGCTTCTGCATCTTTGGAAACGCAGGTATTTGAATGTAATTTATAAAGAATATTCTTGCTGGATATAGAATGCTAGTTTGATTGATTTGTTTTTCTTTCAGCACTTTAAAATAGTCCAGTGTTTTTGGCTTCTGTTGTTTCTAATTATAAGTTAGTAATCATACTCATTCATATATGTAAATGTCATTTTTTCTGCTTATTTTATGATTTTTATTTTATTTTAGGTTTTTCTCTCTTCGATTACAATGTGCCTAAATGTGGTTTCTCTTCAATGTATGCTTCTTAAGGTTTGGTGTTTTTCTTGAATTTGTTACTTGATACTTGCATCAGTAATATCTCCAATGTTTTTACATATGTATTTTTTAAATTATCTATCTCTTCTACTTCTGAGACTCAAATCAGACTTGTAGACTACTTAATAGTGTTCCACAGATTTAGGACATTCCATTCTTTTCTCTTTACTCTGTTTTCTTTTTATGTTTCAGATTTAATGATTTTGATTGGGTGCCTTTAAGGTGATTGATTCGTTTCCTCTGTGACACATAGTCTGTTTTTTTTTTATTTTTGAGACAGAGTTTTGCTCTTGTTACCCAGGCTGGAGTGCAATGGTGCGATCTTGGCTCACCGCAACCTCCGCCTCCTGGGTTCAGGCAATTCTCCTGCCTCAGCCTCCTGAGTAGCTGGGATTACAGGCATGCGCCACCATGCCCAGCTAATTTTTTTGTATTTTTAGTAGAGACACGGTTTCACCATGTTGATCAGGATGGTCTCGATCTCTTGACCTTGTGATCCACCCGCCTCGGCCTCCCAAAGTGCTGGGATTACAGGCTTGAGCCACCGCGCCCAGCCTTGTTTTTTTTTTTTTTTTTTTGACAGTCTTACTCTGTCGCCCAGGATGGAGTGCAGTGGCATGATCTTGGCTGAGTGCAGTGGCATGATCTTGGCTCACTGCAACCTCCGCCTCCTGGGTTCAAGACATTTTCCTGTCTCAACCACCTGAGCTGGGATTACAGACATGCACCACCAAGCTGGCTGATTTTTGTGTTTTTAGTAGAGAGGAGGTTTCACAGTGTTAGTCAGGATGGTCTTGATCTCCTGACCTCATGATCCACCCGTCTCAGCCTCCCAAAGTGCTGAGATTACAAGCATGAGCCACCACACCTAGACTATGCTTAATATCATCTAATGAATCATCTATTTGTGATATACTTTTCATTTATAGAATTTCTTTTTTTTTTTAATTTTTTATTGGATTTTAGGTTTTGGGGTACATGAGCAGAGCATGCAAGACAGTTGCGTAGGAACACACATGGCAGTGTGCTTTTCTTTCCTTCTCCCCTTCACCCACATTTGGCATTTCTCCCCAGGCTATCCCTTCCCACCTCCCCCTCCCACTGGCCCTCCCCTTTTCCCCCCAATAGACCCCAGTGTTTAGTACTCCCCTTTCTGTGTCCATGTGTTCTCATTTTTCATCACCTGCCTATGAGTGAGAATATGCGGTGTTTCATTTTCTGTTCTTGTGTCAGTTTGCTGAGGATGACGTTCTCCAGATTCATCCATGTCCCTACAAACGACACAAACTCATCATTTCTGATTGCTGCATAATATTCCATGGTGTATATGTGCCACATTTTCCCAATCCAGTCTATTATCAATGGGCATTTTGGTTGATTCCAGGTCTTTGCTATTGTAAACAGTGCTGCAGTGAACATTCGTGTACATGTGTCCTTATAGTAGAACGATTTATAGTCCTTTGGATATATACCCATTTGTGTTTTTCTCTATGATTTCTGTTTCTGGTGCAATTCGCCATTTGTTTGTACATGTCATGTAGCATTTAAGCAGATTCTTTAATGTATTTACAGTCACTACTTTTCTTATCATTGCAACATCTAAGCCATCTCTAGTATACTTCTACTTTTTCTTTCTTTTCTCAATCATGCATCACCTTTTCCTGCTTCTCCATATTTCTCATAAACTTAAATTATGTGTTGGACATCATAAACACTAAATTACTTCTAGAATATTTTTTTAACAAAAAAAGGTTCTTCTTCTTTCAGACTGCCAGTGGCCAGGGTTACACAAATCTAACATGAAGGTAAGTGTAGTTTGAGTTTTATTGTAGCTATTTTTAAATTTAATTCTTACCACTGGCTTTGAACTTTATGTTCAGCAGGCTGGAAATCTAAAAATTGGCAAAAATTTGAAGATCTCTTTATGTTTATTGTTCAGCCTCCAGATTTCTGAAGATCTCTGCTTTGAATTTTGACTACTAGCTTTCAGGAACATCGTGGAGTTCTCTGTTCTCCCAGCGTCTTCCAAGATTTCTTTGCATTGGGAGATTTCTTGACACCTAATGTTTTGTCTCCAGTCTTCATAGGGTTGCTTCACTGCTTTGATTAAAACTTAAGAGTATCTCTAAGGGTTTTCTCTGAGCCATGCTTTCTGCCCCAGTCTTTTCAGCAGCTGCTGTCTTACATGTGAAGAAAGCTATGTGTTTTTGCGTTTAATTGGTCATGCTTGATAGTCATAGTTTTCTTAATCTGAAAATTTATGTATTTCAACAATTGTGGAAATTATTATATGTGATTGCTTTATATTTTGTTATGGCAACCTGAGGTGACTAATACAGAATCTTGTTATTTTCCTGTAGTTTTAGTTTGGTTTTAATGTATTTAATCAATTAAAATTTGTAATGTACTTATTCTATAATTTCTGTATTCTAGATTTTTTATTTTGTAAACCTTGGGTTATTAAATCTAGCCATTTTTTTGTACTTTTTTTTAACTCACAGTGAATTGTTACTTTATTTACTTTATAGTTTTGGATCGTGAACTCTTCTTTAGTAGGTTTCTTTGAGAAAACTGCATGGCCCCAGAAAAGGAGAGTTCTTCAGAGAGGCTTTGCCTTTTTATTCATCATAAATGCAAAAGATATTAACAGTTTGTATATACATAAATACATATTCTTAGCCTGTGAATGAAATTATACATTAAATACTACATTAAATTGGTTCTATAAATATAAGCCTTCGATATATCCATAACAGCATTATGTTTTCAAATCCTCAAAACCAACATTTCCTTAGTCTCTGAGTCCTATTTGAAATAAAGAGAACTTTATCATTGACTCACTGTAACTACAGGTAAATTTATTTCTAGCTATTCTTTGAGGAATTTTTTTCTGTCATCAGATCAGTAAAGTCTCAATTATCCTGATTTTAAATATGCAATCATATGTCCCTGTTTCTGTATAGTCATTCAAACTGAAGTATCTAAATTATGAAAATGAAAATTACATTAATAGCTTATTGTCAGCTTTTCTTATGATTCAAGCTTTTGTTCTCTCTTTGCATATTGTCTGGTTTTATTTGTTTTATGTTATTGGTGGTTTACCTACACATATAAAAAAATCCTTGTTATATTGTATCTTTTGCTTTTATGTGTTTTTGTAATAAGGGGGTTTTAAATTGTAAGTAGTTTGCTATATTGACAAAAATGAAAATTAAAACTGATTTTACAGTGTCACTATAACTTGATGTCAAAAATGGATATTGATAGTAATGTAAAATAAAATTATAGGCCAATCTCATTAATGACTATAATATCAAAAATCCTAAATAAAATTTTAGTAAAGAGATTCCAGTAATATATTAAAAGAATTGTCTATCATAATCAGATAGGTTTTATTTAATGAATGTAAGAATTGGCCAATATTGGAAAACCATACAAATAATTGCTATATAATAGTTTAAGATATAAAAGTTATGTTTCCTCAATAGACAATAAAAGTCATTTAAGAAAATACCATATAATCATGAATTTAAAAAAACTAGCATACTAGAGGTAGTAGAAACCTTTGTAAATTACAATTATTGAAAATCTTCATTGTGTCATACTTACCAGTAAAACTATTAATCAATAGCATTCACTTTCCATTCCTATAGTAAAAATATATTAATCACTTACTAATGGATTGTTCTAACTAAACATTGTTCTAGATATGGGGATATAGCAGAGTAGATAATAAAGCCCAAGATTTGATGTTGAATAACAAAAGAAAATAAGTGAATTACATTTTATTAAAAAGCAATAATATTGCCATAATTTGCAAGTAAGGAAGTAAGGTTTTTAAGAATCAACTGGCCAACTACTAGAGCTAGTGAAGGAGTTCTACAAGTGACCTGAATAAGCTCAGCATTCAAATGTTATATTTTCCTATTGGTATACCAATTAGCAATTAGGAAAGTTAGTGAAAATAGTTCCCAGTAACTATATTATCAATACTGTTTGAAGTGGCAAACTTAAATAGAAATGTGTTCAATCTTTTTGAAGAAATCCATCACATTCTAATAAGAAACAAAATAATTCAAATACACTGAGAAAATATCTACCGTTATAAGTGAAAAGAATCAATATTAACCTATTACATAATCTATTATTTAGATAATTTAATTAACCTATTAATCTATTATTTGAATGCAGTTCACTCAAAACCAAATAGGGTTTTTTTGTTTATGTTTTTTTTTGTTTTGGTGTGTAGAAATCCAAAACAATTAAATAAATAAATAAATAAATAAACAATAAATCTTTTTAGAACAGTTTTGAAAAAAATATACAAGGGAGGTAAATTACATTTCAAATTCAACAAAGGATCTAGAAGTAGGCTCACATAGGTAAAATAATTTGATTTGTCTTAAAGGTAGCATAGCAAATGGCTGAGAAGAGGATGGACTGTATCTTCCATAGTGTTGGCTGAACTGGCTATGTATTTTAAATCTATGTACGACACAGGTTAATAATTAGGGTAGTAATAACACAATAAAGAAGAAAAAATAAATAAACTGACAATGAGGCATAGAGGAAATTCAAAAGGCCAATAAACATGGGATAATTGATACTCTTTATAAAACAACATCAAGCAAATGGAAATTATGAAAACAAGGATATACCATCTTTCACCCATCAGATCAGAAAAAAATGAAAAATGAAGAGTATCAAGCACAGCAATTTAATAATAGATGTTGAGCCACCTCCATGCCTATAAGAAGAGGTATGTTCAAACTGAGGTATATCCTCATAACAGAATCATACACCATACACCTCAGTTAAAAGCAGTGAGGTTTTACTGTGTGCAGAGATTCAGAAAGTACTTTAATATGTATTAAGAAGATACATTTAAGATATAGCAGTGATTAACTTGGGGGCGGAGGTAGACTGTTTGCAAAGGACTATCTTGTTTATTGTTAAGAAACAGGTCCTCTCTGTCATCCAGGCTGGAACGTAATGGTGCAATCATAGCTCACTGAAGCCTCAACTCCTGGCCACAAGCAATCCCTCCACCTCAACTTCCCAAGTAGAAGGGATTACAGGCATGCATCCCCATGCTCAGCTAATATTTTCATTTTCAAATTTTTTTGACAAGGTCATCCTATGTTTCCCAGCCTGGTCTTGAACTCCTGAATCCAAGGGATCCTCCTTCCTCAGCCTCCCAAAGTGCTGAATTACAAACATGAGCCACCACACTTGGCCTTTAGTCTTATTGAAATGTTCTAATTTTTTATTCCAAAAATGTTTTTATGAATTATTTCTATTTTATAAAGAACTAGATTATGTAAGGAAGATAGAAGAAACTAATTTCTTTATTCCAAAAGAGGTATTTATTTATTTCCAAAATGTTTTTGCCACATATCATTCTGATGCTTGACTCATTTTCATAAGCACTATCTCTGATACAAGCAGTAATCTTCCACCTGTGCATGTGCACATAGAATGCTTCTGAAGTCTCCATGGAGCTTGAGAAAAACATTTCTCCACTAAAGCCTCATATTCTGTCTAGAAGAGACACAAGGAATAACGGTGGCAGTTACTCAATAATTAGTAGTGGCACTAATTATGATGGTAATAATAATAATAATCTGAAAACGCGTGTTTTTGATTGCATCGCTGCACTCCAGCCTAAGCCACAGAGCAAGACTCTGACTCTGAACAACAACAACAAAAAGTCCATTTGTTTTGGGTCACGTCTAGATTATATCTACATCCCATATCTCGTGAGCTTCCTTGCAGTTTGGTTAGCATCCACTATGTATTAGGCACAGTGCTAAATGGTGGAAAGGTGTAGATGAATAATGCTTACTGCCTGTCTTCAGTCACTCTCCATTTCTCAGATAAATATTGCATAGGTTGAGAAAACTTGGAAAATGTATCCCTATAAAATGAAATAAAAAGCTCTATGGAAATTCTTAGCAGGTATCTTATATTTCAAGGGCAAGAACTTGATCACCCACCAGACTTTAGCTGCAAGGGAGGCTGGAAAATTTAAGTTTAAAGTTTTCTAACTTCTATGTTAAAGTACGGTAAGCAAAAGAAAAATGGCGTGTAAAAGGGTATTGGGAATGTGTGTCAAAAAAGAAAACACTTGGCAAGCGGTGGGCATGTGAAGAATAATTGTGATATTAATTTTTTGTACATGTGGCCAGTATTCTGTAAGAGCCCACTGTGAGGTCTTTGGCAGTAGATTGACCAGCTCATGGCAGTGTATGTACAGCAACACAATGATGAGTATTTTTTCATCATCGTCTTCATCATCATCATCATCATCATCATCAACAGTCAGTGCCTGAAATAGTGGTTGGAACAGTTAGACAGTGGGAACTCAATATGTGTTGAATGAATGAAGCAATATAACAAAATCGTTATCATCATCAACATAGCTGCCAGTTATTTAGTGCATATTTTGTGCCAGGCTGTGTAATAGGATCTTTCATACACACCATTTAATTTAATCTCATGGTAACCTTTAGTAAGTGGCAGAATATGAGATTTAGAGAGGTTACATAGCTAATTAAAGATCAAACAGGTACTGAAGTTGAGAGCCAAGGCTCAATCCCAGTTGTCTCTGGGTTTATTCTCTCTAGCTGCATTAACTCCATCCTTATGGATAACATAAACATATGAATTATTAGTATTTTGTTGGCTGTAATCCCTTTTTGTTGCTGGGGATCTCAAGAAATCTATTTATTTAAAAGAAATACCAAAAAGATGAAGTTTTTGAAGACAGCAGCCAATGCAATTTTAGTAAATATAATATTTCTAGGACTCTGCAATTAATTTACAAATTTTTACATTAAAATATGTCCTGATGATCTTATTCTTTGGGGACAAAAATTGTCTTCTCCTTGATGTTTTCCTACACTAAAGGCAATTATTGTTGCTTCTAGCTGTAATAAAAAAATAACCGAAACAGATAGAAGTGTCTTCATTGAAATTGAGCTGAAACTCCCACTGTGGAAATAATCAGAAAATTAAAAGCTCTGCAATCTTGCAAATAACATTGCAACTTAATATTATTGGAACATAACATTATTATCTCTTTTTATAGAGAAAGCAAACATAAATATATTTTCAAATGACACCATAATATTAGTTTTATTTTCTAGGAGGGGGTGGGAGGGGAATAAAGAACAATAACTTTTTAGGGTTGAGCAAATGAAACAATGGGGATTTATGAAAAATGATCAAAAGCACAAAGCTATGTATGTTGAAAGTTTAGTCTCAGGCTGAGTCTTTCAAATACAGTGTAATCTAACCCACCTTGCCCTGCATGATTTTCTGGGGTGATTTCATCTACAGTTGTCTATGGCAGCAACCAGGCACAGGATCTGCCACCAGCTGTGCATTCAATCAATGTGGGTTAAGTGAATTTTTAATTATTATTGAGAGAGTCCATGTGTGGCGACTCACGCCTGTAATCCCAGCACTTTGGGAGGCTGAGGCGGGTGGATCACGAGGTCAAGAGATTGAGATCATCCTGGTCAACATGGTGAAATGGCGTCTCTACTAAAAGTACAAAAAATTAGCTGGGCATGGTAGTGTGTGCCTGTGATCCCAACTACTCAGGAGGCTGAGGCAGGAGAATTGCCTGAATCCAGGAGGTTGTGGTGAGCTGAGATCGCACCATTGCACTCCACCATGGGTAACAGGAGCAAAACTCCGTATCAAAAAAAAAAATTATTATTGAAAGAGATCAAAGTCAGGTTCTCCATTCTTCTATACCTTACCCTTCCTTTCTGCCTGTCATCCTGTATATTAGTTTGAGTTATGAGAAGGTGTAAAATATAATAGTTCATCTCTACAAATAAAATACATCATTTGAACTCAGATAATCAATTAAACAAGCATCTATTGAGGACTCAGCCTGTAGAAGATAATCCACTAGACACTAAACATAAAACAATAGATATGTCTCAATGTCTGGCTTCAGAAAGTGTCTGGTACTGCCTGACTTTGTCTCTGTACCATGCAAGGATCTGGGGCTCCAGACATGAGTCAGCCTCAGCAATGCTTCACAGGCTGTGCAGTCCCATGGATTGACGGGCACATCGCCATTTGCAGAAATGCTGCAGTTGGTGTAAGAGACTTCTTGGGAATTGGTAAGGGACGACGTTGATCAGTTCAGTTTCAGACAAGTTGTGTGGACATTGGAACAGGCAAATGGAGCCATTCCCAAGCATCTAGGAAGTTGGAAAGTCCTAGGGTTGATGTTGTAGTGATTTTTAAAATAATAGTAATGTAAATCATAAATTGATCAGCCATCGTTTTCTTCAACAATATGGAGTGAATGTGATTTTCTTTTCCTCAGAATATTCTGATACTCCTGGAAACAACTGGAAACACTCTTCTGCATTATGGGTGGGTGATCAGGGATAAGAAAGCATAGTTCAGCATACCTGGCCGCTTAGCTGCTATTGGGCAAGCTCCCACTTTCTTCCTAAGATGCTCAGAATTAAACCCAATCCCTGGCTGCTTCCTCAGGAGAACTAAATGGAATTGCTTCTGGGAACTATTTTGGGATGACACAGTAACACTTTTGTGGGAAAAGTACAATGATGTGGAAAGAGTACAAGTTTTGGACTTTTGTTTGTATCCCAGATCTGCAACTTAACTAGGCCTAAAATGCCACACAATTATTATAATTCCTTGTTTCCTTGGTTTCCTAATTTGTAAGATGGAAATGAATTCAGGGTCAGGTGTACATGATCTAATGCATAATGCCTGGCTCAGGGCTTAGCTGAGAATACAGGTTAGATACAGCCTAACCTAAGTGATCTCACTTCTCTGTACTCTAGTTCTGGGTCCAATCTCAGTCTTTAAATCAAGCATCACTTTCTTTCCCTTAGTTACAGTCCCTTGTGCATATTACTTTCTCTATAGGAGCCTGCGCTCAAATATTCCTGGGTTCCTCAGCTGACATCCACTCTGTTCTAAATAAGATGTAGATACTTCATAACTGGACCAAGACCTGGGCCAGACTGCCAGTGGCTTGATTTCTGGGGTTCCCTGCCTCTGAAACAGGGACACAAGAAATTTTGAAGTTGCAGTCTGCTTCTTCCTTCCTAGAGTCTTGTGTGGCAGGAACAGGTGATGATACAACCATGGAGCTTTCTTTTCGTTTTCTCTCCTGACTTGGTTTCTGACCAGAGTTGAAACAAAGAGGCTGGAAATGGGAGTTATACAAAGTACTGGCAGCTGTCTTTTGGGATTGCTTTGTTTAAAGAGCCTTGCTATGATCAGATAAGTGCTGTGATATATATGTTTATATGAGGGGGTTGAATATGATTTAGATCTGAACTTCCTACAGAGTGAAAAAGAGTTGCTTCTCTTTTATCCAAAGTGTTCAATATTTAAATTGTAAATTAAAGATATGCTTAGGTTTTGATTTACTCAGTTGGGGCATCTTTCTTCAATTTAATTCAATTTAGTCCATTCCAAATAAGTGAAAGCTGATTGAATACCTACTGTATATGTAATGTCATGCAAGGACCCAGGGACACAGAGAGAAATAGCCCTCATTCCCCACCCACCTCTTCCAAATGTGCCCTGAACTCGTCCACTTCTCTCCATTATCCCTGTTGCTTCCTATGCAGGCTCCATTATTACCTGGACTGTGGACATAGCCTTCCAAGTGGTCTCCCTACATTGGGTGGTCCCATCCACATTCTCCTCAACAAACCAAATGATGCTTTTGAAACATAATTTAGATTACAAGTTTCCCTTCCTTAATATCCCCATGGCTTTAACTCCATTTAAATAGCCTTCAAACTTTTTATTTATTTATTTATTATTACTTTTTTTGCAACCTCTTTGCTCTTCTTTCATATCTGTATCTCCAAACTCTCTTTAAGCCAGACCCCTCTTTGCCACCAGTCTTCTGCCCCAGCCTTCTTCTTGGCCCTGGTGTATTTAGTGCCTTGGTTCTCTACACTAGTTATTTCCCTCGCTAGAATGATCTTCAACCGGATCCCTTCTGTGGCTCTCTCCTCTGATATCATTAAAGTTCATTAAAGTTGTCTTCTCAGAGAAGTCTCTGCTCACCCAGTCTAGAATAGCCTCTCTCTATGGCACTGATCACTGCCCTAAATTGTTCTTGTTTATTTGCCCATCATCTTTCCACTGTAAGTTTCGTCGAGAACGTGCTGTGTCTGACTTCTTATAGCTCTCTTCCTAGAGCTAGAATAGAGCACCCTCAGAGGTGCCCAATAAATGTTTGTTAAAGGAACAAATAAATACATTCAAAATAGTCATGGGCCACTGGAATCCAAACTGGTGTAACCTAACTGATAGAAGGGAGATACGGAATTCAAGGAAGGGGTGCACCATTGTGAGACCATTAACAAAGGCCAGTGGATGGGAAGATGGGTCTTTGTAATATGACGTCACCTTTAGAAATGTTCCTCTGCCTGTCCTCACAAATCTGACATATAGGTATGACAGTATCTGGTCTTTCAGGAATAAACTTGCTCATAAGAATGATCTGTAAACATGAATGAAACCATATTAACTTTAAATGAGAAATGTGGCTGCTAATGAATGGGATTAGGATTCAGAGAATTATCAAAAAAAGCACATTTTCAATCTCTAGGTAGAATGCCTGGGAGCTAACGTATTCTCAGAAAGTTACTTAGGGAGCTCGGAGTCAGCTCATAGGGATTAGTAATCAGTTTACACTTTTAATAGAATTGCCAAGTCAGAAGCTGGGAATATCCCGAGCTGGTTCGCAGGTGGAGTGCAAATGGGTCAACATAAACGGTCAGGCCCAAGATCAAATGCAACACAAGGGTTGGCAACCCTCTTTGATGTGGAGCCTGCTATATGACAGTCCTGGAGTGTAAACGGTTAGAGGAGCTGTAACATACAAATTTCCCTATTTGTTGTCCTGCTTCCAACTCAGACCCAACCAGAGAAAGCCAAATGTACCCCCTAAACAAATGACATAAGATGCTGCTTGTAGTTGATTTGTTTCCAACTCCCCCATGCAAACAGCCTCCAATCAGGGCACACTTGAAGCCATCCATGTTTTCACTATAAAGCCTCTCCACTCCCCTGCCTGCCACAAGTAATGGTGGTTGAGTCCTTTGCTATAGCAAGTTCTGAATCAGTAGTCTCTGATTGTTCTCCTTTGGGTGGTCTACTTATTTCTGCATTCCCAAGACCCTGAATAAGAGATGTTAATATTTTTGCTCTACTTTAAGGAAACTGAGGCTAAGAATTATTATACAACTTGGTCAGGTTCTCACAGCTGAAGGGGGCAAAGCCACCATTTGAAGTCACAGCTCTCTGATTCCAAAGCAATTGCTGTTTCTCTTCTGCAATGACGTCTCTTCCAGCACCCATGCCTGTTATGTGCTTGTTGAAGGCAAGGCCTCTGTTTTATTTCCCTCTATAACCTCAGTGCTTTGCACAGGGACAAGCCAGTGCTGATCAAATAGTTAAGGGCGTGGGTGATTGCTAATGTTCCTATTACATGGTTCTAGATAGTTTCTAACAGGTCTGTATTTCTTAAAGTGGTCAATGAAAGTAGGTTCTGGTGAACATTTCTGTTCTTAGGATAAGTGTGAGCTGTTATTTATTGCAAAAAAAACCCAAGACTCATTTTTTAATACACCACTTAACATAATAATTCCTGGAAATGGTTCCCCTGTGGTGAAATAATGAAAAGTAAGTGAAAAGAGCTGGAAATGTTGCTTCTGAGCAAAAGATTAGTTGAAAGTATTCCTCTCCTTAGGTTTGTTTTACATGTTTGAGTTACAGAATTTGCTGTTTGGCCTCACATTGTAAATTACAAACCCACCCATTGTGGTGCTCCTGAGTGAGCAGCCTGGCCATGTGGCTTTGGTATGTGCAAGTCATGTGATCAGAGCTGGGTATTCTTGGGAGAAATCCATTTCAAAGCAGACATATTGACAGTGTCCCAAACCCCTGGCTCATTAATGAAGCTGTTTATAAAATAATGTTTGCTAAGTGTGATCTCATGGAAGTAGAGAGTAGAATGATGGTTATCAGAAGCTTGGAACTGCAGGAGAGGAGGCAGGGATGAATGGTTAGTTAATGGGCACAAACATAATTAGAGAACCAAGTTTTAGTGTTCAATAGCACAGTAGAGTGACTATGGTTAACAATATAGTGCATATGACAAAATAGCCAGAAGAGAAGATTTGAAAAACTTCCAACAGAAAAAAATGATAAATGTTCCAGGTGTTAAATATCCTAAATGCTCTGATTTAAGCATTACATGTTGTATGCATGTATCAAAATATCACATGTGCCCCATAAATATGTACAATTATTATATGTCAATACAAATTCAACAAGATGGGAAGAAGCCAGCACAAGAAGAATGAAAACCTCAAAAACCAGAATGCCTCTTCCCCACCACAAGATCACAGCTCCTCACCAGCAAGAGGCAAAGCAGGATGGAGAACGAATTTGATGAACTGACAGAAGCAGAATTCAGAAGATGGGTAATAACAAACTTCTCTGAGTTAAAGGAACATGTTCTAACTCAATGCAAAAAAACTAAAAACGTTGAAAAAAGGTTAGACAAAATGCTAACTAGAACAACCAGCTTACAGAAAAATATAAATGAATTGATGGAGCTGAAAAACACAGCACAAGAACTTCATGAAGCATGCACAGGTTCAATAGCTGAATAGATCAAGCAGAAAAAAGGATATCAGAGATTGAAGATCAACTCAACAAAGTAAAATGAGAAGGAAAGCAAAGAGAAAAAAAGAGTGAAAAGAAATGAAGAAAGCCTCCAAGAAATATGGGATTGTGTGAAAAGACATAATCTACACTTGATTGGTGTATTGGAAGAAGACAGGGAGAATGAATCCAAGCTGGAAAATACTCTTCAGTAGATTATCCAGGAGAACTTCCCCAACATAGCAAGGGAGGCCAACATTCGAATACAGGAAATACAGAGAACACCACAATACTCCTCTAGAAGAGCAACCCCAAGGCGCATAATTGTCAGATTCACCAGGGTTGAAACAAAGGAAAAAATGCTAAGGAAGCCCATTGGACTCACAGTGGATCTCTCAGCAGAAACCCTACAAACTAGAAGAGAGTGGGAGCCAATATTCAACATCCTTAAAGAAAAGAACTTTCAACCTAGAATTTCATATCCAGCCAAACTAAGTTTCATAAGTGAAGGAGAAATAAAATCCTTTACAGACAAGCAATTGTTGAGAGATTTCATCAATACCAGACCTGCCCTACAAGTGCTCCTGAAGGAATTACTAAACACAGAAAAGAAAAACCAGCTCCAGCCACTGTAAAAAAGAACCAAATGGTGAAGACCAATGATGCAATGAAGAAATTATGCCAACCAAATAGCAAAACAGCCAACCAGTAACAAAATGGCAGGATCAGATTCACACATAACAATATTAACATTAAATGTGAATGAGTTAAATGCCCTAATCAAAAGACACAGACTGGCAAATTGGATAAAAAGACAAGAACCATCGGTGTGCTATATTCAGGAGACACATCTCATGTGTGAAGACACAGATAGACTCAAAATAAAGAGATGGAAGAAGATTTGCCAAGCAAATGGAGAGAAAAAAAATGCAGGGGTGGCAATCCTAATCTCTGATAAAATGAACTTTAAACCAAAAAATATCAAAAGAGACAAAGAGAGCATTACATAATGGTAAAAGGATCAATACAACAAGAAGAGCTTACTATTCTAAATATATATCTGGAGAACATCATCCTCAGCAAACTGACACAAGGACAGAAAATGAAACACCGCATATTCTCACTCATAGGTGGGTGATGAAAAATGAGAACACATGGACACAGAGAGGGGAGTACTAAACACTGGGGTCTATTGGGGGGAAAAGGGGAGGGCCAGTGGGAGGGGGAGGTGGGGAGGGATAGCCTGGGGAGAAATGCCAAATGTGGGTGAAGGGGAGAAAGCAAACAAAACACACTGCCATGTGTGTACCTATGCAACTGTATTGCATGCTCTGCACATGTACCCCAAAACCTAAAATGCAATAAAAAATAAAAATAAATAAAAATATATATATATATGCACTCAATACAGGAGCACCCGGATACATAAATCAAGTCCTTAATGATCTACAAAGAGTCTTAGACTCCTGCACAATAATAGTGGGACAATTTAACACTCCACTGTCAATATTAGACAGATCAACGAGACAGAAAATCAACAAGGAAATCCAGGACTTGAACGCAGATCTGGACTAAGTGAACTTAATAGACATTTACAGAACTCTCAACCCCAAATCCACAGAATATACATTCTTCTCAGCACCACATCACACTTTAAAATCGATCACATAATTGGAAGTAAATCCTTCCTCAGCAAATGCAAAAGAATGGAAATCATAACAGTCTCTTAGACCATAGAGCAATCAGATTAGAACTCAGCATTAAGAACCTCACTCAGAACTGCACAACTAAATGGAAACTGAACAACTTGCTCCTGAATGTCAACTGGATAAATGATGAAATGAAGGCAGAAATAAAAATGTTCTTTGAAAACAATGAGAACAGAGACACAGTCTCTGGGACACATTTAAAGCAGTGTCCAGAGGGAAATTCATAGCAATAAATGCCCACATGAAGAGCAAGGAAAGATCTAAAATTGACACCCTATCATCAAAATTGAAAGAGTTAGAGGAGCAAGATCAAAAAAACTCAAAGGCTAGCAGAAGACAAGAAATAAGATCAGAGCAGAACTGAAGGAGATAGAGATACAAAAAACCCTTCAAAAAACCAGCAAATCCCGGAGCTGATTCTTTGAAAAGGTCAACAAAATAGATAAACTGCTAGCCAGACTAATAAAAAAAAAGAGAGAGAGAGAGAAGAATCAAATAGATGCAATAAAAAATGATAAAGGGGACATCACCACCAATACCACAGAAATACAAACTACCACAAGAGATTACTACAAACAACTCTATGCACACAAACCAGTAAATCTGGAAGAAATGGACAAATTTCTGGACACTTGCACTCTCCCAAGACTAAACTAGGAGGAAGTTGAAATCCTGAAGAGACCAATAACAAGGACTCAAGTTGAGGCAGCAATTAATAGGCTACCAATCAAAAAGAGTCCAGGTCCAGACAGATTTACAGCTGAATTCTACCAGACCTACAATGAGGAGCTGGTACCACACCTTCTTAAACTATTTCAAACAATACAAAAATAAGGAATCTTCCCCAACTCATTTTATGAGACCAACATCATCATGATAACACAACAGGGCAGAGACTCAACTAAAGAAGAAAACTTCAGGCCAATATCCACGATAAACATAAATGCAAAAATCTTCAATAAAATACCAGCAAACCGTATGCAACAGCAAATCAAAAAGCTTAGTCATCATGATCAAGTAGGCTTCATCCCAGGGATGCAAGGTTGGTTCAACATATGCAAGTCTGTAAATTTAATCCATCACATAAACAGAACCAAAGACAAAAACCACATGATTATCTCAACAGATGCAGAGAGGGCCTTCAACAAAATTCAACAGCCCTTTATGCTAAGAACTCTCAACAAACTAGGTATCAATGGAATGTATCTCAAAATAATAAAAGCTATTTATGACAAACCCACAGCCAATATCATACTGAATGGGCAAAAACTGGAAGCATTCCCTTTAAAATCTGGCACAAGACAAGGATGCCCTCTCTCACCACTCCAATTCAATATAGTATTGGAATTTCTAGCCAGAGCAATGAGGCAAGAAAAAGAAATAAAGGGTATTCAATTAGGAAAGGAGGAAGTCAAATTGTCTGTATTTGCAAGCACCATGATTGTATATTTAGAAGACCCCATCATCTTCAGCCCCAAATCTCCTGAAACTGATAAGCAACTTCAGCAAAGTCTCAGGATACAAAATCAATGTACAGAAATCACAAGCATTCCTGCACTAAAATAACAGACAATCAGAGAGCCAAATCAAAAGCAAACTCCCATTCACAATTGCTACAAAGAGAATAAAATATCTAGGAATACAACTAACAAAGGCTGTAAAGGACTTCTTCAAGGAGAACTACAAACCACTGCTCAAGGAAATAAGAGAGGACACAAACAGATGGAAAAACATTCCATGCTCATGGTTAGGAAGAATCAATATCTTGAAAACTGCATATTGCCCAATGCAATTTATAGATTCAACACTATCCCCATCAAGCTACCAATGACTTTCTTCACAGAACTGGAAAAAAACCACTTCAAGCTTCATATGGAACCAAAAGAGAACCTGCATAGCCAAAACAATCCTAAGCAAAAAGAAAAAAACTGGAGGCATCACGCTGACTGATTTCAAACTATATTACCAGGCCCCAGTAATCAGAACAGCATGATACTGGTACCAAAACAGGGACATAGACCAATGGAACAGAACAGAGGCCTCAGAAGCAACATCACACATCTACAGTCACCTGATCTTTGACAAATCTGACAAAAACAAGCAATGGGAAAAGGATTCCTTGTTCAATAAATGGTGTTGGGAAAACTGGCTAGCCATGTGCAGAAAGCAGAAACTGGACCCCTTTCTGACACCCTACACTAAAATTAACTCCAGATGGATTAAAGATCTAAACAGAAGACATAACACCATAAAAACTCTAGAAGAAAACCAAGGCAAAACCATTCAGGACATAGGTATAGGCAAAGACTTCATGGCTAAAACACAAAAAGCAATGGCAACAAAGGCCAAAATAGATAAATGGGATCTAATTATACTCCAGAACTTCTGTATGGCAAAATAAACAATTACTAGAGCAAACTGGCAACCAACAGAATGGGAAAAAATTTTTGCAATCTACCCATCTGACAAAGGGCTCATATCCAGAATTTACAAAGAACTAAAACAGATTTACAAGAAAAAAATAGACAAACACATTCAAAAGTGGGCAAAAAACATGAACAGACACTTTTCCAAAGAAGACATATATGAGGCCAACAAACATATGAAAAAATGCTCATCCTCACTGGTCATTAGAGAAATGCAAATCAAAGCCACATTGAGATACCATCTCATGTCAGTTACAATGGTGATTATTAAAAAATCTGAAGACAACAGATGCTGGAGAGGATGTGGAGAAATAGGAACACTTTTACACTAGTGGTGGGACTGTAAATTAGTGTAACCATTGTGGAAGGCAGTGTGGTTATTCCTTAAGCATCTAGAAATAGAAATTTCATTCGACCCAGCAATCCCATTACTGGGTATATACCCAAAGAATTATAAATTGTTCTATTATAAAGACACATGCACACATATGTTCATTGCAGCACTGTTGACAATAACAAAGACTTGGAACCAACCCAAATATCCATCACCGACAGACTGGATAAAGAAAATGTGGCACATTTACACCATGGAATACTACGCAGCCATAAAAAACTATGAGTTCATGTCCTTCATAGAGTCTTGGATGAATCTGGAAACCATCATTCTCAGCAAACTGACACAAGAACAGGAAACCTAACACTACAGGTTTTCACTCATAGGTGGATGTTGAACAGTGAGAAGACATGGACACAGGGAGGGGAGCATCACACACTGCGGTCAGCTAGGGGGCTAAGGGAGACACAGCGGGGAGTGGGGAGGGTGAGGAGGGATAACATGGGGAGAAATACCAGATATAGGTGATGGGGGGATGAAGGTGGTAAACCACCTTGCCATGTATGTACCTATGCAACAATACTGCATGATGTGCACATGTACCCCAAAACCTAAAGTACAATAAAAAATAAATAAATAAATAACATAAAGTGTGAAAGTACTTTATATATTTTGAAAGGCCATACAGATATGATTGTTATTATCACAAAACAAGTTATACAAAATAATTGCTTGTTTGCCACAGAATATCTTAGCAAAATTAAATGTTAATTTTAGAGAGGTGAAATGTCACTGCCAGTTGTGTGAAGCCTAGAACCTTACATTTGCATCAGTGATTGTATTAGTTTGTTCTCATGCTGCTATAAGAACATACCTGAAACTGGGTCTTTTATATTGGAAAGAGGTTTAATTGACTCACAGTTGCACGGGGCTGTGGAGGCCTCAGGAAACTTACAATCGTGGTGGAAGGGGAAGAAAACATGTTCTTCTTCATAATGTAGCAGGAGAGAGAAAAATGAGATCTGAGTGAAGGGGCAAGTTTCTTATAAAACCATCACATCTCATTAAACCTTACTATCACAAGAATAGCATGGGGGAAACCAACCCCATGATTCAATTACCTTCCACTGGGTCTCTCCAATGACACATGGGAATTTGGGGAACTGCAACTCAAGATTAGATTTGCATGGGGACACAGCCAAACCATATCAGGAATCATAGAATTGCTAGTATTTGTCAGGATCTAAAAGATCTGATCATTTATTTCACCCTTGCGATTTGAAGTCTAAAGAGAACTTGCCCAATGTCAAAAGCCTTTGTTTGAGGGAAAGACAAAATGAGAAAGCCTTGAGGGGATGGGTCTATGTGAAAAAGGGAAAAAGAAAGAAGTTGAGCCTGATGTATATGCTTAAGTGTTTTTTGTAGGTAGGAATATTAAATTCCATTAACCCACCACTTGTGAAATCAAAGAATCAGCATGGTGACTGGAGGCCATGTTGGGTGGCCAGTAAGAAAGAGAAGACAAATATGGTGTCTCTCTATTGTGTCATCCCTGTGTAGCTGCAATGGAGCTTGTTTGGCAGAAGATTGCCTAATTGTGAATTTCAATATTTTTGTACGATTTATTACATAGACAATTGGTATTTTTGTTTTCTGCCACAAATCTTTGGCATAACCTTATTTAGAAATTCTGGCATATCTCAATTGCACTGGAGAAACCAAGGCAAGATGGCTGTCTGCTCAAACTAGGATTTTTCCTGGTGAGGTAGAGTCTTGTCCTTGGAAAATCTGCTTTTCAGAGTGACTTAGAAATTGCTGGCATGGGATTGTGACTCCTTGGAACTTACTGATCCAGTTTCCTTATTACAATGTTGAATCTTTTTTGAGCTCTGTTTTTGGCCCTAACTGCAGACTTCTGTGCTTTGTTTAAACAGGGTTAGAAAGGAGGGCTGGGCCCATTCCTCTCAGCTAACTTTGGAGGGGTCATTTCTGAGCAACCTGGCACACATAATAACCTGTCCTTTGACTAATGATGTGGCTCCCTGATAAGGGCCACCTGATACATCCTAATGGATGCACACCTCTTCACAGGGGTAGGCACATTCCTCAGATGTCTGGCTCCAACCTGACAGCCTTTTGAACTTCCTATATTCTGAAAGCCCATTATTTGACTTAATAATTTGGGGGAGATTTCAGGACTTGCTCTTGCCAAGGTTTTTTCAGACATTTGTCTCAGGACAAGACATGAATTGTAAGAAAATATTTTTGAAAATACTCTGTGGATTATCAACATGATCAGATCTCACCTTGACCCTTTGACCCACCCACCTTCTCTTCCAGTATTTTTGCCTCCAAAGAAAGATTGTAACTGGTTGTCTCCTTTTTTGCTGTACCCCAGTGACTTACCAAATGTCTACCCCAAAACTTCCCTATTGGTCCTACAAAACTCTGGTTTCCATGGGCCCCATGGCTACTTGCTGGTCCAGCTGAACAACTTCTGCCCTTATCTTGACCTTTCTGCTATATTTATCTCTGTTAGCTTTCTCTACTTTCTTGGAACTCTTTCCTAGGCTTCTATTTTCACCTAGTCTTCTAATTTTTTTTTTTTTTTTTGAGATGGAGTTTTGCTCTTGTTACCCAGGCTGGAGTGCAATGGCGCGATCTCTGCTCACTGCAACCTCCGCCTCCTGGGTTCAGGCAATTCTCCTGCCTCAGCGTTCCCAGTAGCTGGGATTACAGGCATGCGCCACCATGCCCAGCTAATTTTTTGTATTTTTAGTAGAGACGGGATTTCACCATGTTGACCAGGATGGTCTCGATCTCTCAACCTCGTGATCCACCCGCCTCGGCCTCCCAAAGTGCTGGGATTACAGGCTTGAGCCACCGCGCCCGGCCTAGTCTTCTAATTTTTTTCTCATTTCTTTTCTCTCACAGGTCATGTTCTCCAGAAGCAGATGGTGAAATAACACCTAGAGTGCGGGATGTTGATTAAGGATAAATTTCTGTGAGCAGAACAGGAAGGGGAGATTGAGGAAAATGGTGAACTTCCTTGTAGGAACAACCATGCTTCAGTAACCCCAGGATCTCTGGAGGGAGGACTGGGCTTTGTCACAGTAAAACAGGCAGGTGTTTATTGCCACCTGAATCACTCACAAAATGCCTTGGCCCTGGGAAGGACAGGAGAACTGCAGGCAGAACACTTCTTTGCCGGGCAGGGGGAACCTGGAGGAGCTGACAGCCAAATGCTGTATGTATACCACACTCCCTACTGCTGGGCAGGCAAGTCTGGACTCAGCCTCCTATGACTTTCACATTTCCCTGCAGGTATGGCTTTGTGTCAGGTGGTCATCAACACCCCTTACAATGCTGAAAGCCATGGACTCCCTTCCTGAAGAGAAAGGTGTGAGTGCCCACTAATAAGTATGTCACCAACAACTTCAAAAAGTGTTCATAAATGTTCCAAAACCCACCTATGAGTTTTTACAGTAGGGAAACCTAATTGCTGTTAACCTGACATTGAGTTTTATTCTTACTGCATTTAAGTTCACATCCAACTGTATTCCAATAAAAGCTCAAAATTAAAATGATACTGGGTGATTTCTCCTGTGTTATTTTATTTAGTCCTGACCACATACCTTTGAGTTGGGTATCGTTCATCCTGTTGACATGTTAGGAAACTGAGTCCCTGAGAGGGTAAATGATTTACTTGCCAGCTCACTGACAGTGAGTGGTGGAGCCAGGATGTCACAGCGGCTCAGTTTACCTCTGCCACTCAGGTCTCTTCCACTCAATCTCCCTTCCTCAAAGAGTTTCTCAGATCTCCAGGAGTTTGTCAGTTAAAAGTGGTGTGGGAGACAAGGAAGATACAAAAATAAACACAGTGCAAGGCCAAGGAGAGAACTGTTACAATCTTGGCAGGAGCAACATTTGTATGAGAAAGTATCCCATTAGGTTCATTAAACATGTGATAATTTTCTCCATCAGAGTCCATCTAAGAAAAAACTCAGATTAGTTTTATTAGTCGGCAGAGATAATTAACTGGTCTCTTTGCCTATACACTGTCAACATTTCCATAGCAGACATTTCTAGACTTGAGCTGCTATTTTTAAAGATTTTTATTAGAAATTCATTCAGCCTATAGAATATCAATATATCAGCCTATAGGGCCGGGTGTGGTGGCTCACGCCTGTATTTCTAGCACTTTGGGAGGACAAGATGGGCAGATCACTTGAGGTCAGGATTTCAAGACTAGCCTGATCAACATGGAGATACCCTGTCTCTACTAAAAATACAAAATTAGCCAGGCATGGTGGCACATGCCTGTAATTCCAGCTACTCAAGAGGCTGAGGCAGGAGAATGGCTTGAACCCGGGAAGTGAAGATTGCGGTGAGCTGAGATCGCACCATTGCACTCCAGCCTGGGCAACAAGAGTGAAACGCCGTCTCAAAAAAAAAAAAAAAAAGAATTATCTTTATATGATAATAAATCATAGATTCATGTAGATACATGCATATCTTCCAGGAAACATATTCTCGGGGAAATTTTAATGAAGAACGTGTTACAGTTCAATGCCATAGAGAAGTGGGTGGTGTTTGTAACATGGAGTGAACCTGCGGTTTTTGTTATTCTCTCTCACTACCCTTTGTGTGGGCTTATTTAAAATGGCTTTAATTTAAATGCTTATTATGTAGGTAACATATGTGTTTGTTATACACAGTATAACATGCAGAACTTTATATGTTCTTAAAGAGTCAGCATTTAGTAAATCTATGAAATAGCATCCCTGCTATTTGGCCTGAGACTGATGTAGGGCTAAGCCCACAAGGGGCATCCAATGAGTAGTCTAAAGCAGAAGAATGAGTGAACAGATTTTTTATTGCCAAATCCTCAGGCCATGTCTAAGATCTCATCCCATTGGGTACCATTTCTACATTTGTAACTGTTGGAAAGCATGCAAACCTATCTAACTGCCACGTCTTTCATTCTGACTTTGGTGCTCTCAACTCAATGGACTATTGGGAATCACTCTTGTATGTACACCAAGTCCCTGAAATCTGCACAGCTCACTCGGTGGCAGCAATTTTGTGGTGGTGAAGAGTGAGGCTTTGAAACTCCAAGGGCCTGGCTTGGAGTTTGGCTTCTGCCATTTCCTGGCTGCTGAGACCTTGACCAAGGTGTTTAAGCCTCCATTATTATGAGGACCGAACATGTGAGCTACATGCAAAAAAAAATCTGTCACATACAAAAGCTCAGTTAGTGTCACATATGAAAGCTCAGTCAACTCAGCAACTTGACCAGCTCAGCTTTTTCTGTAAGGCCCATCTCAGCCCCATCTGTATCTGATCGGTACCCACCTGTACCCATCATCTTGAATTCCGCAGGCTCCCTCCATCCTTACATTCAAAGTCACCTCAGCAACATCTCTCATATCCACCCCCAACTTCTCCTTCCTCACCACGCTGGCTCTGGCCTTCCTTCCCTGGAGCCTCGACTGTTGAGTGTGTTCACACCTGACCTCCTGGTGGCCAGGCTTCTTTCCCTGGAGCCCAAGCCACACACTCCAGTTAAACTATAGATTCAGTGATGTTAATGTCCTAGCCTCAGTGACTCCCACTACCCTTAGACTCAAGTTTAAACTCCTTAACATCATGACATCCAACGTCCTCTAGCACCTGGTATCACTTCTGTCCCCAGATTTTTCTGTCTCTGTTTCTCTTCCAACTTCCAACTACACTAAACCTTTGAGTCCTTTGAGTTTTACAGACGTGTCTATGTTTTTCTTTTCCCCTTGGCCTTTGCAGATGCATTCCCTTTTTCTTCTCTGGGACACTCTGCAGTTTCCCCTGTTAACTCTCATGCTTGCTGTCTTTCTCTGGAAGCTGTCCCTAACTCCCACAGATTGACTGGGTGTCTTTCTTTGTCCTATCATTGTATTTTGTAGGAGTCTGAAAGCCTTCCATTAAAAGAAAAGGAACATAGACATGTAGGACTGGTCCACGCTCCAGGCAGAATAAAGATACATACTTATGTGACTGGGGACTCCCAGACACCTGTACAGCTCACTTGAACTTAATCTTTCACAGGACCGGGAGCTGGCCACCTCATCTAGAGCCTGGATGTCAGACCCACTACAGCCTCTCTGCCAGAAAAGGGCCTCTTGGTTTTTCCATTACCCTGCTGTGCCAGAATAGAGTCCAGCATTTTATAAAGTTCTTGGGGTCACTGTTGATTACTGGCCCCACTAGAGGAAGTAAATCCAATTATCTTCCTGGACGCTTGGAGAAGAAACAAGGTCAGTGTCTGACTCCAGGGCCCAGCAGCTCAGATATCAATATCCTGGGCCATTCTCCTACATGGACTTCCTCTTCTGCAATCCCTACCTCCTTAAGAGCTTTATGAATTTTACACACACACACACACACACACACACACACACACACACGTCCTAACTCCCACAGATTGACTGGGTGGGAGTTATATAATTTTACATATATATATATGTCCCATCACATTCCCATCACAGTAAAATGGGCAGGTGTTTATTGCCACCTGAATCACTCACAAAATGCCTTGGCCCTGGGAAGGACAGGAGAACTGCAGGCAGAATACTTCTTTGCCGGGCAGGCCAAATGCTGTATGTATACCACACTCCCTACTGCTGGGCAGGCAAGTCTGGACTTCCAGGGGAAGGTCAGTGACTCAGCCTCCTATGACTTCCACATTTCCCTGAAGGTACGTCTTTGTGTCAGGTGGTCATCAATACCCCTCACAATGGTGAAAGCAGTGGACTCTCTTCCTGAAGAGAAATACGTGAGTGCCCACTAATAAGTATGTCACTGACAACTTCAAAAAGTGTCGTAAGTGTTCCAAAACCCATGAATTTTTACAGTTTTACAGTTTGTGTGTATGTGTGTATATAATTGCGTGTATGTGGATATATATAAAATGCATGTGTGTATATATATAATTGTGTGTATATGCATATACATATAAAACATGTGTGTGTATATATAATTGTGTGTATATGCATATATATATAAAATGCATGTGTGTGTATATATAATTGTGTGTATATGTATATATATATAAAATGCATGTGTGTGTATATATAATTGTGTGTATATGTATATATATATAAAATGCATGTGTGTGTATATATAATTGTATGTATATGTATATATATATATAAAATGCATGTGTGTGTATATATAATTATGTGTACATGTATATATATATAAAATGCATGTGTGTGTATGTGTGTATATATATAATTGTGTGTATATGCATATACATATAAAAAACGTGTGTGTATATATAATTGTGTGTATATGTATATATATAAAAAATGCATGTGTGTGTATATATAATTGTGTGTATACGTATATATATATAAAATGCATGTGTGTGTATATATAATTGTGTGTATATGTATATATATATAAAATGCATGTGTGTGTATATATAATTGTGTGTATACATATATATATAAAATGCATGTGTGGGTATATATAATTTTGTGTATATGTATATATATATAAAATGCATGTGTGTGTATATATAATTGTGTGTATATGTATATATATATAAAATGCATGTGTGTGTATAATTGTGTGTATATGTATATATATATAATGCATGTGTGTGTATATATATATAATTGTGTGTATATGTATATATATAAAATGCATTTGTGTGTATGTGTGTGTATATATATAATTGTGTGTATATGTATATATATATAAAATGCATGTGTATGTCTGTGTATATATACAATTGTGTGTATATGTATATATATATAAAATGCATGTGTGTGTATATATAATTGTATGTATATGTATATATATAATGCATGTGTGTGTATGTGTGTGTATATATACAATTGTGTGTATATGTATATATATAATGCATATGTGTATGCATGTGTGTGTATATATATAATTGTGTGTATATGTATATGTATATGTATAAAATGCATGTGTGTATATATATTTGTGTGTATATGTATATATATAAAATGCATGTGTGTGTATATATATAATTGTGTGTATATGTATATATATATATAATTGTATGTATATGTATATATATAATGCATGTGTGTGTATGTGTGTGTTATATACAATTGTGTATATATGTATATATATAATGCATATGTGTATGCATGTGTGTGTATATATATAATTGTGTGTATATGTATATGTATATGTATAAAATGCATGTGTGTATATATAATTGTGTGTATATGTATATATATAAAATGCATGTGTGTGTATATATATAATTGTGTGTATATGTATATATATATATAAAATGCGTATGTGTATATATAATTGTGTGTATATGTATATATATATAAAATGCGTATGTGTATATATAATTGTGTGTATATGTATATATAAAATATGTGTGTATATATAATTGTGTGTATATGTATATATATATAAAATGCATGTGTGTGTATATATAAAATTGTGTGCATATGTATATATATATAAAATGCATGTGTGTATGTGTGTGTATATATATATAATTGTGTGTATATGTATATATATAAAATGCATGTGTGTGTATATATAATTGTGTGTATATGTGTATATATATAAAATGCGTGTGTGTGTGTATATATACAATTGTGTGTATATGTATATATATAAAATGCATGTGTGTGTATAAGTATATATATAAAATGCATATGTGTGTATGTGTGTGTCTATATATAATTGTGTGTATATATATATAACACATTGTGTGTATATATAATTGTGTGTATATGTATATATATATAAAATGCATATGTGTGTGTATGTGTGTGTGTATATATAATTGTGTGTATATGTATATATATAAAATGCATGAGTGTGTGTATATATATAATTGTGTGTGTTTTATATATATGTAAAATGCATATATGTGTGTATGTGTGTATGTATATACAATTATGTGTATATGTATATATATATAAAATGCATGAGTATGTGTGTGTGTGTGTGTGTGTGTGTGTGTGTGTGTGTTTAGATCATACAGAAAACTGACCAACCCTGTCCCCAGGAGGAATGCTGTGGGACCTGGACCTGTATGTGTTGCCATGGTCTGTATTTTAGGGTCTGGGTGGGCTGTGGTTAAAAGACAAATTTGATGGTTAGACCACTTGGGTTTACCTTCTTAGGTCTCAGGCTCCCAGAACCTAATTTATCAGTGTTTCAGTTTCCCTGTCTTTAAAACGGGGGTAATAGCAGTGCTAATCTGCACTGCAGTGAGGAGTGCTTAGTGCAACTCTGTCATGAAGCAAGCATGTGCTTAGACTTAGCTATGAGCTGAAACTCCTGCTATCCAGTTAAAAAGTAGAAATCTATGCAGAGAGGCATTAGAAAACTTATTGGTTGGGTGCTTTGGGGTAGAACTTTTGTTTGAAATTTGGTCCCATCATTTAAAGAATGTGGCATCCATTCTTATCATCTCCACCTCCGAAACATGGGCCATACAGCTGAGAGGGTTGTGGGAGGTTTAGAAATAAAAGTGCAGGTCAGGGGGTGCAAACACGGGTCTCATTTGTGCAAATCCTCTTCTCCTCGAGTTCCTGTGAAGATTGAATAGAATGACTGTGGCCGTAGATAGCACCTTCCCTTAGAGGAGCTAGGAGATAGGAACTGGGTCACTGATCCAACTTGAGTGAAGGCAGCCAGGCCAAGGAAGAAATTGCTAAACCCTGTCAGAGACTTTCATGGGCACACACCGACATGGGGAAGAGAGAGGACCTTGAACACAGGCACAGGGAGCAAAGACTTGGGAGCTGGGCTTCCCGGAAATCATGAAAGGCAGCAGCAGGAGTGCAGGGAGCTGAGGCTGCTGTCCCCAAGGGGCCCCCGTGGATTTGGAAACTGTGTGGGTCCCTCTTTCCCAGGAGCAAATCAGGGACTTGGGTTTGGCAGAAACAGACAGGAGCCGGCGCCTGGCACCTTCTCTGTTCCAGAAGGCACGCCACACCAAGAGAGAGTGGATTAGGAGGATTTAAAGTACAAAAAGTAAAACAAGCTGTTTTGTTTTTTTCATAGACAATCATCCTCAAAGACAGTGAGTAGAATTTGTGTCACTTTAAATAAGCAATGTCTCAGGAGGAAAAATGAAGAAGAAAGATCCTCTGTGCGTCTCTTCTGGAGGCAGTGAGACAACACGGGTCAGCGTGCCAGACGCGCCAGACGCTGCCACACCCGCCCCTCTCTCGGCCATGCATTTCTTTCTGTGATTCACTCCCCATCCCTCAGGCTGCCTAAAGTCTATTATTCTTGTCCTCAGGAGTTCTTTAGTTCAAGGGAATCCAGCAATTCCCTGCCAATGATTTCTCTCTATTATCATGAATGTGAGTGATTCAGCTGAAGTTCATTGAGTGTCTACATAAGCTCAAGAGGAAAGCGCAAAAACTCCGTACAAAGGCAAAGAGTTGGTTCTATTCTGGAGGGAAGGCTGATTTCTGGATGGAAAACACTCCCCAGAAGCACTGGAATATAAAAATGACGACAAGTGGAGTCAGTCCAGCACTTCTTTATAAAGAGCGTTCGCACACGTTACCACATTTCACAAAACAACTCTGTAAGTAGGAAATGAGTGTTAACAAGCCCCACTGCATGAGAGGGAAAAAAATTTCAGTGAAGGGATGTACATTATCCAGGGTTGCTCAACTGGAGAGATTATTGGCCTGTGGTCCCAGAGGGGGAAGGTCACCTTCAAGATGCTGGCTAAGCCCCTCACTATCTTCTCTCTAATTTACGCCCCAATGGCCATCCCAAGCACAGACCACTGTTAACTCCATGGTCTTGCTCTTTGGCCAGTGCTCGGTGAGCCAGGTCCTGCACGCCTGAACAGATCTCTGCAGGTGTGCATGGGAATGGTAAAACGATCAGAAAGAATTAAAGAGGAATGCTGAGGCTGAGCACGGTGGCTTACGCCTGCAATCCCAGCACTTTGGGAGGCCGAGGCAGATCAGGAGGTCAAGAGATCAAAACCATTCTGGCCAACATAGTGAAACCCCATCACTAATGAAAATACGAAAAATTAGCCAGTTGATAGTGGTGGGCACCTATAGTCCCAGCTATTCGGGAGGCTGAGGCAGGAGAATCATTTGAACCAAGGAGGTGGAAGTTGCAGTGAGCCAAGATGACGTCACTGCACTCCAGCCTGGGTGACAGAGCGAGACTCTGTGTCAAGGAAAAAAAGATAGCTATCATCAATTTCTAAATTTGCACCTTTAAACAAAATCTAAAGCAACTCATTCCTTCCATTCTGCTCACAAACAAGGCAAAGACCTTGAAGTCCTTTAATTCACTCCGAATTCCACTCATTCACAGTTATCATCTACGATTTCAGTTCCAATTCATTTTTATGCACAAAAGATTAGCAGTAATAAAATAATAATGATGTTGATTATATAAAGTCAATTCGGATTCAGCATTTCCATCATGTATGACCAGTGCGTTTCCTCATTATTGCCTCTTGGTTCCTGCTTCTTTCTTCTGGCTTAATTTTCTTTCTCATTGACGTTTCTTCTTCCAGTGAAAGGATCTTTCAAGGGACGATCTGTGGATAGAATTCTCTTAGTTTTTAGGTGCCTGAAGATCTATTGTTTTGAATCTGTTAAAGGTTATGCCGACTATGAATAGTACAGTGTTCCTCAAAACAACGACTCAAACCCTTCCAAGTTCTAGTTTCCTCATTGGATAACTAAATCAGAAAGGCCAATCATGGCTCGTGTGTTAAATGTGCAACACGCACAGGCATCTGGTTCTGCTGTTCCCTTTTCAATGTTGCTAATTTGGTGGCTGCAGCTCTGGCCTTCTCTGATGTTCCAGGTAGAACCAAAGGTAAATATAGAGAAGAAAAATGACGTATCTGTTGCCCTGCACCCCTGCGAGCAAATTCTGTTTGCACTTGACTAACGATTGTGTCCATTTCTGCATACATGTCAGTCAGCCATTGACACTTCAAAAACCACTTTTTTGCGATTCTCTGTTCTCTACACCTGGGTTTTCTAATAGGGAAATCTGAGCTTCTTTATCTTTAAAATGATCTTTCACACATTCCATCTCTTGATCCTTCTGACTGATACACTTCACTTTTCTCTATCTTCCAGTTTGCTAATTTTCTAATTTTCTGTGCTACAGTTACTTTTTTACTCAGTTATTGAAATTAAAATTACATTTTTATTTTTATTACTTTCACATCTAGGCTTCCTAACTGGTTATATTTCCTTTGTTAGTTTATCTTTGTTTATCTTCCTTTGTTAGTTCTTGTTTTATATACAGTGTTCCTTTTTATCTTTGAATATATTAAATATTTTTATTGTAAATAACTTTCAGACTCCTCCACTTTATGTGTTCCCATGGGTCTAAGTTTTCCCATCTTTCAATCTGTAGACTATTATTTCTGGTGGTGCATGTTTGCAATTCTTAAGTTCAAGGTCATCCCCAAGGGCATTATAACTTCAATGGACATTCTCCTCCCTCATGACCTTGAGCCTGTAGTTGTCCTTTTGAGAAATTTGGAACTTGCCTCTGCTTAGATTACACAGAATTCACTGGCATGAATGAATTTGGGGTAACCTCTCAAACTCTCAGACTGGTAATTGGTGAATACTCAGGCTATTTGAAATGTTGAAAGCATCAGCGTAGTCTACAAGGAAAAAGCAGTAGACTGTTTGTCCTGTTTGAATTCTGAACCTACTGCTATGCACCTTTGGGTTGTCGTCCTCTTCACCACGGCTTTGGGTTGGCAGGAAACTTCTGGACGGGGTTAAAGATTTTCTAGTTCCGGTTCACAGAGGGTCGACATACAAATGACCCCTGGCTTCATGCTTATTGCCCTGGTCCTCTGCTTTCTACTCCTGGGCTTATGTCCCTTGGACTTTAACTCCAGCTTTCTAATTCATCTCCTTTATGCCATGTTTTCTCTGTCCACTTTATGCAGTGTCCAGTGCCAGCTTTCTAGAAGGCAACTCTTCCACCTGCAGGTAAAGGTGTGGTTTCCATGGCTCAGCATATCTGGTCCAGAGCCCCCTTTGGGCCATAGATACAGAACTCCTGAGTTTTTCTTCATGACTGGCCCCGGCATATTTTCTTGCTTTCTTTGAAGCACAGCTAAATATATGTTCGATCATTTATACATCAACTAACATTTCCATGTCTTTGGGGTAGGAAGGATGGTATTAATATGTGCTTCCTAAGTCATCTTGCCCTGAAGTTAAAGCCTATAATCTATGGAAAAGAGAGTGTGTATGAGGCGTTGAGAAGTGCTGTTTGCTCAGGGCTGGGTGCTTGGATTGGGAATGTGTGTGTGGTGCACTTGTCTGATGATTTAGGGGCAGACAGAGGGATGAATAGAGCCATTTGCTAAGTGGGGTCAAGTCAGGAGGGAGCCTGCTGGCTTCTCAACAGCTTCCCAACCTGTTTCTAGTCCCTTATGCGGCTGCCACTTGCTGTCTTTGATTGCATAGGATAATTCGCTGTCCTTCATGTATATGCGTTTGTAGAAATTCATTGAAGTGGTTCTCTCTACTTGCAACCAGAGGAGCTTTCACCAAAATGTGCAATCCAAGTTTAGACCCATCAAAAGCCCAACTCAAATCCTCCAGTTTCCTCTGAGAATGGATTGGCCTGTTTGATCAAAAGTCGAGGCTTGCGTAGGTCATTTCAAGTAGCACGGTATTCAAATAAGAACATTTCAATAAGCCATGAAGTGTGGTCCTCCACAGGAATTTCTCTGTGTCATCACAGAATGCCTGAAGTCAGTTGAAAAAATTGCTGTGGAGATGGGCAGTGTCTCATTGTTTCTTAGTGGTTGAATAGGCCTGAGTCTGTTAGTTAACCTCTGAAACTCTCAGACTGGTAATTGGTGAATACTCAGGTTATTTGGAACATTAAAAGCATCAGTATAGTCTACAAGGACAAAGCAGCAGACTGCAAGCAAGTCTGTCCTTGTAATCTGCAAGGACAAATTTGTCCTCTCGTCCCTCTGCTTACAGTGAGCAGGTACTTCGAGAAGAAAGAAGTGGTACCGCTGCGGAAGAAAGTGTTTTTGAGGAACGATCTGCCATCGCTGTTTGGCAGGTGGCCAAGGGAGCATATGCCTACTTGGAGGAATGACTGTGTCCAGTCTTCAACCACCCTTGGAAGTGCCCTTCATGGTTTGATTTCTGGAGGCTGAGGCTTGCATTGTCTGATGAGTGTCAGGAGCAGTACGTTGACACTGTCTGTTTTCCTCCTCTGGGTTTAAATGCCTCAGGAGGGAGGCAGGCGAGTTCATATGCGGAAGGTAATTAAGTTCACACGGACTGTGCCCGTCTCCATTTCCCCAGTCTGTTTCATGGCTTCACTACTGGGTGTTCAGGCTCCACAGGCACAGTAATAGCCATTGCTACGAGGTAAATATTTAAACAGGGCCAGAGGGAGATGGCGCTTGCCCTGATTCTCAGGGGAAACACTTGGCATTTTTTGAACATTTTGCTTGTTTTTTTTTTTTTTCCAATTATTCATATTTTAAAGGTCCCCTTTCTTACCAAGAAGCACTGAGAATGCAGTTTGGAGCAGGCAGAAAGAAGTTGAGCTTCCACGCTGTTTATCCTCTCAAATGATAGGGGATTGTCTCTTTTCAGGCAGTGGAAGATGGGGTACACTTCTTAGGAAGTGCTAGAGGGATGCCTCCACGTCCAAGATGGATGACATTTCTGTGTGTGATGCCTCATGGTGAGGTGAGGAACTGGCATCGTCTAAAGAAGAGGCTCCTTTAGAAATGCAGGCCAGGTTATATCATGCTTACCTCACGTTTGCTCTGTCTACTCCATGCAGTGATCAGTGCTAGCTTTCCAGAAGGCAACTCTGACCATGCCTTCCTGTAAGCCACCACTCAGCCCTCAGGACAAACTCAGTTTAAATCATGGAGTATGGGGCTCCACACAGCCAAGGTGACTTCTTTGTTTTCATCTGTGCTTATGGAAAAACATTAATACAAAGATGGTTTAGTTGGGTCATGTGTTGGTCTGTTTGCCTTGCTAGGAAGGAATGCCTGAGGCAGAATAATTTATAAAGAAAAGAGGTTTATTTTGGTTCACAGGTCTGCAGGCTGTACAGGAAGCATGGGACCAGCATCTGCTTCTGGTGAGGCCTCAGAAGCTTCCACTGTTGCCAGAAAGCAAAGAGGAGCCAGCATATCACATGGTGAGAAGATGCAAGCAAAAGAAAGGGGAGGTGCCAGGCTCTTCAAACAACAGCTCTTGTGTGAGCTACCAGAGTGAGAACTCCGTCATCACCATGGGAATGACACCAAGCCATTCATAAGGGATTCACCCCCATGACCCAAACACCTCCCACTACAGCTAACCTCTAACACTGGAGATCACATTTTGACATGACTTTCAGAACGGACACATATTCAAACTATATCAGATCATGAAGCCAAAAATACCTGTAGGAGAATGAGGAAGTGAGTTAGAGAACAAGCTATTTACCACCTAGGCACTGAGAGCTTAGCCCATCTAAGATCCCACACAGGTGGCGAGGGAGCTGGGGTATGCATTTGCCAATGGCTGTAGGTGTGGGTGAAGGGGCAGCCCCAGGCCCTTCTGGCCTGCTGCCCAGATGGTCCAAGTGGGTTCTGGTGGCCAGAGGAAGTCCTCAGCAAGGAAAGGAAGTTACTGACAATCGGAGCAAGGATTATGAGCACAAACATGCTAATGATGGGGCGAGAAGTCAGGGCCCACCCATCTCTTTCTCACCTGCAGAAATGTATAATATTAACATATACATAATGTAACGTTAATGAAAACATTGTGCTCTTTACCATGGCCCTTTTTCCCAGTTTCATCCCTAAAATGCTAGAACATTTCAGGTTGCCCTGTATACCTGATCTCTATTTACTCATTAAGTATTAAGTAAAATCACTGAATTACTTTTACTAACTGATTATTATATATACTGTGAAGATGTCTGCAGATTCCTTCTTTAATATGATACAAGATTTTTGTTCTTAGAAACTGATAACTTTACAGTAAGTAGTAGAGCCAGTAACATGCAGACCAGAAGCCAGGCAATTACACTGCATTGCACCAAGTCCAATCACTGGGGCAGAACAGGGTAATGTGAAAACTTCTTCTTTTAATGCCCCCATCTTGGATGATGATAATTCCAAGAAGAACGACAAGGCTCATCTGGGAGAGTCAGTGAAGGCTTCACAGTGGAAGTGATGTTTAAGTGTAGACTCACTGGACATGTGGGAGTGACGTGGGATTGGATATGAGAGGTCATGACTGGTGTCATCAATGTCAGTTGGCGGATGACCCACCAAGGCCTTGGATCAAAATAGTTGAAAAGAACACACACACACACACACACACACACACACACACACTCAGGAAAAAAATATTTACAAATTGGAAAGCATTTTCTGTAATATATATGTATATATTCAAAATATAATGTGATTAAAACACACAAACACACGCACACACACAAGCTTCGCTAGGACAGGTGACTTTGGCAGGTGGCACTTTTGTCTGTGCCTCTCTGTCAGGGTCTTGAGCATCCATTAGCTTTCCTTTAGAGCACTGCCTTGTCCCTCCCAGAGACAGTCGTCTCATTCGGGACATTCTTCCTTGGTGGATACAGCTCTGGAAGAATACGACTGCTCGATTTAGCTGGAGTCAGACAATATCTCCCTGGGAAGATATTCTCCATTTTGTGGTCAAAGGTGGGCTCTTAGAAAAATTGTGGAGAATTTTCCTTGTCTTTTTTCTTCTTTTTTTTTTATGTACTAGAGTTTATCATTGTTTCCCCTCTATGCTTTTGGTTCAAACTATTACAACAAGAAATATGCACATCCTGAGACTATACAATAATATAACTGTTACTGATTTTTAATGAACACTTAGTTCCTGACCATCTAAATATCTACTACCCTTCATCACAGCCACTTTGGGATGCTACGGATTCTTTTGAAATATACTGCTTCCTTGGGATTTTGCTTGTGTTTTAATGGCAGAGTGGCATGGCTGAGAACTTCTGAATCAAAGATTTGGGGCTTGGGGTTTCTCACTTGTGAGGTTGAGATCCATCAGTGAAACCATTGCCTCTGGGAGCCCCAGTCTCCATCTCTGATAAAAGGATGGATTTTGTCTGTACTCCAGAGATGGAGCCAGAATTAAAGAAGTAGCAAAGTGCCAATTATTGGCATTCAGTAAATGCCTAAATATTGTTGAATGCAAAGTCAAATGCTGTGAGGAGATAATTTAGCAATTTCAAAATGTTAAATTATTTTCGTGCTAGAACTATTATTTAAAGCAAAACTGTATAGTAAGCACAGCCATATAATGCTGACTCAATCAAACAGCTCTGATTACAGAGGGGTGGGTGATAAATGCAGTCTCCTTGGAACATTCAGGTCCCTGGGACAAACTGTCACCTTGTTCAAGAAACTGCTGGCTCAAAAAAAAATCTGCATTCTCTCGGTTCCATCTGCTCATAAGAGACTAAGAGTTGGGGGGCACAAAGCCCCAGTCAGACTCACAACAAGAAAGGAAGGGCTTTGGTCCTGGCCACGAAAAAGTGTGAATGCCACGCCATCTGATCGTCCATGAGGAATGATCCCCCAAGCTGATTGTGGGGTTGCATGCTCAGTGCCCATGGTTTTGTAATTTTAAGCCAATATTTCAGATGCAAAGACTCAATGAACAAAGAACAACAAAGTTTACTGATAATGTGTGCGTGCGTTTCATTGTAGCTTCCTTTTCTTCTAACATAACCCAGTGGAGCTGGTCCCTTTCTATAGAGATGTCCCAGCTCCCTTCCCCCAAAGACTTAACCTCTCCTATTCAGTGTCTTCTTTTGGCAAGTCTGTTTGCTTCAATAGACACTGGGCTTCTTGAGAACATAAACCATTGTTGAGCTCATTCAGTGTCTGAAATGACGCACGGTGTGGACAAGACATTGAAATGAAATAACATTGAACTTCTGGGTCTGCAGCCAAGCTTTTTCAGCAGTTTTTTATTCTTCTGAAGGAGAATAAAGTCATCATCTCATGAGATCCATCTTCACTTCATTTATGTGGCAGAGTCTATTGTTCTACTAGCTCTTGCTGCCATTAAACTATTGGGCCTGGCCAAGTGACTGGTAGAATGAGACACCCTGGCCCTCTGGGCCTGGGGAAGGCCACTGTGGTCTCTGTGATATACCTTGAAGATTTGTAATTGTTCCTTAAGCTTCCACTAATGACAAGCCTTGCTCTGCAGTGGAAACATAGCTGTCAGAGGCCGAAGCCCTCCGCTCTACAGTGAACCCACTGTATGGAGGGTTTTATATGGAGGGCCATGCAAAAATAATTCTGGCCTCAGCTGAGTCATTGTTAGAAAAAAGAGTGAGGCTAGATCAGTTGTGTTGAACTTTTTTCAGGGGGTGGGAAAGTAAACTGGAAGACTGCTTCAAAAGAAGGCAATCCTAGAGCCACATAAGAGCAGGAGTCCTCCTTGAAGTGGGGGTTGTTCATGTGCGGATGTGTCTGAGGTGGGGTTTGCTTTTGGTCCAGCCCCCACATCTTGTAGCACTACTAGTATGTGCTTTCAAGATGCCCGAGGGCTTCCAAGAAATGCCAATAGGATGGTTTGGGAGAATCAACACAAAACAGTGGATTAAATTACTTCTAAGCCTCCTTCCAACTCTAATATTTCACAAGCCTTGGATTAAGTCAGATGCTGGTTAGTGTTCTTATAAGAGTTTCTTTTCCTGGAGAACTTCCTGGACACCCAAATGGTGCCACCGAACATGTTGGTGTCTCCCAACACATGGGAGACGAAATGTGTTGACCATGGTGCCTGCAGAGCACTTCAAGGAAAATTTGAAAGCCAGCTCCGCTAGGGTGTGGCACCACCAGCATGGGGACTGCTGACTCCACAGTACCAAGCACAGGTACCAGCACAGGGTGGGTACTCATAAATAAACACTAAATACAGTTAAAAAGAATGCCTTCGTGACCTGAGCCTTAACCTTGACTTTGCCTTGAGCCATCGTCTTCTTGCCTGTAAAAGAGCGATGCTAATACCTACTCATCTACCGCAGCAACACCTAATACAGCAGGCAGACAAGAAACAGTTGTCATCTTCCTGAATAACAGGACTAGGCATCCTGACCCACCGACGGGGTCCAATGCAATGAGCCGCAAGGTTATGAGAAGGTAGGAACTGCCCAAGGCCCAGTCAATGCTGAGTAGGCTGAGAAAGAATGAGCAGGGAAGAGAGCAGGGACTTTTGGAAAGGAAGGGAAGTGTCTGGTGGTAGAGACATGTAGCTTTGACAGGGTTGCCATTATGTCAAGCACCCAAAGTGTGGCTTGGAATGCTCCACAGTCATTTTCTCATGAACTCTTGCAAAGACTCCAAAGAGTTGATTAAATTGACCTGCAATATGGGAGCAGTCCCCAGAGGACTTAGAGGATGGGGCATGTCTTTGGATGCATCCTTTGATTTGGAACGTTTGTCTTGGCACCAGTGCCACCTTCACTGGTGGCTGTTTCCCTGCCTTCCTGGGTCACTGTGGAGCGAGAGATATTGGTCATGTTTCTCTTAACTGAAACGTGGTGCTGAGATGGACTTACAGTTCCATGGAGGTCTCATCACTCCCTGTTGTGACCCCTCTCTGCCATCTCTGTTCTTGTTGGCATGGGAGCCACTTGTTCCTGCCAGAGGAATCAGTTGTGATGAGAACACTAATTTCCTTGCATAGACATGTGTCCACGTCACTTGTAAAGAATAATGCTATACCTAACACATGCTTGCACAGAAGCAGGTGACAGTGCTCCCTTCCAGCACATACCAACGAGTGACTAGATGAGATGACGCCTGGAAACCACATCACACGTGCCCATGCCATGGGAAGATCACTCTACATAATGACTGTTCATCTCATTCTCATCTTCATCCCTTAGGTTTAAATAGCCCTCCATAGCCCAAAGAACACTCTTTAATGTTCTTTAATTCACATCCTTTCATTCACTTCATTCATTTAATCCACAAAAATTGCTGCAAGGAAGAGACAATGAGTCTCTGTGTTGAAGAAAGGAGACTGAGTCTTTGAGAATGGTTGGGATGGAATGCATCCCAGGCAGGAAAGCTGGCAAAAAAGTGAAAGCAGCATTTGGCCTCGGGTAACCAACAGCTGATCCCACCCTGCTTGTGAGTCTTTCTGTCCAGAAGTCCTGCTTCTTTTCACTGGATAGTAATCTCGAGGGACACGTCCATTCACATGAGTCACCTTCAGTGTCATGAGTGAGGTTTGAGGCACTAGACAGAGGAGAAAATATATATAGTCATTCATTTATACATGACATGCAAAAACAGACAAGCTACACATTTTAATACATTTAAGAGAACATTCTCCTATAGGACTAAAAAAATACCCCTTAATTTAGGAGGTACCAATGCAAAGACTAAGATTTGTTTTGCTTCATTCACAAAGCAGGGTTACAGTAATTCGGGGTGGTTTAAATTGATAGTTTTTAGCATTCATATAAGTAAATTAGTAAGTGTGTGTGTGTGTGTGTGTGTGTGTGTGTGTGTGTTGGAGAAAGCAGTTTTCACTGCTGTCAGTCAAGACAGAATCTGAGGGACACTGATGAATCCTATTGAGTTGCTTCCTATTTCAAGTATTAAGTACGAATAAACCGTCTTAGATGCGAATGTTAGCTGTAATACCATTTTGTTGAACATCTATTATGCCCACAGCATATTTTATACAATGTTTCCCATGGACTAAGCATTTAGGAAGAAGTAAAGTACAAGGTATTGCATTCTGTCTGAATTTTATTTACATTTCTATTAAAGTATTTATTTTTACACAATGCTTTTTCTTTCATAATTTGGTTTGAGGCTTCAGGGAGATGGAAGTACTGACTACTGTTTTATAAATACAATATCATAAATGCCTTCTTGCCTGACAACTCAGGGCGTAAAAAGTAACCACACCCTTGGATGACCCTGGCCATGAGGGTTGTAAAGACAGCATGAGCACATAGAAATACCTGGCTTAGATCAAGCCAAAAGACTTCCCAGCTTTGTGGTCCTGTGGATGTTCCCTGACCTCTGAGAGCAGCCGTGTCCTCACTGAATAGCTTCCTGCTATGATGCAATATATGCTCTCTTCAAAACGCTTGCATTCTGCAAAATCACACACCAAAAATAACACGGCTTATGGCAGAAATAGCACGAAGACCTAACAACTCAAAAGGTAGGCACATTACCACAACCCCCAAAAAATATAAACAAAAATAATAGTGCTATTTGCGTTAAATGTTAATCAATAAAAACATCCTACAATAACTTTAGTTTATTACCTGTAACACACAGAGAAAGTTCCTCATGAAAGCTGTAAGGAAAGATTATGGCTGCTGAATTGAGACAAGGACAAAAAAGTTTCAAGATTGGGGAGAACCAGGGCCCAAGCACTTCCATGAAAGAGCATGTGGGGAAACTGAGTCAGGACAAAGCCCAGGGTGAGAACAGGCATCCATACAGAACTGTTCTTTTCCCCAGCGTGCTGTGACCCGCTGGGCTAGTGCTCTTTGTTTAGCTGTTGTTACTCATTATGTAAAATCTAATATACAGAGAAAATTAAATCTCACATGAACCAGCTCTCTCTTGTGCATTACACACACAGCTTTCCTATTTACCCATTCCTGCTTTAGGGGTATGCTTCATAGATAAACAGATCATCATATAGCTCGATGAGGTTGTTTTGGTGCTTAGAGTTAGGGAATATAAAAAGTGTCAAACACTTAGGAGAGCCTTCCTAAATTCAGTCTCTCATTCATGCTACACTATTATTCCTTTTAGGAGGATAAGTAGTAGTTGTAGTTTTGCGATAATGAGTTGTCTGACTTCTGCTTCAGTCATTTTCCAGACACACTGCTCCTTATTTTTTTTAAGACTATTAATCTGCACAGAAGGGGAAGAAAAAGTAACATCCTGAAACCTTGGGGAAGCTTGTGTAAGCTGATATTCTTGTAGAGGGTCCTCCTGAGAGAATGAATCAGGAAAGGAGCCTGCAAAGAAATGCAAACACAAACTTTCAAATGTAAATCTCGTTCAAATAGCATCTTTTGGAAAAGTAAATTTATGTCCTGTTGATTGATTCTGTGGTATTTGGTAAGACTGTAAGTAGAACCTCTGTTAGACATGACCAGGGGCTGAATGCAACATAAATGAAATATTGACCTAATTAAAGAGTGTCTTTTCTATCTTGATGAACCTCGTGAGTTCTGATACATAAGTGCAAAGAACCCCACAGAAATAGTCATCCTGAGCACAAAGAATAGACACAAGTCTGAGATTATGGTTGTCTTGGTCAACCAGGCTACACGGACTGTTTAAACAGAAAGGCCAAGTCCTTCCGAAGCATCGAGGAGAGAGGCAGAAGGATTTAAAATCATATCACATGAGAATCAGTTAAAGATCTGGTCTCATTTAGCCTCAAGAAGATAAACTCAGACTCAGAGGCACATATGAACAATGATATCATGTGTGTTATAAGTCTTTGAAGGTTAAATAGGAGCCGTAGAAGAGACGTGTAGAAAATCAGTGTAGTTTAGATTAATGAAGAACTTTCTAACAGTGGAATCTGCTCAATTCTTGAAGGCTGTGTTTCCAGAAGTGAGTGTGTAAGCAGAAAGAAAGGGTCTCCAGGGATTATAGGAATTTTATCAACTTAAACCATCATCCTGTTTTACAGCCTTCTGCCCTGCAGATTTTCCCCAAACCCTGTGGGGAATGTGGTCACCTCGTTGGTTGGAACCAGCTCCTGGCAGACCCTGGCAACTTATAGATGAAACTGAATGAGCTTTCCTCCTGACCAGACCAAAGTATCTACCTCGTGAAGAGCTATAGCTTCTGATAGGGTTTGGCTGTGTCCCCACCCAAATCTCATGTTGAATTGTACTTCCCATAATCCCTATGTGTTGTGGGAGGGACCAGGGGAGATAACTGAATCACAGAGGCAATTTCCCCCATCCTTTTCTCATAATAGTGAGTTGGTTCTTAGGAAATCTGATGGTTTTATAAGGGTCTTCCTTCTTGATTGGGCACTCATTTTCCTTCCTGCCACCACGTGAAGAAGGATGTGTTTGCTTCTTCTTCCAACATGATTGTAAGTTTCCTGAGGCCTCCACAACCATGTGAAACTGTCAGTTTTCCTTTATAAATGACCCACTCTTGGATATGTCTTTATTAGCATAAGAATTGACTAATACAGCTTCATTACCATAACACGTAACCCATATGCTGACATGATGACTCACTGCCTCTGCCCAGCTGGGTCCCCTGCTCTACGTGTGATGATGTACTTCCCCTCCCCATCACCCCATGAGACACTCCTGTCGCTTTCCCTAGGTGAGACACTGCTTTGGACAATACTCCCAGTGTTTTGCTACTTTGGGCCAAGTAATAAAACTCCATCAAAACATGCCTTCTCATGGAGAGTCTTTGTTACTTGCCAGGCAAACCAATCCCAGTTTTCGGGGTGACAAGTGTGCTGTCTCTGGTGGGCCCAACCACTCTGTGAGCAGGTTACCATGCTTGGTCCTACTTCCCACTGCTATAGTAGGTAGACTGGCAGATAAGAGTAGGACAAGAAAGAGCCCCACAGAATGTCAGGCAATTGCCAGATGACTGTCACGTGATTGTCAGGTGGGCTCGTCAGGCATTATAAGATACATGATCACAACTGGGGAAAATTTCGTGACAAGCAGGAAACATCTTGAGCTTGTGGGCAACAACTTCCCAATAAGATTCTAGGAATTGGACCTTATTGGGAACCTTCATAACAAGGGCACCTTTATAACAAGGGACCACAGTCTGGGGAGTTTACACAACAGAAATTTATTTTCTTGTAGTTCCAAGGCTAGAATTTCAAGATCCAGGTGTCAGCAAGGTTGATTTTTTCTGAGGTCTCTCTCCTTGGCTAGTTTTTATTCGGTGTCTTCACATGGTTTTCAAGTCTTTATGTCTTCACATGTCTTCAAGTCAGATTGAACTAGGGCCCACTCTGAGGACCTCATTCTAACCTGATTACATCTTTAAAGGCCCTATCTACAAATACAGGCACATTCTAAGGTAATCTTCATTCAACATACGAACTGGGAGGTGGGGGCACAATTCAGCTCATAACAGGTGTCATTACTCCCATTTTACTAATGAGGAAACTGAGGCAGGGTATTTTACCTCAAGTCACATGGTGAGCTGGGATTGGAATTTGGATCTGTCTAAGGCCAAAACCCACACCCCACCCTCCAAGCTGCATTGCCCATCTTGAATAAGGCAAAGTCATGTCAGCCATTCCAACTTGAATCTTCAAAGGGGAAGCTGAGATGGGCCCCAGAGGAGGGCCCAGGGACAGGAGGTAGAGGAAATGGCATGCTGAGAGCTGGAAGGAGTGTGGGAGGAGCTGTAGGATAGGCATTAGGCAGGCAGAGACGGAAACATGGCTGTGGATTCCTTGTACCTTTCCAGACCAGCTGGTGCATGGTGCTCATGTGTTAGATTTCCTTAAACATCCTAGGTGGAGACACATCGAAATGAAAGCTGCTCTTCTCGTATTCCTGTGAGAGAAAGCTACTTCCCTGATCTAATCTTAGATTAGAGAAGAAAAAGTAAAAAGGAATGAGCAAAGTCTCCAAGAAATATGGGACTATGTGAAAAGACCTAATTTACGTTTGATAGGTGTACCTGAATGTCATAAAGAGAATGAATCCAAGCTGGATATCCTTCAGGATATTATTCAGGAAAACTTCCCTAACCTAGTAAGGCAGGACAATACTCAACTCCGGGTAATACAGAGAACACCACAAAGATACTCCTCAACTAGAGCAACCCCAAGACACATAATTGTAAGATTCACCAGGGTTGAAATAAAGGACAAAATTCTAAGGGCAGCTAGAGAGAAAGGTCAGGTTACCCATAAGGGGAGCCTATCAGACTTACAGCAGATCTCTCAGCAGAAACCCTACAAACTAGAAGAGAGTGGGGGTCAATATTCAATATCCTCAAAGAAAAGAATTTTCAACCCAGAATCTCATATTCGGCCAAACTAAGCTTTATAAATGAAGGAAAAATAAAATTTTTCATGAACAAGCAAGCACTCAGAGATTTCACCACCAACAGGCCTGCTTTACAAGAGCTTCTGAAAGAAGCACTACACACAGAAAGGAACAACCAGTATCAGTCATCCCAAAAACTTACCAAAAGGTAAAGAGTATCTCCATAATGAAGAATCTATATCAACTAATGGGCAGAATAGCCAGCTAGCATTAAACAATATTATACTCACAAATATCAATATTAATCCTACATTTAAATGGATTAAATGCCCCAATCAAAGACACAGACAGGCAAACTGAATAAAAAGTCTAAACACATCGGCACTCTGTATCCAGATCCATCTCATAAGCAAGGATACACAAAGACTCAAAACAAAAGGTTGGAGGAAGACTCACCAATCAAATGGAGAGAAAAAGAAAAACAAAACAAAAGAGACAGGAGTTGTAACTTTCGTCTCAAACAGAATAGACTTTAGTAGTAACAGAGACTAAAGAAAACAAAGAAGGACATTACATAATGATAAATGGATCAATGCAATAATAGGAGTCAATGTTCATAAATATATCTGCACCCAATATAGGAGCACCCAGATACATAAGACAGGTTTTCAATGACTTTTAAAGAGGCTTGTACTCCCTCACAATAATAGCAGGAGACTTTGACACCACATTGTTAATATTCGATGGATCAATAAGATAGAAAATTAACAGGGACATCTATGATTTGAACTCAGACCTGCAACAAGTAAACTCAGCGAATATTTATAGCATTCTTCACCCCAGGTTCACAGAACATATATATATATTTAGTATCAAATTACACCTATTTTGAAAGTGACCACATAATTGGAAGTAAACCACTCTTCAGCATTTGCATAGCATTTCACAGATGTAAATGAAATATTGGTTGGCTGTTTGTTTGTTATTTTCTTTCCTTATTCCTTCCTGTCTCCGCTGTTAAGCACAATTATCAGCATAAAAGAGGTTTTTAATACCTACTTTTAGATTGCATTCCAGCCTGGGCAATAGAGCAAGACTCCTGTTCTCTCTCCCCCTTTTCTCTTTCTCTTGCTTTCTAGAAAAAAAAAAAAAGAAAGAAAAAGCTACTTCCTATCTGGAAAGACAGGGGATAATGTGGAGGGAGAGTGAGAAGAAGCCCAGTTCCTTCTCCAAATCACAGACCCAATGCTAACACAACAATGGGAGATCAGCCCATTGCTAATTCTTCTGAGAGAAGAAACAGTGAGCATCACATGAGTGTACAGGCACACAAGAGACGTAATAAACATGGTCTAAAATATCACCAGCTCCCGAACAGGGCTGATTTGCAATTGTAAATCCATTAGTAGCATGCATGAATACTAAGAACGTCAGAGCGCCAGGCTGTGAATTTGCCAAGGAAACTGACGTGATTTTCTGCAAGAGAAGCAGCACATACCCTGCGAAAAGTTACTATTTTTCTCCTGTGCAATTAGGTCTGTCTCTCCATTTAAATCATTTTTAATAATCTCCTGATCAGTGGTGTATTTTTAAGTGTGAATAATACAACTCTACGTTTACACTAAACATAAATCATTAAATAAAAAGTGCTTTATAAACTTGAACTTACCTTCCCTTAAATAATGGCTACAAATAAATGATTTCATGCAGCCAAGACAATCCAATTGAGCTACCAACTTTGGAGTGGTAGAGCTACATTCTTTAGCCCTACAGAGCAGGGATTCCCACACGGCATCCACTGGACCAAGTCCTGCCCATTGTTTTTGTAAATAAAGCTTTATTGGAACACAGCTAACATCCATTTGGTTGGGTACTTTCTACAGCTGCTTTTGCATTACAACAGTAGAACTGAGTAGTTGCAACAGCTATAGTACGTCTGGCAAAGCCTTGTATTTCTAGCTAGTCCTGTAGAGAAAGTTTGCCCATCCCTGCCCCGGACCTTACATCAGCAGGGTCCCTTCTCCATCCCAGGAAGCTCTCCCAGTGGAATCGTCAGAGGACGTGTCCAAAGCTGTCTTGACTCTGGTTCTGGTTGGCACAGAACAACCAGTAACTATTAATTCTGTGACACCATGGTTTGTTTCTGGTCAGTTTCTTCAACTATCAACATCAGTTCCTAACTCAGAAGAGTGAGGGGAACACTACAAAAAGAAGAAACTGACGTATAAGAAGCACATATCCATGCTGTTGGATGTTGGTGCTGGTTCTGGGCCCACTTTGCACTCAGATCCAATCTTCGCTCTGGCCTCACTGGGCTCTCTCACTGGGAGGGTTCACCTTTGCTGGTTCTTCTCCATGTTTCACTCTGGCCAGCTGCTTTCCACTGGAATGTGGCCGTTGACGGCCCTGGGCAAGAGACCTGGCAGCAGGTGGAAGGGAGAAGCTAGGCTACTTCTCTTTCTCTCCATCTCTTTGTCATGGGTATGTCTCTGGCAGCAGCTTCATTTACTCTTGAGCAGATTAAGCATTCATCAAAGACTTTTTATCTAGGGAATGAAAGACCTGAGGCTCCAACTTTTCCACGGCTGTTTCCAAAGGCTCTGTTCTTTGTCACATCTGGTTGTCTTTCAGAGGGTGAATGACCTCAGAATGCCACCCCCACTTCCCACCCAGAGGTACCTAGCAAAGGTGAGGTGAGAAGAGCCGTTTAGTTAAATTGCCATGGAGGGAGGGTAGAAAGCAATCTAGAGCAGCATGCAGCTGGGAGCAAGGAGGGAGGTCAAGGTTCTCCAGAGGAACTTCTGGAACAAAGCTAGGACCGTCAATTGCATCCAAGCACATGTATTGTTATATGCACTGTGCTTCCTTTAGCTTCCTTTCCGAGATGACCTTGAAAGCGGTAGTTATCAATGGGGAGGGTGATGTCACCCTTGAAAGCGTGGTTATCGATGGGGGGGAGGGTGATGTCCCAGGGCTGGGGAAGCAGTTTTGCCCCCAGTCCTGGTGATATTTTGCAGTGTCTGGAGACATTTGTGGTTGTCTCATTGGGTGCGTGCTGCTACTAGCACCTAATGGGTTGAGGCTGGGGCTACTGCTAGACATCCTGTAATGCCCAGAACAGGCCCCACAGCGAAGGGGCCCACACATTTGGGTCCCAAATGTCAATAGTGCTGAGGTCAGGTGACTGTTGGATTCAGTGTATTCACCTGACAGCATACTGTAATTGTGGCTATCCTAGGAAAATAGGTTCCTGGTGGCAGTTACTCTTCCTCCGAAGTTTACATCGCCAGATCCCCCTCCTTCTCACACACATGTAAATTATTTGAATCCCCTCTTTTTCAGTAACTTCAAGTGGCTAACCACATTTCACTGTGAATTTCAATACCAGTTTACCTAGGAAAATGTATTCCAGATACATGAAAAGAAACTGAATAAAAAATAACATGTGTATTTTTTTTTTATTTTTGAAGTCAGACTGTAATGTAACAGCAATAGATATAATACTTTAGGCTTTTCTTTATGGTCAAATCATGTTTGATTTGGTTAATCTCAGTTGAACAGGAATTTAACACCAGGTCTTTTAAGTGAAATCATTTCTGTGTTAATGAGATCCAGACTGATTCAACTAAAAAAATGATTAGAAAACCAAAATGTCCCCTTGCTGTTATTCAAATGAATGGAAGGAAAGAGGTGGTATTTTTGAAGCTCACACACACACTCTCTCTCCCCACCTTTTTTCCCCTGGCCTAATTGACTTGGATCTGGTTCATCTTGAGTAGGTTATGTTTTCTTACTGTAACAGCCTTTCCCCAGCAAAATCATTCGCCTCACTAATGAGCTCCATCCTCCTATGATAGGGAGAGAGTTTTAAAAACACCCACTGTTCTCTCTCATTCATTTGAATAGCACCAAAGGGGCACCTTTTCCCATCATTTCTATCAGAGAGATGGGGTTGGATCTCATTAATAAAGAGATGATTTTACTCCAAAGAGTCCACAGCATTGAGCCCTAACCTAGATTAGAACTTTGTTAAACACTGATCCTCAGCCATTGAAAGTTCCTCTTGAGCTATACCCACACCCAGAGTCACCACCCAGTGTCACCAGAGCTGAGGTTTCACCGATACAGGGAATGGGCAGCCAGGGGCAGCCTGTGCCCCTCAGTTCTTAAAAGATCCTATGAGGCCTTTTTCCTGACAGGTCTTTCACCTTTAAACAACTCTGCATTTCACAGTGGTCTTCTCAGACCTGACCCTTGAAACCCAAGGGCCTTCCACAAGCCTTGTAGCTCAGACTGAGCTGTCAGGGAAGGACTCCAGCAGAAGGATTTCCCAGCTCTGCCCTCACTCCCACTCTCTGCTTCCTGTCACCATGGTCACCATGTCTTACAATAGTTCTTCTGGGTCTCAATTTCTATTCCTTCATATTCCAGTTCACTCCAAAACTCCCATCTCTAGCCTGCTAACTGCCACAGATCCTCTGCCCCTGGGGTAATGAGCTGCAGGTTAGATGCATGGCTGAAGACACTCATGGCCTGAGAGAGCCTCTGGCTTTGGATGAGTCCTCCCTCAGCCATCCTCATCTTTCAGGTGCCCTGAGAACCTGGGAGAAAGCAGGGCTTGGTGGTTAGCATGTGGGTTTTGCAGTGTCCCACTTTGAGTCCAACCGTTGCCATTCATGGCCTTAGATACATGCCTTACATTGGAAAAGATGTGTGTTTCTTGTGTTTCATACATCTTATGAATAAGGCACTGATTGCTCTTTGTTCTGGTCTGTCTGTCTAAGGCTGTTTACAGAGATGATGTTTCCCTCTAGAGGAAAGAGCTAGCAGCCTTACTGCTCATTATAAAACATTCGGGTTTCCTAAGCTCAGAGGTCCTCTCTTACAATATGGGTAACTGCATGTACAGGCGTCACTAGGCTCTCTTTGTGTTATCCTGTGAGAATTGGGGCTCATAGGGAAGATGTGAGAAATACTGATGCTCTGGCTACTTCTGTAATTGTGACTAAAAAACTGTTCTGTATCTCTGACCCAGGAAGCTTGTGTCTTCTGCAAGCATTCATGAAACTGCGACAGGCTCACTTGATAGCTGTTTCAAAATAATCTTGCTTATTTTGAGCCTCAATTTCCTATGTATAAAGTGGGAAAATAATAAGAATACTGCTATAAACTAAATCTTTATATTTCCCTAAAATGTATATGTTGAAATCCTAACCCCTAATGTAATGGCATTAGTAGGTGGAGGTCTTTGCAAGATGATTAGATCAAAAGGGCAGAACCTTGAAAATGGGATTAGTGCCTTTGTAAAAGAGACCCTAGAGAGCTCTTTTGTTTCTTCTGCCATGCGAGAAAACAGGGAGAAGGTGCCATCTATGAAAAGGAAAGAAACATTCACTAGACACTGAATCTGCTGGCACCTTGATTGTGGACATCCCCGTATCTGGAACTGTGAGAAATCGATGTGTATTGTTTATAAGCCACTCGATTTATGGTATTCTGTTAGAGAAGCCTAAACTGACAAAAACAAGTACCTCTCTTAGGAGGTAGTTGTAAGGATTTAATATGATAATCAATGTTAATGATGATAAACATTGGCAAAGAGTAAGCATTTAATTAATATTATCTAATTTCCATTATGTCACCTTTACTTGTCTCCTTATTATAGCAGGGAGAGGGGGCTGATGAGAAGATTTCAGAGATCACTGTGCTCAGAGGGAACCCTGATCTCAGCAAAACAACCTAGTTCTGTTGTCAGCTACGACAGTCATACAGACAAGAAACATTTCTCATTGGATCACCAGTTGGGAGGGGGTCGGTGATCATTTTCCCTCCTTTGAGTTTCCATCAGAAACTGCAGTAGACTGTGTCTTATTTTATCATAGTCCCTAGCCATGTATAGGTACTTAATAAACCCTTATTGAATAAGATGGAACATATAAATACGAATTTAGTTCCCACCACCAGGAGGAAATACCACATTGGAACCATGTGCCCTTTCCCTTGCATTTACAATCATATTTATCCTCTCTTAAAATCTCCCCCTAGCTCCTTATTGCTCCCAAGATAAAAATCTAGACACCTCTATCTTTAGTGCACTCTCCCATCCCCACGCACTCATACTTTCTCTGGAGAGACTAAATGTCCATCAGTTATTCTGATGGGCCTCCAGGCAACCATACATGCTGTGTACTCTGCTTACAGCTCTCCACCCTCCTTTGCCCTCAGTCTTAGTCTGTTTTGTGCTGCTATAAGGATATACCCTAGACTAGGTAATTTGTAAAGAACAGAAATGTATTTCAAACACTTCCGGAGGCTAGAAAGTCCAAGATCAAGTCTCTTGCAGATTTGGTGTCTGGTGAACACTGCTGTAATGGTTTGGCTCTGTGTCCCCACCCAAATCTAATCTTGAATTCTAATCCCTATGCGCCAAGGGAGGTACCTATAATCCTCACATGTCAAGGGAGGGAAGTGATTGGATTGTGGAGGCAGTTTCCCCCAGGCTGTTCTCATGACAGTAAGTTATCATGGGATCTGATGGTTTTTATAAACGGGTTTTTCCTGCACTGTCACTCTCTCTCCTGCAGCCGTGTAAGAAGGCACTTGCTTCTTTGCTTACTTCTTTGCCTTTTGCTATGATGGCAAGGTTCCTGAGTCCTCTCCAGCCATGTGGAACTGTGAGTCAATTAAACCTCTTTTCTTTATAAATTACCCAGTCTCAGGTATTTCTTTATAGCAGTGTGAGAATGGACGAATATAGCTGCTCTCCACTTTCAATATGGCACCCTTTGGAAGGAGAAAAATGCTGCATCCTCCTATTACAGAAAGTGGAAGGCAAGGCAGCAGAAGGCTGCATTAGGCCTTTTTTAATACAGGCATTAATCTCATTAATTAGGGGAGAAGCCCTGATGATCTAACCACCACTTAAAGGTCCTACCTCTTAATGCCATTATATTGGTCATTAAGTTTCAGCGTCTGGATTTTGGAACCAATTTATATTGCAAACCCCCCTCCCAAGGCCTGGATCTGCTAACTCCTATTCATCTCTACAATATCAGGTTAATATAACTTTCTTGGAAAGTTCTTTCTTCCCAGGTCCCGTGGGCCCCAGAACTGCACAATATCCTTGCCATGCAACTCTCCATCTGGCATCATTTCCTATCTCAAGTTCCATCACATCATTTTGGGGGTATTTATCACTAAACATGATTTAGAAAGGTCAAAATCAAAAGATTAGGCAAAAGTATACCAGAGGAACATAAGATAAAGCAGGTCATGCTGTGGTGGATTTAAAGCATGTCTGTAAAGCATTTGATGCTTTTTCCATCAAGATAAGAAAGCCAATCGCTGACTCCTCTAATCCAGGCTACTCTTCGTAACTTACTTCCTGTGAAAAATTTAGAAAAAAAGTATTCTGAGAAACTACTGAAGGTAAGTCATGGAGGGAAATAAAGTTCCTGCTTACTTGTTTCTTGGGACTCCTGATCTTGGAACCCAGACGCCATGCATTGAGGAAGCCCAAGCCACATGTAGAGGCTATGAACAAGTGTTCTCACTGAGATCTCCAGGTGAGGTCCAGCCAACTGTTATCATCCGCTGTCAGTAATGAGTGAGGAAGTTTTTGAGATGACTCCATCCCCACTTCTGAAATCTGTGAAGTCTAAGATTAAGTCACTTGAAGATTTGGTGTCTGTTGAAGGCTGCTCACCACTTTTAATACGGCACCCTCTGGAAGGGGAGAAATGCTAGCAGCCTCAACCACCATCTTCCTTCAGTTGGAAGAGATACCCTGAATAGGAACCATCCAGTGGATCTCTGTCAAACCCAGACCCATGAGAGATTCATCATCATCATCATCATCATCATCATGATCATGATCATGATCATCATCATAAATGATTACTGTCTTAAAATTCTAAAGTTTGGGTAGTGTTTACACAGTTATAAATAACCAAAATACTCAGGATGTTTTTGCACTTTATGATGCTAGAGATTACAATTCATAATAAAAATAAAACCATTCTCAATATCTGTGCAAAAATGGCATGATAGCAACATTCATAAAGCAGGATTTTCTGGACCACAGTCAAACATACACGAAACCTGAATAAAGTAGATAATTTCTTAGGAAAATATAATATACTAAAACCCATCACAGGAGAGAAAAAGGAAAGGACTTCATGTTCATAGAAGAAACAGAGAAAGTTGTCAATCTCCAAAGAAAAGCAGCTGACCTAAATAAACTGTTAGAGAACATTTCTTAATTAATATTTTATCTTTTTCAAGCAAATATATGCAAACGTTTATATGTCAAATAGGATTAATTTCTTCACCAGTTTCTTCTGAAACTTATCTTCACATTCTTAACATGTTTATACTGCTATTCTTGATTTATCACTTTCGACATTATCTATTGGTAACAGATTTTATTCTCTATGGAATTTTGGATATATTTTTTATTCTATAACAGTTTTGGATTTACAGAAAAAATGCAAAGGTGGTCAGAAATTTTTTGATGTCCTACATTCAGTTTTTCCTATTATTAATACTGTGCATTAGTATAATACATTAATAAACCAGGATTGCTATATGATTATTAACCAAAGGCCATGATTCATTAAGATTTTCTTACCTAATGTCCTTTTTCTACTCAAGAATTCCATTCAGGACACCATATTACATTTAGTTTTCATGCTTCTTAGACTCCTCTTGGCTATGCAAGTTTCTAAGACTTTCCTTTGTTTGTTTGTTTTGGTTTTTTGATTGAGTTTCACTCCGTCACTCAGACTGGAGTGCAGTGGCACTATCTTGGCTCACTGCAACCTCTGATTCTCCTGCTTCAGCCTCCCAAATAGCTGGGATTACAGGCCTGTGCCACCACACCCCCATCATTTTCGTATTTTTAGTAGAAATAGGATTTCACCATGTTGGCCAGACTGGTTTCAAACTCCTGACCTTAGATGATCCCATCCGCCTTGACCTCCCAAAGTGCTGGGATTACTGGTGTGAACCACTGGGCCCAGCTGACTTTCCTTGTCTCTGATGACCTTAACAGTTTTGAAGAATACTGGTCAGGTACTTTGTGGGTTGTCCCTTAATTGGGATTGGTCTAATGTTTTCCTGTGGAAAGATTGAAGTTATGAGATTTGGGGAGGAAGACCAGGAAAGTAAAATATACCATTTTTTTTACACCATATTAGGGGTACCTAGTATCACAGGTTTTCCCATTCTGAAGTAACTTTTTTCCCTATTTTTTTTTTTTTTTTTGAGATGGAGTTTCACTCTTGTTGCCTAGGCTAGAGTGCAGTGGCATAATCTTGGCTCACCACAACCTCCACCTCCCAGTTTCAAGCGATTCTCCTGCCTCAGCCTCCTGAGTAGCTGGGATTACAGGCATGCACCACCATGCCCAGCTAATTTGTATTTTAGTAGAGATGGGGTTTCTCCATGTCAGTTAGGCTGGTCTCGAACTTCTGACCTCTGGTGATCCACCTCACAAACTTCTGGGATTACAGGTATGAGTCACTCACTGCACCTGGCTTTCCCTACTCTTTTGTACTGCACTCTTTAGAAGGAACGTCCCTGTGCACAGCCTGTCCTCGAGGAGCTGGGAGCTACAGTCCACATACTTACAGGTAGAATATTTAAATTATTTGGAATTCATCTGCATCATGTATATGCCTCTTCTGCCTCTATTTATTTATTCAATCATTTATATCAGTATAATCCAATGCAACTTTATTTTGTTGCTTAAGTTTTTAGAGCTTTGGCTATTGAGAGAACTTTCAGTTGCTTTCTGTGTCTTGAATACCTTCATTATTCTGCAATTTTTTTAGCACACTTTCTGGCACTATGATTTATTCCAGGCTCATCTTATATATTTCCTTAATCAATCTCATTTTTTCAAGGAGCAGGGCAATTTTGGCAGACAAGATCTCATACTACTTAAACTGTTTCTGATCATATTAGAAGAAGCACAATGTCCCAATTATTTTGGAAATGAATAACTCACTAGTTGACAAGTGAATAAGATTGTTGGCAAAACATGACATACATTGGACAGAAATATAAATTAACAATGTTACTTATCAAACTTGGTGTATCTGTCTTAAACAAAGGGGTGGCAAACTGATTTCAGCAGCATAATATGTAGTATTTATTCCAGGAATGCAAAGGTCCTTTATTGTTGGGAAATTTATCATATTAATGGGTCTAAGGGATGCAAATTCTGTAGTCATCTCTATAAGTGTTGAAAGAAATTTGAAAAATTTTAAGATACAGATCTTATTTTAAAACCCTCAACAAACATTAATAAGAACACTAACAACCCGATTAAAAATGTGCGAAAGGTTTGAACAGACTCTTCACCAAAGAAAATATATGAGTGGCAAATGCACAGAGGAAAAATAATTGCTGCTTCATAAATCACTAGGAAAATGCAAAGTAAAGTTATAACAAGGTAACACTAGACAGGTTAAAATGGAAAGATTGACATATCAGGTGAACATGTGAAGAAATTGCAACTTTTACTCATAGCTAATGGAAATGCAAAAGAGGGTAACCACTTTGGAAAACATTTTGGTAGTTTCTCAAAATATTAATCCTATGCCTACCATATGGCCCAGTAATTGCACTCATAGATATTTACTCAGAAAAAATAAAAACATATGCTGATATAAAGACTTGTGCAAAAGTGTTCATAACTACTTTATTTGAACTAAAAACTAGAAGCTCTCCGTCCATCAAGAGGTAGATGGATAAACCGTGATATAGTTGTATAATGGAAAACTACTAAGCAATAAAAAGTAATAAACTACTGTTGTACACAACATAGATGAATCTCAACATTGTGCTAAGTAAATGAAGTTGGACTCCCCCTCACCAAAAGTACATATTGAATGGTTCTCTTTACATAAAATTCTGTAAAGGGCAAATCAACCTATAGTGATAGAAAGCCTTGATTACATGGGGAAGAGGGTGGAGAAGCAATAATTCCAAAGGTGTCTGAGTAAACATTTGGGGGTGATTAATATGTTTATTGTGTTATTGGAATAATATATAGTATAAATACATTTAAATTCATCAGACTGTATGCTTTAAATATGTGCAGTACACCAATTAGACTTCCATAAAGTTATAGAAGATATTTTAAAATTCTCAACAATATTGCAATATATAGACTTCTTCAATATGATTATATGACATAGAAATATTAAAAATATAGATAATTATAAATAGATACATGAATATAGACTATATCTTTATATATAAAATATACATATATATTGTTGACTATGGATACAGATATAAATGTAAACATACATAGGTTTATAGATTATGTAGATATAGATATAGAGTTACAGTAAGTTCACCTGTTCTACCCAAAAGCCAGAATCAACTTACTGGAATGGTAGTAGGGTCACATCACTATATTCTGAAATAAGACAGGGATGCCCCCTGTGACCACTGTTTTTCAACACTGTACAGGAAATGACTCTCATTAATAACAAAACCAAAAAAAGATAAAATGCCAGGCACTAAACTCAATAAGATATGCAAAACCTTTACAAAAAACCTTTAAAACACTGTTGAAGGACATAAATAAGTTCTGAAGAAATAACAAAGAACAGTTCTGAAAAAGATTTTAGAAAGGAAAACTCAACATAATAAAGATATTAAATCTCCTTTATTTTGTTTGTTTATTAAATGAGATTGCAATTTAAAAATACTGAAATTGTTTTGTTAGTTTTGCTTTTGGAATGAGATGAAGGTGATTCTAAAGTTCACATAAAAATAAATATAAAAATTGTTTACAAAAATAAAAGAGCGTTTAATGATTGACCCTACTGGATATATAAAACCATATTTAAAAATATTAAAACATATGACATCAGTACATTAGTGTATAGATTAATCAAAGGAAAAAAATTTGAAATTTCAAAAATAGGCACATATTAATTCAGAAATGTAGCATATGGCATTGGAATCTCAGAGTTAGGCAAACAAGATATCTTCAATAAATGATGTTGGAACTTCTGAGCAGTGATTAGGGAAAACAAAAAAGAAGTTGAATCCCTACCTCACTCCATTTAATAGAAGAAAATCCAAACACATTAAAGATTTAAAGCATAAATAGGAAAGCATAAAAAGAAAAACAGGGAGATTCCTTTATAGCTATGATATCACGAAGCTGGATCTGTCTGATTCAAAGCCCACAAACTAAGCACATGCAAAAAGATCAATAAGTTCAACCGCATCAAAGATAAAATATTTATTAGTAGTAAAAAAATCACAAGAAATCAGATGATAAATGACAAAATCGGAAAAATGTTTACAAGTCGTATTATAGATTAAGGGCTACTTTTTCACAATCATCAAATTTGTAAGTTAGAATAGTCACATTATTAAACCAAAAAGTGAGATGGCAAAAAAAATGATATCAATAGACCCTTTGCAGCAACAGCAAGAATCACAAGTCACTCATAATTCCAGAAATGGTGATGCAAATTATACTGTGTTGCCGTTTTTCACCTACCAGATTGGAAAATTTCTGGTTATACTAACACCCTCTCAGGCATACCTAGTTGAAAGGGTCAATTGCATTGATTCCTTTGGAGGGAATTTAGTGATGCTTGTCAAGTTTAACAACGTACGTGCCCCTCAATTCACCAACAATTTATTTTTTAACAGTCTAAGTATGTCCCAAGTATTGCATGGGATATACCTATGCTAATTATTTATTGTTCATCTGAAATTCAAATTCCACAGGGTAGCTTATATTTTGTCTGGCAGCTCCACCATAAAAAAATTCTATGTCTATGTCCATATGTTCACAATCCATGCTCAGAATTCACTCTTTATCTTGGGGGCACTGTTCTAAGACCAGTGGTTGGCAGCCTGATGTCTGCTTATCACAAAGCTGGTGGTCTTAAACATGCTGTAGTGTCTCTTTTCTTAGGTAAAATGAGACCATGAGTCTGGATGATCTTTATGGATCCTTCCAGCTGTAATTTTCAGGATTTCTTCACCACACTGGTTCCTCTGACCATTTTCTTGATACTACACCATTTTTCCTCTCCCTCAGCGACAGAACTTTCACAGTTTAAGTTTTGTTTGTTTTAATACAAAATGATGAAGCGGGGTCACTAAGGCCATGGATTTTGGCAGTGGACCATTGCAATGATTTTTCTTTGTCATACTTCCCAGATGAAACTGGCAGACCATCCAAATCACAACCACGACAAACCAGAGCTATGTTTGTATTTGAATCCACTCATTTGAGGCAAAAATGACAGTCAAAACGCTGAACTCTAGGAAGGGCGTTTCACTGGCACGTGGGAACAGTTTCAAGAAATCAAGATCTTGAGAACAGAAGTGAAACGGGATTTTTTTTTTTTAATTTCAAGAACTTTTCTATTGAAAAGAAACTGATGATTACAATACCCTTAACAATTTCACAAGTTATTTTTCACATACCTTGTCTCATGTGACTATTCTACCTTCCTTGTGGGCAATGAAAGATTTGGTTATTATTTTCTTAGTGAGAAATTTCCCAGAGAAAAGCAACCAAAAGACCCAACACTTATACATGGAGAAACTAAGACTCACACCCGGGATTTCCAAACCGAGACCTGGCTTCACCACTCCTCATTATCACACAGACTTGACTCCATGCGGCCGGCGTTCTAGGCAAAGAAACTAAGGAAATAGACACTTTCTGAATCTTCAGGGAGAAGAATCTTGAAAGAATGAGAACTTTCAGGGTGGCCATGGGCTGTTTCTAGAGGGAAGATGTTCTGAACCACTGAAAGATTTTAATAAGAAGCCAGGAAATTGTCTTGGGGAGTGGTTAAAAAAGATACACGACAACACTTTGGGAGGCCAAAGTGGGTGGATCAGGAGGTTAGGAATTCACGACCAGCCTGGTCAAGATGGTGAAACCCCGTCTCTACTAAAAATACAAAAAGTAGCTAGGCATGGCGGTGGGCGCCTGTAATCCCAGCTACTTGGGAGGCTGGGGCAGAGAACTGCTTGAACCCAGGATCAAGCTGCTGCACACTACCCTGGGCTACAGAGCGAGACTCCGTCTCAAAAAAAAAGATACATGAAAAGCATGAAAGTTGGGAACAAGTAATTTGCAATACATTTATAATTCAGACCTCTTCATCTAAGGCTAAACACACAGCCCATTCTCTCCCCTCCCCTCCACCCCAAACTGTGAAGGAGAATGGAGGAATGAATCCTTTTCTTATTAATTCTCCCCCCAACTGAATAAAGAACGTATACCTACTCTGCTCCTGAACTTCTACAGGAGCGTTTTCTGTGAAAGTATCTTACCATACTTCACAGCATCATCTTTACTTGCCTGCCTTTCACACTAGCTGTGAGATTTTGGATGGCAGGGGTCCCTCTAATACAGCTTGTATCCCCAGCACTTCCCATAGAGGACTGAGGATGTCTGTTCTAAGCAAATGCTTGTTGACTGATTAAACTTCTTGGCTGAGCTGACAATGTGCAAACTCACTCTGCCTCTTTTTGACACGCTTTTGTTTATTTTACCAAATGTTCCTCTCAAATCCTCTCATCGGTTTCTCTTTCCCTTCTTTGAGCACATTCTATCCTGCATACACTATCCTTTGAAAACAACAACGTTTGTTTATTTTGTCCAAGTCACAGTCCTCATGCTCCTTACAAGCAGGAAATGACAGAATATGGACTTCCCTTCCCCTGGGAGAGTCTTTTCAGCACAAAGTCAGTAACCAATCGGTACTATTCATTTAGCAGAGGTAAATTACAAACCATGTTTCTGAGATATTGATAAAAATAGTGATTAGCAATTGCTTGCTTAATAGAGAAGAAAAAGGTCTGGCCTCAGCCTAATGGGAGTTGACAGGGTTGTTTTATTAATGCAGCTAATTGATTCTTGATTTAGGTGGAAGCCATCTTGGTTGACAAGATGGCTCCTAACAGGTATGGACAACCAGTAATGAAGACCTTTCAGTTAACATGGCAGGTGCTTTCAATGCATAAATCAATTTTCAGAAAAAAAAATATTCAAACTAGAGTACTAATTTTGAGCAGATCTGCTTAAAACAGTCTGAAAAAAAAAGAGGAAAGTGATTGTCTTCTGTTGTTCCCTAGTACTTGCATTTATTCCCATGATGAGTTTTGCATCCTCGGCCCAGTACCTTCGGTGTATTGCTCATACATGTATACAAAACAGAACAATGACAACTGGCTATATGAAGCACATAATTCCAGCATGTGATACCTTAAAGAAGATTTTTACCTGCGCAGGTGAAGGCTGTAATTCTATAGCTGAGTGTGCTACATAGCACTTTCCTTAGTTATTAAACATGCATATGGTGTTTATCATTGTCAGCTGAATTAGCCGTTCTAACACAGCCTTCATGAGGACATAATTACCTACCTCATTTGTAAATGAGGTGGCTGAGGCTCACGGAAGTTTAGCAACCTGCCTAAGGTCACACAACTGGTAAGCAATTGCACTGAGGTTCATTTCCAGGAAGTCTGACTCTAGAGCCTGTTCTCAGCACCTCACTGTCTTGCATCTCGTACGGTCACAGTTACCTTCCCATTGTGCACCTATTCTCAGAGGACAGGCGTCATTGCTAGTTCTACATTGTAGAGGAGAAAAATGAAGTGAGGACTTCCTGGTTGGGCGTTTTTTGTAGAGAGGACTCGGTTGTGCATTAACTGATAAAACCATCAACTCAGAGACCTGAATGTCAGCAGTCCTTCAAATTAATGCTATCTTTGGTATTTATATCCAAAAGTATAGCTTTTTTGTTGTTTTCTGATTATGAAGTGAATACATTTTTAGGATACATTTATGTTAAAAATTAAATGTATGGAAAATAGAAAGAAAATTCGCCTGACAATTCATAAACCAAAGGTATGATTTTAACATTTTGAACATATTTTCAGGAGTATATTTTTTTATCTGCGTGTTTATATAAATGCAACCATACTGTATTTTTTAATGCTCTTTTAAAACCAAATATATCTGAAATCTTGTGTTGTTGGAGAGCTACATCTGCCATCTCAGTGACAGCAGATTAGTCCATTGAATAGATATACCACAATTTATTTAACCAAAATTGTCTAGTAAATACTCATGCCATCACCTTGTTTTAAATTATAGAAGCAATCCCGGAGTGTTTATGATTTTTAAGGCCTCAGTAAATTCACTTTGCATATATAGATGATCCTTGGAGAAAATCCCCCATGAAAAGAGCCCTCATAAGTGTTTTCAGGAGTAAGGAAAGAAATGCATCTTCCATGGTCTCTTCTGAGGTTAAAACTGATAAAACTGTGTCTAGAGACCTGGTTGGCCTTTCTTATTGCCCAGCAGGTTGGTCCCTGGTCCTGCAGTGGGTGCAAGAAGGGGCTAGAGAGGGGGGATGAGAGGGAAGCTAGGTTCGGTCAGTGCCCCTCCCTTGCCCAGCTCTGTATTCACATCCTGTCCTACCCAGTTCCCAGCACTTGTCACTTGGTGCAGTTATAGGGGTTGGATTGTTCTTCACTTTAGCAAAGACTGCATTTGAAGTCTGATCCCAAAGCTGGGAGGCATGCTTGTTATATACCTGTTACCTAACAAAAGTGGTCAAAATAAATTTCCTGGTGGAAACACATGATGGTTATTGCTGTTTACACCAGGAAATGTCAGCCCAGCAACTTAAATCGAACACTGGGTGGTCGTTACGCTAGGCTTTTTTTTTTTTTTTTTTGTTAATTAAAAAATCATGGAAATACCACCTTCTAATGAAATCAGTGCACCTATAGATCTTTATTATAGAGAAAGAATCAGGTGATAAAATTAGGGCAGATAAGTTTTTTCCACAATAAAGAATAAAAAGAGAGATTTCCCATCCTGAATACATTTAAGGCTTGTGTCCTATATCTATATATTGCTTCCATTTTATCTATCTACATCTACCTAGCTAAATTTGGGTTGTTTTTGTGTATATGTATGTTTGTGTATATATGGAGAGAGAGAGAGAAAGATAAAAACGGTATTGAGACCCTTACGTAAAATATATCGTATATTAGCAATTCCACTTTGTCATCAAGTCTCCTCAGTGGCGAAAACTAAACAGTTGTCAAAGAATCCAGATACTAAATTAAGTGTTAAAGTGAAACAGGCCTGTGAACTTGCTCACTGTTCACTGTTCATATTTCTAAAATACCTTGGATCTGAGTGGTGACTTAAGAAGCATCCTAGCCTCCCTAAGGTGGAAATTCAGACCTTAACTGAGTAATTTCATATTGCATACAAATCTTCGTGAAGCAGAGCATAGGCATGGCTTTCACAAATTGACATTTTCTTTCCTTAAGAAGAAAAAATATATAAAAATACAAATAAAAATATACATATATGAATACAGTTATATACATATACACATACATGCATATATACACATCTGCTTTTATATACACATATGTAAGTATGTACATATATATATATATATATATATATATATATATATATATATATATCAGTATATAGATGGATAGGTAAATATATAGGTGGATAAACACATATATTTACCGTTACTAAAGATGACTCTTCAGTAGTCATCTGTATGTGGTGAACTGAATGAGTCAGAGTAACAAACTAAAGTTACCCAAGATAAGTTGAGAGATAAGATGCATTTCTTAATTGACTACATAGAACACATGTTTGAAACACGGATATCATAGCATGAGCTCTTACTGTTTTAAAAAAAAATAGTAAAGTTCTTTGTGATCTGCTGTGTGGTTGACTGTTTGGGACTCACTGCAAAAACTGTTTATCCATTCCTTCTATGATCAAAGGAATGGAGTAGATGCGTGTAGAGATGTTAGTGAATTCTGCTTAAATACGATGGGGTAAAAATATGCATTTTTGCTGCTTTCCTGACAACCAAGAAAAGTAGAGTAAAAATCATATCAAAAGTACACAGTCACTGGATGAAGAGAATCAGAAATGTAGTGTCAGCAAATGTGATGTGTTCAAACATGGAGGAGGAACACGTGGCCGCTGCTCCTGCAAAGGAGAGAGGAGCGCTTGCTTTCTGTCTGGGGACGCACTCAGAAGCAGGCACATGTTTGCAACAACAAGAAAGAAATAAAAGGAAATGTGAAGGTCCTGTTACCTCTGGAGGCCAGAATGTGGGGTGGGCTTGAAAATTGGAATGAAATTGTAACTGAGAAAGTAGCAGTAGCCCCCCTTATTCTCTTTCCTTACTCTACACAGCCAGACGATTCCCTTCACCCATGCTCAGAGAGGATGGAGTGAGAGCAGTCCAGGACTGTAGAATTCCAGATACAGGGGTCAGGTGTCAGGCTGAATAAAAGGGGACAGTAAAGGTAAATGGAAACTGCTACAGAACTATGAGACCCCAGACAAGAGTTTTCCTCTCAACTCCCAGACCACTGAAAACCTGGCTTCTCACTGTTTACAATAGCAAAGACTTGGAACCAACCCAAATGATCACTGATGACAGACTGGACAGGAAAAATGTGGCACATATACACCATGGAATACTATGCAGCCATGAAAAACGATGGGTTGGTGTCCTTTGTAGGGACATGGATGAACCTGGAAACCATCATTCTCAGCAAACTGACACAAGAACAGAAAATCAAACACCACATGTTCTCACTTATAGGAAGGTGTTGATCAATGAGAACACATGGACACAGTGAGGGGAACATCACACACTGAGGTCTGTTGGGGGGAACTAGAGAAGGGACAGCAGAGGGTGTGGAGTTGGGGAGGGATAGCATGGGGAGAAATGCCAGATATAGGTGATGGGGAGGAAGGCGGCAAACCACATTGCCATGTATGTACCTATGCAACAATCCTGCATGTTCTTCACATGTACCCCAAAACCTAAAACGCAATAAAATATAAATAAATAAATAAATAATTTTTAAAAACCTAGCCTTTATACCTAGGCAAGAAATTAGAGAAATTAATCTTTGGAAAACTGACCAGCCTGAGAGAATAGAGCTACAGTTAAGGACATTTGAGCATCTCCTAATTGTGAATAGTGAAAGCCCAGGTTGCATGCCCTGCTTACACATGCAAGGTTTCAGTCAACATTTCAGTGTCCTATTCTTAAATATGAATGAACAATCAGGATCTCCAAACATTTTAAGAAATTCACTAATGTTAAAGACAGAGAACAAAGCATTAAAAAAGGGGGGACAGACGAAACAGAGCAAATAGAGTAGAAAAAAACTTAATAAACCTTAGTAAAAATATAAATAAAATTATAATTAATTTCCTAAGAGAAACTGTTGATTGTCTAAACAATTGAGAAATAGAGTCCTTAAAAATTAAAAATATAAAGCAAAGAATTGATAATTCAATAGAACAGTTGGAAGACAAAGTTTAAAATTCTCCCAGAAAAACAAATTTTCTCCAAAGAAGATATACACATTGCCAGTGAAAGCATGAAAATAGTTTTACACCATGTGTCACTTAAAGATGCAAATAAAAGCCACAATAAGATGCTGCTTTACCTTGACTTTATGACTGAACTTTTTGAAAAGACAATAAAAAGTGTCGTTGAGAATGTGGTACATGTAGAACTGCTGTTGGAACTATGACATATTTTACCTACTTTGGAAAACAGAAAACTTTAAGCGTAGAGTTACCATATGGCTCCTGACATGGCTCGGCTCTGTGTCCCTACCCAAATCTCACCTTGAACTGAATAATCCTCATGCATCAATGGTGAGGCCAGGTGGAGATAATTGAATCATGGAGGCAGTTTCCCCCATGCTGTTCTCATGATAGTAAGTGAGTTCTCAGATCTGATGGTTGTATAAGGGGTTTCCTTCTTTCCTTGGTTCTCATTCTCTCTCCTGCCACCTTGTGAAGAGGTGCCTTCTACCATGATTGTAAGAGGCCTCTCCAGCCAGGCTGAACTGTGAGTCAATTAAATCTCTTTTCTTTATAAATTATCCAGTCTCAGCTATGTCTTTACCAGGAGCATGAAAATGGATTAATTCAGCCCCCAGTTATATTCTCAGAGTATACTCAAGAGAATTGAAAAAAAAATGTCCGCACAAAAACCTGTGCATGAATGTTCATAGCAGCATTACTCACAAGAGTCAAAAAGTAAAAACAACCCACATGTCCATCATCTGGTAAATTAATAAACACAATGTGGCATATCCGTAAAATGGAATATTATTTGGCCATAGAAAGAAAGGCCAAAGAAAGTAACTTGAGCCTCGAAGACATATGTTACATAAAATACGTTGGCCAAAAGGATACACATGATATGATTCTATTTATACCAAAATAGGCAAAGCTATGGAAACAGAAAATCGACTACCTCTTGCCAAGGGCTTGGGGAGTAAATACTATTAGATATTGATGGGGTTTCTTTAGGAAATGATAAAAGTATTCTTAAATTAGAATGTAGTGATGATGGTGGCACAGCTTGGAATATACAAAAAGTCACTGAATAAGGATGAATTTTGTGGCATATGAATTATATCTCAATAAAGCTGTTAAGAATATTTTTATTAGAAAGCAAAACAGACAAAAATACATGTGATCAGAAAGAAAGAATAAGGAAGTGAGAGAATCAATCTAGAAAATCAAACATCCAATTAATGCAATCTCTAAGAAGAGAGAACAAAGGTAATAATGAGGAGAAAACAATCAACTAATTATACAATAATATTTCCTAGAAAGGAAGGGCATGAGCTTTTAGATGGAAAGGCTCACTAAGTTTGGAGCACAGTGAATGAGAAGAGACTCAACTGAGGCACAAGACTTTCCCAAAACTCCAAAAAACTTAAAAAGGTTTTTCTAGAGGGCTTCTGATTGGAAAACTCAGATACATCCAATACTTTGGGAATCAAAATATTATTGGGATTCTCAATGGAAGTATTTGGACTGAAAGAGAATATAAATGTAATTTGAAAATTTGGACCAAAAATAGTAACCTAGAATTCTACATGCATCTAAACTATTAAGTAAATACATATATTCAGAAGAAGATTTTTGAGGATGATAAAAGAAAATTTAAATGATAAAAACAACAAAGAAAGAATATGCAGAGTTCAGGATGTGGGATCTAACATAAAATATCAGTGAAGGGATTTCCCAGAATGAAGGTGAGAGAGGCCCCAGGTGGAGAGCTGAAATGGTTCTTGAAAACAGTCAGTCCACTGCAGGAGAAGAATGATGGGCTCTCGAACGATTGCCTGTAAAGATACAAACAGTACTCATTTATTTTATTTTGTATTTGACCAGAGAGAGAAGAGTTTCGCAGCTTTGTAAAAAAGTGGTTGGTACTTAAAAACAGAGAAAAGTGGAAACAAATTATAGGCAATTATCACACTCAACAAAAGGCTGTACAGAAAATGTAATCATTTGGGTATAAATTCTAAGTGTCTCAGCTGTGAACATTAAGGAGCTCACAAAATATGGTTGACTTTTGAACAACATGGAAGTGGGGTGCTGGCCCCTCACAGGGTTACAAATTTATGTATAACTTTTGAGTGCCCCAAAACTTAACTACTAATGGCCTACTGGTGGCTAGAAGTCTTAACGACAACAGAAGCTGTTGATTAACACATACTGTTTCTGTAGGTTATATGTGTTATGTACTGTATTCTTACAATCAATTAAACTAGAGAGAAGAACATATTAAGGAAATCATAGGAGAAAATATATTTACTATTGGAATATACTTTTACAAAGTGCACGTGGATCATCACAAAGTCCTTCATCCTCATCACATTCCTGTTGAGTGGGTTGAGGAGGAGGAAGAGGAGGAGGAGGGGGAGGAGGAGGAGGGGGAGGAGGAGGAGGGGGAGGAGGAGGGGGAGGAGGAGGAGGAGGAGGAGGGGGAGGAGGAGGGGGAGGAGGAGGAGGAGGAGGAGGAGGGGGGGGAGGAGGGGGAGGAGGAGGGGTTGGTCTTGCTCTCTCAAGAGTAGCAGAGGATAAAGAAAGTTCACATGTAAGTGAACCCAGGCAGTTCAAACTCAGGTTTTCAAGGGTCAGCTGTATTGAGATAACCCCAAATTATGCTATAATAATATTTTGAAAATGTAGAGAACAGAGCTATGTATAGGAAGGACCACATAAGAGAGAAAATGTCAAAAAAGTGAAAATCATTTTAAGAAATGGCAGCTATAGAAGGTATGTTACTTTAAATTACAGAGGTATGGCCGGGTGCAGTGGTTCATGCCTGTAATCCCAGCACTTTGGGAGGCGGAGGAGGGAAGGTCACTTGAACCCAGGAGTTCAAGACTAGCCTGGCCAATATGGTGAAACCCTTTTCTACTAGAAAATAAAATAGAATAAAGCATACAAAAATTAGCTGAGCATGGTGGTGAATGCTTATAATCCCAGCTGTCTGGGAGGCTGAGGCAGGAGGAGCACTTGAACCTGGGAGGGGGATGTTGCAGTCAGCCAGGATCACGCCACTGCACTCCAGCCTGGGCAACAGAGCGAGATTCCATCTTAAAAATAAACAAATCAATCAATTCATTCATTCATTAAATACAGAGGTATAAATACCAACAGGAACAGATAAAAAATGGAAAATGAATGTTCTTGGGAGCTGATTATGGAGTAGCACAATGCAGTAAAAAAGACTGCTTTGTCGTTACTAAGTTTAAAAGACAATTTAACTTTTAAAAAGTGTCTGTGTAATAATTTAATCAGAACATTAAATAAGCAAAATAAATGGAGTTGGTCCCCACAAAAGGTAAGGAATAAATGGGGCACAGATATAGAGATCAGAGCTTATGGACAATGCTGGCCTCTTCTGCCTGCCACGCAGGCAGCTTTGGACTTAACCTGTGCAGATTTCTCATCCTTCCCCCTACACCTTGTAAATTCATGTGTTGGAAAGTGCCCATGAGGTACTACATAAGTGAGTTCTTATGAGCTCTACAAGTGTGAATGGGTATTGTCAATAATTGCTACAATTTATTTATTTGTTCTTTCATTCATCTACCCATTTATTTTTGAAATACGAAATGCTTAAGATGACATTAGGTAGAGTTACCATCAATGGGTAATTTTATGTTGTGTACAAATATGGGCATCCCAAAGAACCGACACCGGGAAGTCAAGATGAATGTAATTACCAAATTACCATGCAAAGGTATTGATTTTCTCTCTCGGGCTTTATACGGAGACATTGTTGCACAGCTCAGAAGTGAGAAGTCTCCTAACTGATTGATCGTTTTCTACTTTCACCCATCTAGCTCACTCTCCAAAAGGCTCATTTTGTAATTTGAAAGGTTATACTTGAAGGTGCCTTACTGAATTGTTTAGTGGATTGAGATCCCAATTTTGGCTACAGAATCTACAATCATTGATGAAGTGAATCATTGCTCAGTGTCCTGGAAGACGTCACTTGGGAAACAACTTGCTCATTTCTTAGACTTTGATACTTAGGAATATCAATCTTCCCCAACGATTAGATCAGTGGGATTAAGAGAAGATATTAGATAATAATAATGAGATTCCCCATAAGGTATAAGAGGATTTGAACAGAGGCATTAAGCATTTGGGGTGGACAGTTTGCCATTGCAGTGAAGAAGAATCACTCATCTGGTCAAATCCTCTCATTTTATAGATGAGGAAACCGAGCATCAGAGAGGTGAAGTGATGTGATTTGTTCATGGCCACTTAGAATTTTAAGTAAATAAGCCAAAGACTGGCCAGAACTTTTGATAAGATACATTTTCAAATGTAAATGATGATAAATGAATGGCCAATGATTAGAGTTAATATTGATTATAGATGCTAATTAATCGTGCTACATGCTTTATTTCCAATCAACGCTCCAAAGCCTTCATGTGGAGGTACTATTAACCTTTTTTCCAGAATGAGACAGGTGCAGGGTGAGGCTTGCTGATTGAGAGGAACTAGGAAACTTGCCCAGTGTGAGCGGCTTCACTGAAGTCCAAGACAAGATTCCATCCTGTTGAATGACTTGCCACTGAAGCCTCTGTCTTGGAACCCACTCTGACATCGTGTGCTGAGAAGTGAGCAGGGCAGTTGCTGATCACCCCGGCCTGGAGAGCACACTCAGAGGCAGTAGCTCTGTGTGAGGAGCATCTCCGGCTGAGCACTGCAGAGCTGCAACACAGGACACCCACCAGGAACTCTGATAATTTGATGGTGTGCTGGGCACGGTGCTAACTGCTGCTGATGCAGTTTTGAGCAAAGCAGACATTCATTCTTTTGTTGTCTTCACGGAGCTTACATCACAGTTACACATCAAGTGTGTGTATTTCAAATAGCATTAAGAGCAGTGAAGGGACCTGCCAGGACCTGGAAGGGAGCAGAGCAGAGGGTGGACTGAATGTGGCCATCAAGAAAGGTTTCCATGACAGCATAGCATTTGTGCAGGGGCAGTGGGCATCCAGGTAGGGTGGGAACCGATGAAGTCATCCAGGTCTTGGAGGTGGTGGCAGGTGCTGTGACTTCAGCAGGAGCCACCCTGAGTCTGGGAGGGCCTGAATTTCCCTGCAGCACATGCTTATGTGTGCACCAGTAGCACACTGGCAGATATCCCAGGAATTCCTTGATGGTTCTGCCTCAGGAGCTTCAGGAGAGGAGCCAGGACTGGCACTAGGAGCTAAATCAGCTCCTCTGGGAATTTCCTCGGCATTCCATAAAGGAGGTCCCTAAATGGGAAGGAGAAATGGATCACCTGCTAGTAAGGGCAGCTTTGGGACCTGGTAAAGCAGTGTAGTGGCTGAATTCCCAGAACCTGTGATTACTATCTTATTTGGAGAGGGGGGTCTTTGCAGAAGTGATTAAGTTAAAGATTCTGAGATGAGGAGATTACCCTCCATTATCTGGGTGGCCCCTTAATTTAATGACAGGTGCCCTTATCAGAGAGAAAAGCAGGAGATTTGAAGTGGAAGACTAGCGAGCAGTTTGACCCTGGAGGTGGAGATCAGAGGGTTGTGACTGCAAGACAGGAACTGGGAGAGGCAAAGAATTGGTTCTTTCCTAGAGCCTCCACAGAGAGCACAGCCTGGCCGGCACTTGGAGTTCTGATTCCCAGACTCAAAACTTGGAGTGTATAAATTTCTGTTGCTTTAAGCCACCCCTTTGTGGTAATTAGTTTCAGGAGCTTCTGAAAATTAATTTAACAGGTGACATTAAAAAATAATTCCTTTTAAGGTGGACTCACCAGCTAATGTAATAACAAGAATATCACGCCATTACAGTATTACATTTTATTTTTCAATTGCACTTCAAGAATGGAAGGCTAAGCTAATTATACCCTATAATATGTTTATGGTACATTATTGCTACCTGTCATTCATTCATTCATTCATTCATTCATCTCTTCCATCCCTGTAGTCCATTCTCATAGTCCCTATTCATCTTCAATGTGTATTCAATGAATTCTTGAAAAATGAATTTTGTTTTCTGTGCATGCATTTTAATTTGCATAAATGTTGCATTTTAAAATATTTCTATTATTTTTTTTTTGGCTCACGTTTTAAGATGTCCTCCCATGTGTACATCTAACCTGTTGGTTTTAACTGCTTCATGGTAATCCACGGTACCATATGGCCCTCTAGACAGGCCGCCTTGCCTGTGATGACCCTACGCTGCCTGCGGTGTTCTCCCAGCACATGTGCTGCTGGGGTGAATGTCTGCTGGCCAGTCCCCTTATGGGCTGTAAGAATTTATTTGGACCATCCTATATTGGGCTGGCATTTATTAAGCACACATTATGTGCCAAGCATGGTGTAAAGCACTTTCCACCTCTTGTAAGCATTTATTTTTCCAACTCAACTTGACATTCATTTAACTAAAGAGTGGAGGCTTTTAAGACTGTGGCAAAACCACCCTCAGCAAGAAATAAAACTGGGATTCAGACCAGATGTGTGTGACCTAGGAAGCAAACTGCTTTTCAAACTTTGGAACTTTCAACTTCAAATCATTGAAACTCTGTATCCAGGAGATTTGCTTGTCAACGATTGGATGATAATAGTTCCTTATATTTGTATATTATGTATGGTTTAAAAAGATCATATATATCATCTTATTAAACCTTCACAGAGAAAATGGAAAGAGGAGTTACATGTTATGCCCTCACAGCGGATAACGGGATTCAAACTCAAGATCGGGTCCTCTAACCCGAGTTCAGCCATCATCTTTCACAGTATAAAAACAGAAAGTATATTTGCCTTTGGAAACAAGGTTGATTTTTTGGATCATGAGGAGTAAATAAGCATTGTTTGCGATTGATGTAAGCCGACATTCCCCATGAGATGGTCAGTTCACTGACAGGCACTGTGTCCATTGAAGGCCAATGGTACATCCCCCTCAGCCTCTATGGCTGAGGGGGATGAAGCCCTCCCTGGACATGCCCTCCTGTGTCTGCTCACCCTGATTTACAAGCCAAGTGAGACCTCACTGCTGTGTACATTTCTCATGGAAAAGCTGGAATAAGTAGACTGGAGGCCTGGTGAAAGCAACAGCAGCAATACTAAACAAATCAGTTGTGGAACCAAATTTCTGGGGAAATATTTAAACTACCTAAGAGCACACACTGTTTTCAAGCATCCTCAAGCACTTCCCAAGCACCCTTTACCATCCAAACAAATGACGGACTAATTACAAGCCATTCTTATCTATTCATTAAGCCTCATCCTCTGAAGGCTGCTACTTAACAGTACGCTGGCCTACTTCTGGCGAGTGTGTTCTTGAAGGAGATAAAATTGGATTTCTTTAAAGATATTTTCTAAATTCAAGTTCTCACCATTCAGTGGAAAGGTCCTTTAGATAATTAATCTGAACTGGTGAGGTTTTGTGGTCACTCTGCTTTAATGTCTTACACATTGCCCAGAACTCACCAATTGGAGAAATGTGAATATGTGATGGCATTTTCCCAAATTGTTCACCACTTACGGATTATTTGGAAGAACTTAAATTGTAGCCTTGATTGAGGTTTTATTTGAAAGTAAGTATAACAGGGGAAAAAAAACAAGAGATGGCCAAATACTTGGAAAGGAAAAATGCCCAAATGGAATTTGAGTTTGAGGCAATTTTAGGATTCTCTCTGCTCCGTCGTTGGTCCACTAACCAAGGCTACTCCACCCGTGTCTCATGCTCAGCCAATAACTACAACCGAGTCAGAAATCTCTGCTTTCCAAGGCACTCCTGGAGCTCGCTGCTCATCCTCTGCCTGTGGAGCCCAACCAGCATGACCTTAACCCATCACTGCGACCCGCATCTTGTGGCTTGAGACCTAAACGTAGGTCCCAGGCCTGTCTTCTCCCCATTTTCCCTTATGTTTGCTACCTTTTCTCCTGCTTTTGAGAAATTGGCTCTTCTTTGCCTTACTGCAAAGCTCCAGGACTCTCTGGGCATCCTACGAATTTGGGCTTCCCTGACAGAGGGAACAGTCCTATTTTGGGATCTCGGTTAAAGCCTCGCTAGATGTGGTTAGTCCCTTCTTTGCAAGGTGGCTTCTTGGAGAGTGCGTTCGTTTCCTAGGGCTGCAATAACAGTGCCAAAAACTTGGTGCCTTAAACATCAAAAATTTATTCTCTCCCAGTTCTGAAGGCCCGAAGTCCAAATTCAAGGCATTGGCAGAGTCACGTTGTCTCTGAAGACTGTGATAGAAGGTAATCTTTTGTTTGGCATTGTTTGCCTCTTCCTCACTTTTCTGTGGTTGCTGGTAAACTTTGGTGTTCCTTGGCTTCAATCTCTGCCTCCGTCTTCATGTGGCATTCTCCCTTTGTGTGTCTTTTTTCTTTAATCCAGTATAACCTCATTTTAACTCAATTGATTATCACTGCAAAGACCCTATTTCCAAATAAGGCCACATTGTGAGGTTCCAGCTAGACCTAATTTCAGAGAGGCACTATTCAACCCAATACAGAGAGATACAAAAATTTATATCACATAAGATTACCACTCTGGGATACCGGTATATATGTATATATATATATAATGAGAGAGGGTGAAAGTTTTCATTTACCCATCCATCTATTCAGCCATCTATCTATCCAATGTACATTTGCTAAACAATAATTATAAACTAAGTACCAAGTACAGGTTTTGTTTTTGTTTTTTTTTTGAGATGGAGTCTTGTGCTCTCTTGCCCCGCTAGAGTGCAGTGGCGTGATCTTGGCTCACTGCAACCTCCACCTCCCAGGTTCAAGCGATTCTCGTGCCTCTACCTCCCAAGTAGCTAGGACTATAGGCACATGCTACCATACCCAGCTATTTTTTTTGTATTTTCAGTAGAGGTGGGGTTTCACCACGGTGGCCAGGATGGCTTTGATCCCTTGACCTCGTGATGCACCTGCCTTGGCCTCCCAAAGTGTTATGCTAATAAAACCAGCAAAACTAGCCCCTTCTCTCAAGGTACTTATGGTTCAGAACTAGTGGTAAGAAATGAAATGACCAAAAGTATTTCAAGAGAAGATGGCCGCAAATAAGGTGTGATGTGAATTCAGGCCAGAAAGAGACCACATCCAGCAAAATAAATGAGGTAAGACTTTGTGGAAAAGATGAATTTTGAACATCATCTTGAGATTTGCAAGCATATGAAAAAGGGTTTAGGAGACAGGAACTACAATTACTGAGATCTGTATAAACATGGGTATAAAATGTCTCATTATTCTTTCTGAACAAAATTTGTTTCTTAGAAAATTTTGTGTGCAAGTGGATGGTAACATTTTCCTTCACACATCAGTATTTTCAGAAGAGCAAATGTGCCCAACCACTTCTTCTGTTGTCAGCCCACAGAATATAAAGGGCACGGTGTCTGCTGTTGTAAATTTCCTGGGATGATAGATCCATCAAGATATTGCCACGTGTATAACAAACTACCAAGGACAAAGTTCAAGACTGAGAGTAACTTAGGCTGGAAGTGACTTACTTTCCCACAATTAATCATTAAGACGATTACACCATGTCTTGAGAATACACTGCTAAATGAAAGAATCTCTCAGAGAACAGACAGTCTTGATTTTTCCATAAAGTTGCACAAAAATCCAGCACACAGAAATCTTATTCATTAGAAACTAGTGGTACAGGCTGGGTGTCTAGTAATTAGAAACAGCAGTCTTTATACAAGGCTCAAAGATATTCAGATATCCCAAATATAGCTTTCTTAAATATGTACACACACACACACACACACACACACACACACACACACACAAACACAGAGGAAACCTTTGGATCCATGCCAGATTTGGTGAAAATACCCATTCCTTTCCAAGCAGAAAGCTCAGGCAGGGAGTTAAAGACCTCACTGTTGGGAGCATCTTAGATGGATTATGTACGTGCCTGTGGCTCAAGTTCTACTCCCCAGTCTTCTAAACAGATAAATAATTGAAGCCCATCACCACTTTTTGGGCTGTCTTCATGTGCTACTTTGGCTCCCGTCAAAGCCGAGTCCATGTCAAAGGCAGCAGCCACACGGAGCAGAGTCTCAGGGAGAAAACTGATCAATTGCTTTTGCATTTTAGAAGTGAATCCAAAGATGTTGTAAAATAGTGTTTGTTTTTGCTGTCGCCAAACCTTGTTTAGGAGGGCTCTGGAGGGTGACGATGATGTACTCAAGATGGTGAGAGAGGCAAGAGTAATCAGCCCAGGTGTGCTTGCCAACTCTGCTTCCTGTGAATTTTCTCAACACAGGTATGGGAGGGGTTTGAGGAGCTGGGAAGAAGTGGAGAGCCACACGGGTGATTCTGGCTTCAGCAACTCCAGGCCTTCCTCTGTTGGCATCTCTGGCGACTCCGTGTAAATCAAGACAACCAATTAGAGTTTCAAAAAATCCTAGATTTGCTGGCAATCAGGGACAGAAACAGGAAACCCAGGAGAGGCTTACCCTCCTGGGCGTCGTGGGTGCCAGAGACCTTACTGAAATTCGGTAACAGATGACACAGAGCACGGACTCATTTCGTTACGGCAAATTCTGTCAACATCAGCAGGCCTCACACTGTGCTCTGCCTCTCTGCCTCTCGCTCTATCAACTCCACATGTTGTCCCAGTGGCCGTCTTTGTACTTAATAGAACTTGTCAAAACATATCTATCAGTAGTGCGGAGAGCAGACTTGGGTGGTCAGGGGGGCACTGGCCAGGCATGGACTGCAGTTCCTGGCAGCCGCACGAGTCCTCCTGCCCAGTTCTCCCCCAAATTAAGGCGGGGATCAGCACATACTGTTGAGTCACTGGGTTTTTAAACCATTCTCACACCAGCAACTGCTTTAACAGGACACTGGTGTTTATTTGAAGTCCCCGATCTCTACTTTCATGTGGATATTTGGTGGTTCTTGAAACTGTGAGAGAAGCAAAATGTGTTTCTATTTGCTTTGAGGAGTTTTTCATACTTTAATACGTTTACAGACATACACACACATATACAAAGGTATGTGGATATACGTTAGTTTGTATCTTTGCATATGCATACATTAAGTAGAATGGATATACTATATATATGAACAACGCTTTACATACAAACTGATATGGACATGTTATGTACACACACATCTGCACATGCGTTCATATGTAAACATGTGATAATACATTTGGTTATGCCAGACTGCATAAATACATAACCATTCCTGTCCTTGGACTCAACATAGACTGTCCTTCCAAGAAACTGGTCTGTGTGGTTCCCAGTGACATCCCCCTGCCAGGCGTCCGACTTTCCCTGAGCCATGTCCAAGGCCACTGGAATGTTTTGCAGCTGGCATCCAGCTGGGCCTCCTCGAATCGACTGCTGGCCCAGGAGTGAGGGAAAGGAGTCTCTGGAATAGCTCAAGGCAATCGTTGGCCAAAGGAGAAATCCAGCAACACTCACCTCGGTGCCATCCCTTCGTGCCACTGAGAATCTTCAGGGTTCCCAGATGGGATGGCAGAGTTCATCTTCATGGTGCCACTCTGTCATTTCATCTGAAATGCGCAGGCAGCACAAGGGTGTGGTGGTGGAGCTTGCTGTGTGGCAGGGAACATGGGGGTGCAGCCTGTCAGGCCTGGCTTCTGCGATTACTAGCTGCGAGGTCTTGAATAAATCAGTTTCCTTACTGGCAAAATGAGGCTAATAATACTGTGTTATCCAGGGAAGTAATACTAGCTGTGGTAATAAACAATTCTCAAATGTCAGTGGCTTAAGACAAGCTTTACTTCTTACTCATGTCATAATCCAATGGGGGTGAGCACCGCAGGAGGTGGGACAGAACATTCTGCTTCATAGAGCTGCTCTATTATTCAATCTCCACCCTGTCATGGGTTCTGCCTTGTGGTACGGCCTGAGTCCCCTGCTGGGTCCTTTCCTCCAGCCACCCGACATGCAAAGCAAGAGGGCACAGAGAAACAGAAGACTCATTTTAGAGGAAAGACTGGGAGTGCTGTGTGTCACTTTCAGCCGTGTTCCAGTGGCCAGAAATTAATCTCAGGGACAAACCTTTCTGCAGAGGAATCTAGGAAATTTAGTTAGCTGAGTGTCAGGAGACACACGAGAGGGGTTATGTCAGCAACAGTCTGGCAGGTTATGAGACTGCATGAGGACGTTTACAAGCTCTCAGTGCCTTGCTTACAGTAGGTTCTCAAGCCATTGTACCTATAATCATTATTATTACAATCAATATTTGTCAGCCAAAAAAAATGTTTTGTAACATTCTTAATGTCACATTTTAAGGTGATATTTACACACACACGCTACTTTACTACAAAGTACTTTACTGCATTGTACTTAAGTTACTATACTAACTATACTACAATCAAGAAATGGCGTTTGTTTACATTCTGCTGTATTCTGGAAGTATAATGGAAGCAAAAGAAATGATATCTTCTCTCTAAAAAAACTAACTTATGAAACATGTATTCCTTGTTAGATTTTTAAATAGTGTATTTCATATTTCACAAGTCAGATATGAATATTTAATATATACACATATATTTTATATATTCTTGCCTGTGGTTCAGGCATTCACCATCTACAAGGTGGGATTTCACGTTCCAGGCTTGTGAGTGGGTCTCTTCCCCTGTATTTGCAATCATGTGAGAGTTGTTGTTGAGTACTCCATGCCCCACACTAGAGAGGTGTCTAGTTGGGGTCAGAATAATGAACGTCAAGAAAAGAGGCAAAAATACTGAACAGTACGGTGTGCGAGCTACCAGGTCTGGGCTGGAATTCGGATTCTGATATTTACTGGCTGTTCGATGTTAGGCGAGCCACCTTCCTTCCCTAGCTTAGTTTCCTTGTCTGTAAAATGCAAAACAGCAGAAACAAACTTTAGGAGAATAATCTTGAGGATTAAGTGGATAATGTAAATAAAATCCTCAGCGTGAAATACAGCACATAGAAAGACTTGACTTAAAAGTACAGAAAACGAACAAGTGAACCTTAATGATGGCTTCTGGCTTTAGGGGGCAGGGAGTACACAGACCTACAGGGCAACTCTGACACCTTCCTTTTCCATGTCAAACGACCTACTAACTCTAACACCAGAAACAGAGGTTGGTGTTTGGGCTGACCCCTCCCAACGCTTTTCAGGGTGAGTTCTATTGGCACAGAATCTACCTTATGCCCAATTCACAGATCCCAGGGTCTTGTAATTTAATAGACTTCATTTTGCTTTTGGAACTAAATGCCCCCAGGGGTCTCTTATTCTAAACCTTAAATGTGCCCTGATCTCTCAGACCTGCATGCACTATGTCCCCATCACTGAGAATAGCAGCTGGTGAAGTATCTTCAAGTTTGTCTCCCATGGAAGACTGTACTTTTCAGTATTCTTCGTGTTTGGATTTCACGCCACCTCTTTCCTTTTCAGCCTCCCACACTAAATTACTCTTAAATCCCTCTCTACTTCAGTGTACCCAAGGGAACAGGTGACCATGTTTTTTGTTGAAGGTGGGAATAAATGAATGGCAGCATTGTAAGATCATTTCTCTAGTGCATTTTCTTTCGGCATCATGGAACGTGGATACATTTCTTCCATGTGGTGCTTTGTTAAATACATATTTGTTCATTTCTCCCAAGTAACATCTCCTCCATCTGCTTCATAGAGAAACGATCACCAGAACACAAAGCAAAGTGCTCTGTTACAGGAGAACGCAGCTTTGAGCTGGAAATCCTAGGTTAGAGCCTGCGGTGTGCTGCTAAGCAGCCATATGAACTCAGGCAAGTCACACAAAGTTCCTGAGCCTCAGTCCCCTCACGTGTGCAGTGAGGACGCCTGATTTCATAGTCTTTAAGGCTGTTTCCAGAGGTGCACTCCAGTGACCACCTGGATACAGATTCCGGCTTGCCTCAGGTAATTTGAGTAAGAAATGCTATGAGTGGAACCCACAAATCTAAGTTTTTAACAGGCACCCAAATTGATTTGTCTGCATACTCTTTTCTAAAATTCCCCCTTTGCAGAAATATTGCAGGATTATAGTCCTGCAGCGTACTCGTCTTGCAAAAAAATTACTTGTAGAAACAGCTTACTACCATCCCCCCATCATCTACATCAGGATGAATGCAACAAACCACCGAGGCACGTGTATACCTACGTAACAAACCGACATGCTCTGTGCATGTACCCCAGAACCTAAAGTATAATACAAAATAAAAATAAATAAAAAGTGCATTTATGGAAAAACAAAAACAAAGAAACAGCTTACTTCCTCACAACGTATCATGAAATTTGTTAATTTTCTCTTTAAAAAGGTCACCAATATATGTTTTTGGTGAGCATTAACAGATTCAGCTGTCTGGTCCCTTTCCATGGAAAATCTTGCCATATTTTCCCCTCCTTTGCCTTCTTCATCTCCCCTGCATCCCACTGGCATGGCTTGCATGAACTTTTTTTTTTTTTTGAGACGGAGTTTTGCTCTTGTTACCCAGGCTGGAGTGCAATGGCATGATCTCAGCTCACTGCAACCTTCGCCTCCTGGGTTCAGGCAATTCTCCTGCCTCAGCCTCCTGAGTAGCTGGAATTACAGGCATGCACCACTGTGCCCAGCTAATTTTTTGTATTTTTGGTAGAGATGGGGTTTCACCATGTTGACCAGGATGGTCTCAATCTCTTGACCTTGTGATCCACCCACCTCAGTCTCCCAAAGTGCTGGGATTACAGGTGCATGATCTTTTTATACTCCAGCAGTATAGCCACAAGCTGCAACCCTTGATCAGCAAATAATATATTGAATAAGCAAATCAACGAAAGCCATGTTAAACAAATCCAAGATTAGCTGGTTAGAGTTAGTTTTAGCTTGTATTCCAGAAAATGCTAGCCCGACATCATGACAAACATGGCACGCAGCATTCATCCATTCTTTCACTCAGTGTCATCACTGATCTATTAGGCACAAATAATAGTGATCTTCACCTTGATAAATCTAAGGATATAATAGTAACAAAAAGTGACTTCGTCCCTGTTCTCAATGAGCTCCAGCTGCTTTGGAAGACAGAGACGTAAACAGGCAATGCACAATGCCTACTGTGAGCCACGTCTGATGTGCGGGAGAGTCGGGAGAGTACAGAACCAGGCCCCCAGTCCTACCTCAGTAGTCTTGGGGGGTTATGCAGATGGAGTGACAACTCAGCCTGAAGAACTAGAAAAGCAAGGCAGGGACAAAGTTGTGTTAGGTCTGTGAAAATCACGTGTAAATGTATTTGCAGGTTGAACTTGGGCATCTTGATATTTTGTCCTTGACTTACTCTCCAGCTCTTTTTCACACATAGAAGTTTTGTTTCCTGGACCGAACTGTACAACCACCACCAGTGTCTGCTTCCTCTTTTGTGCTCCTCAACAAACCTAGCCCAAGCTTGGGTGTGTTGCTGCTGTGACTCTCGCTGAATTCACAACTGTTGCGCATTTGCAGATCCAAAAACTTTTGGTACGTTCCTAGTGTGCTTTTTCACTGCACGATTCTCTCTTCCTCTCTGCTCCATTTGTGCAGCAGCCTGCTTCCTTTTATGGAAATACTTCCTAGCTCAGGGTCATAGACTCAAAAACCTCCCTGAGCCAGGCCAGCGATCATCAATCTGGGAAGGGCTACAGCATGAGGGCGTGGTGGGGCCTGTGAGCATCTAGACAGCACACGCCTGCTGAAGGAATTCCAATTCTTTGTTTTGTTTTTCTGAAACACTGAGCCACCCAAACAGAACACCTCTGTTGGATAGATCCAGCCCACTAGTCTCCCATTATGACCTCTGTCTGTGAGGTCCCTAGGGGCAAAATGATGTGTTATTTGTTTTCCAGTCCCCAGGGCATTATGCAGAGTAGGTGTCTGGGAATTGTTTGTGGTTGAATCTAATCACACTTTCCTAGGGGAGCTTTGGAAAACACCAGCTGTGCAAGTTCTGATCCACCCTGAATGATTAGTGGCTCATTCAGATAAAGGTAACTTGGTACACTGATGTGTAAGAAAGAAATGAAACTCTAAAATTACAGAAAAACTTGCCTTTTTCTGTAATTATTCACCTAGTAAGAGATCGAGTTAGAATTCAGACACAGCAATGACTGACCTCAGATACCACGGTGTTCCATGTAATGTAAAGAAAAACTGAAATTGCATATTCTAATAATAAGACCTGATGATATTTTTTTTCCTCTTCAGCTGGCTGAAATACTTGTTGAAGGCCATTTTTATCATGCTATTCTTTTGCTTAAAACTTTTCTCATTGTTCGCAGTGCAAAGAACAATGTGGCCCACCGGGACCCGAAGGACCCTGCAGTACCCCATACACACAGTACCTAATACTCCCTCCCTTGCTGATCCCACCACACCGGTCTTACCGCCTTCACATTTTTCTTGTTAACTCTTAATTAATTTGTAAGTTATATATCCTCTGCTGCAAATTCTTCCCTGAGCTGCTCATTGCTTACATCCAACTTATTCTCCAGCTCTGAGCTTTAGAGTCTCTCCTTCAAGAAAACAACTCCTTGCACCTCAGGCCAAGCTATAGTCCCTCTGTCCATGCTGCCATTATTCTCCATACTGTCCCTTTAAGGCATAATTACTGTTTGTGATTAAGCAATTCTGTGGTTAAGTATCCAGAGTGTTGCTTGGACTGGCAGGGACAATGTCTCTCTTGTCCCTGTTACAGCGCCAATGCCTAAGCAGAGTTTGGCTCAGAACCAGGGATCAATACGTATTTGCCGAGTGGATTGATGGAGGAAGTAAGAAGTTGCCCATGACCAGGGATGCATGGGTGTCGGTCAGTTGGACCCTCTTCAGTGACCATGCAGCTGAGCGAAGCTTATAAATGGTAGGGAAGAGGAAGACGTTAGCATGGCTGACCCTGAAGATTTCTTCAGAGATTCTGGGTCTAGGCCGTCTCTACCCACACATTCTGAGGACATTTATGGGGTTTGTGCACTGCTTGTGCTACAGTCTGAGACCTGTACAAAGTAGGTCAGATACCGTAATATAACTCGACAAGTCACTCATGAGAGACCCAGCTGTCCCAAATAATTCAAGTCAGAGAACCAGGCTATGGCTGAATAAGCAGAGGACGAGGGTGTTTATTAAGGTGACAGAGCATAATGAACCCAGGGCAACAGAGGGATGTCTGGCTCGCTATTAGATCAGTTATCAAACTACGGCAATGTCCCCTCTTCAGAATGGAGTGACATGAGCCCGTGACATGTTAGGTCAGTCAAGGCCTGCAGTCGTGGTCCCTAGAAAACAAGCACTAAAATCTCTTTTGAAGTCTAATTTAGTGCTCGGATTTATACTGGACCTTCAGGATCACCTTGCGCAGAAGTAATGACAAGGTGACTTTGGGACCTCCCTTCTCCCAGCTTTCTTTTAACCATCCTGGACTATTTCCGCCCTTCCTATTTTGTGACAAGCAGCTTCAAAAGTCAACAGAAGTTAAATACTAAATAATTTTAGTGAAACAGACAAAATTCAGTCTCAGCAAAGAGGTTTTAGCAAGGGAATGACGAAAAGGACCTTGAGATAATGAGTTACTCGAAAGGAAAATGATTATGATGGTTCTCCTGATTACAAACGTCTGTGGGATCACTTTTGCCAACAAGAAAACAGCAAAACCTCTAGCACAGTTAATAGGTATCTTATTCAGTCTGGCAGCAACCTGCCTGTTTATTTGGCTCTATCTCCTTCCTCTCCAAACATACAGGATGTCTGCTGGTGTTCATTTCTTTTCTTCAGGTTTGGGCCCCTCATGAGGCTAAATAATCACCAAGGTCAGGAGCTTTATTTTAGGCTTTTTTCATGCTGTTTCTGGCAAACAGACAATATTGCATACATATTGGGGGGAGCTTATCAAAGAATGAATGAATAGAACTGGGAGCCAAGGGAGTTGATCTCATGTAAAAATGTGGACATTTCTCCAAGGGTGAGGTGAAACCACTGGATGGCTTTCAAGAGCAAGTGACAGATTTGCTTTGAAAACATAAATCTGGTCACAAGGGAGGGGCTTAGAGGAACCCATGCAGAAGATGTAGGGGAAGGAGCTGTAGGAATCTGCTAAAGACACAATGGTGACCAGGTGAGGGCGTGGAAAGAAGGTAACAAGCAAGCAAAATAATTAGGGCTAGTATCAATAAGATTCCGCGAATATTTGGTCATGGGTGATAAGGATGACTTCCGGATCTCTGCCAAGTGTGACTGGGTAGATGGAGACAGTACTTAATAAAATGGAAAATCGTTTAAAAATATGTAACGACTCTTTCCAGAATTACTTTGGATAGGCACATTTGATCTCATCATCACATTAAGATTTTTATTAGTTGACTTGAGTGGCTTTTTTGGTAATCAAGGATTTGTGAGTTATATGATTCTAAAGGATTTGCTCGTGTTTCTGTTGCCTTTGAGTTTTAATTGGTTAATTTTATTTATTACAGTCTGCAGTTCTTTTGTTTTTGATTAGGTTGGAGTTTATTTTCTTTATGAGACCTTGTCAGTCTGACAATATATATGTTTCATTCATAAAATGAAGTTGGCCACATGAAATTCTTTGAGCAACATATTGTTTTTCATATCAGAATCACATGAAGATTGTATACTTTGGGTTGCAAAGGAAAAGTCTAGGTGTTCTCACCCACATTAGTAATATAATTAGAAGATTTACAATTCAAATCAATAAAAAAATACACAGGCATAATGATACATATTCATCTATAATGTGTTACATTTGATTAGGGCTTAAACTTCCTTTGTTTATTGGACTTTATAAAGCCTAACATCAGCCCTAGCTCCTCTATGATGAAAGAATGTTGCACCAAACTGCAGTTTATTCCTTCTGCCAGGCTATTCAGCAAAAGTGAGAGAATCAATTTGAGCAGATGCATGTTTATGGAAAGTAATAAATGATATTTTTAAATGTGAAATACTCTCTCTTTATTGGGCATCTTTTTATAATGTGTTGGATTGTCGTTAAATTTTATAAACATTTCATCATCAAATACTTCATTCTTTAAGAAACAGAAGAAAGATGAATTTATAGTTTATCAATACATAAATTTAAATACTCCTGTGTGCATCCCAAAATACTGTTCATTCAATCCCTATTCATTCTATCTTCAAGTACTTGGCAGTTGCAATTGAAAAAAGTTTTATCAACCCCAGTTCTATTTTTGACACTGGAGATACAGGGATGGGTTTGGTTCAGGTCCCTGACTGAGAGGACCTCACAGTCTGGGGGTGAAGACAGGCATGCAGACGTTGACTTGTGCTCAGTATGGCACAGGGAAGAGAGAGGCAGCCACGGAGCAGGAAATGATTTATGCTCTCCAGAATGGTTGAAATAAGGTATGGGAGTGACTTCTAGGAAGAGGTAGTTTCTGAACTGACATGTCACAGGGGCATGGGATTTTAAGACATGCTCATAAAACTGTAAGTAGTTCCTTATTCCTGGATCACAACATTCAAGGAGGAAGAGATGGGAGGTGATCTGAATTAGAAGCCCTGGTGAGCCACACCAAGTCCTTTAGAATATATTTTGAGAGCTCCTAATAGATAATTGTTTGAGGCAGAGCAAGGAAACCTAAAAATCCAAGGTGGTTCCTGAAACATATCCCTTCCTGCCTTCTTCATTCTTTTTGGCACAGAATCCCAACGTCAAATATATGAGAGCATTAGGATGACATTTTGGAGTTTATTTTGTTTTGTTTCGTTTTGTTTTTAAAAGAACGTCATCTCAGGCACCATGAGTTACAGGAGGAAGACAGTGCCTTCCTGCATACATTGGTGTTGGGATCCTGAGTCAATGCCAGGGTGACGTTGCCCCCTCATCTGAATACGCCCACCCTAAGCTAAGTGGGCGGCCAAAGCAGGCAGGAGCTAGCTTTCCCCTTCCAGGCTCTGGGTTTTTCTTTTCACAGAGACAATGTCATTCCAAGTGAATTGCCCAGGAAGTGAGGAAGCTGCATCTCTTTTCAGGCTGTGGCCCTGAACACCCAGGCCTGAACAATGGCTTGCCTGATAGCAACAGGCTGTGGAAGACGTATTGTGCTCTCTGAATTTTGTTTCATGCACTTTTTCTTTTCTGTGAAAGGAAAAAGGACCATTCTTTCCGGAACCCAGCACATTTTTCTCCTCCACAGAGTCCCTCAGCAACCTTGATATTTGAAGCAGTTATAAAAACAACTTTGCTTCCTCACTCTGCCCTTCCGAGGCCAAGGCATGCTTTCTCAGGGACATCGGGCTAAAAGCACCCTCAGCCGTCAATTCTTCTTGTGAAAAGGAATGATGAATGCCATTTGCTGAGCATCTTTTTTATATATGATGCCAAGTATGTTTTCCTATTTAATAAAAAATGTTCTTATTTTGAATTTTGAAGTAATTTAGATGTATTGAAATTTCAAAAAGTGCAAAATTCCCTTATACCCTTCACCCAGCTACCCCGACTGTGAATGTCCACAGAACGAGGCTCACAGGCAGCACATTTCCATCCACATGGTCCTGTGAGTTCATCCCAGCCCTCTTTTGGATCTGTCAGTCTTCCTTTCTGTGGTCTGGGATCTGATTCCAGATCTTAGGCTGCATTTGGTTGCAAGATCCCTCATCTTTAGTCTGGAACAAGTCCCTCAGTCTTTCCCCTTTTTTCATGATTTTGACACTTTTGAAGAGAACTGATCAGTTATTTTGTAAAGAACCTCTTAATTTGGGTTGCCTAATGTTTCTTCATGATTAAATTCCAGCTACGCATTATATATATGTGTGTGTGTGTGTGTGTGTGTGTGTGTGTGTGTCTATATTGCACTTTAGGTTCTGGGGTACATGTGCAGAACATGCAGGATTGTTGCATAGGTACATACATGGCAATGAGGTTTGCTGCCTTCATCCCCATCACCTGTATCTGGCATTTCTCCCCATGTTATCCCTCCCAACTCTCTACCCCCTGATGTCCCTCCCCAGTCCCCCCAACAGACCCCAGGGTGTGATGCTCCCCTCCCTGTGTCCATGTGTTCTCATCATTCAAGACTCACCTATGAGTGAGAACATGCTGTGATTGATTTTCTGTTCTTGTGTCAGAGAATGATGGTTTCCAAGTCCAGATTCACTATGTCCCTACAAAGGACATGAGCTCATCATTTTTTATGGCTGCATAGTATTCCATGGTGTATATGTGCCACATTTTCCTTGTCCAGTTTATCATCGATGGGCATTTGTGTTGGTTTCAGGTCTTCGCTATTGTAAATAGTGCCGCAGTGAACATACATGTGCATGTGTCTTTATAATAGAACAATTTATAATCCTTTGGGTATATACCCAGTAATGGGATTGCTGGGTCAAATGGAATTTCTATTTCTAGGTCCTTGAGGAATTGCCACACTGTCTTTCACAATGGTTGAACTTATTTACACTCCCACCAGCAGTGTAAAAGTGTTTCTATTTCTCTACATCCTCTCCAGCATCTGTTGTGTCCAAATTTTTTAATGATCACCATTCTAACTGGTGTGAGATGGTATCTCAATGTGGTTTTGATTTGCATTTCTCTAGTGACCCATGATGATGAGCACTTTTTCATAAGTTTGTTTGCCTTATAAATGTCTTCTTTTGAAAAGTGTCTGTTCATATCTTCTGCACACTTTTGAATGGATTTTTTTTTTCTTGTAAATTTGTTTTAGTTCTTTGTAAATTCTGGATATTAGCCCTTTTTTAGATGGGTAGATTGCAAAGGTTTTTTCCCATTCTGTTGGTTGCCAATTCACTCTAATGCTCGTTTCTTTTGCTGTGCAGAAGCTGTGGAGTTTGATTAGGTTCCATTTGTCTATTTTGGCTTTTGTTGCCAATGCTTTTGGTGTTTTGGTCATGAAGTCCTTGCTTATGCCTATGTCCTGAATGGTTTTGCCTAGGTTTTCTTCTAGGTTTTTTATGGTGTTAGGTCTTATGTTTAAGTCTTTAATCCATCTGGAGTTAATTTGAGTGTAAGGTGTCAGGAAGGGGTCCAGTTTCTGCTTTCTGCACATGGCTAGCCAGTTTTCCCAACACCATTTATTGAACAGGGAATCCTTTCTCCATTGCTTGTTTTTGTCAGGTTTGTTAAAGATCAGATGGTTGTAAATGTGTGGCATTGCCTCCAAGGTCTCTGTTCTGTTACACTGGTCTATACCTCTGTTTTGATACCAGTACCATGCTATTTTGATTACTGTAGCCTTGTAGCATAGTTTGAAGTCAGGTAGCATGATGCCTCCAGCTTTGTTCATTTCGCTTGGGATAGTTTTGGCTATGTGGGCTCTCTTTTGGTTCCAAATAAAGTTTAAGGTGGTTTTATCCAGTTCTGTGAAGAGGATCATAGGTAGCTTGATGGGGATAGCATTGAATCTATAAATTACTTTGGGCAGTACAGTCATTTTCACAATATTGATTCTTCCTAACCACGAACATGGAATGTTTCTCCATCTGCTTGTGTCCTCTCTTATTCCATTGAGCAGTGGTTTGTAGTTCTCCTTGAAGAGGTCGTTCCTTGTGAGTTGTATTCCTAGGTATTTTATTCTCTTCGTAGCAATTGCGAATGGCAGTTTATTCTTGATTTGGCTCTCTTTAAGTCTGTTATTGGTGTATAGGAATGCTTGTGATTTCTGCACATTGATTTTGAATCCTGAGATTTTGCTGAAGTTGCTTATCAGTTTCAGTAGACTTTGGGCTAAGACAATGGGGAATTCTAAATATACAATCATGTCACCTGCAAATAGAGACAATTTGACTTCCTCCTTTCCTAATTGAATACCTTTTATTTCTTTTTCTTGCCTGATTGCTCTTGTTAGAACTTCCAGTACTATATTGAATAGGAGTGATTAGAGAGGGCATCTTGTCTAGTGCCAGATTTCAAAGGGAATGCTTCCAGTTTTTGCCCATTCAGTATGATACTGGCTGTGGGTTTGTCATAAATAGCTCTTAATATTTTGAGATACGTTCTGTCAATACCTAGTTTATTGACAGGTTTTTAGCATAAAGGGCTGTTGAATTCTCTGCATCTATTGGGATAATCACGTGGTTTTTGTCTTTGGTTCTGTTTATGTGATGGATTAAGTTTACAGACTTGCATATGTTGAACCAGCCTTGCATCCCCAGGATGAAGACTACTTGATCGTGATAGATAAGCTTTTTGATGTGCTGTTGCAATCAGTTTGCCAGTATTTTATTGAAGATTTTTGCATCTATGTTCATCATGGATATTGGCCTGAAGTTTTCTTTTCTTGTGGAGTCTCTGCCAGCTTTCAGTATCAGGATGGTGTTGGTCTCATAAAATCATTTGGAAGTTACATACATGGCAATGTGGTTTGCTGCCTCCATCCCCTCTTTTTGTATTGTTTGGAATAGTTTCCAAAGTGGTACCAGCTCCTCTGTGTATGGCTGGTAGAATTCAGCTATGAACCCATCTGGACCTGGGCTTTTTTGGTTAGTAAGCTATTAATTGCTGCCTCAACTTCAGCCCTTGTTATTGATGTATTCAGGGTTTTGACTTCTTCCTGTTTTAGAGTTGTTTGTAGTAATCTCTTGTGGTAGTTTGTATTTCTGTGGAATCTGTGGTGACAGTCCCTTTATAATTTTTATAGCATCTATTTGATTATTCTCTCTTTTATTCTTTATTAATGTGGCCAGTGGTCAGTCTATTTTGTTGATCTTTTCAAAAAACCAGCTCCTGAATTTATTAATTTTTTGAAGGGTTTTTTGTGTCTCTATCTCCTTCAGTTCTGCTCTGATCTTAGTTATTTCTTGTCTTCTGCTAGGTTTTGAATTTTTTAAATCTTGCTCCTCTAGCTCTTTCAATTTTGATGATAGGGTGTCAATTTTAGATCTTTTCTTGCTTCTCATGTGGGCATTTATTGCTATAAATTTTCCTCTAGACACTGCCCTTCAATGTGTCTGGTACATTGTGCCTTCATTCTCATTGGTTTCAAAGAATATATTTATTTCTGCCTTCATTTCATTGTTTACCCAGTCAACATTCAAGAGCCGGTTGTTCAGTTTCCACAAAGTTGTGCAGTTCTGAGTTAGTTTCTTAATCCTGAGATCTAATTTGATTGCACTGTGGTCTGAGAGACTGTTTGTTATGATTTCTGTTCTTTTGCATTTGCTGAGGAGTAATTTACTTGCAATTATGTGGTCCATTTTAGAGTAGGTGTAATGTGGTGCTGAGAAGAATGCATATTCTGTGCATTTGGAATGGTGAGTTCTGTAAATGGTTATTAGGTTTGCTTGGTCCAGCTCTGAGTTCAAGTCCTGGATATCCTTGTTAATTTTCTGTCTTGTTGATCTGTCTAATATTGACAGTGAAGTGTTAAAGTCTCCCACTATTGTTGTTTGGGAGTCTAAGTCTCTTTGTAAGTCCTTAAGAACTTGCTTTATGTATCTGCTTTCTGTATTGGGTGCACATATATTTAGGCTCACTAGCTCTTCTTGTTGTATTGATCCTTTTACTATTATGCAATGCCTTTCTTTGTCTCTTTTGATCTTTGTTGGTTTAAAGTCTATTTTATCAGAGACTATGATTGCAACTACTGCTTTTTTTTCCCTCTCCATTTGCTTGGTAAATCTTCTTCCATTTCTTTATTTTGAACCTATGTGTGTCCTTGCATGTGAGATGGGTTTCCTGGGTACAGCACACTGATGGGTTTTGATTTTTTATCCAATTTGCCATTCTGTGTCTTTTGATTGAGGCATTTGGCCCATTTATATTTAAGGTTAATATTGTTATGTGTGAATTTGATCCTGCCGTTTTGGTGCTAGCTGGTTGTTTTACCCATTAGTTGATGCAGTTTCTTCATTGTTTTGATGCCTTTTATCATTTGGTATGTTTTTGGAGTGGCTGGTACTGGTTGTTCCTTTCCTTGTTTAGTGCTTCTTTCAGGAGCTCTTGTAAGACAGGCCTGGTGATTATGAAATCTCTGAGCAATTGCTTGTTCATAAAGGGTTTTATTTCTCCTTTGCTTATGAAGCTTAGTTTGGCTGGATATAAAATTCTATGTTGAAAGTTATTTTCTTTAAGGATGTTGAATATTGGCCCCCACTCTCTTCTGACCTGTAGGGTTTCTGCTGAGAGATCTGCTGTGAGTCTGATGAGCTTCCCTTTGTGGGTAACCCGTCCTTTCTCTCCGGCTGACCTTAGCATTTTTTCCTTCATTTCAACCCTGGTGAATCTAACAATTATGTGCCTTGAGGTTGCTCTTCTTGAGGAATGTCTTTGTGGGGTTTTCTGTATTTCCTGGACTTGAATATTGGCCTGCCTTACTAGGTTGGGGAAGTTCTCCTGGATAATATCCTGAAAAGTGTTTTCCAGCTCAAATTCATTCTCTCCATCACATTCAGGTACACTTATCAAATGTAGATTAGGTCTTTTCACATAATTCCATATTTCTGGGAGGTTTGTTCATTTTTTTTTACTTTTTTCTCTAATCTTGCCTTCTTGTTTTAGTTCATTGAGTTCATCTTCACTCTCTGATATTCTTTCTCCTGCTTGGTTGATTCAGCTATTGAAACTTGTGTATGCTTCGCAAAGTTCTCTTGTTGTGTTTTTCAGCTCCATCAATTCATTTATAAGCTGTTTATTCCTGTTAGCATTTCATCAAATCTTTTTTCAAGGTTCTTAGTTTCTTTGCATTGGGTTAGAACATATTCTTTTAGCTCAGAGAATTTTGTTATTATCCCCTTACTAAAGCCTGTTTCTGTCAATTCATCAGACTCATTCTCCATCCAGCCTTGTTTCCTTGCTTGTAAGGAGATGTGATATCTTGGAGAAGAAGAGACATTCTGCTTTGGGTGTTTTTATCCTTTTTGCTCTCTGGTTTCTTCCCATCTTTGTGGATTTATCTACCTGTGGTCTTTGTAGTTGGTGACTTTCTGGTGAGGTCTCTGAGTGGATGTTCTTTTTGTTGATGATGAAGTTATTTCTTTCTGTTTTTTAGTTTTCCTTCTAACAGTCAGGCTCCTCTTCTGTAGGACTGCAAGAGGTCCACTTCAGACCCTGCTTGCCTGGGGAATCACCTGTGGCAGCTGCAAAACAGTAAGGGTTGCTGCCAGTTTCTCCTTCTGTTATCTTTGTCCCAGAAGGATACCAGCCAGATGTCAGCCCGAGCTCTATTTTATGAGATGTCTCTTTGGATATATGGGCGTCAGGGAGCTGCTTGAGGAGACAGTCTGTCCCTTATAGGAGCTCAAGTGCTGAGCTGTGAGCTCTGCTGTTCCTTTCAGAGCTGCTGGGCAAGTACATTTAAGTCTGCTGTGGCAGAACTCATAACTGCCTTTCTTTCCCAGGTGCTCTGTCCTGGGAAGGTGGGGCTTTATTTATAAGTTTCTGAAGTGCTGCTGCCTTTTTTCAGAGATGCCCTTCCCAACAAGGAGGTAGCCTACTCACAGCCTGCCAGCAGAGGCATTGTTGAGCTGCCGTGGGCTCTGCCTAGCTGCTGTGTGAACTTCCCTGCAGTTTTATTTATAGAGGTATAGTTAGAACTGCCTTGGTAATGGCAGTCTGTCTCAGTAATGGTGGACTGTCTCTGTAATGGTGGACTGCCTCGGTAGTGGTGGACTGCCTAGGTAATGGCAGATGCCCTTTCCCCTATAAAGCTGGACCATCCTGGGTCCAGCTGTGCTTGCTGTGAACCTCTCAATCCAGAGCATTTCAGATTGTTGGTCTTTTTCGAGGTGGGACCTGCCAAGCCAGATCACCTGGCTCCCTGTTTCAGCCCCCTTTTTTCAGATGAATGGGCAACTCTGTCTCCCAGGCATTCCTGGTGCCAGTTGAAATGGCTGCCCAAATTGGTGTGAGTTTTTGTGTGGAGACCCACTGTGCCAGCTGAAACAGCCATGCTGGAGACTCGTGGTGCTTTTCCACCAGGGTATCTCCTGGTCTGTGGGCAGTAAAAACTCATTTGTAAATGAGGTGATCACTCACCCTCTGCATTGTTCTCACTGGAAACTGCACTCAGAGCTGTACCTATTTGGCCATCTTGGATCATCTACCCCCAGCTATGTATTTCTTGCAGAAAAGTTAAGGAAGTGATTTTGTGTCCTTCTTGAGACTGTGACTACCCTGCTTCTCATTCTTTCATCCACTCATTTTAGCAAGCATTGATGACCCTTGACTAAAACAATTTGTACTGTGGTATTTGCCAAACAATGATTTTAAAAAGTTTTATATTATTTTATACATGTCTAAATTGAGATTCTACTACAAGGAAGAGCCTTACCCTTTTCTTTATTTACTTATTTGAATATTTATATCAGTATGAACCCATAGGTTCTTCTTTTGCTTAGGGGATACAGCCTATCATTACCATCATATATCCTGTTGCTTAAATTGTCCAAGGTGTGGCCACTGGCAGCCCTTCAACTTGGCTTCCATGTTCTTCTAACATTCCCCCATCTTTTCCATCTTTCCTGAGCACATCCTTACTTTGAGACACTACTAAGATATTCCAGGCTCATCCTGTACTTCCCTTGCCCTAGTCCTGGAATCACCCACTTCTTCAGATCAATTTTTGTTTTAGTCACAGAATGACATTTAGAAATCAATGTCCGGGTTCCGAGAATTCTTATTGCTACTCATGGACAACACAAAGCTAGCTTTTACATGCATTGCCTTGTTTAATCTTCTCAGCAAAGAATAATTGTGATGATCTTACAGATAATGAAAATGAGAACAATTGGCGTGAATTAATTGGGGATTCACAGCTAAAATGTGGAGGAACTAGAATTCAAACTCAAGTTCATTGGCTTGAAGAGGCAGCCTCCTTCCTGCTGTGTGACACTAGCTCCCAGAGGATGAGGATGGAAGGAAACAAATCAGCTCTGGGAGCGCCTGCCCTCTCCAGCTGGCCCTGGATCCTCTTCTATAGATGTTCTCCAGCCAATCTGATGGGGCCCTTGAGGCTGTCTCTTCCTACAGCTGCAGTTCTTACCCCTCTGAAGCCAGTGTCGTCTACTTTTCAGACCCTCACCTTGGACCCTGATACAATCTTTGATTTGCCTACAAGTTCTCCCTTTTTCGAGTTGATGCCTCTTCAGCCATCGAGTCTTTTATTGCCCTAGAAGGCCCACCTTGATAAGTGCATGTTCGTTAGCCTCTCACTTGTAGCTAATCAATTGATTGGTTTTCTGACTCTTTGCTTAATGTATAGCTTTCCTGCTAGAATTTAAAATCTGAGAGAATAGAAACAGTGGTTGATATTTTGCTTGGCACATAATAGGAGCTTAACCAATATTTGTTGAGTGAACCCATTAAAGGCTGAATGACTATTGACACCTCTCCACACCTCTCTCTAACACAGAGGTCTTACGGAGGCTTCTACCTGTTGGACAGAGCGCTCAGGGATTTCCAGACCCATGTTGAGGTTGAGCATTTCTCTCTGCACCCCACTTGAACTGCACAAAGATTAAGTGCTAAAAGCAATTACATTCCTAAATGAAGTGGCCATCTGTAATTAATCTAGAAGGTACAGGAGCTGTGGATCAGGATTGTGATTAGGGAACGGTGTGGACAAAGGTTGACTGTGCATAGCTGGTGGTGGGGACACAGTTGAGGCTGGTGAGTGTATTGGAGCCCAGAAGAAAGACAGGGTGAGGGCCTGTGGAATAGAGAGGGGATATAAAGAAGGTGCCAGTTGGGAGACATTGGAGAGTGTGAAGTCCAGAGGGTATGGGCTGTTCTCCCAATGAAGAGAGAAGCTCTGCTGTTGGAATATTCACCCAAAGTTCTCCACTGGCTGAGCTCTGTTTCCTGAAATGTTACCAATGTACATCAGGTTTGACTGCAGCCTTGGAGACTGACTGGGCCTGGGCTCCCAGGGGAGCATTTGTGAAGCCTGTTGTGTAAAAAGAGGAGGGGAAGTTAGAGCTGGAAGTCAAGGCCAGAGTTCATCCTAATCTGGGATATGAGAGGTGGTTGACCACCTGGAATTCTACTTGCCTAAGAGTTTCATTTATGGACACTGAGAGAAGGCTCTTGTGTTTCCCCAGGCTCAGAGGAAATGCTTTCCCTTTCTCATCTCTTCTCAACAGAAGAAAGGCTATTCCTCTATCATCAGCAGGATTCCCTTCTGCTTTAACTGCTTGTTTAAATAAGCCTAATTGCTTAATTGGATTAATCCCTTCTTCGCTCAAGGGGTATCAGCAGTGGACAAGCTGTCCACCCACTGGGGAGAGGCTTTTCTGCAGCTACATCTGAGTAGGGCTGTGGCCTTCTGATCTCTTCTATGCGTAACCTCTGGAGGGAGATAAGAGTCTCTGCAGATTAGCAGGGCTTCTGGAGAAGATTAGTCGATGGGCCTTTGGAGGAAGCTAGTGAGGCAAGGCTGAGTAACTGCATTCCAGGAAGACTGCTAAGATTCCAGGTCCAAAGCAATTAATCCTCCTTCACTCCAGGGCACATCAAGAGATGAATGTTACCTCCCAACCCAGCATCAGGGGGACAGTGTATGGGCAAGGAGAGTAGCCCAGTGAACAGAAACAGGGCTGCCAAAGACGACCTGCCTCCCAGCCTCAGCTTTCCCTTCCTCTCCTTACGAAGTTGGCTTCACCACATCCTCCCAGTGAGCCCAGCACCGATCGGTCCTCAAGGGTGTAGTCCATCTTGATGTAAGTTGAACATTTCAGAAAACAGGCTCAGCCAGCAGACAGCTTTGGTGAACATTTCAACAGTGGAGCTTCCTTTTTCACTGGGAGACCAGATCGTACCCTCTAGGCTTCCTTGCTTTTATCATAGATCCCTGTCACATTCTGCAAGCCTGAGTCCATGCTCTGGTCACTGTCTCGATGTGTCTTGAAATATGGGATGATTAAAATCCATGAGGGAAGGGCCTGTGTCTTTCTGTTCATGGCTATGTCCCCAGAGCCATGCCTAGGGTCTGGCATATAGCATAGCAGGGGCTTAATCAATTTTTAGAGAATGAGTAAATCCAAGGCCTCCTATCTTCACGTCTGACAGATACACACTGTGCGACTCAGGATGGCAAAACAGGGGTGAGTTTTGGTACAATTAGAGGGTTGGTTTAGCAGTCAGTTACAGAGCCACACATAGTATCTCCATCCCTGGAGGACTTGAGGCAGACTGCAGGTACTGCAACCAGAGAAAGGGGATTCTGCAGAGTTGACCAGATGGACCTTGCAACCTGCACGGTTCTAAGACGTCAGCAAAGGCATAATGGAGGGTGCACAGGGCTTGGAGTCATACAACGGGACGTGTACATTTTAATTAATTAATTAATTAATTTGTGTCTTGAGACAAGGTCCCTTCTATGGCCCAGGCTGGAGTACAGTGGTGCAATCACAGCTGACTGCAGTCTTGACCTCTCAGGAGGTCTTTCAGTCTCAGTCTTCAGAGCAGCCAGAGCCACAGATGTGTGCCACCACGCCCAGCTAACTTTTACGTTTTTTTTGTAGAGATAGGAACTCCCAGTGTTGCCCAGGATGGTCTTGAACTTCTGGTCGCTAGTTCACCTCTCACTGCAGCCTCCCAAAGTGTGGATTACAGGTGTGAGCCACCATGCCCTGCCTCAGTTTCATCCCTAATGTTATCATTTTCCAACTTGGTGACTGGAGCAAGTCACTTACGTTTCTGGGCTTCCACTCCCTCTTCTGTTCAACGGGGCTCAGAAAGCCTAATTCAGAGGGTGGATGTAAGAATTAAAGGGGCTCATGATATAAAGTGCAGGGCATAGTAAGTGCCCTGCACTTTATATCAAGAAATGTTAATCTCACACTCTTCCCCTTTACGTGTTAAACAGTGGAATGACCAGAGACCACAGCTGAGAGGAAGCTGTCTACTTGATCGATTTCTTCTCTGCACTTCACATTTGGGAGGTTTGCCCCGATGTCTGATTTCCACAGGGTCCCAACCCAGCCGGATGGCCCCTGTCCTTCCTTGTCACTCATAAATACATGCACACACATACATCAATTCAGACTGGGGATGTTTTTCTCATTTGGATTTTAAAAACGACATGAAAATCCATCATTTGAACTATTTTCCTTACATGTGAGGCTCAGGGGAGAAAGTTATTTGTACATAGTCAGAGGGGGCAGCTTGACATAAGGCTTCCCATTTCCACGGCCTGAATCACCAGCATGCTGTGTGATTCGGGATCAGCTGGTCTCCAATGCTGAATGAGAGCAAAACCAACGTGGGCCTCTTCCCAAAGGGTGGGGAGTGTTTGTGAGCATTGAGAATAGATGTGCGGATTTCTGCTAAAAGGCGCTAGAGGCCTCCTGGCACGGTGTTCACATTTACCTGTTCCTGCACTATTTTTAGGATGTTCTGATGCCGGAGGCCCTGAAGAAGTGTTATTTTTTTGACAGTGAATTTTGCATTTCAGCACATAAAAATTTCAGAGAAAAAAAACTGGCTTTTAACTTTTCTCTGTTTGCAACTTTTCTAGTCTTTCCTGTAATTTCCTGGGGATCATATTTATGCCAGTGAAGCAAAAGGGATTGTTTGGGAGTCTGGGGTCGGACAGCATTAAAAAAACACCACCAAATGAACCTAAGGGCAGGGGGCAAACATGGCCAGTCTAGAGGACATCTCTCTGCCCCCAGGGCTTCACGTTCCGCACGGCTCAGTTCAGCCAGAGGACTTTGCAGGCTTCGCTGCCTGGTGCTAATCCACTTCTGCTCCAGATGATTTGGGAAGAGCTACTTTGTAAAGTCACCTAAACATTTTGCGCTGTGATTCTTCAACTGAACAATATTAAAGACACAGATATGTGTTAACTCTATAATGATTCTGGTGCAAAAAAAAAAAAAAAAAGATAAAAGTATTTTATTTCAAATCAGGCCTCTGAGGTTGCAGGAAAGTAAAGATTTTCTGGTCTATGCCTAAAGTCACTCCTAATACTAGTTTAAAAGTAAATTTTTGTAATAAATGTTGACCATCTCTTATGTGCCAGGAATCATTTAAATCACTTAACATGCTTTTTTTCTTTTGAGACAGAGTCTCCCTGGTTGCCCAGGCTGGAGTGCAGTGACGTGATCTAGGCTCACTGCAACCTCCACATCCCGGGTTCAAGCTATTCTTGTGTCTCAGCCTCCTGAGTAGCTGGGACTACATGAATGTGCCACCACGCCTGGCTAATTTTTTTTATTTTTCGTAGAGACAGGTTTTCACTGTGTTAGCCAGGGTGGTCTCCATCTCCTGACCTCGTGATCCACCCGCCTTGGCCTCCCAAAGGGCTGGGATTGTAGGATTGAGCCCCTGCACTCAGACACATGCTTTTTAATAATAATTTTAGAGGAGCCCATTGAAGTTCATGATGAGGAAGGAGGAGGCTGAATTAGTTGGCCAAGAAAAGAATCATGGAAAGGGTAAAGTGGGATTCAAACCAAGTGCCCCAAAGCCCATGTTCTCACGTTCTTCACTATTACAAAATGACTTTCATTAAAAAAAAAAAAAAATCAAAAAAAAAGTTCACATCTTCTATTCTAGTCAAATGAGGGTTTGAGACAGTCATCTCAGGCTGAGGGACTGCACATGACCTGAGTTGAGAAGCAGTCACGCTGGAGTTCTGTACCATCATGATAGAGGGTTCTAGAAGCCCATGGCACCACTAGGAGATCCATGACACAGACTCACAAAGATTGTGTTGCAGTGACAGCCTCTTGGGGCTGGAAGAGAAGGACAAGTTTTAAGGAAAGAGACATGGGTAAAATGCATTTTGGACATTTGCTAGATGAGTGACTTTAGAGAGCCCAACAAAATTTATCCGGTTCACTATCTTGTCACATCTAACTCCCAACCTTGTTGTAAGAACTAAAATGAGATTGAACATTTGCTCAAGGGGAAGCACCAAATTTTGATCCCCCCCATGCGTATTTTTCTTGGTGTCTCAGTTGTAACTGCCCAGTCCATTCTTTACTCTTCCTTATTCTAGAAATATTCCAGTGGCCCAAGTGGGTGATCGAAGATTGATGAAACACCAAGTATCTACTTTTGCCATGCACAGCCAAGCAGCATTACTGGAATTCCTATGCAAATAATTCAATGCTTTCCATTTCTTTTTTTTTCTTCTTTTTCTTTTTATTGTTTATATTTAAGATGTACAACATGATGTTTAATACACACATACACCATGATTACTGCAGTCAAGCAAATTAGCATACCCATTATCTTCTATAGGCTTCCTTCCTTCCTTCCTTCCTTCCTTCCTTCCTTCCTTCCTTCCTTCCTTCCTTCCTTCCTTCTCCTTTCCTCCTTCTTTCTCTCCTTTCCCCTTTCTCTTGTCTCTTCTCTCTCCTCTCTTTCTTTCTCTCTCTCTCTTTCTCTCTTTCTTTTGTTCTTTTCACTAAAGTCTACACCTCTGTGTATTTCCAGTATGCAATAAAACATGACTAACTCTGGTTTTCATGTTGTACATTAGATCTCCAGACTTATTTATTCCTATGCAGCTGCTCTTTGACCTATATTTTCTGCCTCCTTGCCACCCCTAGTGACTGCCTTTCTATGTACTCCATTTAATTTTTTTTAGATTCCACATATAAATGAGATCATACAGTATTTCTCTTTTTTTGTCTGATTTATTTCACTTAGCATAATGTCCTCCAGGTTCATCCATGTTGCTGCAAATGGCAGAATGTCCTCCTTTTTAAATTATACATACATACACACACATGCATATGCACATACATGCACAATGGAATAGTGTATATATTCCATATATTAACTTTTATAAATCACAATTTCTATATCCATTCATGTTTTAATGGGAGTTTGCTGCATCATATGGTGCTTCTATTTTAATTTATTTAGAAACCTCCATACTGTTTTCCACAGTGGCTGCACTAATATACACTCCCACTGTTGTCCAAGAATTCCCTTCTCCCCACACCTTCACTGTCACTTGTGTATCTTTTTGATGATGTCCATCCTAACAGGTATGAGGTGATTTCTCATTGTGGTTTTAATTTGCATTTTCCTAATGATAGTGATTCTGAGCACCTTTTCATGTATCTGTTGGCCATTTCTGTGCCTTCTTTGGAGAAATGTCCATTCAGGTCCTTTGCCCATTTTCAAAATCAGGTTATTTATTTTTTGACTATTGAATTGTGTGAGTTCCTTATATATTTACAGTATTAGTTCCTTGATAAATATATGGCTCATAAGTATTTTCTCCCGACCCACAGGCTGTTTTTTATTCAGTTAATTTTTTTTTTTTCTGTGCAGAAGCGTGATGTCTGACCACTTGATTACTTTGCTTTCTATTTTTCACTAGCTGAACTGGTATTTGAGTTTGAACTTCTATGATCTTTGTTTCTTCCTTGAAAAATGAGATTTTAAAAATTCTAGCTGCTACCAGTGAGCTTTAAGTTACGGAAGTGATCAATTATAAATAGTAAACATTTTATAGTCCTCACTGATGCCATAGACAGGATAGGTGTCATTATTATCTTCATTTCATGATGACTCAGTTGAGATTTATAGACTCAAAGCAATTGGCCCCAAAGCCACGTGACTATGATTAAGTCTTTTGAACTCAAATCCAGTGCTACTTCCTTGGATCCACTTTTGAACAACAAACTACTAAGAGACCAACATTTTATGGATGTTTTAGTTCTGAACAGACTCTGGCTTTATGATAGACACATTTGTTAATGTGTTTCCCTATTGTTGCTCAACATGAATTAGCCTACAGGTCACCGTTAGTTCATAATGGCTTTAACAGCCAAGTTGATGGCCTCAGAGGACCTGAACCAAGGCGGGTGGAAGTTGATTGTTTAAACAGTTCTCCAGCAGTTGGAAGCCATGTAAGTCAGGGTGGGGAATATATACCCTACTCTTGGGGCCATTTGACCTTCAGTAAATCACCTCAAGTTCTTCATTTCTCTTTGTTCTGTTCTTATGAGTTTTCAAAAATAATAGTCAACATGTTTACTTTAAAACAGACAGTGCTCCAACCATGGGACTTTGGTCTTTCTGAAAATTCTGGACTCTCCAAGTTCAATGAAGGCAAAAATGTATGTGCCCAAAGGGTATCATCAAGACTGTTTGACTTTAAGAGAGTTACTGAACTCGAAGTTGAATTTATGTTTATCACTTGGGTGTTGAGGGAGGGGCCTGAATTTAGGTGTAAGTTTATGCTTATTAAAAAGTAGTGGACTCTCAAGGCCTCCTGTGCTGCAGCACTGGAAAGAAAATGGGAAGTGATATCCTGCTAAAAAGGCCTACTCCTGGCCGGACATGATGGCTCAATCCCAGCATTTTGAGAGGTTGAAGAAGGTGGGTTACCTGAGGTCAGGTGTTTGAGACCCCATCTCTATTAAAAATACAAAATTTAGCTGGGTGTGGTGGTGCATATCTGTAATCTCAGCTACTTGGGAGGCGGAGGCAGAAGAATCACTTGCACTGGGAGGCAGAGGTTGCAGTGAGCTGAGATCATACCACTGCACTCCAGCCTGGAAGCAAGAAAAGAAAAGAAGAAGGCAAGAAGGCCTATTGAACAGCATAGGGACTGCAATGATTGAACTATGAAATCATAAGTACTAAAGAACACAGCAAGCAGCAAGAATTTTTTTTCCTCCCATCAACTTGTATAAGTTAACCTTCTTGAGTAAGAGCACCCAATAAAGTGATATTAATGTTTCAAAAATATTTTTAAATGCCATTTGTAAACTGTGTTGATAATTTACTTTGCCATTTAAATAAAGAAAGGGCATCTCTGTCGTGACACTGTATAGGTGGTGATTATCATGTGAAATGAAAATATTCTACTTCTAGATGACACCCTTTTTGGAGTCTTTCAATAAAGTTTGGCCAGAATGGATTGAGAATTATTACTCATTTTAGTTAGATAATGTACTTAACTGTAGTTGTAAATAAAAATGGGTTACCCATAATGAAATACTCAGCTGAAGTGCCAATCACTTAAGCACTTTATTTTACTTTATTTTTTGAGACAGGGTCTGGTTCTGTCTCCCAGGCTTCAGTGCAGTGGCACCATGATTCACCACAACCTCTGCCTCTGGGGTTTAATGATCCTCCCACCTCAACCTCACAAGCAGCTGGTACGATGTCACTATGCCAGGCTAAATTTGTTTGGTATTTTTTGTAGAGATGGGATTTGGCTATGTTGCCCAGCCTGGTGTCCAACTCCTGCCTCAGCCTCTCAAAGTGCGGGGATTACAGTTGTGAGCCGCTGCACCTGGCTTAAGCATTTTATTTCTAATGCACATGCCTTTGCAACAATATAAATATTAAACTCATATGCACACACCTTCTCTCCTAATACAGATTTTCCTTTTCCACTACTTTTTACATTTATTTCACAAATATTCACTAAGCATCTACTATGTTGCAAGCACTTAGGCTGGGCATTAGGGTTAAATTCACACGCATACTTGTTCCAAGTATATACCTTGGTTATCTACGCTAATCAGTTATTATCATTTGTAAGACGTTGACTTCATTTCTACAGCATTCATATGTTGCATTTATTAAGGTGGCCTGATAGCCACTGGGATCTGTCTAAATAATTCTCTTGTTAGATATTTGAAGATTTTTCTCTAAATTATATGCCCATTGTCATACTCATTGAATTTAAACATTTCTGATGAGAGCAGGAGAAACTCTCATTTGCTGGGTCTTTTTAAAACATCCATTTTATTCAGCAAACATTCCTCGAGGAGCTGAAATACGCCTTGCACTCGGCTTGGTGGAGGTAGACAGGAGGGGCCAACCGGCAGAAGGTGGCAGACATGTCAATCAATCACATGAGTACATGCAAAATTCAAGGTCCTGAGGGCCTACAGGGGCCATCCACGGTGCTATGGAGCTGCGAAAGTGTGTTCCCGAGAAAGTGAATTAAGGAAAAGTTGTGGTATCAGATGCTGGATCCCACTTCTTTGACTTGACTTTAGAAAGACTCAAATGGGGAAACTAGTAACGGAAACACCATTTTTAGGTCTCAGATGGGCATTGCCTATCCCTCCACCTGCCTGTAAATGTATGTGATGAGTGGTGCAGCTGATTTCTTTTTTTAACTATTCATCAGATTATTCTGTAACAGTGCTTCAAAGCACAATTTGGCTAGATACTTTATTGGTTGAGTTAACACAACAAATACCATAAGTCCAGTAATTACTTCATTGTCTCCTCCATTATCAAGAAAGAAATGAATCATAAACCTTTTATTGCTTTACCAGTGGACTACAGGAAGGATTAATCTCCCAGAGAGGCATTTTTCATCTTTACCTGGTGCCGGCTCCTGCCCTGCCCTCATCCTACCATCCTGGGCTTCCTGCTTAATGCTCTGCAGTGGTCTCCGTTAGGATCAGGAAGTCCTGAACTTATCAGCAAGGTTTGGCAACTGGTGATAAATCTCTGTAGCCTTCAGTGCCTTAGCAATTACTCTCTTTCATTTGTTGGGAAGAGGATTAAACAGAGACAGTGGTTATACAGAGCCCTTTAGCACCATGCCCCTTGCCTTGCTGTGAGCTGGGAGCAAGGTAGCTGTAGGCTATTTCTCTGGGCACCCGGGGGCAAGAACAGGGCTTTGTAAATACCACTGTGTAGCAAGCAAACTGTGCCTGAAAAGAATGGCTCTTCCCTGGCAAGCTACAACTTTGACCTGTGTATTGATTTTCCATGTATGATGCCTTGGGTTTATTGTCTCCTACAGGTTAACTAACACAGCCAAATACCAAGAGCCTGTGTGAAAAGAACTCCAGATGAAAGGAAGCATGCAGTCATCATCACTGACAACCTCAAGCTGCTTTTAAAATCTTTTCCACCAGTCACATAGGTGGGTCTCTCATGCTCCTCCTCTCCCACATCCACTCACCATTCATTAACACTCAGGACAGCATGATATGATGTAGCTTCTCAAGTCCAGGACCTGGGTTAGGACTCTTGGTATGGACTCAGACATGTTATTTAACCTTTCTCTCTGAGTCTCAGTTTTCTCAACCACAATGTAGGCCCAGTCATATGTATCATATAGTAGAGGGACAGGTGTGTATGATCAGTCCTTACTATGTGAGGCTCCCAAGGGCCTTGGACACAAGTCCTCAGAGATCTCCTCTAATCTGGTCTTTGTGTGCTCATCCCAGATCCCCACCACCATGCCTCTGTATGGTGATTGTTCACTGTTAGATGAACAATTATACTTTGTACAGGTAAATGCAGCACATGTTTTTGAGCACCTCTTAAATGCCCAGCTCTTGTCTTGGCCCATGGGATACATTAGTGAACAGACATAGAGCGGCCCCTGCCTGCTAGAGGTAGCATGCTAATGAGGGATATGGACAATGAGCAACAGATACAGTAAAGAAATGAATCATATAGGATGTTAGAAAGTGATAAGGGCTACAATTTTGTTTTTTTACAAAAGCATTGAGAGTGGGGAGTGAAGAGGTTTCAATTTTGCGCAAAGAGGTTGAGGAGGCCTCATGAAGGAGACCTCTGCTTACTGCAGAGCAGGCCCCTACTGACTTCCCACTTTCCAGCCGCCCTATAAACATGGGTTTTTAGCCACATTTTACAGGGACAGGAACTGAGACTCAAATTAAACAATGCGTTCCATCTAGCTAGCAAGAGTCAAGCCAGTATTGAAATCTGTGCTCTTAACCACTATTCTCAACTGCCACCTAATAAATTTAAAGCACAGTCTACTCTTTCTTAGCTCTGTGATTGGTACTCAGGAGCAGGGTAGGTTTAAGAAGTGGCCACATGGCCTACTAAAAGCTAAAATCTCAAGAGCTGTAAAAAAATTCACTTAGTGGTCATATATGCTCTGGGAGAGAAATTCATGGAGAATGCAGAAGTAAAAAGCAACTGGAGAGGAAATCAGAAGTGGGAGGATGTGTAATTGTTTGTTCTACACTCCTCTGTCCTGTTAGACACTTTTCCGGGTGGGGATGGACTGCCAGTGATAGATGCTGCCTCTATCACCGTCCAGCACACAATGCACACTTGTTAAATTTAACACTGACAACAAGTTTGGAAATTCACAATGCACATCAGCATATTTAAAACTCCCCGAATGCCAGCAACAAAGAAATTAACTTAACTTTAAGTTGTCATTTTCCAAACTTGTTTGAGAGAATATTTTTCCATGATTTCATCATGACACTAATATTCTAGAATTAAAAAAAAAATAAGCTTAGGAAAACACAGCTCTAGAGAAAAGAGAAATTTCTATAAAATAAATGTATTTGAGTGTTCATTGACACCATTATGTGTTGTGTTCACATAAATACAATAGGTATAAGGAGAATCTTAGAATCAGGAATAAAAGTTGGATTCAGGAGCCTGAGTTTTCATCTTGATGTCGCCATTTCCATCTCTGTGACCTTGGGCTTGTCACTTAACTATTTCTGAGATTAAAATTTCTCACCTATAAAATGTTATGGATCAAGTACATGCTATAACGGATAGAGATGGGTGTGAGAAAATGCCTTGCATGGAGAGACAGTTAAAATGCATGATATGACACACAAGAATGTAACTTTCGATGTTCTTCCTCAAGGAAGCTGGAAAGTAACTTTTTTTTTTAATGCCAAAAGCAATAACCCCCTAGCCTCTCAAACAAGTAAAGTGTTTAGGAAATAGAAGTTGTCCCCATCAACTACCCAAGATAACATCTGAGCTCCCCCAAACATGTACCAATGTCCCTAAGGAGAAATGGAAAAAGAGAAGAACATGACATTGTTGAACATCTGATAGAAGGTGCATAAATGTGACCATAATCTATTGGATGGCATACAATAGGTAATGGGTCCCATTTATGGACCTGTTGAGACCTGACTCTTTTATTTTTACATGCTGTGAAAAAGTGACTTATTTTCAATCAGAATAGAAACAAAAAAAATGCAAATATATGTATTTAACTAAGTATCTGGCCCTTGTCATTAATATCATTACCTTTTATATCAGAGAAGAGATGAGGTGGCTTTTGTCCCCAGTGACCTTTTCTCTAAAGAGAATGTTTTAACCTGAAAAAAAAAAAAAATAAGTGATTTTTGATATTATCACTGTCTAGGTTGGATAATAAAAGTTTTCTTCTGGTCAACATGAACATGCATAAATTACCTTCAAATACTCTCAGGTTCTGTGCTTTTAGTGTACAATACTACAATGTTATTCAGAAAGGAAAAGATGGTTTGACACAGCATTCTTGATCTCGTTCCCTCTGAAGGAATTTCAAATGGACACGTTGGAACCACTCAGAAAATACAAGACTTGGCTGATCCCAAGCTCATCCTGAGACAAACTTCTACACAACTTTAGTTCCAGCTCGTGTCTCTTGCCCTGCAAAGCCTGCCCAGACCCATCTATGCAAAGCTGGCCACTTATTCTTCTGTTCAGATAGTTTTCTTCTATTTACCTTGCTTGTGGTGGTTCACCCCTGTCTTAGTCTGTCTGGCTGCTATAACAAATAAGTCCAACACCCAACAGAGTGTATTCTATTAGATCTTAAGGCTTGAAAGTAATCTTCTTTGAATGCTCTGCATTCCAGGTTTCCTGGAGCAGAGGTCTCTTCTTCTGGATCCATTGGAAGGGTGGTCCTGGCCCCAGTTTTGCCAAGCTGGGGCTGGGTCTCCAAGGCTCCAGCTGGCCCTGACCCATGGCTTCGGGTGTCATCAGCCCCACATGTTCTGTGCCTTGGCCCCATGGGGCAGTCATTCAATCCCTGGCCCTGAGGCTCTCCAGGGCTGGGATCCTGAGCCTGAGGCTCTGCAGGAGGCCCCACGGTTTGAAATCTAATGGAGACAGCTGTTGCCCCATGACTTCACTGAGCACAGCTCACAACTTACCAGGGCCCTGCAGAGCCACACAGGGATCCATCAGAGTTGCACCTGAGGTGGCTGAGGAACAGTGCAGGGCAGTGCACCCCGAGGCCCAACAGGCACCAGCAGCCCCTTCTTCAAACCTGTTCTGCCTCCAGGGCCTTTCCACTCCAGACCAGTGATGGAGGGTGACCCTGATGATTTCTGAACTGCCTTCAGGGGTCATTCTTCCAAAGTTTTCAACAATAGCTTCTGCCTCCAGAAGATAAGGAGATAACTAATTAATCTCTTTATTACCGGTACCTTGGCTACCCCAGAAGGTTCTCTCCTGAATAGACTTTCTGTTTCTTCAATATAGATTGCCTGAGAATTTCTCAAATCTTTAAGTTCAGCTTCCCTTTTGGTTAACAATTCATTTAAAGCATTTCCCTCTTCTTACATTTTTACTGTAAATTGTCAGGAGAAACCAGGCAATTTCTTTGACACTTTGTTCAGAAATTTCATCCTTCATAATATGCGCAGCATACCACCATGGCACACACTTACCTACAGGAAAACCTGTACATGCACCCCTGAACTTAAAATAAATTTAGGGGAAAAAAAAGAAATTGTCTTCATCAGATTCCATTCCATTATCATCATCAAAGTTGTGCCTTTCAAAAAACACTTGAATACAAACACAATTCAGCCAAGTTATTTACCACTTTATAAGAATAACTTTTGTCTACATTGTCCAATAGCATGTTTCTCATTTCTACTAGAGACTTTGTCATGGTTTGGACTGTCCATAGTTCTACCAATACTCTCTTCAGGACTACCTGCATATTCTCTAAGGTTGAGGCTTTCTCTCTAACTCTCTTCTCCTTTTCCGTGTTTCTCACCAGCATCACCTTTAAAGGTCCATTCATGGCAACGTAAACTCCTCCTAGTATGCACCTCAAAACTCTTCTAGCCCTGACTGGGCACGGTGGCTCACACCTGTAATCCCAGCACTTTGGAAGGCCAAGGCGGGTGGATCATGAGGTCAAGAGATCGAGACCATCCTGGTAAACAAGGTGAAACCCCGTCTCTACTAAAAATACAAAAATTATCTGGGCATGGTGGTGTGCGCCAGTAGTCCCAGCTACTCAGGAGGCTGAGGCAGGAGAATTGCCTGAACCCTGGAGGTGGAGGTTGCGGTGAGCCGAGATCACGCCATTGCACTCCAGCCTGGGTAACAAGAGCTAAACTCCGTCTCAAAAAAACAAAACAAAACAAAACAAAACAAAACAAAACAAAACAAAACAAAACACCTCTTCTAGCCTCTAATCATCACCTAGTTTCAAACCTACTTCCACAATATTTGTTTTCATAGTTCAATATTCCCAGGACAAATTCTACCTTAGTCCCTTCTGGCTGATTCTATATTGGTATACATTGGGTGGCTTATAAACAATGGAAATGTATCACTCACTGTTGTGGAGGCTGAGAAGTCCAAGATCAAGGCACCAGCAGATTTGGTGTCCTGCATGAACCTGCTTCCTAGTTCATAGATGTATTCTCACTGTGTCCTCACAGGGTGGATGAGGTGAGGGACATTTCTCTAGCTTCTTTTATAAGGGCACTCATCCCCTTTGTGAGGACTCCACTCTCGTGACCTAATCAGTTTTCAAAGGTCCCCATCTCAAGATAGCATCCCACTGAGGATTAGGTTTCAACGTGAATTTGGGGGTTACAGAGACATTCAGTCTATGACAACCCTTTTTGTTGAGCTCTTGAGCATCTGTTCCTTCCTGCTCTGAACTTTCTACCAGAGCAAGGACTATTTCTGACCCACCTCTTGATCCCTCTATCCCTCGTTCCTGGAATGCTGCCTGGCACAGACATGGGGGAGTGAGCTGTGGAATCCAGGGTCCTAATTCAAACTCCAAGGTCTCACAGCTCTGTGCCCCAAAGAGATTATTACTCTCTTTGTTCTTTGGCTTCCTCAGCTACAAAAATCAGAATAATACCAATATCTCCCACATAGGATTGTGGTGAGAATCATATGCAACAGTGTATAAAATATTAGAAGAAATTCTTGCTGCATGTCCATGAAAAGGAAGCCCCATCTCTGTTGGTAATAAGCTTCAAAAACTTTCTTCCACATTCAGAAATGTCTATAGTGCATTTGTGGGCCTGGGATTTGAACTTTTTTCAAACAATGCATTTGCTTTGAGTGTTCAGAAACAAACAAGGGAAGACCCACGTCACCATGTGCTATCTGCATGGTTGTGGGGTTGGGGGGGTTGACAGCAGAGTTAGCCCTATGGCAAGGCAGCTGTTTGTGAACCAATCCATGATAAAGACCAATCAAGTGTCACAGATGTACCCCCCAAAAATGTTAATTTATATATATATTGCTCTGAAATCAAAGAGGCCATGGATAAAGAGATCTGCAGAAATTGTCTAAGGCTGCTTCAACCATAGTATTTATTATTCAGCATCTCACTCATTGCCCTGATTATAAATATTTAATCACTCAACAATTGTAAGTGCTTGAGTCTTCCAGGAGGACCTGCGAGCATTAAGGAGAAAGAAGGTGGGGGGGCATCAGGGGCAGCAAGAGCTGAATATGACAACGTGGGGCCACAAAGCTGTGTCTGGGTGAGGCAGGCCGAGAAAGGAGGCAGGAAGGACAAGTCAGACCTCCGAAAGCAGGTTACCAAGGGCCTGGACACGATTTCATTTTCTGTTTATCCACTGGAGTTCAAAAGCTACTCCGCATCCTCCATGGCTCCACAGCCACGGTCAGAGGACACCTTTGGAAAGCAGGCAGAAAATGTTCTTAATAAAAGAATTCCTAGCAATGAGAGGTGCCCTCCTTGCTCATTTCTTTTGTCTGTTCCTTTTTCTCTATGTCTCAAACACACACACACACACACACACACACACACACACACACACACACAGACACACAGACACACACAGAGCCAACAAGCTTGGCAAGCTTGGGGGTCTATCAATAATTCATGGCCAGCAATGCATCAACCCCCAGGCCAGGAGAGGGAATGAGGGGAAGAGGTTGTATTACTTCTGAGCCTTGCAGAGGTCATGTCTGTGATTGGTTCATTGAGAGACAACTCCATAAGTGCAAGTGTGTGTGTGTGTGTGTGTGTGTGTGTGTGTGTGTGTGTGTGTTTGCCCAGATAGTATAAGTAGCACACACTCAGAAATGAATGACTCTAACCAAGGTGTTGTGGGTTGAATTGTGTCCTTCTGAGAAACATTTCATTGCAGTCCTCACCATCCGTCCCTCGGATTATGATCATATTTGGAAACAGGGTGGTTACAGATGTAGTTAATTAAGATGAGTTATACTGGAGACAGGTGAGGCCCTCATCCAATATGCTTCTGGTGTCTTTATAGAAAGAGGAAATTTGGACACAGAGAAGTACACAGAGAGAACATCACATGGAGATGAAGGCAGAGATCAGGTGTTGTTTTTACAAACCAAGGAAGGACAAAGATTGCCAGCTGCATTAATGTCTTCTCATTGCTGCTAATAAAGACGTACCTGAGACTGGGTAGTTTAAAAAGGAAAGAGGTTTAATTGACTCAGTTCCACAAGACTGGGGAGGCCTCACAATCGTGGTGGAAGAGCAAGGGATGTCTTACATGGCAGCAGGCAAGAGAGAGCTTGTGCAGGGGAACTCTCCTTTATAAAACCATCAGATCTCATGAGGTTTATTCACTATCATGAGAGCAGCACAGTAAAGACCTACCCCCATGATTCAGTTACCTTCCACTGGAGGCCTCCCTGTGCGAATTGTGGGAGCTACCATTCAAGATGAGATTTGGGTGGGGACATGGCCACACCATTTCACCAGCAACCACCAGAAGCCAGGAGGGAGGCAGGAATCACATTCTCCCTCATGGCTGCAGAAGGAACCAACCCTGTGGATACTTTAATCACAGAGTCTCGGTCTCTAGAACTGTGAGGCGATACATTTACATTGTTTAAACTCCCTAGTTTGTGTGCTTGATTATAGCAACACTAGCAAACAAACACACCAAAGGTGTATTGGGAGAGTCACCTCGCAGAACCTTCGCAATGCCATCCTGCAAGGAGACACTCTCCAGGTATTTTGCCTCCGATTCCTCCACCTCACTGTGTCTTCACCTCAAGACTCTATGGGCCAACAGAAGGGCTGTGACTGAACCACAGAGTGGGCTGCTGTGTTAGTCAGAATTCTCTAGAGAAACAGAAGCAGTAGGAGATACATATGCACATGTGAGTGGGTGTATATATACGGAGAGAGAGCGAGAGGGAAGGGTGGGAGACAGAGGGAAGGAGGAACATTATAGGAAACTGGTTCTCAGGATCAGGGCTGTAGGCAAGTCCCGAGATCTACAGAGTGAGTTGGCAAGCTGGAGACCCAGGAGAGCTGAGAGTGTAGCTTCTGCCTAAAGACCACTAGCCTTGAGGCCCAGGAATAGCTGATGCTTAGCTTGAGTCCAAAGATGAAGGTGTTTCTAAGTATTTCTAACATTTAAATTGGCAGACTGAGTAAAAAGGATCTCTCCCCCTTCAAGCAGGTTGGGTCTCATACATTCAGTGGAAGGCCATTACGGAAGAAAATGTCTGACCTCTGAAAGTAAGAGAGGACGTCTCAAGTCTAACTGTCTTCAGACACTCAAACATGGCAGCACTGTTCACAAGAGCCAAAAGGTGGAAGTAGCCCAGGTGTCCACTGATGGATGAATGGATAAGCAAAATGGGGTCGATCCATACAACAAAATATTATTCAGCATTAAAAGAGAGGGACATCCTGTCACAGGCTACCAGGTTGACCTTAAGTACATTATATTCAATGAAATGAGCCACTTGCAGAGAGGCAAAAACTGCATGATTTTACTTACATGAATTACATAGAGTAGTCAAATTCATAAAGACAGAAAAGGGTGGTTGTCAGGATTGGGAGGAGTGAAGAATGAGGAGCTGTTGTTGTTTAATGGAGACAGAGTTTTGGTTTGGAAAGATAAGAGATCAGGAGATGGATGGTGTGATGATGGTACAGTAAGGTGAATGTCCTCCACACCACTGAACTGTACATTTAAAAATGATTAAGATGCTAAGTTTTATGCTACATGTATTTTACCACAATTTATTTTTAAAAATTAAAGCCTATTGTGTGTCTTGCAGAACAGTCGGGAGGTCTGCAGAATTAGGTACTCTGTTAACTTTCCAGAACTGGCTGGACAGGAAACAGCAACCGCAGCCTCTCCTGCTGGTGCCTTTACCCTACAGTGGCCACGAAGCTGGTCCCCTCACCATGAGCTGGTCCACTCTTGCACCAGACACCCAACCCTTGGAGCAGCTTTCTTCTCTGGCGCCTAGTGTCAGCCAGCAGCCTCACTAGCAAAGTGCACTGGGTATGATACCGCTCTCTGCACACTGCGTGCTTCCTGTCTCGGCATCCCAGGGGCACATGTACAGGAACACATTCCAAGTCTGCACCCTGGCTATAAGTGAAGGCAGGGGAAGAAAACACCCTGGGTCCTGCTGCAGGAACTAAGCTCACAGCAGGCCAGACATTTCTCCCCAAAGACCAAGAGTATCTAAAAGGCACTGAGCAAACAGAAGAAGGGGAGCTGTCCAGAACGAATACCTCCCTTGCGTGTAGGTTATTAGGATAAAAAACAATGCTCAGTAGGTGACCGTCACCAAGTACATCACGGAGAAACCCAGCAATGTATGAGCGCAATTGTTTTTATTGTTGTTGCGATGATGTTATGATCCCTTTTATTGCCAGTGGAATACACTCTATTCTAGTAGATCTTAATGGTTGTTAATAAAATATTAATGCATTTTACTTATTTTATCATATATTTTACTGCAAACATGCACTGATTCTTGTCACTTCCAATTGTTAGTCTAATAATTGACCTCCCAAGAGGGTAACCTTTAGTCTATGACTAAATACAGGTTTCAGGAGGTAGAAGCAGAGGCTGCAAAATCCAGCCACTGTATATTGGAGATCACTGGAGGGGAAAATCATCTTAAAATTGTCTTTTTTTTTTTTTTTTTAACTCTGAGAGGCATATTGCTGTCAGACAAGATGAGAAGCATGCATGGCTTGGAGTAGTACCCTCATAACCATGTTGCTTTTTGAAGTTATACTCTTGTCTACAAAACTGGTTAATTGTATTCAGTGTTCATGTTTGATGGGCCTTCCAGTATTCCACTCTTCTTCCTCCCCGAAGTTCTGCTCTCTTTTTATTCCCCTCAAAGCTCTATGTTTTTTCTTTCCCTCTGCCAGACTTTACTCTACGGCTGTGTTGGCATTTCTCCTTTGTTGTTTAGAATTACAATGCATAGCTCAGCCACTTCTTTTTCTTTTTTTGAGACAGAGTATCATTCTGTTGCCACACCAGCAGTGGTGCAACCTTGACTCATTGCAACCTCCACCTCCTGGGTTCAATTGATTTTCCTGCCTCAGCCTCCCAAATAGCTGGGACTGCAGGTGCATGCCGCCACGCCCAGGTAATTTTTTTGTATTTTATAGTAGAGACAGAGTTTCACCATGTTGGCCAGGATGGTCTCAATGTCTTGACCTCATGATTGCCCAGTTCTTGTCCTGCATCCAAGAAGAATCTGCCCACCTCAGCCTTACAAAGTGTTGGGATTATAGGAGTGAGCCATTGTGCCCTGCCCAGTTCAGCCATTTCTAAGCTTCCTAAAACTTTAAAAATATGTCTGAAGTAATAAAGGCTGCCTTACCATTTGACAGTCTTATAAAGTTGTTCCCTATTTATTTCCTGCCACTATTGGTTGAAAAGAAAGAGGAAAAAGAAAAGGGAAGAAAGAAAGAAAGAGAGAGAGAAAGAAAGAAAGAAAAGAAAGCAAGCTTGCAGTTGCATAAAGTGTTGTTAATTTTACAGTGTCCTTAAATATGAAAATGACAAAGTTAAGGATTGATCCAAGATGGCTGATTGCTAACAGCTCGGGATTGTAGCTCCCAGTGAAAGTGCAGAGAATGAGAGGATGCCACAGTTTCAGACAAATTTTCATCGCTCACGGACCAGAAGATTGCCAGTGGAGGAGCCCCACGGGTCTCCAGCACAACTCTTATGGCCGGCGCAGTGGTTTGGCTGGTGCCTCAGTGCGGCGGCTCTTCATGCAGAGTAAACGGGAGGAGATTCCCGGGCAGAAGAGCACCATCAGTCTTAACGCCGCTGTTTTGGCCAGCGCAGTGGGTTGCTTGGATTCCAGTGCTGGGAATCAATAAACTGGACGTCCACTCAGAAACCCAACTGGAAAGGCAGTAATCGTAAAGACGATAGATGGATAAATTTATAATAAAGGGAAGAAACCAGCCTAAAAAGGCCGAGAATACCCAAAATCAGAACCCCTCTCCCTCTACAGGGGATTACAGTTCCTCATCAGCAATGGAACAAGCCCTGAGGGAAAAGGACTGTGTACCATTAACAGAAGTAGGCTTCAGAAGGTGGATGATAAGAAACGTCTGGGAATTAAAAGAACTTGTTCTAACCCAATGTAAAGAAACTAAGAACTTTGAAAAAAGGTTTGACGAAATGCTAACAAGAATAGACAATATAGAGAGGAATGTAAATGAACTTACAGAGTTGAAAAACAACATGAGAACTTAGCGAAATATGCACAAGTTTGAATAGCCAAATTGATCAAGCAGAAGAAAGGATATCAGAGGTCAAACACCTACTTAATGAAATAAAACGAGAAGACAAGAATAGAGAAAAAAGCATAAAAAGGAATGAGCAAAGTCTCTAAGACATATGGGACTATGTGAAAAGACCTAATTTACATTTGATAGATGTACCTGAATGCAATGGAGAGAATGAATCCAAGCTGGAAAATACCCTTCAGGATATTATTCAGGAAAACTTTCCAAATCTAGCAAAGCAGGACAATATTCAACCCCAGGTAATACAGAGAACACCATAAAGATATTCCTCAAGAAGAGCAACACCAAGGCACATAATCGTTAGATTCACCAGGGTTGAAACGAAGGAGAAAATACTAAGGGCAGCCAGAGAGAAAGGTCAGGTTACCCACAAAGGGAAGCCTATCAGACTTACAGCAGATCTCTCAGCAGAAACTCTACAAGCCAGAAGGGAGTGGGGGCCAATATTCAACATCCTTAAAGAACAGAACTTTCAGCCCAGAATTTCATATCCTGCCAAACTAAGCTTCTCAACTGAAGGAAAAATAAAATCTTTTATGAACAAGCAAGTACTCAGAGATTTTACTACCACCAGGCCTGCTTTACAAGAACTTCTGAAAGAAGCATTACACATAGAAAGGAACAACCAGTATCAGCCTTTCTAAAAATATGCCCAAAAGTAAAGAGCATCAACATAAAGAGGAATTTACATCAACGAATGGATAAAATAGCCAGTTAACATAAAATGGCAGTAATCCTAAATTCAAATCGACTAAATCCCCCAATCAAAAGATACAGCCAAAACCTAATGGTATGCTACATCCAGACCCATTTCACATCCAAAGATACACAAAGACTCAAAACAAAGGGATGGAGAAAGATTTACCAACCAAATGGAGAGCAAAAATAAATAAATAAATTAAAAGCAGGAGTTGCAATTCTCACATCTGATAAAATAGATTTCAAAGCAACAAAGATATAGTGGTAAAAGGATCAATGCAACAATAAAAGCTAATGATCCTATCACCCAGATACATAAGACCCATAAAGAGATTTAGACTCAACGAGACAGAAAATTAATAAGGAAATCTAGGACTTTAAGTCAGATCCCGAACAAGTAAACTCAATAAATATTTATAGAGCTCTCCATTTTAAATAGACAAAATATACATTCTCCACCTTAAATACACAAAATATTGATTGGCAATTATTAATACCCATTTTTAGAATAAAGCTACATTCCCATTCTCTCTCCCTCTTTTTCTTCCTCTTTCTTCCTCTCCAAAAATTAAAAAAAAAAAAAAGAAAAAAGAAAATGACAAAGTTTCGGGTTATTCTAATTTCCCTTAATAGTCTATGATTCCAATTAAGACATAACACATTTTTCCACTCTCAATCCCTAGAGGAGGAATACACACCTTTAAAAATAATACAGTGTTGCAAAACGATCTTCTGATGCCAAATGGAAACTTCCAAATCTCCAACTGGAAGATGAGCAGAAAATGGACCCATCCTGTTTAAAAGTATTTAAACCCCAAGAAAAAGAGGTCTTTGGATTCGCTCCTCTACCTCATGAATTGAACAGGATTCCTTTGAAGATAAAACTTACATATTACCATAGTTTGGTAATAGTGGCCTTTTTCATTTTTTGAAATTTCCTTTAAGATGGTTAGAAAGCCTATCTTCACTAATGTTGAGACTTCCTGAAGGAAGTCAGTGGGTTTTGGAAAGCTTCCCTAGGAGAATAATGAGACCTCTGTCATTTGTTTACCAACGAATATCTCAAAGGTATGTAGTGCATTTGTGGTAAGAAACCAAAGCTACCTGGAGTATGATTTTTCTGCCTTCCCATTGGTGAGGTACAGAGTAATGATTTACACAGAAATGCTTGAATTCTTGCACCTACATGCACACTATAGAGATATTCATCATGTCATTTCCTATGCCTGCTAGGTGCCCTGGGGATGCAAGACCGTCACTAAAATGAAAATGTTTATTTTCATTTGTAATGTTACAAATGTTATATTTGTAATATTTTATCAAAATATAACACTATTCGAACATGCCTCCTTACTTAAGAGCTGGACAGTGGCCAGTCCCCCTCCTTGTTGGTCAGCCTTCTACTGATTCACCAGAGATTCTTTCTAAATTTCTCAATTAAACGAAAAAGAGATGCATATCACTTGTGAAGCAAATTTGCAAGTCTTGCAAAAGAGGTGGGATTTCATCAAATTGACAAAACTTTTGGAAGAATGGCTCAAATTACCTCTAAAGACATTGATTAATAGGTATCTTGGAGGGAGAGATAAGTCAATAGTCCCATCACAGACTTACTGTTACAGATCTGTGGGATGTCGATTTTCTGGCTGGAAACCTCTGTGGCCATGGCGCCTTTGCCCAGTTCTTGTCCTGCATCCAAGAAGAATGACGTATGCAGACAAGTGAAGAGTGAACAAGATGAAGATGAGCTTTACTGAGTGTTGCAACAGCTCAGAGGAGACCTGTAGTGGATAGCTCCTCTCCGTAGGCAGGTCATCCATGGAGTGTTCATTTCTCAGCAGAGAGGAGGTCCTGGAGAGGATCGCTCCTTTCTGCCAGCAGGTTGCCTCTGTAGCTCTCAGCAGACAAGGTAGCTCCTCTCTGCAACTGGTTGTCCCATCATCTCCAGCTATCAGCAGAGAGTGTTTCTCTCTGCAACGGGTCATCTCATTGTTTATCTACCCTCTTCCTCCTCTGGCCATCCTCTCCTATGCTCTGACTGAGCCTGGGTCTTCTATGAATCCCAGAGGGGAGGAAGTGCTTGCTGTTTGGTCCATGGGTGGCCATGGGCAGGCCTGGAAGAGGCACCATGAGTCTCTGCTCTGATCACCAGGCTGGCAGCCCAGCACCCAGCCTTCAGAAGCAGTCCTCTTCCACCCAAGAACCAATCTGCTCCATTCATGGCTCCTGGGGCTTGGCCCCAAACCCTGCTCCAAGATCGGAGCAGAGAGAAGCCAGGCAGTGGGAGCAGACCCCCGAGCCTGCAGCGATAGGTAGGAGGGTCCTTCCTGGGGCTCCCAAGGGTGTAGATTACAAAGACACTGGGGTTCTGTGCCTTGGAGGGCAGCCACAGTTGCACCCAGGAGCTCCTGCACCACCAACTCAGAAGGAGCCGGACTCCCGCTTATCCCAGGCTCCTGCCTGCTCCTTTGAGCTGGAGGCCCAGGTCTGCAGCTGCACCCAGTAGGGCAGATCCTACCCCCACACCCCAAGAGCACAGGGAGGCTTGAATCCATAGCCACAGTTTGTGTGGCTATCGCCCCACCCCCAGGAGGGCAGGGTTCCTGCCTGCTCCTTAGAGCAGGAGTCCTGGGACTCCGGCTGTGGTTTGAGTGTGTGGGGGTGTTCCAAGGGTGGTCCCACCCCAACTCAGAAGGGGCAGGGCTCCCACTGGCTCTATAGAGTGCAGCCTCAGCCTTGCCTCCCTGCCGCAGCCTGCAGCCACTGCCATCATTACCATCCTATATTTTTCTCCAGAGTTGTTATCACTGTACATCTGATTCTATTTATGTATGTGTTTTGTCCCTGTTAGAATGTATGTTTCACGGCAGCTGAGATCTTTGTCTTTTTTGTTCTTCAATGAATTCCAAGCACCTAGCAGTGTGCTATGGAATACAGTAGATGTAGCTGTTCTAGCAATATTTATTCAATAAGTGAATGTCTTTCTTTCCCTTCTAGAATGTTAGTGAGCCTGAGGGCTTGGTCTGTTTGCTGTTGTTGTTATTGTTGCCATTACTTCTCCACCCCAGGTCATTGAAAAATGCCTGATTCACAATAGGCACTCCATAGACACCTGCTGAATAAATAATGACGCGTGCTTCCAATGAACAAGGTTTGAATAAAAAAGGATTGAAAGGCTCTTGGGAAAATTAATACAAATCTTGAATATTCCTGCAAAAAATAAAGACCTTTTTTATGAACAGTTTACAAAAGTGAAATATCATATAAAGCTTGTAGTATAATGCTATTAATCAATTCTATAATTAAATAATTGCTAAACAAATCACCATGTTTACTCTTTTCTTACTTAAAAATATATACAGATTTATAATTATAAACTATATGTGTGTATAAACATGTATCTCTAGTGCATAATACATTTATTTTCATAATAACATTTTTATTTTTTCAAGATAAATTGCCAATTAAACTTAGTTTGCTCCACTATTGACTATAATATTGTTATCTCTGTTTTTAAAGAGATGATTTTAAACGTCTTATTGCCAGTACCAACTCCCCCTAAGCCAACTTGGGATTTCTTTTATATTTAATTTTACATCCTGCACTGACCACCTATATTATATATGTGTACTGCCATATCATTTTACTAAAACTCTTCACATCCAAAGTTAGTTGGAAAATGTTTTTTTTTTTTTTTCAGATGTGAAAAGTTTTCTTAAACTATCTTCAATTTAAAAATATTTCATTTCCAACTTTATGCTCTAAATCACATTGCCATGAGGCTTCTATGCACAGATTGTGATTTTCTTTTTTTTCCTCTCATCTCAGATGATTTCTTTGAGAATCAAATAATACATATATTTAAGACTCTTAACACATTTGCCAAATTGCTTTCCAGAAGGGTGACACCTAGTATATTGTCATCGCTAATGCGCAAGAATGTTTGTTTCATTGAAACCTATCATTTTACTTGTTAATTTCATAGGCTTAAAATAGTTGCTCATTGTTTAAATTTCTGTCTTACTGCTGATGAACGAATTTTATCTTTTCTCCATCATTCAGTGGTTACTCAGTTGTATTTAATCTTTTGTATGAGGTTCTGCCTACCTAATCTTTCCCATTTGAGGTAATCCATATTCAAATCCTGGCTTTTGCACTTAATATCAGCTTGACATTAGAAGTCACTTAAGCTCTATGAGTTTCCATTTTCTCACTTATTATATGGGAAAACCCACTTTAAATGGAAAATCTGGTTTCTTTCTTTGTTGTGTAGACTCATTATCCACAGCAGAAGAGTCCCAATTTGATATGAAGTAGAAAGTCCTTCTTAGACGACCCTTACCTCACATCCCAGAGTAATTGCTTGAAACTTCTCTCCCACTTCAGACTCCCTTCATGAACTTCATGAGCTCAGGAAAAGATGGCATCACTTTTGCATGGCTCCAAGTCTGTATACATGCCCTTCCCTCTCTCTGAACTGACCTGCTGTGCCCTCCATTCTTTGCTTGGGTAAGTTTTCTTCATTCTTAAAATTTGAGTGAAGATTTTCCTCTTCCTACTGGTTTGCCATTTCTGTGTTTTCCATTTCAGGTTAGGTGTCCCTCCTCTCTGTTCCCAAAGGACTTTTGCAGAGAGGCACCCCCGCCCCTTGTTATTGTACTCTGTAGAAATTGATGATGTCTACCACTTGCTACAGATCTGGGGCTCTTGGGGGCGGGGTAAGGGATTGTTTCAGTATCTTAGTCCTATGCCTTGCAAAAAGATACTCAACACATTTTGTAGTAAACAAATAGATTAGTTGAGTCTCCTATGAGCCTACTTAAAGAAGATTATGAGATACAAAAGGAAATTCGGTTTTCGAATTCCTTGTTAAGCAGGAGATTACCATGCTGTGGAGCAGCTTTTGTCACTGAAGGATCAAACCATCTACCACCCATGGGTCCACTCCCCTCCTCAGCTCGATAAACTTTTGTGATCCGGGGCTCCTGGTGCTTCATTCTAACCTGGGGAAGTTCCTAGCTGCCAAGAATAGGCCAACACAGAAGCCTGGGATGCAGGTCCTGCCAACAGAGCTAATTGCACAGCAACATTCTTTGGCAATTCCACAAAGAATGTCAGGACTGTCAAAGGGCTGGGCAGAGAGGCAGTGCCTACGTGCCTGCTGGGGGGTAGGTGTTTATACCCTTAGGATGCCAGGAAGGCAGGGAGCTGGCAGGAGGTGACTTTGCCTCCTTCTACTCATTAGACTCATAAACTGTGCTCATGCATAGACTTCCTCAGGCACATCTCATCAGCTAGGGGAGCAAATCTGGGCTGCAAGGGGAAGTCTCAGGAGCCACCCAAGAGCTGTTCCTTCGGGGCAAGTTCCTTGCATCAGCTTGAGCTTGGACCTTGCTCTGTGAAATATATGCTCTGTTCTGAGGAACAAAAGCCATTTTAGACACAGCATCTAACCCTCTGGGGCTCAAAACCTGGAAAACAGCCTGCAAGTGAGAGTGGTGAGACAGGATAGTCTCCAGCAGACTCATCTGTGAGATCACCAAGAGTGGAAATGAGGTCCTCATGGTCCACCAAAGGACCACCCTGTGTGTTGATACAAAGGGACTGGAAAACCCAGAACTCCAGCACTATCTCCTAAACCCTGCTTCAAACAAAGGACAGACACAGCTACTATGTCCTGGGCACTGTCACACCTATGTCCTCCTCTGTCCTCACAATGCCTCACCATGTGGGCACCATCCCAATCAGTCGTTCAGAAAGAGCAATCTAAGATCTAGTGAATGATTTCTCTCTGTAAAGCCACTCTGTAAATGGATTCTGGTGCTCTATTCCATTTAGATCTAGATGATTCAAACATGTCCTCGCTAGATCAGCCCCCCTCCACCCACAACTGACTGTGGGCTCCCATGGAGCAGCAGAACCACCCCAAGTGTCACAACCCAGAGTTACAGCTGAGCCCAGCCTGATCAGCCAACCTGAAGCTTCCTGAGGAGAAATTATTATTGTTTATGCCAAGATAATAACAATACAAATTCAATGTGTGAGTTTTGCTTGACACTCTATTCAAACAAACCTACTGGAAAAAAGTGTATGTATTTTTGAGACAATGGAGAAAACTAAATGGGAGTTATGTATTGCGTGAACTAGCTGGTCCGTGATATTAAGGAATTGTTGTTAATACTGTTAGCTGTGGTATTATTCTGTGGGTTTGTGAGTGTGTAGCTTTGCTCCTTACCGTTAGAAATGCATGCTGAAGAAGTACAGCAGGTAAATGAAATGATCGCTGAGAAGTGCTTTAGAATATTCCAACATAAGAAAAAAATGGGAGGAGGAGGAACGAAGCAGAAATGACAAATTTTCCATAACTGTTAAAGCTGGGCAAAGTGCCCTTGGGGACTTTTCTGCACATTTGAAACTTTTCATGATTAAAAAAAATGTTAGCAGTATTATCTCTGAGAATTGGGAATTGGGTGACTTTTCCTTTTTCGCACCTTTTAGGAATTTTCAAATTTGATACAGTAAACATGCATTCCGTTGGTTATATTTTAAAAAAATATGTGTCACATCTTAAATTTTCTAGATGGCTGATGCTTAATGCTGACTTTCTCTCATCCATTTGTATGAAAACTCTTTAAAATATTTCAGAAACCCTCCTGCCTTCTTTGAAAGAGGAGACGGAGAAATACAAACTCCGCTTTTCTTTGTGACTGTGGCAGATTGAAAATATGCCCGTGAGCTGCACCCTTCTTGGTTCCATGCCTCTTCAGCTTGACCTTCCATCTCACCCCACCGTGAGGTGGAGTCTGCTTCCCACTGCCTTGATAAAATTGGGCCTGCCTGTGATTTGCCCTTAGAATATGGCAGAAGTGAAGATGCACCAGTTCAGGTGCAGGCTTTGCAGACTTTCTTTCTTCCTCTTCCTACCATTGCCGGGAGAACACGTCCAGGTCAGCCTGCCGGAGTAAGAGAAACCACTCAAAGTATAGTTATGCCATCCTAGCTGAGACCATCTTGAGGTCAGCAAGATGACCAAAGATTTACACCCAAGTCCAACCGAGAGAAACCAGCCCAGCCTCATGCCCAGAACTGCCCAGTGCCAGGAGACCCCTGGAAAATACTCACTGCTTATTATTGTATGCCACTGGGATTTGTTACATAGCATTGTTATGGCAGCAGATAAAAGACACAGTGTTTCTGAGTCCAGTTTTATGAAAATAAACCATGGCACTCACTGAAGTGAAATGGCAGCATTGAGGAGTAGAGGTACATCTGCCTCTGCTCTCAAGGACCCCACCGTCTGGTGCTTTGGAATTTTGTTGTTTTAAACAAATATTGGGCAAGCTTTTACTGTGACCAAGGTACTGTGCAATGCAGCGCCAGGAGTTCAGGTTTACAGTCCCAGTCCCAGGGACCCACATTTAGCCAGAGTCAGTCACTCTTGTCCCTTTCCCCATGACAAAAACAAAGGTGATCTCTTATGCTTTGGATATGGCTATATTGGAGGTGTCACACCATTTTAGGAGCAGTATATACCTGCTTTAAGGCTGAGGTGCTCAATTTTAGGAGCAGCATGCACCTGCTTAAGGCTGAGAATGCTTTTTCACAGACTGAGAAATCCCTCACTACATTAAATCCATTAAATGATGCTGAAGATCCACCTTCTTTCCAACAAATCCCTAGAGTTCCAGGCAGGAACTATCTCATGCAATTAAGGAGATAGAATCAAACAAGATATTTACTACAGATTTTTTTTTTTTTTTTGCACACACAGACATAATGAATTAAAAACTCTGAATAATAGAAAAACCAGAGCAGCTATCTATAAATCTATTCTAGAGAATAAAAGTACAAGCTATACAATTTAATCCTAAGTGCTTTTTTTATTAATGAAATGAAGCATTGTCAAATATTCATGTACGTTAAATTCCTTATCATTAAAATACTGACATATACTAAAAATAACAGTATTCAAAAGAAATGACGAGATCTGTGATGCCAATTCAAAATGATGGTGTTTTCACTCCTGACTTACCCTAGATCACTGATCTGAGTACAAATTACAGTTTTTGAAAGTATGTTCTTTCAAGATTTTATAAGTCAGTTCAATTCCATTGAACACCTATGTTTTCAGTGCCTAGTCTATGCCAGAAATTATCAAGCTAGAAAAGACACTTTACTGCTACCGAAAATTCAATTGGATAATGACCTTACAATATCCTCCCATAGCAATAACCCCAAGAATCTGTATAAGCCTAGAAAGGAGACTTAGCCCAACCTGGGAGGTACCTTCATTTGCAGGTGTAGGTAGAGTGGTAGGGGGTGTTTTTTTGGCCTCAGTCTTAAAAGATGAGCAAGAGTTAACCAAGTGAAGGAATATAGATGAAGGCTGGCCTTAATAGAAAAGGGTTTTTTTTTTTTTTTTTTTTTTTTTATGGAGTCCTGTTTTATCACCCAAGTTGGAGTGCAGTAGCATGATCTTGGCTCACTGGGTTCAAGTGATTCTCCTGCCTAGCCTCCCAAGTAGGTGGGATTACAAGCATGTACAACTATGCCTGGCTGATTTTTATATTTTTTAGTAGAGACAGTGTTTTGCCATGTTGGCCAGACTGGTCTCGAACTCCTAATCTCATGATTTCTGCCCACCTAGGCCTCCCGAAGTGCTGGAAATACAGGCGTAAGCCACCGTGCTTGGACAGTTTTATCTCTGGTTCACAAAGAGCATGCCACGGCTGGCAGGAGTTGGAGTCAATCATGCATGTTCACATGAGGGGCGCTTGGGATTTGAATGCAGGGCTAGCTGATTCTAAAGTCTATAAACTTTCTATTACAGCTACCATCTTTCTTCCAGGAAGTATCTCCACTCCTTGTTGGAGGGGTGAGTGGTATGAAGCTCTTGATAAGTTTCTATGGGTGAATATGAAAAAGCATCTTCCCAGGTCAACAGCAATTTGGACTGGAGATGGAAGTGGCTGATGACTGTGGTTGAAAGTCACGCACAATTCTGAAACACACCTGGTGTGCTCAGAGTCAACGACCTGCGGTATGAGCGATTTCACATACATACGTTTTATCATCCTCGTGAAGTCTGGCTAAAGCTCTATCTCATCCATGGAGCTGTCCACTCTGGTTCTGAATCATTCCAGCAAAATTACCTTTGTACATATTTGACAATAACTGCTGACCAAAGGGGCCCTCATTCATTCAGTCTGTTTCTGTCTCCCCAACCCATCTTCCACTAGCGGCTGCTTATTTACTAAGCTGTGACCAAGCTGGTCTTTTCCCTCTTCCAACTTTCCCATCTTTTGGCCACACTAGTGGTGTGGCATTTGCTACCCTTCTTCTTGGTGTAAACTCCCCACCCTCTTCTCACCATGATCTTTGGATGCCTAGCTCCTCACCATGTAGGTTTCAGTTTAATGTTACCTCCTCAGTAACACTCAATCTAAACTTACTGATCACTCAGTCTAAACTTCCCCTGAGCACTGTCTATCTCCATCACTAGTTCACAAGCTTTATGTCCCTTAGCTGTGACTTTCAGCTACTTTTTTTTTTTGAGAGGGGGTTGCACTCTTTTGCCCATGCTGGAGTACAGTGGCATGATCATGGCTCACTACAACCTCTGCCTTCCAGGTTCAAGTGATTCTCCTGCCTCAACCTCTCAAGTAGCTGAGATCATAGGCATAAGCCACCACGCCCAGCAAATTTTTGTACTTTTAGTAGAGATGACATTTCGTCATATTGGTCAGGGTGGTCTTGAACTCCTGACCTCAAGTGATCTGCCTGCTTCGGCTTCCCAAAGCACTGAATTACAGGCGTGAACCACCGTGCCTGGCTTCAGCTACTTTTCATTATTTATATGTTTGCTTGTTCACTTTCTGTGTCTGAGCAGCCGAAGGCATGGACTGTCCTATTTTCACTGTTTCTCTTGAGCCAAGACCAGATTCTAGCACATATTAAGTCTTGAATAAACATTGATTGAATGAGAGAACAAAAGCATGAGGAGCACCAGCTTGGGTTGGTTGGGATGAATGTCTTGTCTGACTCTGTTCCTAAATGCTAAATTTCTTGAGGAAAGGGACTGTTTCCTATTAGCAAAAACACACCATTAAAATGTAGTCCCGTTGAGTTTGTCATCAAGGACTTAATGCCATAGTTTGAGCATCTCCTTTCAAAACCGCCTACTTTTTGGTATTAGGAATTCATTTCCTATTTGTCAATGGCATAAACACTTTTTCAGTGATTCTCTTCATAAACTCCTGTTTTATGGATCCACAGCCCTGTCTTTGGAGCTGTTGTAATTACATATAGCACCATTTTATGCTTTGCATATTGCTTCAAGTGGTATCTGTGATTTCCAATCTATTGTCCCCTTTCTTTTGGGGATGTATATATTACTATTCATCTCAATGCACAGAGAGAAAACTGAGCCTCACTGAGTTTAATTCACCTTTTAGGCAGAGTCAGATGTGGCTCAGAGATCACCAGAATGAGGCAGAATCATTGCCCTCAGGGAATGTACAGTCACAACCCAGCTCTGATGTGGTGTAAGCCGAGCAAGACATTTGGCATGGAGTACAAATCTGGTGGGTATTCAGTAAATGACTGCAAAGGAAGCAGTAAAATAACAGCACATTGAATTGTCTACTGTGATTCTGTGACTGTCTACATGACCGTAAAAGTGGATAATCAGTATTAAAGCACGTTAGTAAGGAACAAAAGGTGATGTGAGAGCTTCAGATATCTTGATGGAGGTCATTTTCATGATGTCAAAACAAGATGTACTTATTCGATGGAATTGTGTATACATGTCTAGTCAAAACTTAAAATTGTTATGTTTAATACACTGATAATTTCTGATCTGTCCTGCTGAAAATAGTTTGAGCAATTTAATTGGCTGGAATAAGGAGATAGGAGAGAAGAGACTGTCACCTTCTTTACATATTGTGTGTTTTCCAGTAGATCACTCTGGAGTTCCTCATTCCTCTGCTCCCTAAAGATAAAAGTGCCTCTTTACCTTTTAAGATATAAGATATAGTTTAACATTTAAGACACAGGATAAGACAAAAACAGTAACAAGAGGCAGAGAACAAAAATATGTATGTTGTGGGGGAAAATGTGGGTGCATCACATACAAAACTAACAGGTCATTCTGAAAAATGAGTACAGAAACAATTTCAGTTTGAAAGGGAGGAGCCGGGCCATTTTCTATTCACTTAATTATTAAGTGAGTCTCTTTGGAATAAATTACAGGCATTTTGAACCTGATTGAGTTATTGCTCTGCTTCCCCCAAAATGAGAACAAACCAGAGAGCCACATCTATCAGGTGCTGCTAATGGCAAAGGGGACGGTTAAAGGAGTCCTTTTGCAATCGATGCTTGTTTCGTATTCTTTTTTAGATTTTAGAGAATCCAAGGACATACATATATTTCTACTCTGTGATAAGATGCACCTCTATTTGGAAACTTCATTAAACAAAACAACATAGACTGTGTGGGCTTATGGATCTGGGGGAGGAGGAACTATCTGGGCTCCCTTGGGTCAGTTCATTCATCATCTAGTGGAAGTACCAAACACACACTCACTCTGATTTTATTCACAAGTTGCCAGACATCACATAAAAACCCTTTTAACATATATTATTGAAAATCTCTATTACAGGCCTCCAACTTAGTGAATTTGATTAAATCTCCATGACAGAAAATAAGGCATTGTAACATATGCACCACCTTGCAAAGGTCCTATTACAGTGCGGGCACGCTAGCCTTATTATGTTAAAAATGAATGGTCCTGGGAAAATAATGTAGTGAGAGATGAACTTAGAAGAACTAAAAGCATTTAGTATCGAGCAAATTACCAAGTGAAATTGCTTTGCTATGAAACTTTGGGCTTATTGTCAGAGATGTTCAGTCTGCTCCAAATGCTCGATCTGGGAGAATGCCTGTGTTCAGAGAGAAATTCAATTTCCACAGTGGGGACTCCATGAGGCTATCACAAGTTGTCTCAGAGAGGGGCTGCATCCGGGCTCTGGAGGAACAAGGGTCCAGGCACACCTCTGCAAAGCCCCAGTTCTAAGTCTTAGTCTCAAACACAATGATATCTCCACCCGTGGCTGCCCATTTGCCCTGGCAAGGAGTGGGGAATGTGTGCATACCATAGAGCAAATCGAGCCAGGCAAGTGCCCTTGGTGCCAACAGGGCTGTTGTTGCTACAGGACATTTGATGTACCTTCACCTCTATGTCTAGCACTGGCCACAAGAAATCAGCAGCTGCAGCCATAGCTGCATGCACAGACCAGAGAGGCAGCATGATGATTTCTCTGGTGAGTATACACTTTCAAAGGATTTCACGTCACTTACACGGAGGAAGTGTTAGTCCTTAATGGCAAAGACATGGATAGAATCACAGAATACCCTGCTACGCCTGCAGTACTGAAAGATCATCTAGGTCCTAGAACTAGGTATGACTTCACATGTATATTGATGGGAAATAGGGGCCTGGCAATTTAAGACGAAGAGTTAAAGGGAAGCTTGAAGACCTTGACCAGAACTCAGGCCTCCTGGCATTATAATCAAGGCTAGTACTTGACACTGAGCCCTCTTAGCTTCAACGAAGACGGTTGTACACATAGGGCTCCGTGCTTCTGATTTACCTCAGGAAAGCAGCCCAACTAGGAACTGACGACTGCAGTTTACAAATGGAGAAATGGAGGCTTGCGAAGGCCACAGGCAGCAGAGCAAGGTCTGATCCCCAAATCTCTGGACTCAGTATCCTGGGGCTCATCCCGTGACTATAAACAATCATTCAGATCAGTTTGAATGGGATGAATTTCGCAATATCTGTGGCACCTCCTACACCTAAAAAGGTAAAGCTGCCTCCAAATTTGGTGTGCCATGTTTTATCAGGATTTACGGTACCCGCTGATGTTGCAAACATCAACCAAGGACTAGGGGGCCTTGACTAGCAGGAAGACTGAACTTCAGATGCTATTCTGCGGCTGGGCTGAGTGTTCTGGAGGACTCATGTGGCTTGATCTAGACTGTGGCTGAGTAAGATAACTGGTGAAATTAATTGTCAGTCAGATTCCTTGAGAGAGATCCAGAAAGGTTTAATCCAGCCAACAGAAATGCACTAGCCACTTCCCACTTCACTGCAGTCCACTTAAAGGTCAACACAACGCAGAATCCAAATTGCCTTGTGACTTGAAGGTAGCGATAGGGCAAACCATACCTCCCTCTGCTACAGGTCCATCAGAACGTGGCTGGGAAGCCTGGCTCAGAAGCTTTTCCTGACAGCCCCAAGGCTGGGGTTGGTGCTGATGCACTTTCAAGTTCCCACAGCACCTGGTGTTTAGCTAAAGCACGCGAGACACTGTGCTGTGTCATCCTGTCCATCTCTCGGAGTAAGCCAGAGCACCCCCCGGGCAGGTCCTGCATCTGATTCATGGCTCTCTCTCTCTCTCCAGTGCCTAGACCCAGGGCCTGGCACACAGGGCAGAGACACGGCTTCCACACGTGTTTGTTGAAGGAAGGAAGGAAAAACAGGATGCGTTACCATTTTCGTCTCCGTAAATATTGACAGAGTCACTCTCTCTACTTGCAGTCTGGTGTCACTATGTCTGCTGTTGCTGTATAAATGTGTGTGAGCCTGGCAAAGGTTCATTCGCTGCTATTGTGTATAATGTGCGTGTGTGTATTTCCCTCTTTAGCTGTAGAAAAAGCAAGCATCTCCATAAATCTCCATACTGATCATATGCAAAAAAAAAAAAGAAAAAAGAAAAAAAATTCAACTCTTGTCCAAATTCTGAAGGAAGCGTGTGCAAAGAATCATGGTGTGGAAGGAACTTAAGAGATGAGCCTGGCCAACCTCTGCTTTATACAGATGAAGAAGGGAAAGGCCAGATAAACATAGGATCTTGCTGAAGCTCCTGTGGCTAATTAGAAGCAGAGCTTTTACTCCAACCCCAGAATCTCTTATCCCAGTCTATTATTCACCCTCCAGGAGCTCTCAACCTAATTGATTTAATTTGTCACTGACATGTCATACTTAGGATGCGACCGAAAACTGAAACTGGCTATGTCCATGGCAAGGACGAATAATTAGCCAATTCACATGTTGTGCTGATTTTTGTCTCCCCAAAATCATAGCCAATTATTGTTTTAAGTAAAGCCATAGGTGGAAGAAAAATGCAGATACTGAAAACTTTTTCCCCAATCAAACACAGTAGAACTTACGCTTTTTCTTCTGGGTGAGCTAAATTGGAGGATAAACTCAGAATTCAATTACTTTTCCCACCCCATTTGCCCTTTCCTCCCTCCCTTGCTGACACACATTGAGTATAAAATAAGGTACAAAATATGACTTTTGCAGATTTCTCTCTTTTTTTTTTTTGAGACAGAGTCTTGCTGTGTTGCCCACGCTGGAGTGCCGTGGCACGATCTTGGCTCACTGCAACTTTCATGTCCTGGTTCAAGTGATTCTCCTGCCTCAGGCTCCCAAGTGAGTAGCTGGGACTACAGGACTTGCCACCACACCCGACTAATCTTTTTTGTGTTTTTAGTAGAGACAGGGTTTCACTGTGTTAGCCAGGATGGTCTCGATCTCCTTACCCTGTGATCTACCTACTTCAGCCTCCCAAAGTGCTGGGATTATAGGCGTGAGTCACTACGCCCTGTCCGTTGCAGATTTCTTAATAACCATTACATCATGTTTTCCCGGTAGTATAGTAACACATTGTTGTAGATTTTATCCCCAAGAAAGCTATGTACATGTCCTGAACTCTGGTATTTGTGAACTTGACTGTATTTACTTATTTATTCATTTTTTGAGACGGAGTTTCACTCTTGTTACCCAGGCTGGAGTGCAATGGCGCCATCTCGGCTCACCGCAACCTCCCCCTCCTGGGTTCAGGCAATTCTCCTACCTCAGCCTCCTGAGTAGCTGGGATTACAGGCACGCGCCACCATGCCCAGCTAATTTTTTTGTATTTTTAGTAGAGACGGGGTTTCACCATGTTGACCAGGATGGTCTCGACCCGCCTCAGCCTCCCAAAGTGCTGGGAATACAGGCTTGAGCCACCGCGAACTTGACTTTATTATAGATAGGTCTTGCGGATATAATTAAGTTAAGGATCTCAAAATAAAATTACCTAGGATTTAAATCAGGTTTTAAACCTGCTGACAATTGTCCTTCTTTGAGACAGAGACACAGAGTGAGAGATGATGTGAAGGCAGGGATTGGACTGATGTGTCCACAAACCAAGGGATGCCAAGTACTGCCGGTAGCCCCCAGAAGGCAGGAGGGAGGTTAACGTAGGCAGAGTTGGTTCTTTCTAAGGGTCATAAGGAAGAATCTGTTCCCTGACTTCCTTCCAGCCTGTAGTAGCCTCTGGAATTCCTCGGCTGGTAGGTGACCTTCTCCCTCTGTCTTCCCACAGCATTCTTTTTGTGCATGTCTGTCTCTGTGACCACATTTTTAAACTTTTATAAGAACACAGTCATATCAGATTAGGATCTATTCTAATGACCTCATTTTAATTTGATCACCAATAGAAGCCCATATCCAAATAAGATCACATTTATAAGCACTGGGGTCAAGACTTCAACATTTTGAGAGACTACAATTCAACCCACAATAAGAGATGTGGTGTGGAGCAGTTTATTTTTGCTGACATCTTGATTTCATGAATCCTGGCTTTCAGAACTGTGAGAGAATGAATGTGTTTTCAGATTTCAGTTTGCAGGACTTCCCTTCTTTCCTCCTTCCTTCCTTCCTTCCTTCCTTCCTTCCTTCCTTCCTTCCTTCCTTCCTTCCTTCCTTCCTTCCCTCCCTTGCCCTTCCCTTTCCTTCCTTCCTTCCTCCCTTCCCTCCCCTTTCCCTTCCCCTTCCTTCCCTCCCTCCATCCGTCTTTCTTCCTTCTTTCTTTCCCTCCCTCCCTTCCTCTCTCTCTCTCTCTCTCTTTCTTTCATTCTTTCTCTCTTGTGACAGAGTGACTCTGTCTCACACTGTCACCCAGGCTGGAGTGCAGTGGCATGATCTCAGTTCACTACAACCTCTGCCTCCCAGATTCAAGCTACTCTCATGCCTCAGCCTCCCGAGTAGCTGGGATTACAGGTGTGTGCCACCACGCCCAGCTAATTTGTTTTGTATTTTCAGTAGAGATGGAGTTTTGCCATGTTGGCCTGGCTGGTTTCAAACTCCTGACCTCGAGTGATTCACCTGCCTCGGCCTCCCAAAGTGACAGCAGTCCTAGGAAATGCACACATGCCTTCACGAGGCTGTGCCCAGTTGGCCTCTCCTTCCCTTTTTCTTCTCCTGTTGTTTCACGGTCATCATCTCCTCACATGGCAGCCTTCTATCCACGAGTTGATTCTACTTCATTTTAAAATGCTAAGCAGAAATGTACATTCCATGCTGTTTTATGAGGGTCACTCATGGTTGTTAGGGACACGAAAGTTCTTAGCAAAATGATAACTTTGATGATATAGATCTATAAGCAGAAACGTGGTCATCCTTCCCTATCAAGGACACACTGTTGTGGTTCAGTGTTTCAGTGATACCGCTGTTCTGGGCCAGCATCTCTGTGGTTTCCTTGAGTTTCTTCTCTGGGAAACTCAGTTGGGAACATAGGTGGGCACAGACCACCTTGGAATTTCTCCTAGTTTGTTTTCTGCTGAGAAGAAAAATATTCTCCCCAACATCCTCATCTCTCCCTACATCTCAATAGTCAGAACTTGGTTTCTTGGCTAACCCTAGTTGCCAGACTGGAAAAGAGAATGTCTGACTTTCTAAGTCTCCGTATTGGGGTACAGGCAAGGGAAAAGAATGCAGTGGTCAACCAGTAACAGTGGCCATGGTCCCCACCATGCCACTAAGGGCTGCGGGTGCCTTTGCAGAGATCCAGTCATCAGATTGCTTTTGTCCAGCTCAGTGATCCTGAAAATGTAGTGTTCGTCGGAATCACCCGAAGAGTTTATTAAAATCCAGATGTGTAGGATCCACCCCTGGAGAGTGCGCTAACCTACCAGGAACCCTGAGGCTGCTGGCCCTCGGATACTCTAAGCAGCACTGCCCCAGCATCATCGCTTGTACCGCTGACCTTGCTGTTTCTCAAGGAATGTGAAAACACAAGGAGTGGCCAAGGCTACTCTTTCAATACTATTATTACTACTATTACCAAAATGTAAAACGAGAGAAGAGAAAGGGGGATTTCCGGTTCTCACTTAGCTAGCAGCAACTTCATTCCTGACCTGCAGTTGAAAGGTACTGGCCTAGGAGTTTGGAGAATAAGCTCCAGTGCTTGTTCTGCCATGACATGGCTGCATGGCCTTGGGTCAGATACTACCCCAGTGCTGTCCCCAGCAAGAGTCTAGCTTTTTCCTTGTGAAGCGGCAGCGCTAAACTATGTTTATTACTACTTCCTTTTCTGCTTTCACATCTATGATTCATTGTTTGTTCTCATAAGCAAAACTCACTCTTTCTTTGAACAGAAACTTTTTCAGCATTTACCCAGGGTCGAGTCTGGGTTGGGAGCACCCAGCTTGCCTGTGTTTGCCATGTGAATAGGATTTTTAATTCTTTATTTTCGCAGATGTGGGAATCAAGGCTAAATGATCAGTCTATATGTGTTCAATGGCAGAACAATTATTGAATAGAATAACGTGGACAAAGAACGCTCCTTTTGCCTTGAAAACCTATTAGATCACCCTTCAACTTGATGTACCTTGAAGGACTTGAATGGAAAGACTCAGTGTTCCTGAACTCTGATGCAAGAAAAGACATGCTTCTCTTGCTCAGAGAATATGTTTGTTGTCTTTTGTAAATCAACGTATGAATTGTTTAATGGATTTGGCTTTTCAGTTTTAGTGTCTTAAAGGAGAGAGAGAGAGAGAGAGAGAGAGAGAGAGAGAGAGAGAGCCAGAGAGAGAGAGAGAGAGAGAGAGAGAGCCAGAGAGAGAGAGAGAGAGAGAGCCAGAGAGAGAGAGAGAGAGAGAGAGAGCCAGAGAGAGAGAGAGAGAGAGCCAGAGAGAGAGAGAGAGAGAGAGAGAGAGAGAGAGAGAGAGAGAGAGAGAGAGAGAGAGAGAGAGAGAGAGAGAGAGAGAGAGAGAGAGAGAGAGAGAGAGAGCCAGAGAGAGAGAGAGAGAGAGAGAGAGCCAGAGAGAGAGAGAGAGAGCCAGAGAGAGAGAGAGAGCCAGAGAGAGAGAAAAGCAGAGAGAAAAAGTGTCACAAACTCATTTAGTTTGGTGGCTGTCCATTGATTGTCTCCCAAGTACACATAAGTAATTTTAGCACTTAGCACATCAGTCAGATCTAATTCCAGATCCAACTGAAAGGAACAAGCTCTTTTCCAATGGACCTTTGGCACTCTTGCAGCTCCAGATAGGACGGTGTCCTGTGCAAGAGAGAAGAAGGCTGACTTGCCGTGGGCTTCCAGTCCAGTGCCTTATGCCAAATCTCTGCATTTCAGAAGAATTAAATAATTACGAGAATGGAGGGACCACTGTCACAAACAATTTTGAATGCATTCTGCACTAGAAAGCAGGGGTCCCTTAATGACATCAGATCTGCCTGCCAGAGGCTCTTTGCAAACCCAAGGTGCTGGCCAGTAGCAGTGAGGGCACAGACCAGGAGAGCCATGCGTGCCACACTGGGGTGTGCTGCTTGTGGGGCACTTGCCGGCTACTGTGAAGGTCGGAAGAGACACATCCTGGAAATCCCAATGTTTCTGTTGATCCAAGGATCGTCTTTTCTTTCATTTCCTTCTTACCCTCTTTCATCAGGGCTTTTTATGCCTGCACTTGACCAGGGATTAGTGAGATTGTTTGCATATGCCAAGTTGGAGAGGCAGAAGGAGAGACACCACTGGGACTTGAGTCTTTTGGGTCAGTATTTGAGGATACAGTAGTGCCCCACAGACAGCCTATTTACTCATGGATTTGCAAAGTCCTAAGTCTCCAGATGCCACAGACCAACTCGCGTTCCTTCAGCTCTTTCCGCTGAAGGGAAATTCAGCTTATCATGTCAGGTGCACAGCTGTGGTATTTATAGAACTTTTGAGTAGAAAACTCTGTGAACACTATTCTGATTTTAGATCTGGTTATTATTGTTGGGTTTGCAGTAACCAATGGAACGCCTTTAAAACTTTTGCCTTTTCCATTTCCTTTTTCTATTTGTCATTAATCTCATGGTCTCATAGCATTGCCCTAAGTTGTCAAACCTGTGTGGCTGTGAATAGGTTGGGATAATGAAACCTAGTGAAAAGAGTTTGCGAGGCTTCTGAGCCATGAACCTAATAGTTACCATTAGTTAGTACCTACAATAAATTGGTGGGTTACTAATATTTAATTAGTAACCTTTAATAGTTACCAACTAACTAATAGTAGTATAACTACAATCAATATACCAGTATAGTCACATATAGTATAGTATTAGTATAGTAGTATATGGTAGAATTAGTATATAGTATCTTAGTATAATTGCCTATATTACTATTATAACTAATAAGTATAATTGCCTATAGTAGTATACTTACTAGTTATTAGTAATATTACTTATTAGTCATAATAGTACCAATAATGTAGGCAATCATAAAATATTAATATTACTACTGCTTATACTGCCATTGCTATGACTTCTGATGTCATTCTATTATTACCACAGTATTACAGTAGAGTTGTGACTATAACTATTATTGTTACTGCTACTACTACTATTATGCTGTGGCTGCTACTATGACTGTCACTTCTACTACTATTATTACTACCACAGTGTTACAGTAGAGTTGTGACTATAACTATTGTTGTTACTGCTACTACTACTCTTCTGCTGTGGCTGCTGCTATGACTGTCACTTCTACTACTATTATTACTACCACAGTGTTACAGTAGAGTTGTGACTATAACTATTGTTGTTACTGCTACTACTACTATTATGCTGTGGCTGCTGCTATGACTGTCACTTCTACTACTATTATTACTACCACAGTGTTACAGTAGAGTTGTGACTATAACTATTGTTGTTACTGCTACTACTACTATTATGCTGTGGCTGCTGCTATGACTGTCACTTCTACTACTATTATTACTACCACAGTGTTACAGTAGAGTTGTGACTATAACTATTGTTGTTACTGCTACTACTACTATTATGCTGTGGCTGCTGCTATGACTGTCACTTCTACTACTATTATTACTACCACAGTGTTACAGTAGAGTTGTGACTATAACTATTGTTGTTACTGCTACTACTACTATTATGCTGTGGCTGCTACTATGACTGTCACTTCTACTACTATTATTACTACCACAGTATTACAGTAGAGTTGTGACTATAACTATTGTTACTGCTACTACTACTATTATGCTGTGGCTGCTGCTATGACTGTCACTTCTACTACTATTATTACTACCACAGTATTACAGTAGAGTTGTGACTGTAACTATTGTTGTTACTGCTACTACTACTATTATGCTGTGGCTGCTGCTATGACTGTCACTTCTACTACTATTATTACTGCCACAGTATTACAGTAGAGTTGTGACTATAACTATTGTTACTGCTACTACTACTATTATGCTGTGGCTGCTGCTATGACTGTCACTTCTACTACTATTATTACTACCACAGTATTACAGTAGAGTTGTGACTGTAACTATTGTTGTTACTGCTACTACTACTATTATGCTGTGGCTGCTGCTATGACTGTCACTTCTACTACTATTATTACTACCACAGTGTTACAGTAGAGTTGTGACTATAACTATTGTTGTTACTGCTACTACTACTATTATGCTGTGGCTGCTGCTATGACTGTCACTTCTACTACTATTATTACTACCACAGTATTACAGTAGAGTTGTGACTGTAACTATTGTTGTTACTGCTACTACTACTATTATGCTGTGGCTGCTGCTATGACTGTCACTTCTACTACTATTATTACTACCACAGTATTACAGTAGAGTTGTGACTATAACTATTGTTGTTACTGCTACTACTACTCTTCTGCTGTTGCTGCTACTATGACTGTCACCTCTACTACTATTATTACTACCACAGTATTACAGTAGGATTGTGACTATAACTATTGTCACTGCTACTACGAGTCTTCTGCTGTGGCTGCTACTATGACTGTCACTTCTACTACTATTATTACTACCACAGTATTACAGTAGAGTTGTGACTATAACTATTGTGGTTACTGCTACTACTACTATTATGCTGTGGCTGCTACTATGACTGTCACTTCTACTACTATAATTACTACTGCTGCTCCTACTACAGCTGGGTGATAAGCAGTTGGCATCCATGGCGTCATTTACCACAGCAATCCATCTTAAAGAGAAAGTTTAGATCAGCCAAATAACTAAAAGTTTCAGCTAGTTAACTGTGAAATAGGGATTTTCACCCAGTTATATTTGACACCAAAAGTTGTGTTTTTCAATGATGTGGCTACGTGGCCTTTCAATGAGGTTCCTACATTGCTGTGGGAAATAAGCAGTGATGGATGGTAAGCTCTAGCTCAGGCCTATCCGTGTCCCATAAATGCTGTGGTATTACAATCACTTATATAGTAACTTATATAGGACACTTACGTAGGAAAAATACTCGTGAAGCAGAATCCTATGCCAGGCTCTGGGCTAGGGCTGCAAAGGTGACATAAACACCTCCTGGAGGCATGAGATGCTTACCCTGTGGCACAGACAAACATGGTACAATGGACTACATTTTTATGTTCCCAAAATTCACATGGTGAAGCCCCAGCTGCCAGTGTGATGGCATTAGGAGGTGGGGCATTTGGGAGGTGATTAGGTTTCAGTAAGGCTGTGAGAGCAAAGCCCTAATGACTGGTTTGATGCCTTGAGAAGAAAAGACTAGAGAGAGATCTCACTAACTCTTTACCAGGAGTGGACTCAGCAAGAAGGCAGCAAGCCCGGAGGTGGGCCTCACCGGGAAGCAGCCCTTACCAGGAAGTGGTCCTTACTGGCAAGTAGCTTTTATCAGGTTGTGACTCTCATCTTGAAGCAGCCCTCACCAGGAAGTGGTCCTCACCAGGAAGCAGCCCTAACTGGGAAGCAGTCCTCACCAGGACGTGGCCCTCACCAGAAAGCAACCCTCGCCAGAAAGTAGCCCTTACCAGAAGTGGCCCTCATAAGGAAGTGGCCCTCACCAGAAAGTAGCCCTCACAAGGAAGTGGCCCTCACTGGGAAGCAGCTCTGGAATGTGGCTATGGAAGCTGCTCCACCAGGAAGCAGCACTCACTGGGAAGCAACCCTCAAAAGGAAGCAGCTCTCACCAGGAAGCAGTCCTCACCAGAAAGCGGCCCTCACCAGGACATGGTCCTCACTGGGAAGCAGCCCTCACCAGGAAGCAGCCCTCACCAGGAAGCAGCCCTCACCAGGACATGGCCTTCACCAGGAAGAAGCCCTCACCAGGAAGTGGTCCTCAACAGGAAGTGGCTCTCACCAGGAAGTAGCACTAACCAGGAAAAGATCCTCACCAGGAAGTGGCCTTCACCAGGAAGGAGCCCTCACTGGGAAGCAGCTCTCACCAGGATGTGGTCCTCACCAGGAAAGCTGCCTTCACCAGAAAGCAACCCTCACTGGGAAGCTGCCCTCACCCGAAAGCAGCCCTTACCAGGAAGTGGTTCTCACCAGGAAGAAGGCCTCACAAGGAAGTGGTCCTCACCAGGAAGCAGCCCTGATGGATTTGGCCCTTACTGGGATGCAGTCCCCACCAGGAAGCAACCCTCACCAAGAAACAGCCCTCAACAGGAAGCTGACCTCACCAGGGAGTGGTCCTCACCAGGAACCAGCCCTCACTGGGAAGCAGCCCTCACCAGGATACAGCCCTCACCAGGATGCAGCCCTCAACAGAAAGTGGCCCTCACCAAGATGCAGCCCTCACCAGGAAGTGGCCCTCACCAGGATGCAGCCCTCACCAGGAAATGGCCCTCACCAGGAACCAAATCATACAGCACCTCAATTCTGGACTTCCAAACTCTAGGGCTGTGAAATATGAATGTTCATTGCTAAGTCACCCAGGTTAAGGTATTTTGTTGGGGATGCCCGAGCTGACTAGAACACTTGGCAACAACCCTGGCTGGGACAGGCACTGCCCTAGAGGCCATTCCAAGTGGTGTGGAGGAACAGACAAAACTGCCATTGCTCCTGGGTCCCCAGGTGGATTTTTGCCATTTGAGATGGAGATGAATAACAAAACAGGAAGAAAACATACTGGCAAGGTGGACAAGAGAGCAAGGAATTCCAGGGCAGGGGCACATCAGGAGCCGAGAAGAAGTGAAACAGAGGCCAGCAGAGCTTTGGAAGCTCTTCAGGAGCTTCTGGACAACTAGAGCAGAGGGGGCTCCACACTCCTGTCTCTCATGGAGGGTGTGTATCTGGCCTTTAAGCAGTGAAGCTGGGTTGCAGGCATCTCACTGAGCTGTCCATGCACGAGGCTCCTTCCTTGATTTCTGTTCCCTTCTAAGCTCAGAATCCCATACAGCAACCTAGATGGCACCTGGTCAGTGTGTGGCGTCTTCCATCCCCATTTCTTTCTTAAGGCTCCTTGGTTAAACTCAGATCCACCCTGTCCTCCTGGGACAGCTGTGTCTTCCATGCAGTTTCTCCAGATGTGATGTTTGGCACAATGTGTTGATTTTTCATCCATTCTCATCCTGAAGCCAGGTTATAATAGATGCCAGGAGCCTGAGATAAGGCTTGTCGGGTGATATGGGTTGTCTGTGTTCCCACCCAAATCTCATTTTGAATGTCCACATGTTGTGGGAGGGAACCAGTGGAAGGTAATTGGATCATGGGAGCAGGTCTTTCCTGTACTATCCTCGTGATAGTGAATAAGTCTCCTGAGATCTGATGGTTTTAAAAATGGGAGTTTACCTGCACAAGTTCTCTTCTCTTGCTTGCCACCATATGAGATGTGTCTTTCACCTTCCACCATGATTGTGAGGCCTCCCCAGCCATGTGGAACTGTAAGTCCATTAAACCTCTTTCTTTTGTAAATTGCCCAGCCTTGGGTGTATCTTTATCAGCAGAGTGAAAATGGACTAATACAGTAGGGCAGACCACAGACCAGGTTAGAGGAAACCTTAAATGGGTTTCATGTTCATTCTTCATTTTTACTTAGTTTTTCAATATGCAGATGGAGATGATGATAATCTACCCAAAGTATGTCCCAGAATGGCATGCAAGGAGGTGCTTAAAAGGCTATAAGGTCATTGTCATTATTGCTGTTATTGCTGTTGACTGTCCCCCACAGCCACTCTGCAGGTAGTAAGTGTGTCTCCTGGTCATCCTGATGACTCCTCTACTTAGCCCTCCTGTTGGTTTAACCCTCCCTTGGTGTGACACAGGTGCAGTTTCCCTGAAATCGGCAGAGTTGTGTTTTTTCAGCTTTCAGGCTTTTCACATGTCTTGGAGCAGTGAGAATGGTTCTTTGGCATGGGTTTGGGGGTTTTGTGCTTTAGAAGTAGTTGAATTTAACTGTCAAATGTGTCATTTCAATCTGAACATATGTTATTTCAACTTAAAGTTTAGGGTCACCTGAGGCCGCTCTGATTGCTGCCTAGAAAGTGGAAGGACTGATTGAATTAAAAGAGCATGGTAACACCTGTAAGTAACCTTTAGAGGCCTCTGACAGGTTACACCCTGTACAAATGAAGGATTCTGCCCAGGACCAAACAGAGGAAGGATTCTGTTGAGGTCCAATCAGAGGCATCCCACCTATGATGTATGTGCAGATGAAGGTTTCCGAATGGACCATTTATAGACATTCCCTTTAGTGATGTGAGGGAGGGGAATTTCAAAGAGGGAGGGGCCCTTGACCGCTCATTACTTGGTCGTAGAAAGGTGGGGTCTTCCTCTTAGTCCAATTTCAAGAAGGCGGCCATTGGTTGGCCTTGGGCTTCCTGTCTCCTGACCCCATTCTCCTCACTAGTACAGCAGGAGTTCAAGGTATGCTGACAGCAGAGCTGGCCAGCAAGCAGGTCTGGACTGGTAGCTGCATTTGCAGGGGAGGCTCACAGGGCTGGTTCCTGTTCCCTTGGCCTCTTGAATTCCACTCCTCAGTCCTCAGAACACATACACAGTCCTGTGGATTCTCCTTGCTAACTTCTGCCAAATTCCTTTTTTGACTGTGTCTCTCAATTTCCTCTGCGCTTTCCATCCTCAGAGTGGTAGGTAACAAGATTAGAGGAGGAATTAACAAAAGTGAAAAAAATGAGTAGATGATGAGGGGAAAATTTAGTGTGACCATTTCCTTCTCACTTTAAATGCTGTTGTATCTTTTTTGCGGGGGTGGGGAGGGGAGCAGGGCTCGTCACCTGCTTCCTATCATAATATTGTACAAGATCTAATTAAGAAGTTAATTTACCAGTTCTCACGGCAGCAGCAGTAGAAATAACAGTATGTGTATGGTATTTTTATAGTGTTTTTAGAGTTTTCACATATTTTATTCATTATTCAGAGCACATTCATTGAGTGCTTGCCCTGCCAGAACTCCTATAGACATCACAGGGGATTTTCCCATTCTAGTGTTAGAGACATTAAACACAGGCACGCACACTCAAAGCAGAATGAAGTGGACATATGACAGGGTGTGCTCCCCATGTTATCAGAGATGCAAGTGCGGTGGGCTCCCTGACCAGCAGCCCCTGTGAGTGCCCCGCTAGGCCTGTCCAGTTATAAACTCATCCCTGTTGACACAGACATTCCCTCCAGGCTCTGAGTCCTGGGAGGGCAAAGACTAATCTTGCCCAACCCTCACATGCCCGTGCCTAGCCCAGCCCAGGGATGGGACCCCTTTCTGCTTGCTCTTTATTCAGTCCATTGGCATCACCTACGCCTCCATCCATTCCCCTCTTGTGAGACTCTCTCCTCACCGAACTTCCTTGACACCACCCTCTCCTAGTGTTGCTGGATGGGAAGTCTTGGCTGCAGGTTTTCCAGGTTCTTGGTGTATTGAACAAATAATTGAACAAAACGCACAAACAAAGCAATGGAAGACAAGAGCATCGACTTATTGAAGAGAAAGCACACTCCGCAGCATGGGAGTAGGCTTGAGCAAGTGGCTCAAGCGCCGTGATGATAATGTTCACTGGAGTTTTTATTGAATTAAAAAAGCATGGTAACACCCCCAAGCACCCTTTAGAGGCCTCTGGCAGGTTACACACTGTACAAATGAAGAATTCTGCCCAGGATCAAACAGAAGCAGGATTCTGCTGGGGTCCAATCAGAGGCATCCCACCTATGATTCATATGCAAATAAAGATTTAAGAATGGACTGTTTACAGGCCTTCCCTTTGGTGATTTAAGGGAGGGGCAATTTGAAGAGGGAGGGGCCTTTGACCACTCATTACTTCGTCATAGAAAGGTGAGGTTTTCCTCTTCGTCCAATTTCAAGAAGGCAGCCATGGATTGGCCCTAGGTTTCCTGTCTTCAGACCCTATTCTCCTCACTAGGGTTCTTCCTACCTAGTGAGAATGGCTTTTCCATCTTCCAATATGGTGACACCTCGGGAATCACTTATGGGTCCTCTTCTGTCTTATCTCTCTATCATCTCCCCAGATGTTCTCATTCTTCATCATGGCTTTAAATATAAGCTAAAAACTTCCAAATATAGATTATCATCCCAGACAATTGTACTGTCCTTTTGAGTATGTAATGGGAACCCTCAACAATAAAAATCCTTCTTTCTCCTCAGCTACCCACATTGTTGTTGTTCGAAGCCCAGGGGTCCCCTGGACTGTTTCTTTTCCCTCAAGGGTAGACCCCAATCCAATTCATCACAACCTCCTGATGACTCTAGTCTCACTTGCATCTCCAATACCCGCCAGCTCCCAACTGTCCTGCCATGATGCTGGCTGGTGGTCCAAGCCATCTTTGTCTTCTGCTAGGCTTCCTGTTTCCAGTCTCACTTCCTGACTGACCTGCCCTTCTAGTCAGACAGCCAGAACGATCTTTAAATCTGTAAAACATCTGGGTATGGTGGCTCATGCCTATAATCTTGGCATTTTGGGAGGCCAAGGTGAGCAAATCATTTGAAGCCAGGAGTTTGAGACCAGCCTAGGCAACATAGTGAGATCCCAATCTTGACAAAAGCAACTTAAAAAAATAGCCAGGTGCAGTGGTACGTGGCTGTAATCACAGCTACTCAGGAGGTTGAAGCAGGAAGATCACTTGAGCCTGGGAACTTGAGGCTTCAGTTAGCTACGATCCTGCCACTGCACTGCAGCCTGGATAACAAGGCAAGCCCTTGTCTCTATAAAGAAAAACAGCAGACAACATAAATCTGTAAATCACTAAAACAAACCAAAACACTCCCAAGGTTTCCCAGTAAAGTAAAACTCCCAGCCCTCACTGTGATACGCAGAGACCTGAGGGATACAGCACCTGGTCTCTGCTACACACTTCTCCAACCTCACACAATGCCACTCACATTTTTTCCCTAAAACCCTAGACTGCCAGGCTGTTTCTTACCTTGGCCCCTTTGCCCAGGCTTTGCCTCTCACCCTGCAGGTCTCCTGGAAAAGAGCAGCACCTTGGAGAAACCTGAATCAAGCAGCCTCCTGAGCAGCTTTGCTCACTCCCTCTGGGTCCCACTTATTTCCCTCACTGCACTCCCCAAAGCATCACCTGTGAGTTCCTGGCCACTAGCATATCAGTTTCTTGAGGGTGATACCACGTTCCACCTGGTACAGTTAACTGGCAGGTAACACAGTGTCTGGGATGGAGCAGAACCTACATAAGTATGTGTCTACCAAAAGGTAAATCCTTAAAGATGTTTCCTTCAAGGATGCATGTACAAGTCACACATCATGGTAGCGTTCAGTGTGGGGATTATCTCTTTAAATTTAGTAAAACTTATATTTGTTCATCTTAAAACCCATTTTTTAGAGAAATATGTTTTGGAAGAAAGGGATACCGATTCCTACCCTCTATTTAAATGCCATGGGTGTCGAACCAACCTACTTAGCCACCTCATATTAATCACTCTTATGAATTACTTATTTTTAATTAAGTATTTGATTATTAAATGATAAAATCTATTCACTGCATGGCTAATACGCTCCTCTCTGCTTTGATTCTTCTGAGTCGGGCCAGGTAAGAAGGCTTCACATCATGGACTATGTTAAGTCCCCTGCTAGGATCTGTTCTCTTGATCAGCCTTTCTCAGATTCTGTCCCACACATTATAGAGCCCTGAGAGGCCTGTGTGTACACTGAGTAGATAAGAGCTGTTGGGGATTCCAGAGGTAAAGAAATCTGCTTGCCCTTAGAATTTCCTACACTTACCTTGGTATGTAGCACTTGTGCCTCCATGTTTAATATCCTGCTGTACCAGGTATGGTCGGCACCCAGTGTCACAGGCATTAGGAATCTCAGGCTCTACCCCAGATGCCGTGAATTGGAATCTTGATTTTAAGGCCAACCCCACGTGACTCATATGCACACTGAAGTTCCAGAAGCTCTGCATCAGACAACAGGGAGATGCTGTCCCACTGGATCTTGCCAAGGACACTTTACGGTAGTATTATCATCCTCACTTTAGAGATGCCAAAACTGAGGCCCAGAAAGAGAATATGACTTCGTCAGTTTCTCATGTCCAATGAGAAGCAGACACAAGAAAAGAAGAACTCAGATTTCTGCCTCTCGGTCCTTCCATTATAACAGAATGCGAGAATGTCAGATCAGAATGAAACAGCAGGAAAGCATTGATTTCTCAGATCCCAAAATAGAAATTTCATCATGAATCAGAACAAGGAATAGCCACCATCCATGTTAAAGAGGTCTGGGGAAGGAGGAAAAGAGGCAGAGGAAGTGAAGGCGGGAACTCCAGTAAGTCTTCTGAACAAAGGAGACTAGTTTGTGGAATGTTTAGTTCCCCAGCTCCATCCTTGCAGGGTTGCCTGGGGCCAGCTGCGTGCCCCTCTGTACCGCCTCCTACCAGCATCTGGCAATTCCTCCCGACAGGCACTTATCCAACTCTAGGGTGCTCAGGATTCCCATAGCCCCCCAAACGGGTTTCATTTCTTAATGATTTTCCCAAAGCTGACTATCTTTTATAAACTGTCTCAGCGCTAAACTCCCCTCAAATTCTCCCAGTTTTGGAATGCCATGAATTTTCTGCTGAAACTCTAATAACTGTGTGTACTCTTATTAATCCTCGTGTTATATTTTTATATTGACATGCTATCCAAATGAAAATGTAATGTGTATGATGCGGGTACATTTGAACATGGAGAGAAATGGAAAAGTTCTAGAGATATTGTTCTGAAACATGCTTTTCTCAAAGAATATTTTATTTTTTTGGCATGTGTTAAGCCTGAAACTCACTTATCAGGTTTGCTTCCTTCAATGGTATTCCATCGTGTAAGACTCTGTGTTTTATTGAAAAAGTCCTATGTTAATAGACTTTAACGTGCTTGTCAGTCCCTTGTTCCTGTGAACCACGATGCCTTGACCAGCTTGCACTGCTGTGCTTGCACAAGGGCTGATGTTGCTTTAGGGGCACGCTTACAACTGGTAGTGCCAGGTACGGGATGCACGCACAGCTCTCCCAGATAATGCGGAATTGGGCTCCCAGACGTCTCCAGTGTTCTCCCCTCCTGTAAGTGGTGGGTGAGTTCTTCACACTTGGAATTATCAAACTGTTTAATCTTTGCCAATCTGACATATGATAAATGGTATCTTATTCTGGTTTAATTTGCATTTCCAGACAATTAAAGAAGTTGAGCATCTTTTCATACATTTACAAGCCATTGAGTTTCTTCTTCTACTCACAGCCTTCACTTATTTCCCTTTTCTTTTCTCTTTTCTTTTTACTTTCTTTCTTTTCTCTTCTTTCTTTCTTTCTCTTTCTTTCTTTTCTTTTTCTTTCCTTTTCTTTCTTTCTTTTTTTCTTTCTTTCCTTTCCTCCTTCCTTCCTTCCCTCCTTCCCTCCTTCCCTCCCTCCCTCCCTCCCTCCCTCCCTCCCTCCCTCCCTCCTTCCTTCCTTCCTTCCTTTTTTCCTTCTTCTTTTTCTTCTTCTTCTTCTTTTTTTTTTTTTTTTGATATGAAGCTTCACTCTTGATGCCCAGACATTTTGGCTCTTGATGCCCAGGCAAAATTGGCATAGTGCAATTTTGGCTCACCGCAACCTCTGCCTCCGAGATTCAAGTGATTCTCCTGCCTCAGCTTCCCGAGTAGCTGGGATTATAGGCATGCACCACCATGCTAGCTAAATTTGTGTTTTTAGTAGAGACAGGTTTCTTCATTTGGTCAGACTGGTCCTGAACTCCTAATCTCAGGTTTTCCACTTGCCTCAGCCTCCCAAAGTACTGGGATTATAGGTATGAGACAATGCACCCAGCCTATTTCCCTTTTCTTCATTTGACTTTTCAAGATTAATTTGTAGATATGCTTTACATATTTTGAATCATCATATTGCTTTATATGTTGTAAATGCTTTCCTTCCTAGTGTTAAATTATATATTGTACGCTATTCTCTGAGATTTTGGTATGAGATTTCTTTTTGGAATTTTGATCTGGTTAAATCTGTCATTTTTTTCTTTAAGATTCCTGTTTCATTCTGTTGTTCATTTTGTTTGAGAAAGCCCTCTTAATTCCCAAATTAACAAAACATTCTTCTGTGTTACTTTCTTATACTTTTCAGTGTATTTTTAATTATTGGGTATTTATTCCTTCTTGAACTCATTTTTCTCTTTTGTAGGAATCCAGGTAGTAATTATGTTCCATTTTCACTTTATTATACATAGCCATTTTCCCCAGGCTACATAGTAAATGTTCATTGTTTTCCTGGCTGTTAATTAGGGGCTTAATGCCAACTATGGTATCACTCCTTATTTCTCTTTGACTTACACAATTTAATATCTACAATTCAACGTGGGTCAGCTTGTCCTCCTGGACAGCTCTCCTTCATGCAAGGCCACAGAAATCTGGCTCACTCTATTTTGACCTTGCAGCACCTTGGAGTCCTTTACTTCTAATCATGCTGCATGAAGTAAATGGAAATAACCACTCAGGACATTTTAGGGACTAGATATGGAAATGCTCTATATTATTTCCATCTATATTCCATTGGCTCATTCCTACACACAAAGAAAGATGGGGAATGTAGCTTCCTTGTGTTCCCAGGAGAAAAATGAAATGATCTGGCTCCTGTCTGGCAGAGTCTCTGTCACACCCACTGATGAGTCATCCTTCCTCTTCAGATGCTGAGTGCCCTTATACACACGTGTTTGCTTCTGCAGTCATCCCTGCAGTCCAGTGATCTGTTTATCATTTATTGGACAATATTCTGCCATTGTAATTTCTATAAAAGATAATGCATCTCCATAGTTAGTAGAAAAATATTGACCCATTTAAAAGTATTTTTGGATTTATTTTGTCTATTTTCACCTGTATCCATCCATGTGAAATTAAAAATTAATTTGTCATATATCCTGAAGAATGTTACTGGGTTGCATTAGTAAACTGTTAACTTACAGATTAATTAGAAGATAAGATTTAAAAAAATTTTTTAAATTTCCCATGTTTGATATTATGTTTTTTATGGTGGTTATAAGACTATATGTATTTTATTAAAACTACATGCTTAAATGGTAAATTTTAGTAAAGTTGACAAAAAGAAACTGATAGAACTGAACACATAGTTGCTTAATTTTCAATCTTCCTTGATTTCTAATAAATGCTTTAGAGCTTTCATTCCCTTCTAAGCATCACTTTAGCTAAATCCCTCAAGATTTTTCTTAATAAAAATATTCAAACATTCAAACATTCAAACTACGTGATGGTGTCATGAACTCCTGATGTCCACTTACCCCTATTCAACAATTATCAAGGTCTTCTGTATTCCCTTCATCTAGTCCCGTTCATTTGTCTTAGCTGAAAAAATTTAAAGCAAATCCGAGACATATCATTTCACTTCTGTATACTTCAGTAGGCATTTTATGACACGCAACAGTCAGCGTCGTTGGACTAAGTGAAAAATCAAATCACCGTCTTCATTTCAAATCGGTGAGTTTAATCTGTTCTTTATTGGACTTTATATACTCGGACGTATAAGGGTCATAGTATTATTTTTGTTTTGTTTTATTTTCCCGCTATTAGTTTTTTTTCCCAGTCTTGTATTAGAGAGAAATTTTTTTTCTTCTTTTGGTGTAGAAGACATACTTTGATTTTGTAAATTCTGTATGGCCATCCTTGTATCTTAACACCCATATTTGACTTTTCTTCCTGAGCATGCCTAACCTGTCATTGCCCTCTTTGTACTTGTTGAAGACAGAGGCTGTAATCTGTAATTTTTTCCCACTGAGCTCTGCCTTCTAGTTCTCATGTTATGTTTTCCTTAAATCTCACTTCAGATTACTGTTAAACACATTCAGGTATAATTTAGTTATAATTATTAGTACTCTTATTACTATGGTGGGACAGCGGCGGCTCCAGCGGAGGACCTACACTCAGCTGAGCTGCCAGCTTGACTGTGTTTCCCATTCTATCTGTAAAGTTTGCAGCCCAGGGCCCACTACAGTTTGGGCAAGCTATCCCTTGTACACGTCGGCTCTTCTGCCCCCACAAAGGACACTGGGAGTGTAGCAAGTCGTACTTGTCCTGAAAATTGATGACACCAGGGGCAAATTGTATCATTTAAATATCCCACAAATCACCAAACATGAATGCTAAAGGAAAAAGGGTTGTCTCCATGAAAACCACATTGAATGATACAAAAAAAAGTACCATAATAATGCTGTCTAACTAAATGTAAGACAAAATACAAAAAGTTAGCTGGGCGTGGTGGCACGTGCCTGTAATCCCAGCTACTCAGGAGGCTGAGGCAGGAGAATTGCCTGAACCCAGGAGGCTGAGGTTGTGGTGAGCCGAGATCGCGCTATTGCACTCCAGCCTGGGTAACAAGAGCAAAACTCCGTCTCAAAAAAAAGAATTAAACATTTATAAAATATTAGAAAGATTCTACCCTCAGATTCCTTGTCAAACTAGTTTCTCATTCTAATGAAAGAAAGTTAAGGTTTTTAAAAAAGCCAAATGCTGACCTGAAGAAGGTGTGGTGCACAAATAACAAATATACAGAACTTCATTCAGCCACACGTATACAAATTGAAAAGCTTCAAAAAGTCAATGAATGAAGCACTGAAAGTATACATTTTAAGTAAAAATGAATTTATTTTAATGAAAATAAACCTTGTGTCATTTATATATATGATCACCCAGAGTATGATGTTCCCCCACTGTGTCCATGTGTTCTCATTGTTCAACACCCACCTATGAATGAGAACATGTGGTGTTTGATTTTCTGTTCTTCTGTCAGTTTGCTGAGAATGATGGTTTGCAGGTTCATTCATGTCCCTACAAAGGACAGAACTCACCATTTTTTATGGCTGCATAGTATTCTGTGGTGTATATGTGCCATATTTTCTTTGTCCAGTCTATCATTGATGGGCATTTGGGTTGGTTCTAGGTCTTTGCGATTGTAAATAATGCCACAGTGAACATATGTGTGCATGTGTCTTTATAATAGAATGATTTATAATCTTTAGGTATATACCCAGTAGTGGGATTGCAGGGTCAAATGGAATTACTATTTCTAGGTCCTTGAGGAATCACCACACTGTCTTCCACAATGGTTGAACTAATTTACTCTCCCACCAGCAGTGTAAAAGTGTTCCTGTTTCTCCACATCCTCTCCAGCATCTGTTGTCTCCAGATTTTTTAATGATCGCCATTCTAACTGGTGTGAGATGGTATCTCAATGTAGTTTTGATTTGAATTTCTCTAATGACCAGTGATGATGAGTACTTTTTCATATGTTTGTTGACCTCATATATGTCTTCTTTTGAAAAGTGTCTGTTCATATTTTTCACCCACTTTTGCATGGGTGCATTCCTTTTTTTTTTCTTGTAAATCTGTTTTAGTTCTTTGTAGATTCTGGATATCAGCCCTTTGTCAGATGGGTAGATTGCAAAAATTTTTTCCCATTCTGTTGGTTGCCGGTTCACCCTAATGATTGTTTCTTTTGCTGTGCAGAAGCTTTTAAGTTTTATTAGATCCCATTTGTCTATTTTGGCTTTTGTTGCCAATGCTTGGTGTTTTAGTCTTGAAGTCCTTGCCTATGCCTATGTCCTGAATGGTTTTGCCTAGGTTTTCTTCTATGGTTTTTATGGTGTTAGGTCTTATGTTTAAGTCTTTAATCCATCTGGAGTTAATTTGAGTGTAAGGTGTCAGGAAGGGGTCCAGTTTCTGCTTTCTGCACATGGCTAGCCAGTTTTCCCAACTGTCATTGATATATTATTGTTACTTTCTATTTGCCCACTAGTCTTATATTTGTATATAGGAAAGCCTCCACTGTATTATTATTCTTATTGTTTATAATTTTTTTATTACAGATTTCTTTGTCCTCCTTTATTTCTTAATCTTTCTTCTTTCACTACATTTATCTTCTTGTTAGTGTATATCCATTAAGATTTAAAAAAAATAGTGAGTTTCTGCAGGTGGTAAATTCTCTGCAACCTTGCACATCAGACAAATATCACCTTCCTTCTTCCCCTATTATATGGTGAAAGTGGAGTTTTGGGTTCAAAGCAATGTTCCCTTAGTATTTTGTAAACAACATTCTCACAACTTCTAGCATCCTGTGCTATAAATGGAAAACCTAATGTTAATTAAATTATCATCACATACTATGTAATTTATCTTTCCTAACTTGAGGTCTGTCAAACTTTATTTTTGTTTGGTATGTTGATTTTTTTTAAATTTCAGGAAACCTCATCTATGTTCATTCAAAATATTGCTCCCCATCATTCTGTTTAGTCTCTGTTTTTTTTCTACCTAGATTTTTTTTCAGGGGACATGTAGAGTTTCTAGATCTATGCCATATACCTCTTACATTTTCTGTCCTATTTTCTATTTCTTTACTCATTTATACTGCATTCTAGATGTTTCCCTAAGCTTTGTCTCTCAATAGCTGTTTCACAGTTCCCGTGCTTTTGAGCTGCTATTCAACTAATCTATGGAGGGCATTTTTCCACTAATTTTCTTTTCTTTTCCAAGAATGCTAACTGGTTCTTCTCTACAAATGCTTGCTCTTGTTTCTTGACATTGTCTTCTTATTTTACAGTGCTCTCTCTTCCTTTTCTTTGTTTGAGAATATATTTGTTAAGTATATTTGTCTGACATGACTTTTGTCACCCATAGGTGCCTTTTTGTTCTTAGTCATAAAATCATCATATACTGTCATCTTGGAAATACATAAGGACTGGTGTTTATTGAGTACCTACACTGCCATTCAATGTAGGGTGGCCAGCAGTACCACTGTCAGTACTAGTACAGTCCTAAAGGGTTTCCCAGGACATGGAACATTCATGGCTAAAACCAGGAAAGTTCCAGTCAAATCAGAATGTGTGCATCACCCGAATTCAATGTCCTGGGACCCTTATCATGGATGAAACATGCGAGAAGTCTCCTGCTCTGTGGACCCTACATTCTGAAGAAGAGAGAAACATAATAAACAAGTAAATATGAAAAATTATAAAGGTAATGCCAATAAATGAAATTTGATAGGAAGAAAATAATGCAATGTGATTTAACAGAGAGTGGCTGTCTATGGTAGCTGTTCCAGAAGGACTTTACTTAGGCAGATGATGTTTTTTTCTGTTTTTCAGACCATTATAATAAGAAAGACTCAAGTATATGGACATCTGGAAACTATGTATTTTAATCACAGCGAATAGCAATTACAAAATTTCTACAAAGGCATAGGTGTGGCATATTAAAAAAAGAGAGGGAGAGATAAAGAAATAAATCTAGGGCTGGGCACAATGGCTCATGTCTGTAATCCCAGTACTTTGGGAGGACTAGGTGGATAGATCACTTAAGGCCAGAAGTTTGAGACCAGCCTGGCCAACATGATGAACCCTATCTTTACGAAAAATACAAATATTAGTCAGGTATGTTGGCATGTGCCTGCAATCCCAGCTACTAGGGAAGATGAGATAGGACAATTACTTGAACCTGAGAGGTGGAGGTTGCAGTGAACCAAGACTGTGCCACTGCACTCTGGCCTGGGTGATGGAACTGGACTCTATTTCAAAAAAAAGAAAGAAGAAAGAAAGAAAAGAAAGAAAGGAGAGAGGGAGGAAGGGAGGAAGACAGGAAGGAAGGAAAGAAAAAAGAGAGAGAAAGAATGAGAGAAAGGAAGAGAGAAGGAAGGAAGGAAGGAAAGAAAGAAAGAAGGAAAGAAAGAAAGAAAAGGAGAGAGAAGGAAGGAAGGGGAGAGAGAGGAAAGAAGGAAAGAAAGGAAGAAAAAATGGAAGAAAGGTAGGGAAGGAAGGAAGGAGGGAGGAAGGGAGGGAGGGAGAGACAAAGGAAGGAAGAAAGGAAAGAAGGAAAGGAAGGAAGGAAGAAAATAAAGAAGGAAGGAAGGAAGAAAAAATGAAAGAAAGGTAGTAGGGAAGGAAGGAGGGAGGGAGGAATGAAGGAAGGGAGAAAGGAAAGAGGAAGGAAGGAAAGAAGGAAGGAAGGAAGGAAAAAATGGAAGAAAGGTAGTAGGGAAGGAAGGAGGGAGGGAGGGATGAAGGAAGGAAGAAAGGAAAGAGGAAGGAAGGAAAGGAAGGAAGGAAGGAAAAAATGGAAGAAAGATAGTAGGGAAGGAAGGAGGGAGGGAGGGAGGGACGAAGGAAGGAAGTAAAGGAAGCAAGGAAGGAAAGGAAGAAAGGAAGGAAAGAAGGAAGGAAGGAAGAAAGAGGAGGGAAGGAAAGAAAAAAAGGCAGAAAGAAAGGAAATAAAAGAAAGGAAAGAGAAAAGCTGGGCTTTAAAGCATCAAATAAATAAAGGAGAATAAAATCAGTCCATTTGTCATTGCAGAGAAGACTGACTCAATTCTGCCCTAATAAGTCATTCTATTATTTGAGAAGGTCACCGAAGGGACTTCATTTTATGTTCATGTATTTTTTCTTAATCTAGCATTCTTACCCTTGTCATCTTCATTTCTGTTGCAAACTGTGTTCTCAAGTCATCACTTATGTTCCATTTTGCCTTGTGATAGGCGGAAGGGTGGCTCCTAAGTTTGTCCTCATCCTCATTTCTGAAGCTTGTAAATATGCTATCATACATAACACCAGGGACTGTGCAGATGTGATTAACTAAAGCATCTTGAGATGGAAAGATGATCCTGGATTATCCAGTAGGCCTAATGTCATCACAGGGTTTTTATGAAAAGGTGATGTGAGGTGATGTCAGAAGAAGAGGTCAGAGGTCAGAGTGGTGATGGCCAAAAGGGGACCATGAGCCAAGGAGTGCAGGCAGCCTCTGCAATTTGGAAAGGACAAGGAAATGGATTATTCCCTGAACCTTCAGAAGAAATGAAGTCCTGTGACACATTGATATTAGGATTTCTGATATTCAGAACTGTAAGAAAGTAAGTTTGTGTTGTTTTTTAGCTGTAAGCTTGTGGTATCAGTTACAGTAGCAATAGGACACTAATGCCTCGACCTTCCAGTGGGACTAGAAGATAGTCATCCGTGGGTTTACCTTGGGGGATGGTTCTAGGACCTCCCTGGAACCAAAATTCTCAGATGCTTAAGTCTCTGATACAAAAAGGTGTAGGCCGGGCGTGGCGGCTCACGCCTTTAATCCCAACACTTTGGGAGGCCGAGGTAGGTGGATCACGAGGTCCAGAGATCAAGACCACCCTGGTCAACAAGGTGAAACCCCGTCTCTACTAAAAATACAAAAATTAGTTGGGCATGGTGGCATGTGCCTGTAATCCCAGCTACTCAGGAGGCTGAGGCAGGAGAATTGCCTGAACCCAGGAGGCGGAGGTTGTGGGGAGCCGAGATCGCCCCATTGCACTCCCCCAGTCTGGGTAACAAGAGTGAAACTCCATCTCAAAAAAAGAGGTGTAGTATTTGCATATAACCTACACACATTCTTTCATATGATGTCCTTTAAATCACCTCTAGAATGCTTATAATACTTAATATACTGTAAATGCTATGCAAATCATTCACATTCCTTAGGGAAAAATGACAAGAAATAAAGGCCTGTCCGTGTTCAGTACAGTTGTCATTTTTTTCGGGATAATTTTGATCTGCAGGTGGCTGAACCCGCGGACGTGGTATCCACAGATAGGAAAGCGGCCAACTCTATGGGCCGTCCCCGCTTTCCTTCTGGGCTTCTTTCTCCAGTCTCTCAGAAATTGTCCATGAAGCGTTTGAGGTCCTGAGACTCAGAAGGAGCCCCTCTTTTGTAATGTAAGTTTCCTCGTAGGTGGACTACAGTCTACCCTTCCTGTTAAGCCGGTCCCATTTAATAAGGTGAAATGGTCCCAGTCAAGCCAGCCAAACCGTCCTCCCAGAGCAGAAGGAGGCCTCCTCCAGTTTTCATCTCCCATCTCATCCCCCAGGGGCAGATGTGCAGCATCATGGCAGTGTGCTCCGTGCCCCTCCTTGGCTCCCCCGCAGCCTCCCATCTGCCTCCTTCTGAGTGGCTTACAAGCATGAACTCCTCTGCAGCTTCACCCTCTGCCTGCCTGCTTTCAGCATCGCTCATGCCCCCCCCATTCCATACTCCAACCAAACACAGGGGACTTCCCCAGGCCCCCAGACACCCCACGCAAGCTCTTCCCTCTTACTCTCGATGGGGCCAGCGCCCCCCACCTGGACACTCTTCCCATCTCTCCCCAACTCCTCATGCTGAACTTTCCCCAGGAGGCCTTCCTTGGCGCTCCGGCTCCTCAGGTTCAGGGTTCTGCCTCCTCCTTGCACTTTGCTCCTTAGAGTCCCTCCCGACCTTCCCCATTCACAGAGCTTATCCCATTTTGCAAAACCGCTAATGGAACTGTCTATTGTTCCTAGCGGTCTGTCATTTCTTAGGACAATGCTTCTCAAAGTGGGGTCCCCCTTACCTGCAGCAGAATCAAGAGAGTATTTCTTAGGAAGGTTAATTGTGGGTTTACACCCCAAACCCACTGAAGGAGAAACTTGGGAGTGGGGCTGTCTCAACTGGCCCTCCAGAGGGTTATGATGGGTGCTAGGTTTGGGAAGCGCTATTCTAGGGAATGCACACGCTTTCTGTTTTATTCATATTTAGTGTGTAGTACATTCTTATGAAATGACCGCAGCAATTTTTTACTAGAGAGTAGACCAGTACAAAATTGAGTCACGGTAACTATCAAAATTTTGCATGTGGTATCCCATTAATCCCCACAAAAATTGTAAGCAGGGAATATTTTTCAGTGTTCCATATGGAAAAACTAAGTCTCAGACAGACCCTTAGATGTATTTGCTTATATAGAAATATGGTTGCTTATATATAAATACAATTTGCTTATATATATATATATGCATTATGTATATCAAAATTATATTTATATATATTTGCTCTTTTATAAGTACGTGGCGTCAAACCCCGATCTGGCTGATTCCACAGCTGCTGTCCATCTCTGCACCAGACTACTTCAGACACTTGATGGCTTGCAACTCTGCAAGTTTGGTTCTATATGAGAATCACCCTGGAAGGAACAACAAAAAGCCAAGGCACTGGCATGAGTGTTTTTCTTTTTTTAAAAGTATATTCCACTGTGCATTCAGGGTTGGAAAGCACCATTTTGATAGAGCGGCCTTACCCTAGCCTAGCCCAGGCAGCTGGGGGAGAATAAGGTATTTCTCCATGATGTGGGCAGATCACGTGCACAGTGGATCTTATCACCTCCAGGCTTCCTCTCCTTACTTGTGGCTTCCTGCTCCTCCCCCTTAGCCTGGAATTTTGTTCCATTTCCTTGGTGTCTGTAATTCATCTTGTCCCTCGATTGACAGCCCATTTTGGGCATCCTTTTCTGGCAACACTTAGGAATACCTCTGGCAAGGCTGTGATTTGTCTCTTAAAAGCACACACCCCGATAGCAGGCAAGGGGCTCTCCCTCCCTCCTCACATCCTGGTGCCTGTCTTCATCTCCTGATTAGCCTGCTGCTAGCAGAGGGGAAGCAGACAGTTGCAAACTCTAAATTGCTTGCAAATATTTTATACTATTCTTCCATTCAGCACGGCTATTATGAGTACATACTAAGAAGTCGCAGACAGGGGGACATCATCAGGCGCGAAACATAAGCCTCGTGCTCGTATGTGACAGAGCCTAGGCTCCGACTCAAGTGTGTTGGTCAAAGTTGAATACTCACATTTCGTTAATGCCTCTTACAAATTACTTTTCTAATTAAATGCTTGCTTATTAAAGATGCAATCTGTCACTGCACGGGTGATGCCCGACCACATTCCTGTCTCTTCTTCGCTTCGTCCAGATGTTGTTTACGAAAATGTGTTTCCTCAAAATTCTACTTTGCCATTCCATCCCTGAAGTCCTGCAGCCATGAGCAACACAGCCAGCTGATGGCCACTCAATCAATACCTGCGTGCAGAGGAATTTTCGGGGGATGGGGGTAGAGGGGCTTGAGTTAGAATGGCTGATTTGTTTTTCCAGATTGAATGAGCCAATTGCTACTAATCCATGGCCCTGGGAGGATTTCTCTTTACATCAATTGATCTACCTGTTCCCCGGACAAAAGACAAATGAGAATGTGCTGGTATTTGAGGTAGAGAGTTCTCCCTCCCTGGGCAAAAAAACAAGGATATACAGAGATAGTTACTAGAGATGCTCAGGGTGTGAAAATGATGGTCCGTGAGTATGACCCTTATCTGGAATGGATGCACATAGTTCATTCATGCAGTCTCATTATGTCCAAGAAGTTTAAACACCAAAAGTAATTGAAAGGATTTCAATTTCTCCTTGAAGTTCTTGTGCCTGATTAAAGGTGATCTGAGGATAGTTCAGAGAACATTTACCAGCATCCCCATTCATCTCCCATTCCTCATCTTTCTTCCTGCCTTTCACGCAGTGCCTCTCTTCTTTAACACGTCTTCATGTAATAAACTAATAATAACATCTCCTCATCTGTTCCCTGTCCATGTGGCTCTTTTCCTGCCTTTTATTCTTTTCTAAATCTCTCAGCCCTTAAAAGGTAGACCCACTCATCTATTTTTTCTCACTGGAAATAATCTTCTTGTTGGAAGGAGAAAATTTGAGAGATACTGATTTGATTCCTTGAGTGTAATCAGAAAGGGATGACATCTGTGAGTATTCTCTTATTAATAACATGTTTCCTATAAAACCATAGTGAGCATACTACTTGTTTAACATTTGCTATATTCATTACAACATACACTGTATTGCTTTCCTTAAATCTTCCCAGCAAATCTGACTGGGTCTCAGCATGCCCACTTTCTTAGAGTGTTTGAGACACTGTAATAAAGTATGGGAAACTTTGTGGCTTATAAATAACCGGCATTTATTTTTCACGGTTCTTGGGGCTGAGAAGTCCAAGATGAAGGCACCAGCAGATTTGGTATATGCTGGTGGCCTGCTTCTTGGTTCAGAGATGGTGACTTCTCACTGTGTCTTCACATGGTTGAAGGGACAAGGGAGCTCTCTGGGGTCTCTTCAGTGTAGGCACTAATCCCATTGATGAGGGCTTCCCCCTTATCACCTCCTAAAGAGTCCACCTCCTAAAACCATCACATTGGGGATGTTTCTCTAGCCTTTTGATGGAGCACCAACTATTCAAAACATTGTTAATGAAAAAGAGTTCTGCCAGGTGTGGTGGCAAGCACCTGTAGTCCCAACTACTTGGGAGGCTGAGGCAGGAGTATTGCTTGAATCCAGGAGTTCTGAGCTGTACTGTGCTATGCTTATCAGGCATCCACACTAAGTTCAGCATCAATATAGTGACCTCCTGGGAACAGGGAACCACCAGGTAACCTAAGGAGGGCTGAACTGGCCCCTGTCAGAAATGGAGAAAGTGAAACCCCCATGCCACTGAATAGCCACTGCACTCCAGTGTGGGCAGCACAGTGAGACCTCATCTCTAAATAAATAAATAATAAAAATAAACTCTGCAAACTGAGCTAGGCTCAGTTCCTCAGTTAGAAAGCAATGACATTGAGAGTGGTTTCAGAGATTTTTTTTCCCCACAAGAAATAGTTGTTTCCTACGTTTTGCAAATATTTACTCAATGCTTTCTAAATGCCCAACAGGATCCTCACTGAGGAGCTGAGATTTGTACCAGTGAGAATCTGGCACAGCAGGAAGGTGCTGGAATGTAAAGGCAGAGAGCTCAGGGTTTACTCCTTCTTTCTACTGCTGTGTGACTTTTAGTGTATCCTTTTGCCACCCTGAGGGATTCTCTCCACCTGTAAACACCAAATACTCATGTGTGTTGGGGTCTGGCATGTCTACCAGGGGGCTACCAACCTGCAGGAGTCCCCGAGACCACCAATGTAGATGTCTCATTCAACCTAAGGGAGAGAGTGTGCAGAAGTGAAAGAAAAAAGAAAAGTGGAGTCTGGAGGGCTGGCTTAGGCTATGTCCAAGCAGCAATTTTATTTTTGCAATATGTTCCATTATATACTTTTCTGAAGTTAATGTTGTTTACGCCAGATCAACATACTTAAGTTACAGTAAGCAAGTTATGCCCACTAAGTTACGCCCAGTAAGTAAGTTAAGCCTGGTAAGTCGGTTACACCCAGTAAGTTATGGTAAGTAAGTTACAGTTACACCCAGTAAGTTACGGTAAGTTACCACATGTAAATACTTAAGTTAATATTTTACAATGAAGGTAACAAGGGTCCAAAATGAACACAATCAAGCAATAAACCATAAGGAGCCAAAAGTGAACACAATGCCTCCCAAGTCCTCATATCCATAAAGTAATGTCTGTTAATTATTTTGAATAGCATAGTCCCTCTCTCGGTTCCTGCTTTCCCTCAGCTTGACTCCCCCAACCGGGGATCTGTGTCTGGGCTCAAGCTCACCGTATGGTGAGGCCCATTTCCTAGGGGCCTCACACGGGAGTGATCCCCACAGATCCCTCACATGTGCATTATAGAAATGCCTCAGAGGGTCCTTACCGAGTGAGAAAATCCACCCAAAGGATTTAGCACAGGGCGAAAGCAGCTCACTTTGGGTTGCTCTATTTCTCTAATCTTTTGTTCTTCCAAAAACTTGGGGCTGCATCTGTTCTGTGAGAAGCAAGAAGGCTGGCTTTCTGATTGCAGGTCACATTTGGTTTCTATGGTGGTCAAGCTGGTAGGAAAATAGAGCCCCATGAAAATTTGAGTCACAAAAGCAGAGTCACACATCATTTGTGCAGCAACAGCAAAATAAGGACCCATGAGCAATCCAGCCATCCATGGTGCTTCTCAGGAGTCTTAAGTTCCTTTTCTCTTGCTCCAACAATCTGCCCTTTTGGAGCTGGGAAATGACTTGTCCAAGGCGAGGAAGCAAGTTGTAGTAGAGTCAGACCATGATTCAGCCTGTTGAATGCTTTATTTTCACCTCTGCTTAGCCTGGCTCTTGTAGGTGAGCTTTTCTTCTGTTCACTGTTATTTCTGACATCAGTACATGAGAGGGAAGCATTTTCAGAGGATGCAGAGGAACTCTGATGGAGACACAAAACACAGGTGTGGACTGGGCATTGTGGCTCACACCTACAATCCCAGCACTTTGGGAAGCAGAGGCAGGCTAATCACTTGAGGCCAGAAGTTTGAAGCCAACTTAGCCAACATGATAAAACCCCATCTCTACTAAAAAAAAAAAAAAAAAAAATACAAAAATTACCTGGGTGTGGTGGCACATGCCTATATTCTCAGCTACTCGGGATGTTGAGGTATGAGAATAGTTTGAACTCAGGAAGTGGAGGTTGCAATGAGCCGAGATTGTGTCATTTCACTCCAGCCTGGCTGATAGAGTGAGACTCTGTCTCAAAAAACAAACAAACAAACAAAAACAGGTGTAGAGGACCCATCACATCAGCAAACCTCATCACACTGGATTGAGAAAAAGCCAGAGCACACTCATCAGACCAATTGGATCACGGGCCCACCTCTCGCTCCAACCTGAATTTCTCCAGAATTCTGATGTTTCTCAGCTACTGATGAGGCCCAAGCCAATAGGCAGACAAAAAGGGAAGACAGAGAGTGGCACTCTGTCCTCAGAGCTCACCAGGTGGCTTTGGACAGAGGTAGAGAGAGGCAACTACTGAGAGAGTTTCTTTGGCTCATCATAGTTTCAAGTCCATGTCCAAACACATGTTCACAGTAAAATTCAAGGTCTAGGCAAAAATCAGAACCCACTGCAGACATCTCAGAAGGATTGGATTTAGAATGAAAATTAGTAACACACATGACAGAGGGTGGAGGAAGTCATTTAGAACAAGGAGCAGGCACAACAGGGCTGCCAGGGATCAGGGACCATAAAGAGAGGCTCATCTGCTGGACATGGAGTCAGCATGAGACACAGCCCATGGTGGAGTTGCTCAGGGAAGGGGAAGGGAAAATGTGCTCTCCCCTCTCCCTTCTTCTCACCCTCTGGCTCCAATAGTGCCTCCCAGTGAAACATCTGGCCACGAAACCAGAAAGCAAATGTGTCAAGGAAACCTGGAGTAGGACAGGGTTGGGCAGGGATGATCTGAATCACACAGGCAGAGGCTACTTGTGACCTCAGGGAGTTTGTCCATGAATCTAAGCATCTCATGTGCCTGATAGGAATACAGACATTCGAAAGAGTGTAACCCCTCTTCTGTACATTCTCCCCAGACCCAGAGGAGAGGAATGGAGGTGGGTAAGGATCTTGTGGATATGAGACACTCCATTCCTTGACATTTAATTAAATAGATGGACTAAACTATTGCCAGAAGGTGTTTTTATTTTTATGTAAGTAAAGAGAATGTGGATACAAGCAAGATCCACTTTCTGCAAGGTTACCCAGTGGCAGGCATGGTGGTAATCATGCTTTACTGATTTCTCACTCCTCAGCTCAATGACACCAGGAAGTCAGTCTTAATATCTCCGTGTCACTAATGAACAAATGAAATGAAGCTCCACAAACAACAGTTAATGTGTCCAGGTCACACAGCTCCTCCATAGGAGATTCTGCGAGGGCGGGACCCCACCTCTGGGTTGAAAGCCCACAGTTTCTCAAATAGCCTACATCCACTAAAACACTCCACTGAAATACTCGAGAGAGAAAGAGCCATGGTGTGTTGATTGTTTAGCGTGCACTCATGTATTCTCGGCTTTAGCATTATAAGAACTAAAAAAGGAAGAAAAGGAAAGAAAAGAAAAAAAAGAAGGCAAATAAATAAATAAATAAATAATAGAAACAACACCAAACCAGCCTGTGGATTTTGATTCAGGATAAAAGCTAATTTCAGCCAAAGGGACAAATGTGAGTCACTCCACATTCTAACATGATTTCCAGAACCCAGAAGCAACAGTATTTCCCATTTCTGATTCCATTGTTGCAGCATGTGATGCGTTTTCAGCCCTGGTGCTTCCCTGCCTGTCACCTCCTGTGAGTTGTGTTTGCTTCCTTCTCTTCCTAGGGAGCCCAGGTCCCCTCCTAGCCATCTCCTCTCAACCATTTGCCTGTTGTAGAGAACAAAGGAGGCACAGTGTCACCGATGAATGCATGGCAATGTCAAAGTCATAATTACTGAAACCAAATGAAAACAAAAAATGACAATTCATGTGAGGCACCCAAGTCACTCAGGATTTCTTCTCAGAGTATGTGAATAGCTTCCACCATAACCCAGCAGGAGCAAAAGGTTCTTTCCAAATTATCCTCAGGCAGAGAACGTCTGTGGGGAGCAGAGGGGAGGGCAGCCACAGACCAAAGCTCACGGCCTCGTGTCTGCCTCTGACCCTGCCTGGAGCGGGCTGGGAAGGGGGCTTACTCGTCTTTTGTTCTTATTTCATTTTCAAAATACATTCCTGCGGCAGCCAGGACTCTTGAAAGTATGACTGAGAGGCTCTTTGAGAGGCAGGCGGTGGCAGATGGGTAAGTGTGAAAATGTGATCTATCTGGATCTCACACTAGGCAACATGCACAAAGCACCACTGGAATCGCAGCTTTCAAGGGGATAGCTCTCAATTTATGGCCAAAGAACTGTGACTAGCATTTGGCTTTGGGAACTGAATGGACAAGATGCCCAAGAGATTGGAGGTTAAGCCTTCTTTGCAGGGTATTCCCCTCCTCAACACCACCTCATTCATATTATCTTGGAAAACATATGCAGCTGATACATTCATTTCTATTCATTCTACAATCATATGCACACAATGGTATTTGCATTAAAAAAGTTGGGGGTGGGGGATGGAGTGTCTCCCCCGCTGCCCCCCACCACCCCTAGTATCTGTAATTGATATCTGGTTCAGCTATCCTGGTATAGGCAAAATGAGTTAAACAAACAAACAAACAAACAAACAAAAGCCAAGCCAATTTGATTTGAAGACACAGAATGGATTTGAGATAAGTTAATGCAGTACTTCTTTCCACAAACATTAAAAAATACAGATCATGTGCCAGGCAATATTCCAGCCCTAAACAAAACAAGTTAGGAGGAAGCGTGTTTACTTTTCAAAGGAATCTGAGCTACCAGACAAAGAGAAGGCTACAAGATGGCCCTGGAGTTTCCCCAGTGCCCCGAGCTGCCCACAGTGCTGTGGAACCCTTGGAGCCCATGGAAAGACCTTGGGTCTTTGTTCTCCCCCAGCACTGACCAGAGTCCCTGGCTCTAGGGAAGCCAAACCCAGAGGCCTGGGCAGGAAGAAACCAACCCCATTCAGAGAAGGTGATGTTTATGCTAGATCTTGAAGGATGGATTGACATTTCCAAAGTCTAAAAAGATAAAAGCACTTTGAGGTGAGAAACACTATTGCAAAGGCCAGGAGGTATGAACCGAGGAAACGAGCTTCGGTATGGGAAGGTGGGACTCTGGAGGTCAGGAAAATGAGATATTTTTCCTTATTTTGGGAGGCCAGGCTATCCTCGTCAGCTTCCATGGTCAATATGCTTTATCACTGCAAATGAATCAGATTACTAAAATATCCTAAATGTGAGGGATTGAAGCTACAATTTGAATCTTCTTACCAGACCCCACACAAACGTGAAAACTGCATAGAGCATGCTTCAGACTTTTAGGCTTTCTGTATTTCTCAGTTTTAAAAGTAAAGCAACCATTTAAAAAAAGTCTCTATTTTCTTATCCTTGTGTCTTTATATTTTAAACAACAAACCTTATACCAAAACTCCAGAATTTTGCCTTAAGACACAAGATGTCCCTAGATTTCTATGTGGCAAAACTACTTCCAATATTTTAAACAAAATTTCCCTTAAGATATTTGAATACCCAAATAAACATGTACTCAGTTTTAAATTCAGTTTGGCAAGTTGTTTTTTTTTTTTAATTTAACTAAATTAAAACAAAGTTTTTCTTGACATGATTTGGGTGTGTCTCCATCCAAATCTCATCTTGAATTGTAACTCCCACAATTCCCCTGTGTCATGGGAGGAACCCAATGGGGGCGATTGAATTAGGGAGCCTTCCCTGCACTGCTCTCATGATAGTGAATGAGTCTCAGGAGATCAGATGGTTTTAAAATGGCAGTTTCCCTGCACAAGCTCTTTTTGCCTGCTGCCTTCTGTGTAAAGCACGACTTGCTCTTCCTTGCCTTCTGCCATGATCGTGAGGTCTCCCCAGCCACATGGAACTATGAGTCTATTAAACCTCTTTCTTTTGTAAATTGCCTGGTTTTTGGATATGTCTTTATCAGCAGCCTGAAAACGAACTGATACATTCCTCATTCTTACAAGACTATTTGGTGAGTATCCCTCTTCCTATTAGACAATTGAGTAAATGATGGATCAAAAATCTGCCCAAGTTCACGGCTGTGAGCAGTGAGCAGAACTGACCAGAGATTTGTCTTTCTCCTTTGTCCTGATGCCATCCCAGCGTTTGAACATTGAAAGGAAAATTAATAACCTGTCTCAAGAATAAATAAGCAAACTCTGCTAGCCTTTTCTAGGTGATATCAAGAAGGTTTAATGTGGGACATTTCCTCACCTGCATACCTGGCCTCTGAAACCAAGAAGAGAAAGAGATAAAATGACTATAAAAGCTCCTCCTACCCCTTCATCTGCTTTACAACCACCAGCCAGGAATCTGGAGAGGCTTCGAAACTACCTCCTCTGCAATGTGATTTGTGGGCATGGAGGCGTCATTGATCCCCATCAAGGCTGCTGTCATCATTTCTTAAGGGTTAACTCACATCAGAATGCTGGAGAGCAGATGACCACAGAAATCGAACTCCCACAGCCCAGGCTGATGCTGAGTTCCTGAACAATGAGTCATCCAGGAAAAATTAATCATGAAAATGGCTAATTTATAACTGGACACATCCAAGAAGAAGGTGCATGTGAAAGGATTGAGTAATGGTAATTTTTCTTATTAACAATAGAAGCCATCTGGGTGAGTAAGCTGCAACAGAAATGAGCTGTTTGGAAGGATTACAGAAGTCGCCATCCTGCACGCTGGAGCACGGGCTGGGGAGCTGCCTTCCCTTGTCCATGGCCACACATATCCTCACCTCTCTGGCCTGCTTCCCCTCCAGCCATCAGCTGACTGAGTGCCTGGGCCCTGGCCCAACTGCCTCTCTTTCTTCTCTATTACTTCCCTTCTTTCTTCCCTACTCATTTCCTCTTTTCTTCCTTTCTTCCTTCCTTCCTTTCCTCCCTCCCTTCCTCCCCTCCCTCCCTCCCTCAATCTCTCCCTCCCTCCCTCCCTCCTTCCTTCCTCCCTCCCTCCTTCCTTCCTTCCTTTTTTCTTTCTTTTCTTTCTATTTTTTTTTTTGGATGGAGCTTTTACTCTGTCACCCAGGCTGGAGTGCAGTGTTGTGATCTCGGCTCACTAACCACCACCTCCCAGGCTCAAGCTATCCTCCCACCTCAGCCTCCCAAGTAGCTGGGACGAAAGGCACATGCCACCATGCCTGGCTAACTTGTTGCATTTTTGGTGGAGATGGGGTTTTGTCATGTTGTCCAGGCTTGTCTCCAACTCCTGAGCTCAGGTGATCTGCCTGCCTCAGCCTCACAAAGTGCTGGAATTACAGGCCTGAGCCACTGTGCCTGGCTGGTCTTTCTCTTTTCTTCCTGTTTCTCTGCCTGACTCCTCTCTCCTTTTGCTTCCCCTCCCCTTTAGAGTGGCATTCTTTCTCTGCCTTTCCAACCTCTTTCATTTCTCTCTCACTCCCCTATGCATCTCTCTCTTAGCTGTTTCTCAGATGTCCCCTCTTCTTTTTTCCTGCAACCTCCTTTTCCACCTTCCTTCCCGCATGAGCCTCTGTTGGCACTCGAGGCATAAATCCAAGCGTTGGAACATGGAACATGGAAGGACCTTCAGCACAGAACTTCTCAAGTTTAATGGGTACATGAGTTACCTAGGGATGTTGTGAGAGTGCAGATTCTGCTTCAGTAGGTTGGGCTGGGACGTGGGACTCTGCGGTCCTCACACTCCCAGGTGAGGCTGATGCAGTGGCTGCTGGGAGCCACATGACGTGAGCTCCAAGGCTTTCCAGGACCTCTGTTTCAAGTGCTCCACTCAGCAGAGCAGAAAAACTGACCCTAAGAAGGCAGAGGCTTCATCTGGGCTCAGACCTCATCAGACACTCTGGGAGCTGGAGGCTGGATGGGAGCTTGACTCCCTGCACGGCCTGCGTTCGTTACGTGAGTGGGTAGGACAGCAAGTACTTTGTTCCCTCTTTGCAGCTTGATGTGCTTTAGTTTTTGTTTTTCTGTTGTTGTGTTTTGTTTTTGTTTTTGTGACAGGGTCTTGCCCTGCCCCACAGGCTGGAATGCAGTGGTGCAAACACTGCTCACTGTAGCCTCGACCTTCCAGACTCAAGCAATTCTCCCACCTTAGCCTCTGATTTTCTGTAGCTGGATCACAGGTGTGTGCCACCTCACCTGGCTATGGGGTCTTGCTATATTGCCCAGGCTGGTCTCAAACTCGCTGGCTCAAGCAATTGTGCCTCCTTATTCTCTCCAAGTGCTGGGATTACAGGTTTGAGCCACTGGCTCTACCATGCTTTAGTTATGCTTATCACGTAGGGTGGAGAAAGCCCTATTTTCCAATTTGAGGCACAGTTTATCATTAACACCTTGGATTCAGACAGTCCTGTTCTGGGTCTCACGTTTTATTCTGTCACATAACATCTCTTTGAAATTGGACAGGTCATCCAACCCCTTTGGGTCTCCATCTTCACATTTTAAAAGTGATTGGTATTTATCTCTCAGGGAGGTTGTGAGAATCAATCTGGAAGTGCTGTGTGCTAAGTATTGCTCTCGAAGCCAGCACTCCACAAAGTCATGCTCGAGGTCCTCTGCATCTCAAAGCCCTAAGCTCCAGATGAGCAGTTCTCATTTTGTCTTGCATGTGAATGCACATTGAGGGATGAGCTGCCCGCCTCTTCCACTTCTGTGGGCAGCACGTGTCCCAGTGTGCATTCAGCCTTCCAGGAGCCATCCACAGATGAGGAGCCTGTGGCCTAGAGAAAAGAAGTGACTTTCCCAAGTGCATCCTGGGAATTTGCAGTGAGTTGGACTAGAACTTAAGCCCTGAGTGCCCATTCAGGCATCTCCAGGCTGTGGCCGACTGACCTTCAACTCCAGTCAATTTCCAGCCATATTTTCTTAGGATCTCCTTTTCTCAGAACTGAAGTTTGCAAACTTTCACTGCAAAAGTAATTCACTGCCTGTGTTACATACCGCTAGTCCAGCTACGATGACCTATTAGGTAAGAAGTACAGAGGTCATTTCACATGGGAATATGAAAAGCTTGGTACTTTGATATTCTTTATGTACATGGAAATTACCAATCCTTGAGCAGAATCCTATTGGCCTTTGCTATAAATTTTGCTGCTATTCCAAATGCACTATTTTGCCTTCCTCTTCTCCCCTGCACTTGCATTTTTTTTTTTTTTTTTTGAGACGGAGTTTCTCTCTTGTTACCCAGGCTGGAGTGCAATGGCGCAATCTCGGCTCACCGCAACCTCCGCCTCCTGGGTTCAGGCAATTCTCCTGCCTCAGCCTCCCGAGTAGCTGGGATTACAGGCACGCGCCACCATGCCCAGCTAATTTTTTGTATTTTTAGTAGAGACGGGGTTTCACCATGTTGACCAGGATGGTCTCGATCTGTTGACCTCGTGATCCACCCGCCTCGGCCTCCCAAAGTGCTGGGATTACAGGCTTGAGCCACTGCGCCCGGCCTGCACTTGCATTTTTAACTTCATTTCCAGAATGTACTTTGCTGCTTTTACTCAGGCTTGTACACTACGGGATCATTGCCCGTTTTTAGGGTCTCAGAGGAAAGGGGTGGTGGATGTTTTATTTGTGTTCTACTCTGTAAGTCACGGGGATTTTGAGTTTGCAGGCTTCTGCTTCCACTGAACAGAAAAGAGCCACTCCTTGTGCCATTTCTCAATTGCTCAGTAAGATTTTTTCCTGAACAGTCTGAAAACCCAAGTGAGGCCAAAAGATGCTTAGAGTGTCAACTCAAAGATCAGGTGAGAGGAGAGCTTTATTCTGCAGGGTGTGAATGTCGGCTGCATGGTTTGCTGAATCTGTGACATAGAAAACTCATTTTCCCTTTGAACTCTCACTGCGCTCAAATGGGGATGGTAATCCCTGCCTCCTGCAGCACCTGCAAAGGGTGTTTGACTCTGTGCATCTCACGTGCCTAGCACAGCACCTTGTGAAGAGAGATGCTTAGCTGACGCCTATGTGCTTCCTCCCAGTCCCATGGCCCTGGTCGTCACTCAGGTCATTTCTCTCACCCCATGGCCTCTCTGCTCTCACAGCAGCATGGCAGATTTTTCTAGTTTGGTGAGACAAGGTTGGACATACACCCTGGAGTACAGTCACACCAACGAAGCTCGTGCCCCAAATCATTTCAGTGTTTTTTTTTTTTTTTTGCTTCATTGTTTCATTTTCATGACATTCACAATAAATCTGAATATGTTTACATTCTGATTTTAGAAAGCAGGAAAGGTAATATGTTCACTAAAAATTTAATTACAGGCCATGGAGTATGATTAAAACAGATGGTTGTAGGAAATATGTTCTATGTGTGGGTTTTTTCTTTCCTTTTTTTTTTTTTGAAAAATCAACAATATGACTTTGCTGGCCTCCTTTCCATGGGTCCCTTCTTTCTATTTGGGTTTCTTTTTCTTTCCTCTTCTGCTTTCTTAGTTCTTTTTCTTTCCTCTTCTGCTTTCTTAGTTCCCTTTCTGCCTTTCTTTCTTATTTTCTAAAAGGCTCTGGATTGCTGCCAGTTATTATTATAAACTGAATGCATTGGCTTTGAGCCAAGATGCCGATAGTTAAGCACGAAGCCAAAATGGATGGTTTCTCTCCTTTTTCCCTTCACATGCTGCCCCCATTGTCGCTTATGGTGTGAGTTGGTGGGGGGAGGCAGTGGGCAAGCACTCCTGCTGCCCAGACTTTGCAAGTGTCTTCTGATGGCTAGGAGAGCAGAGTCATGTTAGAACAGAAAAGGCAAGCTGATTATAAAAGGTTAGCATGAAGGATTCTTAGGGTCCTTTTCTAGTTATTAGTTATTTTGATAATCCAGTTATTATCTTAATCTAGGTCTCACAGGGGTGTAAGTCTGGCCGGTGACACTGGCCTTGCAGATTGCTGCTACGTGTCTTCATGAACTTTCTCTAGTGAGATAAAACCAATAGGGTGGATGAATGAATGGATGGATGGAGAGATAGAGGAATAAATAGATTGATAGATAGATCAATAGATAAATCAATGAAAAGGCAGGTGAAAGACAGCTTGATAGATCAATAGATAGGCAGATAGATCAACAGTCAGATCAATAGATAAATAGGCAGATAGGCAGGTGGAAGATAGATAGATAGATAGATAGATAGAGAGATAGATAGTTAGACAGACAGATGAGAAGGGATTTATTAGAGGAATTGGCTTATGTAATTATGGAGGCTGAAAATTCCCAAGACAGGCCGTCTGCAAGCTGGAGAAATAGAGAAGCCAGTAGCCTGGCTCAGTTCAAGCCTGAAGGCCTCAGAGCCAGGGAAGCTGATGATGTAACTCTCAATGGGAGGCCAAAGGTCAGAGAAACTAAGAGGTCAATGACACAGAGGGGTCCGTTATACTAAGGGGTCAATGGTACAATGATACAGGTTCCAGAGTCCAAAGGTCTGTAAACGTAGGATGCCTTGGCTCCGGGAGAGACAGAGAATTCACAATTTCTCTGCTTTTCTGTTTTCTCCTGTCCTGCAGCAGATTGAATGGTGCCCACTTACACCGAGGGCAGATCGTCACTCGGCCCACTGATTCGAACGCCAGTTTCTTCTGGAAATACCCTCACAGTCATACCCCAACACCATGCTTTCTCAGCTTTCTCAGTACTTCTTAATCTAGGCAAGTCGACACCTAAAATTAACCAGCACAGTGTGGAAGTGCTCAGTTATTTCAACATGCCACTTGAAAAGGAACACATTTCAGGAAAAAGGAGACTAAAATTTCAAAAAATGAAAAATAAAAAAGGTCGATCCTTTGGATTCATTGAAATGTTTCCGACCTCACGTCTGAAGAAAGGGGGCTTCAAAGTGAAAACTTGGAGAGGCAGTGTGTGAGTTTCACGTTGCTGCACCAACAAATTACTACAAACTTGGAGTCATGGAACAACGATTTATGATCTCATCGTTCTGGGGTCTGAAGTCCCAAAATCAAGGTGTCACTGCTGTGTTCCTCCGGGAGACTCGGGGGGAAATATGCTCCCTGTCTCTTCCAGCTTTGGGAAGTCACCACGCACCTCGACTTCTGGCTGCTACCAGCAATGGCGTCACTGTGATTGCTTCCACCTTCAAGTCCTTTTTCTATCCTCAGCTTCCATCATCACGTCTCCTGCTTTTCTGTTACCCTCCTGCCTCCCTCTCATAGGAGCCGTTATTATATCAAGTCCCCTTGGCTAATCCCGAATCATCTTCCCATCTCAATGCTCTTAATCATATCAGCAATGCCTCTCTTCCTATGTAAGATAATGTATCCACAGGTTCTGAGAATTAGGACAGAGATGACCTTGAGGAGGGGCCGTTCTTCTCCCCATATGAGGGTTTGCTGATTCTCAGTCGCTGGCCCAATGGTGAGTCATGTGACACCCAGAAATATGAGATTCAACATAGCCAGAGTTCTGGAAAAGTCCATTATCTCTTCTAATTTAGCTGAAGAACGTGACTTTGTATGTATGGGGTTTGGTTCTCCCACCCTATGTCCTATCATTGAGGTCTATGTCTTAGCTCTGCGAATGAAAAACTCAAGGCACAGCATGCCAGGACTTGAGGGACACCAACATTACCTGTCCTTTTCTAGGTACAGAAAGATGAATAAATTGTTGGATGCGTTTTGTCTCAGCCTCTCTGGTTTTCTGCAAACCTCGCTCCTCTATTACTTACCCTATCCCCATTTCCCTCTCCAATCTCAGCACCCCTTCTCCAGTGCACTGGGGAATAAGTAGACACAGTCCCATACAAATGTTGGAAGTGATTTCACAAGAAATAAGAAGTCTAGGAACTGTTTCCAAACCGCACCCGGGCATCTTGAGATTTTTCTCTTATCCATAATGTAAACACTGGGACAGAAGAAAAGAACAGTTAAAAGAGGGAGTCTTCAAACTCAACTTCCCACATTCTTCTCCCCTCCTCATTTAAGCTGTTGTGTGAACAATTTCAACAGAGATGAAATCTTTAAACCCAGTTGTTTTTAGCAGATGGTTTCATAGAATTTCAAAATGCAATGGCATGAAAATCATGCAGACAAATCCATAACATCATCTATGGAGGACATGCATATTTCAAACCTGTTCAAAGCACATGCAGAAGCCCAACCATCCTGAATTTTTAAGCAACACTCTCTTTCTTTTCCTTTCTTTCTTTCTTTCTTTCTTTCTTTCTTTCTTTCTTTCTTTCTTTCTTTCTTTCTTTCTTTTTCTTTCCTTTCTTTTCTTTCTCTCTCTCTTTCTTCCCTCCTTCCTTCCTTCCTTCCTTCCTTCCTTCCTTCCTTCCTTCCTTCCTTCCTTCCTTCCTTCCTTCCTTCCTCTGTCTCTTTCTTTCCTCCTTCCTTCCCTCCCTCCATCCCTCCCTCCCTCCCTCCCCCCTCCCTCCCTCCCTCCCTCTCTCCCTCTCTCTCTCTCTCTCTCTTTCTCTCTCTCTCTCTTTCTCTCTCTTTCCTTTTGAGATGGAGTCTTGCTCTGTAGCCAGGCTGGAGTGCAGTGGCGCAATCTCAGCTCACTGCAACCTCTGCCTCCTGGGTTCAAGCGATTCTTCTGCCTCAGCCTCCCAAGTAGCTGAGACCACAGGCATGTGCCCCCACATCCGGCTAATTTTTGTCATTTTAGTAGAGATGGGGTTTCACCAGGTTGGCCAGGCTGGTCTTGAAATCCTGACCTCAAGTGATCCTCCCGCCTTGGCCTCCCAAAGTGCTGGGATTACAGCCATGAGCCACTGCTCCCAGCCTTAAGCAACACTTTTTCTAAAGTGAGCAAATCAACATATTAGCAACTCAAAAAAGAGATAATCAAATCAGAGTTTTTTTTTTTAAAAAAAGAAACATTAGGCTTGTGGAAGACAGGAGAGAGTTATTTAGCTCTTGGCTGCTAAGGAGTAGAGTCCATATAGAAGAATGTTTGTTTCATATATAAATTCGACATCGTGCCATTGCAATAACCTTTTCTCGATGCAGATATTAAAACTTCATGGTTTGAACATGCTTTGGTACAACTGAATAAATAAAAGAATATTATTTATAATACTCCCCAGAGGAAAGGCTTAATATCTCTTCATTATTGGGGATGTAGGGATGTGTGACTCCAATTATTTTTTCAGGTCTCCAAATGAACAAGATTGCTGGTCTTTTTGAGATTCATGAATGTAAGAATATGACGCTCTATAACATTCTGTGAGAAACATAGTTGACTTGTGAAAGGAGAACAATATTTTTTCTGAATACTTGCTTTTGTGGTAAGGGATATTTGCGATCATTTTGTAGCATCCTCCTATTTGCCATTTCTGTTCACTGTTCGTGTATTCAGAGTGAGTGAAAGAGAATATGAGGCTTTCTTTAAAGACAACAAAGGCAAGGGGGAAATGAATGGCTTTGCCTGGTACTTCAGCCAACCTTGGGAGGCAGGAACTACAAAGGCTGGGCGGGGGAGGCTCGCTTCAGAAAGAGAAGAACGATAAGAAAGTGATGCTGGCCTGGGGCTGATCATTGGCACTTAGTAGCAAGGTATGAAACAAGTGTCTTATGCATTTCCTGTGCCCATCCTGTGACATCAAATGCTCCCTGGACTGTGTTTTCCATGTATACTAGCACACCCCTCATGAGCTATGGGTGCTTTTCGGACTGCGAATACTGTTCCTTCCACTATGGCAGACGCAAGTTAGGTCCCAGAGAGTTGAAGAATAAATGGAAGACCAGGATTTCTTCCCCATTAGATTTCACAGTGTCTAACCTAAAACAAGTGGTAGAGAGATATTGGTAGATATCCATTTGGATGTTTAGACATTACTTTCCCGTAGAGTTTCAAGGGTACATTTCCTGTATAGCTTCAAGGGTGCATTGCTAGGTCTGCAGGTTGAGGAAGCAGGGCTTGTTAGGCATACTAAATGACACGTAGGACATTTTCAATACGATGCACCAAACTGACCATTTGGACTTTAATCAAACTCACAGGTCCCCAACTCTTACAAAGAGAAATTTCAGCTATGACTAAAACTTAAAAATTTGTCAGTTGTTCACGCTTGATGTAAATACATTCGATTTTATCAACTATAAAAGTGTATACTTTATCCTCGAGATGTATAATCTGTACTCACTCAGATACTTTCAATCCTTACATGGTGATATGTATTCAAACTTACTTTTGTTTACAAGAAGTTTCAGAAGAATACGTATCAGACTCCTGTTGGGTTTGAATCTGCCTCTACTCACACTTAGAGGGCTGTTTGTCCTTCATGCACATATATAATCTCTTTTATGAACCTCTAATCTTAAAATTTATTAACTGAAATAGGGGGTCCTCTCTGCTATTCTTAATAACACCTTTTTCTGCAGCTTCCTCTGATGTCATCTTCTTACCTAATAAAAGTCTATATTTCATCAACCTTTTTTTTTTTTTCCTGTACCTAAAAGCCTCCTTCTATTCACCATGGAGGAAGACTGGCAAGGAATCCTGAACTTGGAGTAAAAATATCCACTTTCTAAACACAACTTGGCCTCTTCCTTTCTGAGGCTCATTCCTTCCTCCCTCTCAGCTTGGCTTTTCCCTGTGCCTAAAGAGGGAGGTCAGGCCGGGCGTGGTGGCTCACGCCTGTAATCCCAGCACTTTGGGAGGCTGAGGCGGGTGGATCACGAGGTCAAGAGATCGAGACTATCCTGGTCAACATGGTGAAACCCCGTCTCTACTAAAAATATAAAAAATTAGCTGGGCATGGTGGCGTGTGCCTGCAATCCCAGCTACTCAGGAGGCTGAGGCAGGAGAATTGCCTGAACCCAGGAGGCGGAGGTTGCGGTGAGCCGAGATCACACCATTGCACTCCAGCCTGGGTAACAAGAGCGAAACTCCGTCTCAAAAAAAAGAAAAAAAAAAAGAAAAAAAAGAGGGAGTTCAGATTAGTTTATACCCAGGATCCGATTCTATCATTTGCCCATGATCTTTCCACCTAGGAGAGCTCTGCAAAAAGCTGGCATATTTCACAAGTTTCCTAGCCAAACTTTTCAACAGTGAAATCTTTGGGGTCACATTTTTGGTGAAAAAACAAACCATCTTTTCTAGATATCAAGAACGTATCTCAGAGGCATTCCAAGTTCCTTCTTTGCCATCCAAAAAATAAATAATATCCACATTCGGTGGAGGAATTCAGAACGTCTCAATTTGCTTGCTCCCTCTGTACAGCTCTGACCAAGTTATGTGGCCTTCGAGGTTCAATTTTTCTCTTCTCAAACTGGAGAAATACTGATTTTCTTGGCCTATTTCAGAGTAACTTTGGGGAGATCTTAAAAAGGATAATATAATTAAAGAGTTTGCCACACACAGGTGCGTAGCAGTAGCTGTCTCTGATCTGTATCCCTACAATCCGTCCAATACGAGACCATCAGCAGGGTTGTTAGAACACAAATTTGATTATGCCATTCCTGGTTCCCCACCACCTACAGGATGTACTGCTGACTTCTTTATCAGCTCAAACCTCGTCTCCCACCGTCTCCCCTCACCCAATGAGAAGCCTATTTTCCGCCCACAGAGCCATCTGCAGTCCTGTCTGTCATCCTCTTGTGCACTTCAGAGACTTTGGTAGACTTTTCTTTCTGCCTGGAATATCTTTTCCCACTTTTTCCATCTGGTTAAATTCTTGTTTGTTAAGTAGCATAGTTTGTAAAAAGATCTACCCAACCTTCTTATTTAAAGAACAATAAAGTATTTCAAATACAATTGAAGTCTCCTGGTCCCCTTCATTGATACCATTCCCCTCCCTCCCCAGAAGTACACTCAACTCAACTTGGCAATAATCAGTTCCTTGTGTGGTTTTTATAAATGCCTAAATATGCGTGTTGCCATTGTGCTGTTGACTATGTTTTAAAATGTGTATCATATATAGATAGATATATGTATATGTATGTGTGTTATCATACCCTGTACATTTTGATCTTTTTGCTAAAATTTTGACATGCAGACGGTTTGAAAACCAACCGATTTTTTTTTTCTGTAATGTATTTGGCAACAAAGTTTAACTTAACCTGAACTCATTAGGTGGCAAAACATGACCTGAATTGATGTGAGGCTATTCTTGGCTGTGATTTATTCTACTTAGGTGAATCTCCTTATTTTTTTTTTTTTTCAGAGGAAATATTAGTATGTTTGGTTTTGTGGTGCTGGCCCGGCTTCTGAGGGGGTGTTACCAAAATATAAATATATGCCTCTCTGAAGTATTTTTAAAACATTGAATTCTGAAACACATCTGGCCACCAAAGGTTTTGGAAAAGGAATTTGGACTGAGATGTTTTTGAAATCAACCCATGTTGACTCAAAAAGCCCCAGTGCATTTATTTCAACAGCTTTAACAGCTTGATCATATTACATTGTGTGGTATAGCTCAATTTACTCATTCGGTCCCTGGTTGATGGACAGTTAGGGTATTTCCAATGTTTCACAATTTTAAACAGTGCTGCAGTGTGATTCTGGTGCATGAATAGTGCTGCAGTGAACAGGAATTTCCTAAAAGTCAAAGTGCTGATGCATGGGTCTATGCTCTTCTCATTTTATTAGCTATTGCCAAATTGCTCTCCAAATGGGAGTATCCACATAGATATGAACTGCTAGGGAGTAGCAGATTCCTTTGCTCCACATTTTGGCAAACACTTGGGATCAGTGGTCTAGGAAATAGTCAACATGTGTACATTCTCTATCCATGTTCTAAACTCATATTTCATCTCCAGTTTGGGAGATACAAGATTCTATCTCTCTTATTTCACACTCAGGAATTATGTTGTTCAAATATTCTAGATCTTTATTATTTTGTTTCTGAAATACCCATTACAGAGAGAAGTATATTAATATCTCCAACTATAATGGTAAATTCTTCAGCTTGTTTTTAAAAAAATGCTGTCATTTCTTTGGTATAATTTGAAGATACGTAATTGGAGATATAGAAGTTCTAAATTGCAATTACTCCTTTATGGTTTTTAGTTCTCTGTAATAATTTAGGGCTTCAATTTTTTTCCTTGAAATATTAAAATAGCTACACTGGCTTTTTTTTTTAAGGCTAGTTTCTGCCTGGTATATATTTTCTCAAGCCTTTACTTTCAAATATAATGAGTAATTATGTTTCTGTCTTCTTCTCATTCAGACACTTATGTGGCAAGCTAAGACCGTTTATATTTATTATGACTACTGACATATTTAGATTGATATATAATTTCTTATTTTATGTGTTCTACTTAACATGTTTTTCATTTCCCCTTTCTGCCTTTCTATTGGATTAATAGAGTATTTTTATTTCTTTTTCCCCCCGATGAGGTATAACAGAATAATTTGTTATCATACAGAATTATATTACAACAGCTTTGATGGTTGTCTTTGAAATGTTATTTCATATTTGATTTGACATAGTCAAAAAATAAATAATATCTTTTTTTCTGGAACAAGGAAAAGACCCTCACTTCAAGCATCATTGTTCAAATGGTTGGTACCACATTGTTTCTGGATGTGTGTATGTGTCTCTTTCTTTCTGACATACGATTTTTACTTATTTTTTTTCAGCAAGATTCTGTTTCTGGTAAGTTCTTAGTCATCTTAAAATGCCCTTGTTACACCTTCACCCTTGAATGACAATTTTAGAATTCTTGGTGGGATTCTTATTTTGTCCAGCAATCTGGAGATATGACTACCTCTTTTTCTAGCCTGAAGACTCAATAAATGTTGGCTGTTGCATGGATGATTACACAAGTCATGTAACGTCTGTTCTCCAAATCACTAATGCTTTTCATCTGTTGAATTTGCTACTTAAACCTTTGAGTTTTTAATTTTTCAGTTATGTATTTTCCTTTTAAACATTACATTGAGTTCTTTGTCATATTTTTCAGTTTTTTTCCTGAGTATCTAATTATCTTAGTTTTTGAATCTTTAGCTTTTATCACTTAAATATTTATTTTTTTGTGTTTATTAGATTTCTTTTTTACTTAACCTTCTTCATCTTTCATATGTCCTATGACAAAAAGTTACTCCCAATTATACAAAAAACAGTTATTTGTTTGACTTCACATTACATATACACAACACGCTCAGAATAACATGGCTGACACTATCACTAACAATATAATCACCAGAAGTTTAAAATTTTACTTACAGCCATATTTAACTTTTTACTTTATTTTAAAGTTGTTATTTATATTATAACTATATATGTGAACCAGCATCCAGACAATGCTATAATTCTTGCTTTCCTCAATTCATTTATATTTTTAAAAACTTAAATGGATAAAAACATTGAATTAGATATACCCAAATGGTCACCATTTGTGTTGTTCCTCCTTCATTTTTACAGTTCCAAGTTTCCCTCATATATTTCTTCACTCTGAACAACTTTGATGAATTATTTAAAAGCATATTTCTAGGTGACTAATTCCCATAGTTTATCTTTCCATGAGAATGTTTCTATTTTGCCTTTATTCCGGATGAGTATATTTGTTATACATAGAATTTTACATGAATAGTTCTTTTCTTTTAGCAGTTAAAAAAATGTTATTCTATTGTCCTCTGGTTTCCATAATTTCTGATGAGAAATCTATAGTCATTTAAATTATTTTTTCTTTATATGCAATTATTGGTTTCCTTGGGATACTCTGAAGGTTTTAAAAAAGTTATCTTCAGTTTTCATCACTTTTAATGACATATTTTTGAAACTTTTTAAAGTTGATCATGTTTGGATTTTACTGAATTTTCTGAATCTGTAAACACATGTCTCACAAAATTTGGGAAGATTTTGCTAACTGTTTCTTCTAACTTTTATTCATATCTATTTTCTCTTCTGAAATTCTAATGGAATGGATTTAGACGTTTTGAAACTTTTCCAGGGGTCCCTAAGTCTCTGCTCATTTTTAAAGTCATTTATCTCTTTTTTCAGTTCGTATAATTTGTATTCATCTATATTCAAGTACTTGACTCTTTTCTATTTCATCTCCTTTCTTCTTCTGAGTCCATTCAATGATTTTTTTATGTTCTATATTACATTTAGTTCCAAAATGTTCATTTATAAAAAGCATTTCTGTTTATCTGAGGAAATGCTTATCTTTACATTGATTTCCAGAGTGTTCACCTTGAATCCATGGATAATTGTTACAATAGCTACTTTAAAAGCTTTTTTTTTTTTTTTTTTTTTTTTGAGACGGAGTTTCACTCTTGTTACCCAGGCTGGAGTGCAATGGCGTGATCTCGGCTCACCGCAACCTCCGCCTCCTGGGTTCAGGCAATTCTCCTGCCTCAGCCTCCTGAGTAGCTGGGATTACAGGCACGCACCATCATGACCAGCTGATTTGTTTTTTGTATTTTTAGTAGAGACGGTGTTTCACCATGTTGACCAGGATGGTCTCGATCTCTTGACCTTGTGATCCACCCGCCTCGGCCTCCTAAAGTGCTGGGATTACAGGCGTGAGCCACCGTGCCTGGCCTGGAACAAGGTTTTAAAGCCTATCAAAGTAAAATAATCAATTTAAAACAAGGTCACTAAAGTGGATCCTAATCCAATCTAATCAGTGTCCTTATAGGAATAATACATTTGTGCACACAGAGAGACACTAGGGGTGTGCATGCACAGAGGAAAGACCATGCAAGAGGGCAGCCATCTGTAAGCCAAGAAGAGAAGCCTTAGGAGAAACCAGAGCTGATGATGCCTTGATCTTGGACTTCTGGCTTCTAGAACTGTGAAAGAAGTAGATGCTTGTTGTTTAAAGAACCCCAGTTGTGGTGCTTCATCATGGCAATCATGGCAGCTCTAGAAGACTAATACAAGAAGATTAAACCTGTATTAGTCTGTTCTCATGCTGCCAATAAATACATACCTGAGACTGGGTAATTTATAAAGGGAAGAGGTTTAATGGACTCAGAGTTCCACATGTGCAGAGGCCTCACAGTGGAAGGCAAAGGAGAAGCAAAGGAATGTCTTACATGGTGGCAAGAGAGCTTGTGCAGGGGAGCTCCCATTTATAAAACCATCAGATCTCGGGAGATTTATTCACTACCATGAGAACAGTAGGGGGGAAGCCTTTCCCACAATTCAATTATCTCCACCTGATCCCACCCTTGACACATGGGGATTATTATAAGTCAAGATCAGATTTGGGTGGGGACACAGCCAAACTGTATCAAAATCTTATTTTTTTTTGTCCTGTCCATTTGTTCAGTATTTACAATCTGCCTTCCTATATGGCATAATCATCTACAACATTTCTGTCTTCTTTAAATGTATCAACTCCTTAAGTTGGTATTTTTGTGTCTATTTCTATGAGTTAAGAAAGTGTTTCAGCTGGTGAGCAGGAAAGCTGGTGCTATAGACTGAGCATTTGTGTCTCCCCAAAATTCACATATTGAAATTCTAACCCCCAAGGTAGTGATATTAGGAGATAGGAGCCTTTGGCAGATGATTAGGTCATTAGGGCAGAGCCCTGGTGAATGGGATTAGTGACCTTATAAAAGAGAACCTAGAGAATTCCCTGGGCCCTTCTACCATGTGAGGACACAGAGAAGGAGCCATCTCTGAACCAGGAATTGAGCCCTCATCAGACTCTGAATCGGTCGACTCCTTGATCATGGTCTTCTCAGCTTCCAGAATTGTGAGAAATAAATTTCTGTTGTTTATAAATCACCCAGTCTACGGTATTCTACTACAGCAGACAGAACCGACTAAGCCAGCTGTCCTCCAACACGTGGCTACACAGCCCAAATGCTTCTTGATGCATTGCACTGCTAAGTTAAGCTGGAATGCAAATATGGAGAAGAAGGTACACGCACAACCATGAGATTCTCTAGGTTGTCATTAAACTGCAGCTCCAAAGCTGAAGAGTGATGAGGAAAATGTCATTTTAATGTATCAATTTGTATTAATTAAACTACTATTCATGCAGTCAGGGCAGTGCAGATCCCTTCCTGAAAAATTTTGATAGACTACAAGTACCATTCAGAAACATGAAGGGCTCTCAGCGGGACCTTGCTATTCTGAGCATTAACACGAAGCCATTTCACACAATACAATACTACTTGATTTTGTACAGCACCCCATTCCAGTAGGGCCCCCAGTGGAAATTCACACACCCTATTTTTAATCACACTGGAGTGATTTAATTTCAAACATATAACTACTTTTGTCTGATGCAACCTGCATTTGAAAAAAGGTTTCTTCTTGACAACTTGAGTGAGAGGATGACAAGGTCTTTATTCTGACTGTGATTCAATAGGCCACATTTTGCCTCTGATGAGGGTGTATGAACGCCACCTAGGGAGGGTGGTATGGGACTTGTCATTTGCCCCACTGTAAGAAGTACTTATGGGCTAAAATTATAGTATTGAATAACAACAAAAACTACCAAAATGACTTAATATTTTCCCTTTCCTTGAAAAGAAAAATTCTGTTTACTCCCCTGTTATAGGAAGACGGCTTGGTCAAGTAGAGCCAACAGCAAGTTGCAATTCTTGGTTTTTGCTCCAGGTAAAACGTTGCCAAGTTCTGTGACCTTGGGCAAGTCCCTTCTCCTCCCTGGTATTCTGTTTCTCTACTCGGGAGAAGCAAGGAGTCTGCTTTTGAAGTATATATTCTCTGTCCTGTTCATTAACACAGATTCCCACTAAGCTTCTTTTTCTTCAATTCACTGATCCACAGCCTAAGGGATTTGGGAAATTCTGAGAGAAGCTCCTGTTTAAATAGTCCTTTATGAGTTAAACATAACTTGGGGAGTGGGGTAAGGAGGGAGCAGGCTGTGCAAACATATGGATTATCACACAGCCTTGAAACGAATACCAGAAATTCAGAAGAGAGCTTCTTTACCCTGATAGCCTGGCTTCGTTCTAGTTGACCAACGAAGACTCAGTAAATAATGGTGAGGCAGCCTCTTAGCAGGCAGGGGTTCCTGTGAATGCAGACCATGAATCATAGAGCTAGGACGCAGCAGAGATAGCATTTCACCTTAGTTGGCTCTAGCATAAGCTTAGCCACAATGCTGCTACTTCTTGCAAGCGAAGGCACTCTTTCTCCTTCCAGCTCTATGTTCTTAGCTGCTCCAGCACCACTGATTCTGTGCCATAGGACAGGAAAGGAAGCAGACTTCTTCCTGAGTAACATACCCCAACGCAGTCATGGCAATGGTCCTCAGAGTTGGGTGAATTGTGTACAGTTCGGTCTACCTAATTCAAAGAACAGGAACAACTATTTCTGTGTATCATACGGGAAATCTAGGACGTCTCTCTGATGGTCTACTTGGGTTTCTACTTCCCTGCCTCCCCGATTCTCTGCATTTCCGAATTCTGTTCCTGTGGAGTGGGACACAACGTGACATATCTGAGGACCGTGTTTCCCTAAGTGGGGTTGCTTGTCTGCTGCCTTAATTCACAGATAAGAGGCAGGTGAAGACTCCAGGTTGTTAGGAGCCAATGTCCTGTGGTGCCCCCTTACATATTTCCCAGGCTGTGCTGAGCCTGGCCTAGATTTTGACATTGGATTAAGCAACCATTTATGTCCCTATGGCTATACAGGTTGGCTCTTGCTTTCACAGGCTCATAGTTAGCACTTTCTATGACCTGTGGTACAATCTCCATTCTGGTTCATTTAGCTCCGGGCTGCTTGGAGCCTAATACCAACACGCTAAGCCAGGCGGAGCTTCTCAGAAGCCAACCCTGGCCACTGACCCTCTTTGCTCAGCCTTTGATTCTGGATATAGAGTTTCCTCAGAAAATATCTCTGTTCTACCTTCCTATTGGACTTCTAAGAATTGGCCCTAAGTCTTTCACGGAGAAAACTAAGAAGATGGAGCTAATAAGCTCCTCTTTGAAATCTGTGTGGGTTTTCCCCAATATCAATAACCACTTTTCCAATTATTTAACAACTGGGCACTCAGCAATTCAAATCAATCTCAGCACTAACTACCTGGAATTTGCACAGCCCCCACAGGCGAAGGGCTCAATCCCATTAGGACGCCCCCACTTCAGATGCCAGTGCAAGTGGGGTCCCTAGATGATGCACACTTCTGCTCAACCAAGTACAAAGTCAGGGGTTCCCAAGACCCCCCTCTTCAGGTTTGATAACTTGGTAGAATGACTTGCAGAACTTAGGACAGCACTCTGATGATTAACACAGATTCCTGCTAAGCTCCTATTGAGGCTTGGTCTTTGACTACTTAAGAGAATTCATTAATCCACAGCCTAAGTGATTTGGGAACTACTCGAGGAGAAGCTGCTGCTGGAAGAGTCCTTATGGATGATACAGTGCAGAAAGAGCCAGACGGAAGAGAAGCACAGGGCAAGGTATCCTGGAGGTAAGTGTGTACACAGACCTTCCTGCTCTCACCTGCTGCCCTATCCTCAGGGATGTGGTCACTGATTGGAAGCTCCTGGAACCTCACATCCTTTAGGGGTTTTAGGAAGGTTACAATATGGAAGCATGATTGATTCAATCATTGGCCATTTGTGATTAAACTCAATCTCCAGCTTGTCTCCGTGGGAAGGCAGAAGGTGGGGCTTAAAGTTCTTACCCTCTAACTAGAAAGAGGCAACCTTGGTCTTTTGGCCACCCACCCCTAACCTGAAGCTATTTAGGGCTTTTCCCAGGAGTCATCTCATCAGCCTACAAAAGACAGTCTTTTCACTCAGGAGATTATAAGTGTTATAAAAGTTCAGGACCAGGAACTAGGGAGGAAGACCACATTTGTAAATTATTATGATGTACCACAGGAACTTAATAAAAATTTGAACTCAAGGCGGAAGTCAACCTAGCCAAGACTCCAAAGAAAGATCTACGTCATTGAGCAGAGGGGAAACACGTCTTCAGTTTTCAGGATCCTGGAGCTGCAAGAGCTGATGAGGAGCTCAGCTGAAGGCCAAGCGTGGGACAAAGCATCCACAACTTTGAGATTTTTATTTTCAGCTTTTCAATAGTGCAACAGTGATATGCATTCAGTAAGAACCATACCTAGATTACCCATACACACAACCATTCTGCTTTTTGCCTTCAGTACAGTATTCAATAAATTACATGAACTATTCAATACTGTATTACAAAAATAGGCTTTGTACTGGATGACTTTGCCCAACTGTAGGCTAATGTATGTATTCTGAGCATGTTTAAGGTAGATGAGGCTATATTATGATGTTTAGTGTGTTTACAATATTTTGATGGGTTTTGTCTCTATAAGTTGAAGATAGAGATGCTGCATTTCCCATCACCAGGATGCCCTGAGCAGCTGCTGTATGTTAGCTGATCATCAAAGCTGTGAGATGACAGCTGGATCAAGGCCACATGCCCATGTTCTGGTACAAGAGGCATGTCCTACCCATGCTGACCCTTCAGGAGCCCCAGGAGACTCCACCCAGCAGCAGAGTGAGATGTCTCTGAAGGAAGGGGTGGGGCGAGAGGAGCAAAGTCAGTAGGAAAAAATCAGCAGCTGCAGGAGAAAGTCCTCGCTCCACCACAGGGGGCTAGTGGGAAGAAATGGGGCAAGTGACCCCACTCTGTGGAACTTGGAAGCCCAAGACATAAATTTCCATTCCCTGCACTGGAGAGCCCAAGCCTCAGGATGTCCATGTGAGCTTGCCACCACCGCCACCCCCTTCCACCACCACACGCCCAGGGGAAAATCGCCATCCTTTAGAGTCACAGTGGAAGAAAGGGCTGGGCACTGCTTCCACCATCGCGCCTGGGCTCCCACTCTCCCTGCTCTTACTTTATTGTAACCACACCGACTGTTCTCACATTACTGTAACCACAGTTGGCCTCTGGAATCTTCCTCCAACCAACCAAGCACATTCCTCATTCAGGACATTTGGCCCAGAGATTCCCCTTGCCCTTCCAGTATTCAAAAAAGCAAAGTCATTTCTTCCCCACTGCACAGAGATCTTGAAGAGTCCACAGTGGAGTTTCCTGCCTGCTTTGTGTCAAGTAACCCCTCTGGTCACAAAAACTATCACCTCTACTCTCTTATCCTGTAATGTATTTTTCTACTTACAACTTGATTTATATATATTTGTCCCCATCCCCATCATTTCAGAGTAGCTGCTACATCTAAAGATCTTTAATTGTTTTACTCATGACTTACTTTTGGAACAGTATCTAGTAATGGGGAAGGGTTTAATGATTTGATGAATGATGGTTGATTGAAGGAATATAGGTACATATTGTGCCCTATCCTGTGTGACCCAGGAACTCTGGACAAAGATGATTAGTCTCAAGAGGGAATAGTGGCTTGTTCCTTCCAGGCAAATTATAGGGTGACTGGTTCCCTAAGAGTCTGGCCTACCTGGAATCGTGTAAGCATCAACATTTTAGGTTTGGATTATAATTGGAGAGGCTAGCATAGAGGCACTGGTACCCATCCACATTTTAGGTCTGAATTAGAATTGAAGAGGCTGGTACAGGGGCAACTAGTACAACTTTTTAGGTTTGAATTAGAATTGGAGAGGCTGGCATAGAGGCAACTGGTACCGATCAACTTTTTGGGTTTGGGTTAGAATTGGAGAGGCTGAGAGAGAGGCAACGGGTACAGGGCAGACTTGCAGAAAGACAATTGCTAGGTCTCACAGAGTCTCCGTGTACAAGTGTCTTCTGCTGAGGCATAGAGAGAATGCTTAGTTTTGGGGGAAGGCCCAGCTATACTGTGATTCCTCTTTTTCCCACTATTTTTGAAACCCTCTAGAGCCTGGACAAGGGGCTGAGAATGTAGTATAAGAACATGTGTGTTCTTATACTAAACCCTCCTTGCCTTCAGAAACTCGAGAGGTTCTCTTGTTTCTTGGAAACTGAGATACTTTAAGAGCATCATCATGGTTTCTGTGAGTTTTCAGTCCTGGTAACATCAAGAAATGTTGGGTTTGCAGAGAGAAGTGGAAGGAATCAATAAAAAAGCAAAGCGGCCGGGCGCGGTGGCTCAAGCCTGTAATCCCAGCACTTTGGGAGGCTGAGGCAGGTGGATCACGAGGTCAAGAGATCGAGACCATCCTGATCAATATGGTGAAACCCCATCTCTATTAAAAATACAAAAAATGAGCTGGGCATGGTGGCGCGTGCCTGTAATCCCAGCTACTCAGGAGGCTGAGGCAGGAGAATCGCCTGAACCCAGGAGGCGGAGGTTGCGGTGAGCCGAGATCGCGCCATTGCACTCCAGCCTGGGTAACAAGAGCGAAACTCCGTCTCAAAATAAATAAATAAATAAATAAATAAATAAATAAATAAATAAATAAAATAAAAAAGCAAAAGAGAGGAAAGAAAATTGATGAACACCTTTTGAGGACTTAGCAAACACTATTAATTGTTTGGGCGTTACTTACCATATTTGATTTTCGTATTTCTACTTTTAGGATATTTTTAAATAGAAAAGAAACACCCTACAAACTCTCTGAAAGAATAAAGAAATTTGTCTCACACAACGGGAAGTCCAGGTCTACAGTGTCTGTACAGCAGGATCAGCGATAAAGCTCCGCTTCTTTTCTATTCTTTTGCCTCCTTTTGAGGACAGCTTCATGCTCAGGGCGGCTATCCCTGTCCTTGCGTGATGGATTCTAGAAGCTCCCAGGTAGCATGTTTCCAGAGGGCCAGCGTGAGAAGGCTACTCCCCCATTCACAGCCAACCGACACGTGGTCCCAAGCTCTGACAGGTACAAGCCTCGGTTTCTGAACCCCTCACCCTTCAGAGGATGGGATGACCATGCTTAGTTTGAACCATTCAAAGTCTCATTCTTCGATCTGAGGGTGTTGTCCACTCTCCCGACTCCTAAGAGCTAAATGGGGGAGAATCGGCCTTGTGAAAATGGAAGACAGATTCTTCTAGGAAGAAGCAAGTGAGGAATGGGTGTCTCGTTACCATTTCACAGATAAGAAAACTGATACTCATTGGGATGAGATATTCTGCTCACATGATACAAATTGGCCACACAACTAAGTAGCAGGTACCAAGTCTATTCCGAAGCCTGTATTTATTGCATAAGAAGTCAAGGAAGGAGGTGGTGGAAGCAAGAGAGGAAATGGAAGGAAAACGGATAAAAAAAGAAAAGAAGGGAAAATAAGAAGGCCGTTACAAGCTTCTTCCCCAGCCAGCCTAATACAAGAGGGCCAAGTTAAGAACCGACTGTCACCATGTGCTTTTCTGGTTCATTACTTCCTGGCATCAGCGAGGTCTCATTTGTGAGAACAAAACAATGACTTTAAAAGACTCATAAGGATTCTTGGACATCAACAGAGTCTTCCCCAAACATAATTTTATTAAATCTGAAGAAAAGCGAATCTGCTTCTTGCAGAGACCATCTTTGCTTCCAGATATATTAACTTACTAATGAACAGAGAACAAGTGTCCTGTGGTTGGCTGAACACCAGATATTAAAGTAGCTGAAGCCATTCAACAGGAAGTTAAATGTAATAGAGTTTCCATACCTGACTTTTAAAGAAGCTTCCAGATTTATGATTTTATTCTGAAGTTAGACCCCTTAGTACCTGAGAATAGTAATATTTTAAGAGAGAGGAAAGCTTTCCTCCTCCCTATGGGATAAGATCCCTATTGCTTTAGGCTGTGATGTCATTATTAGCTGAGCATCATAGGCCAGGATTACGTATAGGCAAGGAATAGGAGTGAGGGAACCTTCTGGGATATAGTGCCAGGCCTTGGGGGAAGTGTTTCAAAGGATGTGAGCACATGGGAATTTCCAGGTGAGCTTAATCAGGCAGGTGAATTGGATTGGCAAGGGCCTGAACAGCATGACTTACTCGAAGCTCAAAGTCAAGCCTTAAGGCGATTTGGCTGTTTTGAGAAGAGTCGCCACTTGTGATTAGGACTGCAGGGTCCCGTGTTCTCCAGGTAGAGGGCTGAAAGAAGACAGGTAGATGTCTGGAGCCCCAGATAATCAGGACAAGATTCTGAAAAGTCCCATGGAAGAACTGTTCTCCCATCAGGGTGTCTATATCCAAAGTCAGTCACTACCCAGAAGGAATATTTCAGACCTACTGCCCTAACTCCCACTATGTCAGTGCTTTCTGTGATTGACAACCATATTTCCTACCAAACTCGCCTGAACTTGAGGCTCAATGATGTTTGATAGGCTAACTCATGGGCTTCAGTTTCTTCTGCTGTAAAACCGAGATCACAAACCTGACTCATAGGTTGATTTGAGCCGAGCAGTTCGAGTGTTCTTGACCCCTCCAAAACTTATGTGAAACTGAATTCCCAAAGCAACCATGCTGGAATACAGAACTCAGTGGGAAGTCTGTAGGTCAGGAGGGCTTTCTCCTAATGATGGGTTAATGTGGTTACAAAAATACTTCTGGTAATTTGTTCTCTTCTGCTCTTCTACCATGGAAGGAAAAGCATTTCTTCCCTCTGGAGGATGTAGCATTCAAAGAACCACCTCAGATGTGGAAACCAGGCCCTTGTCAGACACCAGACCTGAACACACTTTGACCCTGGATTTCCTAGGCTCTAGAACTGTGAGAAGAAAATTTATGTTTTTTACAAATTACCTAACCTCAGAACCTCTGTCATAGCAGCATAAATGATTAAGACAAGTAGACTAACAGAATGAATACAAGCAAGATATAAAATATTAGATGGCTGCATGGCCCATGGAAAATAATAACAGTGAATCACTATAGAACTAATAATGAAGGTAATTTGTAATAACTACAAAACCCATGTAAATAAAGGTGCCCCAAATTTTTCCTAACCGAGATTATCAGTTTACCCTGGGTTCCCAAAGCATGGTGAAATGGAATCATAAGGCCAAACCTGAGTGTGTTCTCCGAAGTTCCATCTGATGATTGGCCAAGGTTAGTGGGATAACTGCATCACAGTCGTCGGATACCAATATTGAATAATTGGTAAGCAGCTCTGCTGAGAAGAAACAGTAATCTACGCAATTGCAGAAGCTCCCTTCCTTGGTAATCCATATGAGTTGTCCTGGAATTGTCTTGAAGATCCCTGGTATATAAATCGCCTACTTTTGTTGCCTAGAGAGTTAGACTCACTCAAAGCAAAAAGTGGGATTAGAACAGAGTCACGATAATTTGCAGTGAAGGTTATCCCTTCCCAAGATAATTGCCATATTTTTTTTCTTTTTCTTTTTACTTAAATTAATTAAGTGTTTTTTCCTAGGAAGGAAAGACCATCCATAATTCATTTTAATGACCTCACACTTGTACGCACGATTTCAGCATTGGTGTGTATGACGGACATAAAAGGACACGAAGAAGCTTGGTGCAAGCCAGTATTTGAGGTCCAAGGAACTGCGTTGTGTTAGAGTTGCCCACCACTGGGGAGAAGCAATGTGGAGTAAAAGTCCCACCAGATTAGAGGGATTTCACAAAGCATTTGACTTCTCACTGAAAACACAGACGTTCTATGTCGTAAGAGCCAGAACTAGGTGAAAAACCAAAGTAAACGGGTCCTAGAAAGGCGTGAATCCAAGCTACCATAGGATCAGGTGATCTAGTAATTTCATTGTCAGAAGAAAACAAACAAAAACATCAATGCTATTTTGAGGATGATAAAATCCAGAGTGTTCACATAAATTCATAATATCAAGTATACATCAAAAATTCACTAAACATGCCAAGAAGTAGAAAAATGTGGCTTGTAATCAAGAGAAAATGTAGTCAAAAGAAGCAGACTGTCAACTGACTCAGGTGTTAGAATTTGTAGAAAATAACTTCAATAAAGCTATTATAAACTTTTAAAATAAATTATAGAAAAAAGTGAATAAGCAAACATTGATCACTCTCAGGAGAGAGATTAAAAACTACTAAAGAGAATCTAATGAAAATTTTACAACTGAAACAAATACAATATATAAACTAAATAGTACAGTAACACACTGAAAAGATTAAATACAAAAGGACACAGGATCAGTGACTAGATCAATACAAATTATTTAGTGCAAAGCCCAGAGAAGAAAGAAAATATTAAAATAAATTAATCCAAACCACAGTGATGTATTGCACAGTTTGAAACAGTCTAGCATATAATTGAAGTTTTAGAAGGAGAAAAAGAGAAGATGGGGTGGAAAAATAAATGAAAACGTAATGGTCAGAGATGTTCAAATTTGGAGAAAAATATTCATTTACAGGCTCAAGAAGCCCAGGAAATCACAAGCAGATAAAATTATGTACCCATCATAGTCAAACTAATGCAAACAATAAATAAAGAAAAAAATCATTAAAATAGAGTAAAATGTATGCTCTATATAGAGGAATAAATAAAATAATTATGATGGACTTTTTATTAAATATGATGAGGGTTAAGAGTCAATGAAATGACATCTTTTAAATGCTGAAAAAATGTTTCAATTCAGAATTCTATCTATGAGCAATAATATTCTTCAAAAGTAAATATATACTTAATATTTTTTATATTTTTTAAAATGTGAGTAAATTTATCACCAGAAATCTCACATAAGAAAAAGTGCTCAAGGAAGTTCTTCAGAAAGAAGAAAAATAATATCAGGTGAAAATTCAGATTTAAATAGAGGATGAGTGCCAGAAGCAGTAGTATATATACATAAAGTCAGATATATATATATAATGAAACTTTTAAAACTTTTAATACTTATTAATAAATAACCAAATGGCTAATGTTTTATTTAAATCTGTGTTATACACATATTTAGTGATATCTCTAACACAGATAGAATAAAATATATAATAATAACAGCATAAAATGTGTAAAAAGGAATTGAAAGCATGCCCTGTAAGTCTTACTTTATATTTGAATTGATATAATATTTAAAAATAAAATAGGATAAGTTAAGTATAATAATTAAAATAATAAAACAGCAAAATAAAAAGTTAGAGCCAGAAGCTTTAACTTAAGAAAACATGGACTTATAATAATTAATTCAAAAGAAAGAAAGCAAAGGGGAAATAAAGAGAACACTTGACACAAATAGAAAATAAATACTAAGACAGAATATTTAAATCTAACCATATTGAGAACTACATTACATGTAAATATGCTAAATATAAGGTAGATATTCTCATAGCAAACAAATAAGCTAGAACCAACTATGTTATCTACAATAATAACCTTTAAGATATGAAAACACAAACAAATTAAAAATAAAAAGAGGAAAACATGAAAATAAAAAAGTTAAAAATATGCGAGATGCAGATAAAACGGTGCGTAGAGAAAAATTTATACAGTCAAATTCTTATATTAGAAAAACGAATGTTATAAAATCAATTGTTTAAACTTCTACTGTAAGAAATTAGAATGATAAGAGAAACTAAACACAAAGTAGGAAGTAAAAATTAATAATAAAGGGGGAAATCACCTCAATAGAAATAGAAAACAATACTAAAATTCAATGTAACTAAAAGCTTGTGCTTTACAAAAATCTGTAGCCAGACTAATAGACAAAGGAAGAGAGAGATAGAGAGAATAGATTACCAATATTAGGAATAAAAGAGGATATAGTCTTAAAAAATCTGTAGTCCTACAGATATTAAGAGGACAGTACAGCAAGAAAATATAATAAATAGCTTTATTACAGTAAATTTGACAACTTAGAAGAAAGGAACAAATATTTTGCAAGACACAAACTACTAAAGCATTTCTTACAAAAGAAGGAATAGATAATTTAGGTATCCCTGCATTTATTACATAAACTGAATTAGGATTTTCAAAATTTTATACTCAGAAAATTCCACATCCATATTGTTTCATTGGTAAATTTTACCAATAATCAATTAACAGTATTAACATTTAACAAGTCTATGCATACTTTCTCAACACATACTGTCTCAGAAAATACAAGAGAAGAAAATAGTTCCAAATGTATTTTATCAGATCAAAAACCACACAAAAACATTACCAATAAAACATCAATAACCTTTGTAAACATAGATCCACAATTAGTTTCACTTTGATATTTTTCTGGGGTCACTTTTGTAAATCAATCAAATACAGCACTATATTAATAATAAAATGTAATATGAGCAAGTAGGATTTATTTTAAGGATGCAAGGTTGTTTTAACATTCGAAAATCAATTAGTAAAATATCCCATATTAACAGTAAAAACATAAAGTTTTATTTGATCATTTTAATATATGCATAAAAATAATCTAATTAAATGCTCATGATTTAAAAAAAGAATTGTAATCCATCAACAAACTAGAAGTACAAAGAAACTTCCTTAATCTGACAAATGGCATCTATAAAATTCCTGCAGACAATTCTTACTTAATGAGAAATTATTGTTCATTTGCTACAAAGATTGACAATACAGCAAGATGTCCACTTTCAGTACTTCTTTTTACATTACACTGTTGATCTTTGCAAATGCTAGGCCAGAAATTTTAAAAAGTGGCGTTGGCCGGGCATGGTGACTCAAGCCTGTAATCCCTGGACTTTGGGAGGCTGAGGCAGGTGGATCATGAGGTCAAGATATCGAGACCATCCTGGTCAACATGGTGAAACCCTGTCTCTACTAAAAATACAAAAAAATTAGCTGGGCATGGTGGTGTGCACCTGTAATCCCAGCTACTCAGGAGGCTGAGGCAGGAGAATTGCCTGAACCCACGAGGTGGAGGTTACAGTGAGCTGAGATCGCGGCACTGCATTCCAGCTTGGGTAACGAGCAAAACTCCATCTCAAAAAAAAAAAAAAAAAAAAAAAGTGAAATTAAGTTTGGCACAAAAGAAGTAAAATTATCTTTATCCATGGATGACTTGATTATTCATATATATATAATCCTAGAAACTCTTAAACCGAAACCCAGAGTGAAAATCCTTAAATTAGCATGTAAGCTTAGGAAGGTTGCAGAATACAAGACTAGATACAAAATAAATAAATAAATAAATAAAATAAAGAATTTCTATGTACCAGAAGCAAATAATAGACAATGATAATTGAAAGTCACTATTTATAATAGAGTTAAAAATTGCAAAATGCTTAATATATATTTTCCAATGATGCATAAGACCTCTCCCCTTAAAATTAGCAAACATTGCTAAAAGATGTCTTTATAGAGCTAAACAAAGGGAAACATTTACTACGTTCCCGAACAGGAAAACCCATGTACATGGCAGTTCCCTTCAGGAGTAGAAAAACTTAGGTAGAATACAATCCCACTCAAAATTCTAGAAGGATTTACTTTAAAAATTGGCAAGCTGATTCTAAAATGTATAATAAAATGTAAAATATCATTAAAGAAAAACATAAAATTGGAAAGCTTATACTATTTGAAGTGTTCCTAAACTTTAATGTTGTAAACAGTGTAATATTGGAGTGAGAATAGAAAAACTCAATGGAACTCAATAGAAAATTCAGAAACAGACTCACAAACATATGATCTATTAATTTTTGGCCAAGTTACCATGCAATATCATGGGAAAAGGAAAGTCTTTTCAATGAATAGTCTTTTCAACAATTGACCGTGGAACAACTGTTATACACACACACACAAACACACACACAATTAAACTTTACCTCATACCACACACACAAAGAATATTTTGAGACGAACTGTAGGTAAATGTAAGGTAAAACTCTCAAGATTCTAGAAGAAGACAAAAAGAACAACTTTGTGACCCTCTATCTTAGAAAACAAAAAGCACTAAACAAAATAGAATAAAATCAACAAATTTGACTTCATTAAATTATTTTCAAGACATCAAAAAACACCAGTAAGAAAATAAAAAGTCAAGCCACAGACTAAGGGAGAAAAAGCATTTTCAATGTATATATCTGACAAAAAATTATTCAGAATATATGTAGGGAACTTCCACACATCAAAATGAGATTGCAGCACAATAAAAATGGGCAAGAGACAAACTTTAAATGTGTTCAAAGATATTAGTAATCAGGAAGCATGTATTAAAAACTAGAATGACAGGCCAGGTGCGGTGGAGGTTCAAGACCAGCCTGACCAAGATGGTAAAACCACGTCTCTACTAAAAATACAAAATTAACCATGTGTGGAGGCACATTCCTGTAATCTCAGCTACTCAGGAGGCTGAGGCAGGAGAATTGCTTGAACCCAGGCAGAAGTTGCGGTGAGCAGAGATTGTACCATTGCCCTCCAGCCTGGGCAACAAGAGAAAAACTCCATCTCAAAAAAAAAAAAAAAAGAAAAATACAAAAACTAGAATGACAAAAATTTCAAATACTGGTGAGGATGTGTTGCAACTGGGCCTCATGCATCTTGTGGATAATGTAAAATGGTACAACCGTTTGGGAAAACTGTTCAGTGGTTTCCTTGAAAATTAAAGATTCAGCTCTCCAACGACCCTGCCCTTCCCTGACTGTTTCTAGGGATTTATGGGAACATATCTCCACAGAAAGATGTATATCAGAATTTTCAAAGCAGTTTTATTGATTCTAGTCAAAAACAAACAAACAAAAGTGACCCAAATGTTTATCGTCAGGAGATCACATAAACAGATATTGATATAATCTCAGAATATTATACAACTGTGAAAAATAACAAACTAATGAACACCTACATGGATGAATATCAGAAACATTAATGTTCATTCAAAGAACATACAAAAGAGTGAACATTCTATCATTTCCTCCCTTTAAGGTAAATAGATTCAACTAAACTACCTGTGTAGAAATAAAAGCAGTATTTACCTATGTGTAGGCTGGGATTGACTACAAGTGATCGTAAGAAAATGCTCTGTGATGATAAAAATATGATGTATCTTTCCTGGTGTATCATTTATGTTTTTCTGTGAAACAAACCACCACAAGAATAAGAGACATCCATGTAATTCAACCACTTGTGCAGCTGGTTCTTTGGTGTCCTGTGAGCTGCCTTCAGCCAGGAACATGGCAAAGGTTGGCATGGCCAAGAAGTCTCCTCACACCTGTCTGCCAGTGTTGCTGGTCATTGGCACCAACACTCCAGTATGTGGGCTCTCTTCCTCCTGTTGCTTGTACTGTTTTTTTTTACAGGATGCAGGTACAGAAGCAGGCTTCTTAAAGGCTAGGTCTGGAACCATCAGAGCCTTAATTCTGTCACATAGATTGGGAAATAGACTTCACCTCTTGATGGGAAGAGCAGCAGCCACCTATGGGAGTAGAGAGTCTATTGGAAGTTCTTTGGAGACCATTTAGCACAGTTGAGTCTTGGTTACATGAATGCACATATTTGCCAAAACTCATTCAATTATGCTTCTTAAGATCTGCATGTCTCATTCTGTAAATCAAAGCAAATGTGCAATGGAGTTGACTGTGACTATTTAGAGCTCCCGTCTTAACTCCTTTGAGCTGAGCAGTTGAAATAAAAGTGAGGGTGGGAAAAGGTTCTGATAAGTAACTCTGATAAAGTTCACTCATTTTCCGAAAATGTATTTGGTTAAGTGCTCTTTCCAGATTTAGTTAGAAGGATAAAAGACAAACTAAAAACCAAAGGGAAAATTTAAATTGGTCAGTAAGTTGTTTGTAAAACTCTGTTCTCCAAGAATTACGATGTGTAATGCAAGTACTTGAGTAAACCTGTCAAAATTTGGTCAAATGTAGTTTTTTGTTTGTTTGTTTTTATTTGTTTATTTGTTTTTTACCTTATGCCAGAGAGAGGAGGTTCTTCTGTGGTTTGTATCTCTTTTCTCCCTGGTTCCCTTCTTTTCCAGGTATATGGGAAAAGCAGCGAAGTCCCGTGTGGGAGGCAGAGGCTTTGGGGATAGATTGTTTGCATTGGACTCTACCACTCACTAGTTGCGTAAACTTGAGTAAGTAGATTAGCATCCTGTTACTCATTTTTTTCCAACTTTAAAATAATAATAATGCCACTAAACTGCTAGGGCTGTTGTAAGAAATAAGAGATAATTGTGGCCAGGTGTGGTAGCTCACACCAGTAATACCAGCACTTTGGGAGGTTGAGGTGGGAGGATCATGAAGTCAGGAGTTCGAGACCAGCCTGGCCAACATGGTGAAAACCCATCTCTACTAAAAATATGGCATTCAGGCAGGGTGGCACCTGCCTGTAGTCCCAGCTACTAGGGAGGCTGAGGCAGGAAAATAACTTAAACCCAGGAGGCGGAGATGCAGTGAGCTGAGATCATGCCAGTGCACTCCAGCCTGGGCAACAGGAGTGAAACTCCAACTCAAAAACAAACAAACAAACAAACAAAAACACTGTAATATGCTTAGCATGGTGTGCGGCATAATACAAGGTAAAATACTAAAAAGTAACAGAAATTCCATAACTCAGTAGCTATGGTCTGCTATGAAACTGAACTCTTGGCACCCCTCCCTCCACTCAGGACCCTGCCATCTTTCTCTTTTTTTCTCTCTCTCCCCTTGACCTTCTCTGTCTCTTTGGGGCTCAGATAATTGTAACTGAAGTTTAAATATCTGGATATTAGTTATCATAGGATTATGGGTAGAAATGCAAATCCACCTAAGGAAAAAGTTTGTAATTATTAGATTTTTCTCTAGGAGAACGGGTTCTCCAGTAAAGAGTGGCTTTCTTGTCACAAGAGGTATTAGAAAACTTTTAAGTTTTGCTCCTTAATACTGCAAGAAGGAAGTGTGCTGAAATCCTAGTTCTGACAGGAACTGTCCATGTATCTTTAGCTGGGTCAGCCTTGCTAGCCTTAGTTTCCTCATCTATAAAATGGGGATAATAATCACATTAAATCACAACAGTCAGGAACATTGGTGATATGTATCAAGTGCCTGGCCCACCGTGAATGCTACATGAAGTTTCCTTCACTAACCTTACTGTTACAAAACCCCGTTATAAGTTACCATCTCTAAACTTCCTGTTACAAAACTTCATTATATATCAAGCCCTATGCTGGAATTTACAGTCCACTGGGAATACCCACATAGCAAGACATAATTACAATACAGAGTGGAAAAAAGGTTATGTGAAATATGAAAACAATTCTACAAGTACAGCAAGAGAAAGCTAACTGCCTGGGTAATTATGAAGTAAAACAGAAAATTAAAAATAAACAAAGCTCAATTGCATTTGATTATTAAATTTGAAAGATTACAGTGGTGTTTGGAAAGCATTCTGAAATGTTTATGCTTCGTATGGTTGGGGAAATACAGACTTGTAGTATTAAACCTAGTGCAGGTTATAATAAAAAGCAAATAGGCTTTGAAGTGAAAGAGAATATAGTTTGAGTATTAAATGCAACTTTATCTGTGTGACCTTGGATAGCTGCTGTGCATGCTCCATGCCTCAGTTACCAGATCTGTTAGATAGGACTAATACAGCCCCTTCACAACGCCAGTTGTGCAAGTTATGTGGGGTAAAACATACATGATCATATAGCAGGACCTGACACAGCTGAGTAAGTGCCTGGTCCTCCAACTGCAAGGTGACATGGTCTGTTTAGCAGTTATGATGCCGTTAGCTCCAATAATAGAAGTATCTATCTAAGAGTGGCTTGAAAATCAGAATATTCTTATTATCTCACAAAATGAGAACCCCGAAGCTAAGTAAATAGAGTTGATTGACAAGGTTGTTCACTGATGTCAGCAAGAACCCAGACATTTTCCATGGTTCTGCTGGGAAAGTCCTCAGCTGACTGGCTTCGTCTTTCACTCGCCCCTCAAGATGACTGTTGCATCTCCAGATGCCACAGCCTAATAAAAGACATTCAGGAAGAAGGGAGTTTCCTCCTCTGTATCTTCTATTTGGTTTCCTACAATGTAGTAACTTCCAGATATTTTGGTCTCAGGACCTTTTTTCACTAAAAAATTACTGAGGAACCCAAAAAGCTTTATTTATATGGATTACACATAGTGACATTTACAGTAATAGAAATTAAAATGGATAATTTTCAAATGCTTACTAATTTTTTAAATTAATAATCCCATTTTATGGCAATAAAGTTAACATTTTAAGAAAAAAATATTTTCTAAAACAAAAATTATAATTTTCTTTTCATTTAAAAATACAGCGAGAAGTGGCGTTGCGTTTTATTTTTGCAAATCTTTTTAATGTCTGGATCAGTGGAACACAGCTGGATTCCAATCTCATCTTCTGCATGCAGGCTGTTGGGATAGACTGTTTTGAGTGAAGTATATGATGAAAATCTGGCCTTATACAGATATGGAGGTAGAAAAAGAAGGAGTATTTTAGTGGCCTTTTAAGATAATTCTAGAAATTTTTATTTTCTACTGAACAAAATTCAACAAGTAGCCGTTTCTTACACATTAGTTGCCATGCAGAATCTGAAGCTATATTCATGAAATTTTGGTCTCATTTTACATTAATTTTCTTGTACTTTGAATAGATACATTCCCCATGTACAACCTTATAACATCATGCATTGATTAGTTGAAAAATATTGCTCAATTGAGTTACTGTGAAACATTCAAATGTCAAATCTATAATTACTGGAAAGCAGGCAACTTCATGGAAGAAGGTACATGTCTTGAAAAAGTTATATTTTTTACTTATAATTTCAAATTTTGTTACTAGCAACAAATACTGTCAATTGTCTCTGCATTGGGAGATTCACTTTGCTCATTTTCACAAAAGTGTCTGCTGCATAATCATGTTTAATTACTGTAGTTTGTCAGTTTCTCATTTAATTGAAAATGGCGGCTTTATGGACAGAGCGGTGAGTTCACCTTGTAACTCACACCGTCACACAAGTGCCTTCCCAAGCATAGGGCATGCAGAAACACTGGACATGTAGCTCCTATCTTGTAACACTTAACATTACAAAGAAATGTCATACAATTAATATTTTTACTGCTTCATCAAGAACATGCTTCAGCAAACTGGTTTCCTCTTCCTTTTTTTTTTTTTGGCTGAAAATGTGTAGCAGTGAATATAGTAGCTTCTCGGACAGCATGGTGACACTACCTAAACCTTGCTTCACGTGAAAGAGCCATATGAAGCCTTCTTTCCACCCTACATCCCTGCAAATGCCAACACAATGACAAAGAAAAATAACATGTCATTATTTTTATGAAAATAATTTTGCCATCCTTGAATCCAGGAAGAGAGTGACACTTTGAGATCTGCTGCTGAATTGAATAGGTTAAAAAAAAAAAAGCTTTAGTTAAGCAAACCTCTTCACAGAGGAAACAAAATTTTATAGTCAAGCGTTGATTGAATGAATCTCATTAAAACATACCCTCCCTGGAACAAAATATATATATTTACTATTTTTTAGCATAGAAATTTAGCCTACAAAAAAATGAGAAAATGTAGTTGATAATTTTCCCATCTGGAAATAAATCCGGTTAATATTTTAGCAAACATTTTCTTTCCTTTCCGTGCGTTTATACTATTTTCAATCTGCCTTTTTTTTTTTTTTACTTAACAATGTCTCATGAACATTGTTTCATATGCTTAAATATTTATGGATGACATCACTTTAAATTATTTAGTTCCCCTCCTGACAGGACATCACATTCTGCCTACAATGCAGTGGTGCCTGGTTCTTTTTGAGAACCAATGGTGTGGTGCTTTAGGAATTCTTCTTTGTGAAGATTCTGCTTATTGATGAAGAGGCCACCCTGAGACCGGTAGCCTTTGACAACTGGTGGTTACTCACAGACATCTCACATACAAGCTCCCTGTTCTCATCTTTTTCCTCCAAGTATTGCACATTTTTCTTTTATTACAATTTCTATAGCCACCCCTAGGTACTTTTACACCAGGCTGGCTGGACAAAGCATCCTCCCGAGCTTTCTTCCACTAACTTCTCCCACCTGATATTCATCCTTTTCATGTTGGCACAAAACATATTATTTGAATGATGTTTTTTCCTCCTCATCCTTTAAATCTTGAATTTGCTGTGACTCTCTTTAGCTCCTGTGGCAAACCTGAGTGCCTCATCCTACACTTAAGGGTTCTACAGTTGTTTCAACCATTATTCTTGCTGATCTCTTCCCAAACTCCTGATTCCACTCCAGCCTGGCTGCTGACTGAAACATGGCACACGGCAGCAAATGATTGTGTATTCCAAGAGTGGCCACAACATTTCCAGTTCTATGCATTCTTCCAGAACCTTCATATTTCCCCATCAAGAAGAAGCATTGATCGTCCCTCCTCTTGCAAGTGAGTGGGCTTTAGTGAGTGCCTTGATGAAGAGAATGTGGCAGGAATGCCACTGTGTGGTTTCTGAGGCTGAGTTGGAAAAGGACACATAGCTTTCCCCATCTCTCTCTGTTGGGAATACATCTGTGAAGCCCTGTACCAATATCTAAGAAGTCTGACTGCTCTGCAGCTACCAGGCTGGAGAAGACACATAGAAGCAGAAAGAGAATGAAACGCTCACAGAATCCCACCTAGTGCAGCCTCCAGCTGGCTAAGTCTTTCCAGCCCCAACCTGTAAGTATGCAAACCCTTAAGGATTCCAGTCCTAGGTCTGAACCTTCCCTGCTGACAGTAAGTGGAGCCATCTCTGCTGAGCCCTGCACTAACTGAAGATTCATGAGAAACATAAATGATTTGGCTGCTTAAACCATTCGGTTTGGATATGGATTTCAACGGAGCAAATGAAAACAAGAACACACATCTTTCTGTTTGCCATTAATATACAACAAATAAGCTTTTCCTTCTTTTTAATAACCAAGACCCAACCAAGCTTTAATACTCAGGCCTGGCTCTGCATTTCTTAAGCAGCTGTATACCCAGTTTATTTTCTGTTTCTTCTCTTTTTATTTCTTTTTAAAGTTATTGTTTAGTATTTGACTCATACAAAGTAATATATCTAATATATGCATGTGAAGAAGCATAATAATGAAATGAACATTCATGAAGGGAATCATTACCAGTGCCATAATGTATATGTCACTACTGCCCTGTTCTCACACTGCCAATAAAGACATACCTGAGACCGGGTAATTTATAAAGAAAAGAGGTGAATGGACTCACAGTTTCACATGGCTGGGGAGACTTCACAATCATGGCGGAAGGTGAAGGAGGGGCCAAGTCATGCCTTACATGGTGTGTGTGGGGGAACTGCCCTTGTATGAAACCATCATATCTTGTGAGACCTATTGACTATCATGAGAACATCACGGGAAAAACCCACCCCCATGTTTCAATTACCTCCCACCAGCTCCCTCCCATGACATGTGGGAATAATGAGATGGGATTTGGGTGGGGTCACAGCCAAACCATATCAATGCCCCTCTCGGAGAATTTCTGGCTTATTCTCTTTTTTCATATGTATGTGTATTTCTAAACAATGTGTTGGGTTTTTAAATATTATTATTTTGGGTTTGATAAAAATGGCATCATTCTCTCTGTAAGAATCTATACCTATCACTAATCAATCCACCTTACATTTTAAAATATACCCATGTTGACTTACGGCAGTGATTCATTTTTACCTGTGTGTAGTAATCCAGTGACTGGATATACCCCAATGTCATTTATGTATTCTCCAGTTCATGGGTACATGAATTGGGTCCAGTTTTTCTTTTTTCTACAATAAACAGTCCTATGTAAACGTTCTTGTGCATGTGTCCTGGAGCACATACATCTGAGAATAGAATGTGTCATATTTGAAATTAGAAATGTTCAATTTTACAAGAATATGTAAAATTACTTTCCAAAGGGAAGGCACCAACTTTCACTTTCAACAACAAGATAAAATGGAGTCACCCACACTTGGCATTGTTGGGGATATTAGTTTTTACATATTTAGTGGTTGCAAGTGATCTTAGTATAGACTTAACTGGTTACTAATTATATATGTATATTTGTACTAGTTATATATATGTATATATGTGTATTTGACTTTTGTGCTTTCTTTCTGTGAAGGAAACTGTTCAAGCCTTTTGCCTATAATTCTGTTGAATTTTATGTTTTTCTTATTAATTTGGATTAAGTGCTTACATATCAGTATTATGGATATGAGCCTTTTATTTGCTTTGTGTTACAACTCTTCTTCCAGTTTTGAATTGTCTTTTCATAATCTATATGGTGTGGCGACTTAGGGTGATAGAAGTTTTGATTTTAATGTAATCACGTTTTATGTCAATATGTCTTTCTTAAGGGAGGTTGGGGGAATGCTTATGTAAGAAAATCCTTACCTTTTCAGATACTATAAAAATTTTCAATGTATCTAGATATCAAATTTTTTTAATATTTTCTCTTACATTTTGATCTTGAATGCGTTAAAGTGATCTTTACTTTAGTAATTATGCTTCAACCAAGCTTTAATGCTCAGGCCATGCTTTGCATTTCTAAGCAGTTATATACCCAGTTTATTTTCTGTTCCTTCTCTTATTCTTTTAAAAAGTTATTTAATATATGATTCATACAAAATAATATACTTAATATATGCATATTAAGAAGCAAAATAATAAAATGAACATTCATGAAGCAAATTATGACCAGTGCCATAATGTATGTATCAGTATTGCCCTGTTTATAATAGATCCCAAAAAATACAGAATATCATGACACTATTTACACAAATTAGAAAATCTATAGAAAATGGATAAATTCATGGAAACAGGATGGTCTTGAGACCATCCTGATCAACATGGTGAAACCACGTCTCTACTAAAAATACAAAAAAATTAGCTGGGCATGGTGGCGTGTGCCTGTAATCCCAGCTACTCAGGAGGCTGAGGCAGGAGAATTGCCTGAACCCAGGAGGCGGAGGTTGCAGTGAGTCGAGATCGCGCCATTGCACTCCAGCCTGGGTAACAAGAGCGAAACTCCGTCTCAAAAAAAAAAAAAAAAAAAAAAAATCATGGAAACAAAATCTCCCACGATTGAACCAGGAAGAAAGTGAAAACTTGATCAGACCAATAACAAATTCTAAAGTTGAATCAGTAATAAAAACAAAAACAACAAAACTATCAACCAAAAAGGACCCTGAACCAGATATGGATTCATGGATTCACAGCTGGATTTCACCAGATTTACAAAGAAGAACTGGCACCAGTCCTACCGAGACAAAAGTCCTGAGGAAGAGAGGCTTCTTCCTAAGTCATTCCACAAAGCCAGCATCAGCCAGAACCAAAATCTGACAGAGATAAGATGAATAAAAATAACTTCAGGCCAATATCCCTGATGAACATAGACAAAAATTATTAACCAAATACCAGCAAACAGAATCAAGCGGCACAACAAAAAGTCGGTATGTCATAATCAAGTGGACTGTATTCTGGGATGCAAGGCTAGCTAAACACATACAAATCAGTACATGTGATTTACACATGAAAATAATTAAAAAGGAAAAACACACGAGCATCTCAATAGATGCAAGGAGGGCTTTCAATATGATCCAACCCAACGTCCCTTCATGATAAAAATTCCCAACAGACTAGGCATTGCAGGAACACACCTTAAAATAATAAAAGCCCTCTACAACATGTTCACAGCCAAAATCATACTGAATAGGCAAAAACAGGGTCATACATTTTTCATTATCCAATTTGACAATCTTTGTCATTTAACTATCCTATTTAAATTAGTTACAATGAATATAATATTTTTTAGAGACAAGTCTGCCATTTTATTATTTATTGCTTGTTTCCTCTTTTATTCTCTTATTTTCTTTGGATATTTTCTTTTGGATTATTTAAATAATTTGTATCCATCTATTGAGGTTTCAACTATATCTCTTTTGTAGTTTTTTAATGGTTTTTATTAAAAGAACATTCTTTAGCATTTTTTAAAAGACAGTCAGCTGGTGACAAATTCTCTCTTAGTTTTCTTTCATTTGAGTATGTTTCTATTTCACCTTTATTCCTGAAAAATAATTTCACTGGCTATAGAGATCTGGGTTGACAGTTTTTCTTTTTCCCAGCACTTTAAAAATGTTGTCCACTTCCTTCTGACCTTCAATGTTTTAGATGAGAAGTCTCCAATTATTTTTATAATTGTTCTCCCTAAAGATACAAGTAACTTTTCTCTGGTTGCTTTCAGATTTTTCTTCTTTAAGTTTTCAGCAGATGTATTATGATGTGGCTGAGAATAAATTTATTTGAATTGGTCCTATTTGGAATTCACTTACAAATGCATTGATGCAAAAGCCTCTGAGTGCTAACATGTGAAAAACAAAGAGGGAGAAAGAAGCAGGATTGGTTAGACATCCCCTTGGACTCTTCCAAGTTCCAAGAAATGCTTGTCCAAGGCAATGGTTGTTCTTGAACCAAGGGCATCAATTGCTAGAGTTCTACATCTTTCAGCTATGGGCCTGAATTAGTACCTTCACCATGCTTGGTTACTGGCCGGGAGCAGCTCTTGAGAAGTATAGCATTGGCACAAATATGTTACTGGATCCAGAGGAACAGCAGCCGGGATTGTTGATTATTCATGCTCCTTGCGGCAGGAGATCTGAGCGCTACAGTTTCCTGGCTGCCATATTGGATTTACTTTGTAAAATATCATGCTGACAGCTGTGTGGAGAGTAGCATAGGGAAGGAGAAGGGATACTAATTAAACTATAACAATAGTAAAATTATAGACTTAGTGAAAGAGTACTAATGGGTGATAGTGTCAAAGTTGGGAGAAGAGCTCAAATTTGAAATATATTTTTAAGAGAGGGTCAACAGAATTGTCTAGAGGCATAGCTTTTGTATATGGGATGCTGGATAAAGAAAATGTGACACATATACACCATAGAATACTATGCAACCATAGCAAAGGATAAGTTAATGTCCTTTTCAGGGACATGGTGAGGCTGGAAACCATCATTCTCAGCAAACTGACACTAAAACAGAAAACCAAACACCACATGTTCTCACTCATAAGTGGGTGTTGAATAATGAGAACACATGGACACAGGGAGGGGAACATCTCACACTGGGATCTGTCAGGGGTCGGGGGGCTAGAGGAGGGATAGCAGGGGTGGGTGGATTGGGGAAGGATAACATTAGGAGAAATCCCTAATGTAGGTGACGGGGGGTGGTGGATGCAGCAAACCACCATGGCATGTGTATACCTATGTAAAAATCCTGCATATTCTGCACATGTACCCCAGAACTCAAAGTATAATAAAAATAAATTTTAAAAAAAGTCAAGAACAACCCCGATTTTCAGCTTGAACAACTCAGAAACAGTCATACATTGAGAAGCATCAGGTTATTTCAGAATTAGAGGAAGAAATAAGAAGATAGAAATGGAAGACATCAAATATGGAACTCAGCAATGTTTATAAACAGTTAAGACTAAGAGGGTGTGACGAAGAAAGGCTCCCTAAAGAATACATACTGTTTTTAAAAAGTGGTAGAGGAAAATTAAAGGTTAACATGAATGTGAAAGAATGAGACCCAGAGGAGTGAGGAGACTGGCAATTAACTGGTAGACCTTTATCACAGACAAAGCTGGTGTATTTCATTGTCTGGGTCAACACAGCCACCTTATAGGTGTGTGTGACATGACACTTAATTGGCAGCCAAAATGAAATCCAACATTGGAGACTTTCATGATAATGAATCCTTAGCAGCTCAGATTTTTCAGAATTAAAAGAGTCCTCAGAGATTCTCACTCCAGGCTCTCAGTATATGGGTGGGGAAATTGAGGCCAGGTAGGGGTGAAACATAATCCAAAATCACAAAGCCCTTAAATCTCAAGGACAATAAGCCCAGTTCTGATGACTGGTCTCATATTTTCTCCCACTTCTAAATCCAGACAAGGCCTCCTGATCTCCAGCCAATGTGATATACGTTAGGCACTCTGTCTGTGAGAGTACCTCTGGGAAAGAAGTGAATCTGTTACGACCGGGGCTTCTAACATTCTATACATAGGCAGTAGTTCACCAAAATGAGTACAATTTTAGAGAATTTGCAAGATAATGGAGGAGAAACAGGCTTTTCTCAGATATTCGAGTCCTACTGCCTCCTTGCCAACTTCCTGCCCAGCCCTGAATAATAATGTGAGCATCAGAACCCCTCCCATCTTACTTCAGTGTTCAAGTCCTCCTAGATTTGGTGTCCAGCTCTCGTACCAACACTTCATAAAGATTTCCTACTTTTGATCAACAGACACAACCTGCTTCTTTCTATAGACATAAAATTGTGTCTGTATTTCTCTTAGAAGTCAACTTCTGTCTTGTGTTAGAATTGCTTTGTATGATCCTTATGTCCTCTCTATTCATCAGCTTTGGTTTGTAATAAGCGGCCCCACAGTCTCAGTGATGTATATTTATGTCTCATTCATGTTATATGTAGGCTGCTGGCTGGCTCTGCTTTAGTTTGCAGCTCTGTGGGTTGGAGCTGCATCTAATGTCTTCTCTTTATGAGACCCGGGCTAATGGAGCAGCATCTCTCTGGGATACACCACTGTCATGGAGGAAGGCAGAAGAGTGGTGGAAAAACTTTCCATGGCTTTTAAAGCATTTGCTTGGACAGTATATATTTTTTGTCTCCCATATCCTACTGGTCAAGTCCAAAGTCAATGAGGTATGAACTTTATGGCTTCCACCAGGAGAAGCCAGTCACATGGAAATGAGCAAAGATGTTTGCAGAAAAAGTGTACGATCAGTCATGTCTTGCCTACCTAGTTTTGGGCCCTTGAAAAGCAGAGCCTGAAAACAGTCACTTTCTGACTTTCCTACCTCATATGGATAATGGATAGTAAATGCTCAGCCGCTGTTTGGGTAATGAACATTCCTCCAAAACAACAAGGCAGCCTATCGTCATCTGAAAAATCTTCAAGGTATCCAGATTTTTTATTCCCCATTTATTTTTATCTCCAGCCAGTTATCACTTTACAGTGAAGGAAATTGTCCTGATCCTAAGATTTATCCAAAGTATTACATTACTTTTACAAAAATATAGAAGACAATGATAATAACTAAAATGTGTATGACAGTTTCTAATACAGTTAGCATGCTTTCTTGTGGTAAATCGAGTCCAGAAAGCTGTGTTTTAGGTCCTTTATCTCTCTGAGTCTTGGTTTCTGCTATGAAAAGCATGGTTTGTCTAGGTGGTCCTCGGGTCTTCTCTGCCCATATCTTGGCTCTTATGCTGTTTGAGGCTGCCATAGGACTCACATGCAGTCAACTTCTTTAGGAAACCACAGGCACAGGTAATTTTGACAACACTGGCCACAGCCTGGCTGTGTAATCGCAGTCAAGTCTCTTTCCTTTCTGTGCCTCAGTTTCCTATGTAAATTGAGAATGTTTGTCAAAATCATCTCATAACTGCATTCCATTAGAAGTAATTTGGATTCCTAATATAATTTTTATGATTGCAGCTAATCATTTTGAGAAGCCAAAGCATGGAATTCACTCTGATTTGCTCGATCACATTGGCCAAAGGGTTTTATTTTAGTGGCATGACCCAGAAAGAAAGAATCAGTTTGATTGCTCTGCCTCGGTTAGCTGGATATTAGAGTCAAATAGCCACTGGAATTCTTCTCTTTGTTTTCAACCTCTTTGTGAATTGATGGTTCCATTTTTGTCCTGAGAAGGATGGTTTTGTCTATGACATGAACTGGCTGCTCTAGAGACTTCCCGAGTGGGAATTTGGGTGGATTTCTCTTTTCTTCTTCTCCAGTTTGTGAAAAACACTTCAGTTTGAGCAGAGTCCTCTGTGTCTTTGAGGCTGCATTTTCTCATCCTCGCTTTATTGCCAATAGCAATGGTAATTATTTCTAATTCAGATCTCTGAGGGCAAATTCTTCCTCTTGGTACTAACTGCCAAATCCTCCCATTCCAAGAGCACGTGAATAAAGGACCTGATGAAGACTTCAAAGGAGGAAAGCCTCACACCAGACAATTACATCTGCAGGATGCAGTAGAGCCTGACCCTGTTTGTATCGCGTTTGGTCTGTGTACCTGAGGCACTTCTTCCTGGGTAGCTGGTGCTGCAGAATCTTCTCTTGTTGACCTAAATACTCCCATGCCCATGCGCCTTAGCATAGCCACAGCATAAGACTCACCCACTTATTTCAGAACATACTTCTTCATCCAATAGTATGCCTCCGAATTGTCTCAAGAACTTCATCACATACTCCTGGCCCCTGGCCCAGAGACTGTAACACAGTAGGTTAGTTACCCCGATAGAAATTTAAGGAATTTCCAATGTAACTTACCACACATTGTTTCATAAGGGAGGTAATATGTTGTGCACTATGTTAATCTAATTTGACATCCATAACCTCACCTTTGAGGCCAAGGACTATAGCAGTCCTCACCCCAGTTCCGGGTTTAGCCATCTTCTCGAGCACGTTCCCATCAGTGAGCCTGACTCCAAGGCACCAGCCCTTCAGCTCTCTGCATGCTGCTGCTCTCTGCAGCACTTCCTGGGCTCTCTGCAATACATGCTTCCAGATAGACAGCTGTGGTTTCTATTAATCCTTTCAAAAACACATGGACCTACCCTTGAGTAGAAGTTCTTGTGTTTTCTCAGAGGAGCTTCCGAGAAGATACAGGATTTCAGTTGAACAAACAGGTAGTGGGAGGAGTAGGAAATTAGAAGGAAGAACTACATTGATGGAGGAGAGAGCTGGTGGAGGTGAAGAATGATGCAGAGAGCAGGAGGATGTAATATCGCGGATGTATAGAGCTGATGCTACCTCTGCCAGGGAGCCTTCCTTGATTCCCAGCTGGAAATCACCTTTTCCTCAGCTGAACCCTGACAATACTCTATCTGCCTTCTCCTATGGCATTGGGAATGCTCTGTTTTGCAATGTCTGTGCTCGTGGAATGTTTCTACCAATTTTTAGTGTACCCCCTTTAAAAAAAAAAGAAGCTTCATGTTAGCAATGTGGTTAAAATATGCATAGGTTTTAAATCATAAAGTCCAGATTTTGGGTGTAGGATCTGCTACTTAGTGCTTTTGAGACTTTAGTTAAGTCTCAATAGACTCTTTAAGTTTTGGTTTTCTTATCCATAAATTGAGAATAACAACAACATTAAATTCAATGATTGTTAAAAGAGCATATTGAGACAATATACGTAAAGGCTTCACTCCAACATCTGCTACATGGTAAGCACTAGAAGTTTAGCTGTTACTGTTTTAAGAAGAATTGGTGCTGGATTTCTCCCTTCACCCCAGATGTAGAAATATGTAAAAACTATTTCAGAACTAATCCTTCTACAGTGATTTCTCGGACATATCACAGGCCTTTATGTGCTGGGTGCCCCTCCTGGGTAGCTGTCTTCCATGCAGTAACTCAGGGACCCACACTGCTTCCTTCTAATGGCTATGCCATCCCCTTTTTCAGAAGGCACCCACAATTTCTGAAGAAGAGAAGAGTGGAAAAGAGAGAGTGGCGGGAAGGTAGCTTCCATGCACATCCTATTGGCCAGGACTCAGGCCCATGACTCCAGCTAAGAACAGAGGCATGGTTGGCTCAGGAAATGCTGATGTGTGCCACTAGCTCTGGAATGTCATCCTTTAGGACAATCCACCCATTATTATTTTTCTATGATAACACTGAGGTCTTAATAGACTAAATAATTTGGCCCAGGGCATAAAGTGAGTAGGTTGGGTGTGTGGCTCCCCTTACAAACATGGAGCTCATGCTTTACTCGGCTCAGTGTCACCCATGGGCCAATGTGATCACTACGAGGTGAGCGTGAATAAACTGCTTGCAGTAAGCTGGGCATGCTTTAACTCCTTCCTCATAACAATCTCTGAGGAAGATGTTGGTTCAATCCATTTTATAGATGAAGAAACTGAGTCTCAGGTAGGTTAAATAATTTTCCCAAAGTCATACAGCTTCATGGAGCAGGGCAGAGATTTGAACTTGCAAAGCCCATGACCCTCATCACAGCACCATGCTGCCTGAGAGTGGCCGGAGCTCTCTTCCCATATCCGAGTCTCCTGGCATGGGGCAGGTTGCCAGGGAATCCCCTGGGGGGTGGGACCCTCCTGACCTTAGAACCAGATACAGGTCCCTGAGAAGGCCACGTGCAGGCAGCAGGCCCCAGCAGGAGGTGAAGGCTGGGGAGTGCATCTGGCTGGTGAAGGGGAGGCCCCGTGGGCAAGAGCCTGGCTTTGAGGCTTTGGGGCTTTGGGTCTCCAGGAAGTGCAGCTGCCTGTGATAGACTGTGTGTTTCCCTAGGACTGAGGGTTGGAGAAAGTGAGTGATACTCACATGGTTCCTTCTGAAAAACCAAACCTAGAAGCCAGGAGGATTGGGCAGATGAGAGCCTCAAACTGTCTTTCTCTTAACTGCTGTGGCATTGCATTTCAGAGAAGAAGAGCAATATGGTTTAGGCTGATTTATATGAGAACAAAATCATCTTTTCCTAAATGCCTCCCTAGTGTTGGGGCTCTTACCACAAGGGTATGTGAGTGGGGTTCAGAGGTCTTCGAAAACTGACTTTGTGAGATTTGCGGTAGTTTCATGAATAACTTGTATCAGATTCTTTCAGGATCAGCAACCAAAAATAAATAGATGAGCGAATTAATGGAAGTTTTCAAAATCACTGTCTCTGTATGTCCTTCAAAGCTACTGAGTAAGTGCTGATGGCTTTCATGTCAATCACTGATTAGCAGGTTGATCGCAGTGGACAATCGGTCGGGGAAGAACCTTGGGCTCTGTATCAGGCCTTTCCTGCATTGCTATTAAGAAATACCCAAGACTGGGTAATTTATAAAGGAAAGAGGTTCATTTGGCTCACAGATCTATAGGCTATACAGGAAGCACAGCACTGACATCTGCTCTGCCTCTATGGAAGCCTCTGGGAGCTTTCACTCATGGGAGAAGGTGAGGCAGAGCAGGCACTTAATATGGGAGCAAGAGAGAGGGGGAGACACTGCACACTTTTAAACAACCCCATCTCATGAGACTGGCTCACTGTCTTGAGGACAGCACCAAGCCATGCAGGATTCTCCCCCATGATGACCAAAACATCTCCCACTAGGCCCCATCTCCTTAGAAGGGACATATATCCAAACAATGTCAGGCTTACACATTGGTTTCTCAAACAAGTATTTACAAAACAACAATTTTGTGCAGCTAGGGATGGGGTACGGGGGGTGAGCAGTAAAGAGGATAATGAAGTTCCTTTTCTCATGAAGTCTATATTCTCGTTGTGGAGACAATAAATATACTTACAACCAAATTCATAAAATCATGCCAGGTAGTCGTAGTGACTAACTAATTAGGTGACATTAAGGAAATCAAATGACATCCTCTGAATCTTTAATTCTTCATCTGTGAAATGGGGATGCTCGTGCCTTCCCTGCCCATTGTAAGGCTGCCATAGGAAGCGGAAGAAAGGAAAACTGAGGGAGAATCCCACAGGTGAAACAGCTCCTATTCACCGGGCACCTGTGGGCCACACGTTGCAATCGGTGCCTTTCAGGGGGTATCATATACTATTCCCAGCAGCAGCAGCTGGGTAGGAGTAGCCTTATTCTATAGATGAGAAACTGAGACTCAGAAGAGAGTCTTTGCAATATGACCAGGGTCACACAGCTGGTGAGTGAGGGAACCCAACGGTCAAGTCAATGTCTGTAAGGTCTCCAGAGGGTGCCTTTTCCCATTCGGCTTCCCCTTACTGTTTTGAGGATGGAGCTAGAAGTGTGTTGCGGCCGGGCGCGGTGACTCAAGCCTGTAATCCCAGCACTTTGGGAGGCCGAGGAGGGTGGATCACGAGGTCAACAGATCGAGACCATTGAGGTCAACAGATCGAGACCATTCTGGTCAACATGGTGAAACCCCGTCTCTACTAAAAATTACAAAAAATCAGCTGGGCACGGTGGCGCGTGCCTGTAATCCCAGCTACTCAGGAGGCTGAGGCAGGAGAATTGCCTGAACCCAGGGGGCGGAGGTTGCGGTGAGCCGAGATTGCGCCATTGCACTCCAGCCTGGGTAACAAGAGCGAAACTCCGTCTCAAAAAAAAAAGAAGTGTGTTGCGTGAGGGAACCAGGAGGTAAGCACGGCGGGGGGCGGGGGCAAGTTCAAGTATTTGCTCACCCCTTGTCGGTCCTGAGCACTAGAACAAGATAACGTTAATGGCTCAGTCCTCATTTCCACATCGTAAAGTGAGGGTGCCTATACAGGTCCATCGGGGGCCGAGGGCCCCAGATTTTGAATTGTACGGTCATCAGCAGCTTCCAACATGACTTCCAAAGACACCCACCTCCTAAGGTTCATGTCCTTGTGAAATCCCGTGGTCTTAGGTGTGGGATAGATCGACTCATTCTCATCTAATGAAAGAATATGGGGAAGGTGATAGGATAGCACTCACATGATTAGGTTACAAAGGCTGGGACTTCTGTCTCGGTGCTATTTAGCTCTCTGGTTCTTTCTTACCTGCTTACTCTGATGGAAAGAGTCATCTGGGAAGAAACTGAGGGCAGCCTCTGGCCAAGAGCCAGTGAGTAACTGAGGGTGTCAGTCCAACAGCCTGCAAGGAGCTGAATCCTGCCAGCAATCCTGTGAGCGATCTCAGAGGAGGATGCTATCCCAGTGAAACATTGCAATGACTGTGCCTCTGCTTGTACCTTTACTGCAAGCCTGAGAAAGACCCTGGGCTGCTCCTCTGATCTCAGCCTCTGAACAGACCCTGAGGCAGAGCATCCAGTTAAGCCAAGCTCAGACTCTTGACCCACGGAAGCTGTAAAATAGTAACTGCCTGTTGCTTTACATTGCGAAGTTTTGGGACACTTTGTTATGCAGCAACCAGTAATAAACAGGCAAAAAGTGCCCATGTAATATACTGTGCGTCGCCTCCAGTGGGGTCCGGGAGAGTGCCCTGTAAACTCATTAATATTTCTGTACTCAAAACTATGCTTAGTGTCATTCTGTAGCATAAATGAAGATTATAAATGACATCACATTTGTTCAGTTCGGATTTTGCCACCACATATGTTTGTGCCAAATTTATGAAGAAACATCTGGCTTTCAGAGGATTCTGAATTTGAGGATTTTAGACAAACAGTTGTGGATTTCCTGCACATCCTCCAAGGATGTTGCTAGGACCCAATAACAATGTATTGGGGGAACACCCTTCGCAAGCTGCAAAGCCTTTTGGGTAGCTGGAGCTTGCTGTGGCTGACGGTAAGCTATTAGCATTGAGTAGACATGGGCTCCTCGGGATTCGGACCCTCCACCAGGCAGAAGAAACCAGGAATGCAGAAACCCACACAGGCTCAACTGGGCCCATTGCCCTCCTGGCAAAGCTGCTGCTGAAAGAAACTTTTATTCAGTAAACATTTACTGAGCACCTGCCATGGAGCATTGTTTTGACCTAAAAGAAGGCATGGATGATTCACCAAAACCAGGATCCAGGCCAAGGCTTGCATGAGCCGCTCCCTGTTCCAGGGCCCGATTTCCAAGAACAAAATTCAGTTCTGCCAGAATGTCATCAGAAAGCAAATTAGGGTCTTACAGTACTACATGGTGTGCAGGAAGGTGAGGGCCACACGACGGGATTCTTTGCTCCTGTGGGGAGCATGTCCGCACCAGCTAATCGGCCCAGCCCCTCTGGTAGTGAGGTCGCCCTAGGAGAGCTCCAAGCCAGCCCTTATCAAACGCTGAGTCTAAAGGGGATTGTGAGGTTTTCGCCATGTCTGGACATCACACTTCTCAAAAAGGCAGCCACCTACCGCACACCGACCGTATCTGTGTCAACAACGTGATCAAGTATTACAAGGTAATCTTCAGAACCCTTCCCCACTTCATCACGGATTTCAAGGTGTATACATTTTAATGATTTTTAGTATTTGGGAGATAAAAAGAAGAAAGATCATTCTTGATATATTTTTTTTAATCCCAAGCTTTAGGCTGAATTTTTGGTTTTTGTTCTTGATTTTTTTTTCAACAAAAACTAAATCTTGTTGCTATCTGCAATGTATCAATGACTCTCAAATAGCTTTGAAATTCTTTTTCCCATCCTAATACATTGACATAAGAAAAAGTTCCACAATTTCCTGAAGTCACCCCCAGAATTCACACACCCACCGAAAGCTGACTTGGTTTTTCAACCCAGGAGGTGTTTAAGAACTCTGAGGGCTGGTTTTGGCAGTGGCTTAATTGTTAACACTGTAACGTCGCTGCAGGCAATTTTCTTTGATTTAATTAGATGAACTGTGTTTTTTTTTTTCTTTTTGCAAAAAGGCTTTATTATGTAGAAATGAAATATGTATAAATTTAATTTTTAATCTTGTCACTACAGTGTGGGAAGGGGTATGCTGATTCTTTTCATTTCCCCTCTTTGTTTAAGAAAAAAATTAAATTAATCCAAGTGTTTACGAATAATTGATTTTATTTTTTGCACTGCAGTCAGAAGTGAAAGAGTTAATGCTGCCCAATTTATGCTCAATCTACGACTCCAATACGACTGTCTAAATATGTAAAAGTGAACACTACATGCCTGTTTCCGAGAGTACAGCAGGCTGGGCCACAGCATTGACACCATGGTTGAGTGAGGTATAGAATAATCCAAAACTATGCTTTAAAGGGAAACTAGTTGGCAGAGGATAAGGAATGACCTGGATGCTGAGTCCTTGCTGGATATTCAGAACATCTTACCTGTCCTGGGGGGGTGGATTTAACCCTAAACTCCAATTTTTGTACTTCTAATAATTGAGTCATTCCTGCCCATTCCTCAGAGCTCAGCCTGGCATCAACTCAGGGTTACTGGTGGGAAATTGCTTTGTTTCTTGAACCTAGAAGGGCTAACATTGTGCTTCCCTAACTGGTGTTCCGATGACCTGAAGAATGTTGGAAGAATCATGGGACATCCAGCAGGTCTGGGATAGGAGCAGGAAGTGGCATCTGGTACAGGTGTTTTCCTGTACAGGAGGAGTGTGTACCTTTTTTTTTTTTTTGAGGTGGAGTCTTGTTCTCTCATGGAGGCTCGGTGCAGTGACATGATCTTGGCTCACTGCAACTTCTGCTTCCCAGGTTCAGGCTTATTCCCTGCCTCAGCCTCCTGGGTAGCTGGGACCACAGGCGCCCTCCAGCACGCCAAGCTAATTTTTGTATTTTTAATAAAGACAGGTTTCACCATGTTGGCCAGGATAGTCTCGATCTTCTGAACTTGTGATCCACCACTTCGGCCTCCCAAAGTTCTGGGATTACAGGCGTGAGCCAACACACCCAGGCCTGTACTCTCTCCTGTCTGGGCAGAGTCTGCACAGGTGGCCCTGCAGTTTTCACCAGATCCTTCTACCAACTATTCCTTTTCATCCATGTCTTCCTTAGTCTGTTTTGCTGGGTATATAATTATTTTGTGTGTATATAAAATGTATATAAACATATATTTATATTATATAATATATTTTACATTCTGACATAATTTTATATTATGACACAATATAAAATAAATATTGAAATAGATTTATAATATATAGTGATATTACATATATAGTCTATTATATACATCTATAAGACACAGTGTAAGAATGCAGAAAACCCACATTGGCGCTATTTTTTGTATGTAAGTTTCTGGTTTTTTGGTAAGATCATTTTTAAGCTTTGGAAGAAGCAATCATTCCTTTAGGTCAGGGTTTCCCAACCTTAGCAATATGGACGCTTGGGGCTGGAGAACTTGAAGGGCTGTCACGTGCAGTCTGGGGTATTCAGCAGCACCTCTGGCCTTTACTTACAAAATGCTGGCAGCACTTTCCTCCCAAGGTTTGACAACAAAAAAGGTCTCTAGATATTGTCAAATGTTACTTGAGGGGCAAAGTTGCCCTGCATGAGAACTGTGATGCTGACCTGTCCTAAGATGCTGACCAGGCCCAGCGGAGCCCAGCCATGTTGCGGATACACCTGCTAAGCCTGCAGCCCTCTGCATTAAGACTTACGTCCCCGTATGTTGAATTAGGAAAAGGAGGCGCTAAGAGACCTCCTCTCAAAGAAAGTAAGATTCCTAGTAAATGGCAAAAATGGACTTCAAAGGGAAGTAATTTTTCTGGTAAGTTCAAAACCGAACTTCAGCCAGGTACAGTGGCTCACTGCTATAATCTCAGCACTTGGGGAAGCCAAGGTGGGAGGACTGCTTGAGCCCAGGAGTTCAGAACCAGCCTGGGCAACATAGTGAGACACTCATCTATATAAAAAATTTAAAAAATTAGCTGGGCGTATGGTGCATGTCTGTAGTACTACCTAGTCAAGCAAGGTGAGGAGGCGTTAATGGGGTTGGGGGACTGAGTGGAGAAGGTTGTTTGATCCAAGAAGGCTGCAGTGAGCCATGATGGAGTCACTGCACTCTAGCCTGGGCAACAGAATCCGATTCTGTCTCAAAACAAAGCAACAACAAAAAACAAACCACAAAATGCAAAAGCTGAACTTCGAAAATTAGTATCTTTCTACAACAAATATGTACAAGTAACAGATGATTCCTGTGGGTCTGAAATTCTTGAATGCCAAACTCAGAAGCCTTGCAGTTCATGGAGTGAGACGCGACGTATCAGAAATGAGATTCGGAGGATGAAGCTGGGAGTAGCGGGCAGGACAGCAGGTTGCTCTGCAATGTGGGGAATCAGAACCAAACACACTCCTAGACCAGTCCGAGACCTCCGCCTTGACAGCGTGCCAGCGTGAGCTGTAGCTTTTGCCAGGTCCAGAAACCATGCCCATGCCTACCCACTGCTGCCTGGACAATCTTTCCAGCAGCCATGTTTTGAACACCTTCCCTCTGAACAATGGAAACTGATCTGTAACTTCCTAATGCAGCTTGGCAAACACCGCAATGAAAATTTAAATAAAGGACTGGGCATGTTGGCTCACACCTATAGTCCCAGCACCTGGGAGGCTGAGGCAGAAGGATCATTTGAGGCCAGGAGTTCTTTGAGACCAGTCTGAACAACTTAACAAGACCCTAGCTCTAGAAAAACCACAAAAATTAGCAGGGTGTGATGGCATGCACATGTAGTCCTAGCTACTTGGGAGGGTGAGGAGGAAGGATTGCTTGAGCCCAAGAGTTAGAGGCTGCAGTGAGCTATGATTGCAACAGTACATTCCAGCCTAGGTAACAGAGCAAGACTCTGTCTCAGATATGTAAATAAATACATAATAAAAGTAAAAAAAAAAATTAGACAATGCTATTTGAAGCTTCCACTACCGCTGGAGCCAGACTAGGGTGAGCTCGCTCACGAATGCGTCTCACTCTTTCTACTGGGTTATTTTCAGCGAAAGGCAGACAACCCGATTTGTTGGTTGAAAGGAAGAGAGGAGATGAAGAGGACTTAACAGAGTGTTTCCAGAAACTGGGGCATGTTCAACTCCTTTTCATATGAGGCAAAGGGGACCCAGGAATATCCAATGACCTGGCTGGTATCACAAGGTTCATGAAGAGGAAGGCTGGGCACTGGTTCCCAGGTCCCTTAAAGCCTCATCCCACCATTTGCTTCTGGCTGCCCTGAATTTCCTTGGTGCCTGCAGGAGGATGGCTGGAGCACTCCAGGCATGTGGATCACACCCTCCCTGCCCCTTTCCCACCCCCACATGAAGCTTCTCTTTTCCCGGCACCTTTAAAGGCCTCCCCACACAGTCATCCAAATGTAATTACTACACTTAGAATCTGTCCCCACATGTAACACTTATCTTTTTAAGACATGGTCTGGTGGTTACACACATGGTATTTCCCGCTTAATGCATTTTCATTTCCCACCCTCTGGAAAAAATGTTATTACGGGAGTTTGCTGGATTTGGCTAAATATCGGGTTTATTAAAATGCATCGTGTTTTCCTGACAATCTGATTGGCTGTGGGGGCTGAATGGGCATATTTAGCCAAATTGAAAGCACGCGTTATTGACCTAATAGTTGAGAAGGTGGATTCTCACACACGGAGGCAGAGACTGATAGGCACTAGGGTAGAAAACCCCCCATGGTTTTCCTGAAGCCACACAGCCACTGTGTTTCTTGCCTTCCCCATTTGGATTTGAGTGCTTGGCACAAGCAAATTATAATTAGGATTTCTTTAAGTTTCTGAACTTGTAATTTAATTAAGCCATGGCTTGGTTTTGCCTACAGTCTTAGGTGCCAACCCGAAGCATCTTTAAATGACACATTTTACGAGCATACATGAGGTTTACAGTTAAGCATGTCCATTAATGGGAATCTGGTTAAAGAGTTTTCTCTCATCTTGAAATCCAAGATACCAAATCAAAAAGTGGGATCGGGAGCTGTGTAATCCCCGGTTGCCTTGGTCTGAGACGTTCAGGAGGGACTGACCATAATTCGTTTGTATTTGTCACCAGGGATGTTGCCACTCACACAGAAAGCAGCGGAAGAGGGAAGTCTGCCTGTCACAGTCCTCCCATGACTCAGGAAATTTGAGACTCTGGTGTGGCAGTGAAGACCCAGGAGGAGCAGCCATGGAGAGTGGGGGACCACAGGGAAGACGATGGGAGCTGGTACTGTGTCTGCTGCTGGCTTACCGTGGGGCCTTCGCAGGTCAACTGACTTCAGTTTCCTCAATTCACAGAATGGCTTTGGACTGAACATCCAGGTCAGTTGGGCCAAGAGGTGTTAATACATGAGTAAGAGCACAGATTGTGACTCACAGGTTTGACCCTGGGTCTTCAAAACAGGCTTCAGCTTTGAGCAGATCATGTAATTTTAAGCCCAGGTTTTTGTGTCTTCAAGACAGAAATCAAAATTCTTGCCTCAGTAGGTTGGTATAAGAATTAAAAGATGTTTAAACTCAAATTTTAACCCCGAGACGATGCTCTTTTGTACATAGTTCAGAAAGATTATTGGAAGATTGTTCTGCAGTGTGAATGAGTCCGAATGAAATTGCCCCCATCTCTGGGATTCCGCTGCCCAAAGGTGTCTAGTGCCTTTCCATTGTTCAAAAGTCAGGGCCACACACTTTAGTGTGAATGAGAATCACAGTAGCTCAAAGAATGTAACTTCATCCTGCTCTCAGGCAGGGATTAATCTGAAGATTGACTAAGGCCAGGTATCTGCATTTTAAGATGACTCTTTTAGGTGCAAGTGATCTGTAGACGATCTCCATGAGACATGCTTCTAGAATGAAATGTGTGGATTCTAAAGCCTCCTGTAACTTGGTCTCACGGTACCCCTCACCTTTACGCCGCCCCTCACACACACGTAATGTCTGTCTCCACCCTCACTCAGCTTTGCTTTCTTCCTCACATATGCTCATGTCTTCTGTACTCACTTCTCTTGCACAGACCTGGACATTACTCCGCCCCAAATCTGCCTGGACTATGCCCTAATCATTTAATAGTTTTATGGGGTACAGTTTTGTATACAGGTTTCCTTCTCACTAGTGTGGTTTGAATGAGTTCCCCGAAGTTCGTGTATTGGAAACAATCCCTAATATGGTGATGTTGAGAGGTGAGACCTTTTCTTAAAACAAACAACACTTTTACTAAGTTCAGGGTGCATGCGCACTTTTGTTACATAGGAAACGTGTGTTTGGTGGTTTGTCATGCAGATTATCTCCTCACCCAGGTATTAAGCTCAGTGTCCATTAGTTATTTTCCCTGATCCTCTCCCCCCACATACCTTCCACCCTCCAGTGCTGGTGTGTTGTGAACACTAAAGGAAATTTACACGCTGTTGGTTGGAGTATAAATTAGTTCAACCATTGTGGAAGACAGTGTCGCGATTCCTCAAAGACCTAAAGACAGAGATATTAATATTAATATCAATTCCACCCAGCAATCCCGTACTTGGTATATACTCAAAGGAATATAAATTATTCTATTATAAAGACACACGCACATATATGTTCACTGCAGCCCTATTCACAACGGCAAAGACATGGATTCAACTTAAATGCCAATCAATGAGAGAGACGGGATTTTAAAAAATGTGGTACATATACACCGTGGAATACTATGCAGCCATAACGAAGAACAAGATTATGTCCTTTGCAATGATGTCAATGGAACTGGAGGCCGTTATCTTCAGCAAACTAATGTGGGAGCAGAAAACCAGATACTGAATTTTCTCACTTATAAATGGGAGCTAAATGGTGAGAACACGCGGACACACAGAGGGGAGTGACACACATTGGGGCCCATCAGAGGCCCCGATATTAGGTTATGGGGGCTTTGCCCTCATAAATGGATTCATACTATTATCTAGGAAGTGTGTTCCTTGTAAAATGAGACCATCCCCATTTCCTGTTCTCTGTTGCACGTCCTCTCTTGCCCTTTAGCTTTCTTCCAAGCAAGAAGGCCTCACAGGATGCCAACACTTTACTCTTGGACTGCAGAACTGCGAGAAATAAGTTTCCATTCTTTGTAAATTACCCATATGCAGCTATTCTCTTAGAGCAGAAGAAAACGGACTAAGACACTCACCTCAGACGTTTTTCTGATCGCCATTCCACAGCACTGACATCACCTGCAGGAGTAGAAAGGTTTTTGGTTGTATTTTAAAATTTTTAGATAACCTGAAGTCAGTACTTGTTAGAGTAAACTGAAATGGCCCTGTTTATATGGGACCCCAGGGTCTTTTTAGATGGTGGCAGCTTTTGAGGTCTAGCCTGGAAACCTAGCTATCACTTACAATATGGTCCTGCTGGGTAATGCAATCTGAGTTCCATCTCATTATGTCAAATAAGGCAGAAACATGCCTTCCCTTTTCCTCTGACCCCAGAAGAAGGGCTCCTGTCTTCTCTCCTCACTGCTTCCACATTGCTGGTGGCAGGGAGAAGTGGCACCTGGTCCCAACAGTGGCTCTGCCCTGCAACTGCTATGCAGGACACAACAACTGTGGAGTATGACAGAGCAAGAAGGTGACCATGGGAAGATGGGCTCTCCCTGGCCCACTTGTACCTCTACTTCCGTGTTGGAAGATGAACCTGTTTGTATTAATAGTTTCCCACGTTTTCTAAATGGGTGAGGAAAGAGCAAAAGTTGTCCAAGTAACTTGGCCAATGAGTGGAGAGGGTTACCTGAGTATCTGACATAGGCGAGTCACTGGGCTAGGAGCTTTCTATAGGGCTTTATATTTAAGCCTCAAAATACTCTAGGAGGTAGGTGCTCTTACCCTCCTTTTACTGAGGAGTGGACGAGGATGCCAAGAGACAAAGGAATGTGCTTCATTGTTGTCCAGCTCTGAGTGGAGTTTGGCTCTGAATCTTCGCCATGGCCTCCTCCAAGTCATCACACTAACTTAGCAAGTAGGTGCTCAAGAACTGGTTCAGTAAACAATTGTAGACTCCAAAAATGAAATAGGATGCTGTCTTTAATAATAAAGTATGGAAATTATTTATAGAAAAGAATAATGATAATTTTTGTTTTCTTATTTTTGGAAAGGGGATGGTGTTTTTGATTCAGTGAAAGAGCCAGGTTATAAAACGTTTTGTTCTATATAAAATGCATATGTGCATTTTAAAGTATGTAAATCAAAACTGAGTAAGGGTTATATTGTTAATGATATTTCATATTATTTTGCAATGAACATGCATCCTTTACATAAAAACATAATAATATATGAAACAACATATCTCCAAGAAGAACAAAATAATATTCTTTTGGTAAAAAAGTAAGTCATCACCAAGAAAACAAGCACCTCCACCTCCAACACTAATGCTGCTGATGGAGGCACCAGCACCATTCCCACAATAACCATTACCAGAAAACCCAGCATCACCTCATCACCACAACCAATACCAAACCACCACTGCAAATACCACCACCACTAGCATCTCCACCACCATCAGCAGCAGCCACACAAACAAACACCAGGACCACCCCACCATCAACAATGAAGTTATTCATTGCCTTACTGTTCAACAGACACTGGACTTGTATATGTCAGCAGAGAGCAATAAAACATAACTTCTGCCCTTCAGGGGTTCTGATGAGCTTGAGAAGGATGGTTAACTTGTGTTAAAAGAACCCCTTTCATCTTGATGTCCCTAAAAACTAGGACGGTTCTTGGCATGAGTAGGTGCTCAGTAAATGTTTGACGAAGGGAACAAATGAATAAGCCAGCATGTGTTAACCATAAGTGTTGCTGAATTTCAAACTATTACTTCAGAACCACAGGCTGTGCAGATAGATGGAGCTAATTTGTGATGATATGGAGACGCCATTTTATTTTCATTAAAGTCCTCATCTGGTGCCTTTGTAGCCTGCATTAAAAGCCATTTGTCATGCTGTGGTCGTAGAAGGGCCCCTGGCCCCTGGCCCCATTAAACAAGCTCTGTCTTCCACATGTCCATTTGATATCATGAGAGGCAGTCAAAGCTAGACGGTCCCTTCAAATTTGCTCCATGCTCCTCATTTTATACCGAGGAAAACTGAGGCTGAGAAAGCAGACGTGATTCATGGATGGCCGCGTGCCCTCATTCTTCCCTCTGTAACACACTGTCTTCCCATCCATTCTTGAGTTTGTTTCTCCTATGCTTAAAGAGAGCACAAAAGGATCAGAATTCCACAAAGAAAATAAGATGAAAGCTAATCATTGCTTATTTCTCTGTGAGATTCAAGGCTAGAAATTTTACATACATGGTCTCGTTTTTCCTCCCAGCAACTCAGAGAAGTGGGCCATGTTTTTGCCACTGCACAGATGAAGAGAGTGAGACACAGGGTGGTGAAGGGTTTTATCAAGGTCACACAGCTGCTATCGAGTCTCCCCGGCTCCCAAACTCATTCCCTTTCCACTTCACTGCCTTTGGGAGTCATTCAATTATCTTTTGAAAAGACAGTTGTGGTAACAATGTATTACTTAAATGTATCAGTGGTTTCCTTTGGCCATAGAGGAGGCTCCAAACTCTTCAAGATGGCAGTCAAAGCCCTTGATAGTTGAGCCCCAGCCATTTTGCCCAGCGCCATTCTCTCTACCCTAGCCGTAAACATGATCGACTTTCTGATCCTCAAGGCAGTGCTCTCTGATATGTTTTGGCTGTGTCCCCACCCAAATCTCATCTTGAATTGTAGCTCCCATAATTCCCACCTGTCATGGGAGGGACCTGATAGGAGGTAATTGAATCATGGGGTCTGGTTCTCCCCGTGAGGTTCTCATGATGGTGAATAAGTCTCATGAGATCTGATGGTTTTATAAAGGGAAGTTCTCCTGCTCATGTTCTTTTTTGCCTGCTGCCATGTAAGACATCCCTTTGCTCTTTCTTCCTCTTCCACCGTAATTGTGAGGCTTCCCCAGCTGTGTGCAAATGCGAGTCCATTAAGCCTCTTTCCTTCGTAAACTACCCAGTCTCAGGTGTGTCATTATTAGCAGTGTGAGAACAGACTAACACACTCTCTAATGCCCAATACCTTGGGTTTGCATGAGCACTGCTCCCCTTTCTGGAAAGTCTCCTCCCTTCCTTCTCACCCAGAAGCATCCTTGTGATGTCTCTGATCCCATCGTAAATTCCATCTTTTCTCTGCTATCAAATCTACAAGCAAAGTTCTGTCCCTGAGCCCCACATCCTCCCAGTGTCATTCATACACAGTAGCTACTCATCCTTTTTATCTGACCCCAGTGGATGCCGGAAACCTTGGAGAAAGCTGAACCCCTATGGCCTATGTTTTTCCCTACACATAAGTATTCATGATGAAGTTTAATTTATAAATTAGGCACAGAAAGAGATGAACAACAATAACTACTAATCAGATGGAACAATGTTAATGTCACACTGTTATAAATGTTATATGAATGTGGTTTGTCTCTCTCTCTCTTTCTTGCTCTCAAAATATCTTATTCTGCTGTACTCACCTATTTTGGACCATGGCTAACCTCGGGTAACTGAACCACAGAAGCTAAAACTTTGGACGAGCGGGATCATTGTAACACCGTCTTCTATACTTAGAGTAGTTGGTTTGTGCCTGCAGCGCTAGACTCGTCCGGTCGAAAGCGGACAATTGCTTTGTGTGTCTGCTTACCCACTAGATTGTGAGCTCCTAGGAGACAGGAAGCATGTTAATTAATGTTCACCCATAGAATCTGTGCACCCCTTAGCCCACGGTCCTGCTGCCACAGTAGTTGTTGACTAAATATTTGTTACACTCCATCTTTTCAGGTTTTTCATTGTTTACTTTTGTTAAAACAATAATTGACGTTCACATCTGGAGATAATTTACATTCCATAAAATCGCTTTTCTTAGAGGCTCTGTGGGGTAGGTCAGATAGACTTAGTGTTCCCACTATACAGATCAGGAAAGAGAGGCACAGAGAGACTTCGTCTTAGTCCGGGGGCAAAAACAGGACGACGGATGAGGCCGTCCCCGCTCAGCTTTCTTCCTTCAGTTTCAGGTCCCCTTCCGGAAGTGCTCAGCTGCTACAGCACCCCTCCCCCACTTTTTTGAGAGATGCCAAATTATATTCACTAATGTCCTAAAGTGGTTTTCAATTCTGATTACTTAATTTGCCCAGTGTTTGCTTTAAATGATTTTACATGGTGGCTGTAGATGTTTGCCGTTGACTTTTTGACATTATAACACTTTAGTACAAAGGAAGCTACAGAAAGCAACAATGAAAACATTTACTAAGTATGTTTATAATCAAATATATTCCTCAGTAATTTAATTTGGAGGAAGCAGAGAGCCCGGCATTAGAAACGGAGGGCTCGTTAATAATTCATAAGTCCTGAAACAGGGAGGCTGAAATGAAGATTTAGGCTCATGCCACACTGAAGGAAGATTTAGTCATGCTACAGTTGACTGCCCTGCTCAGAAGGCACCTCTGCCCACTGAGGAGCTGGGATATTCAACTAGCAAGGGACTTCCGATGGCTTTGCAGTTGCTTGGTTTTGAATGGTAATCTTAGGAGAGCTCAGATTCTAGGAATCGAAGTCAGGAATGAAAAGGAGTTGGGGGTTTGGGGAGGCTCAAGGGGGCCTGGCTTGCCATTCCACCCATGAGCACCAGGTCTGAGAAGTGGGTCTCCAGACAGCAGTGCAGCCTGGGCAGTCGTGCCCCTGGTGTCCCTTATGCAAGGTCTTCACTATGGGTGTTGCTGACCATCTGGGGCACAGAAGAAATAGAAATAAGAAAACTGTTTCATTCTGCCCAGCCCTACAACAGGCTGAGCTTCAGCCTTGAAACACACACTAGCTCTACAGTCTGGAAAAGGTTTTCACACTCATCGGCTCATTTTCATGCCTCGCTGCCCCCAAGAGAGGCAAGAGGCGCCTCTGTGGATTGGATCCCTTGTTGGGGGGAAGGAAGTCTCAGAATGGCAGCTGCTTGATCAAGTCCCAGGCCAAGTGTTGAGTGGAGGGCAGACAACTACCCCAAGATCCCTGCCTACAAGTGGCTCTCTGTGACCACAGAAAAAGGAGAGACATGTCTTGTCTCACATTCGTATATTTTCCAGATTAACCCATGATCTAAAAGATGAGAGAAAGAGGCTTGATCAACTTCTTGGAACTTAGTCATTTAAGGAATTATTTTTTAAAAAATTAGGGGAAAAAGCAGGCAAAAGATGAGAACAAATAGTTTTTCTATGAACATTAGTTCATAGAACATATGAGCTAATGTTCATAGAAAAACAAATACAAATGGCTTTTAAGCAGACAAAAATATGCAAATTTACTTGTAATAATATAAATGCAAATTAAAACTATTACGAAATATTAGTTTTCTCCTATCAGATTGGCAAAGATGAGTCTAAAAACACATTTGAGTGGGGCAGAGTGTGGGGAGCTATGAGTGGAATTTCATCCCTGTTGAAAGTGCAGATTACTGCAACACTAGTGCAGAGACATTCAGCAGTGACTAGTTAGAATCAAGCTTCACAAACGCTTTGACTCAGCTGTCTATGAAGATTGTGTAAAGCAAATGCATAAAGATATTTGTTGCAATACAATCTGTAGGATCAAAATACAGTAAATGCCTTAAATATTCAAAATAGTAAGCAGTCATTAAAAAGATAATTCTTTAAGTGTGTGTGTGTGTATTATATGAAATTAAATAGATACATTTAATTTTATTATCTATAAACGTGTGTATATATATATGTATATGGGTGTATGTGTATAAACACACACATACATATTCACACAGATAGACAACCACACACTGTACTGACATTGAATGCTCTACCTGTTGATAAGTGAACTAAGAATTGGTTAAGAGAGGTATATGTATAGTGCACTCTTATTTAGGTAAAAATAATTTGCACGCACACACACACACACATGCCTGGAGTCCATATATTTGCAAAGAACTAGAGAACTCAAAAATAATAAGATATTAAGAAGCAACATACTCCTTTGTAGTTGTTTTGTTTTGGTTTGTTTGTTTGGTTTGGTTTGAGACGGAGTCTCCCTCTCTCACCCAGGCTGGAGTGCAACGGTGCAATCTCGACTCACAGCAACAACATCTGCCTCCCGGGTTCAAGTGATTCTTCTGTGTCAGCCTCCTGAGTAGCTGGGATTACAGGCGTGTGCCACCACACCTAGCTAATTTTGTATTTTTTAGTAGAGATGAGGTTTCACCATGTTGGTCATGCTGGTCTCGAACTCCTGACCTCAGCTGATCCACCCGCCTCAGCCTCCCAAAGTACTGGGATTACAGGTGTGAGCCACTGTGCCTGGACACCTTTGTAGTATTAGCTATCATATGCCATTATCTATTTAAATAGGTAAAATTGATATTTAAATACATATATGTATATTATATAAGCCTGAGTTAAAATTAGCTGAGAAGGAATTATAAAATGCTCTCGCAACCACCGTTGGCTGCCTGTGCAACAACTCTCCCTCCCATCACTTCCTTTTGGTAACCAAATCCTGCTTTTCTTTCTGCTTCTGCTGACTGCTTCAGAGGAGAAGGAATCCAGCTTCAGCCTGGGGGCCTCAGAACACAAACCCTTCAGTCCCACGCCACTATTTTCTCTGTGTCTTTCTACAGTACCTGGAACTCTGCTCACAACATGTTGAGGAAGGTGGAGTGTGAAAATATTACGGAACCACAAAACCTACCAGCCCAGGAGCTGTCCGGTCCCTAACCTTCTTGCCAGGGGAACTCACACAGGCCCTGAGTGCTTCAGCTGTCTCGAGTTGGATTTTCTGTGAGCTACAGTAAGAAGTATCCTAACTCACTCAAAGCTCACCCAGCCTGTACATCACTGCCCCAGCTGCCATTTGCATCCCTGGTTCAGCATTTCTGGCTGGGGGGCCCATCCCTTTCTGCTTCAGCATCCTCAGTGGCAGATAATTCACTACTCTCTGTGACAGTCAGCATCTCTCTGAAGAGCTCATTCTGTTGGAAAGTTCTTCCTCCCACCAAATGGGAGCTTCCTCCGTGATTCTTCTTTCCAAGGGCCCCAGGTATTCCTCCCTCCCTCTCTGTCCACCTTCTCTCATGAATCTGTCCATGTGTGCAAGAACTCACCACAGAGGGCCCAAAATGAGCAAGGAACTTAGTAAAAACATAATCCAGGCCTTTCATTATAGTTCTTTAGCTATTTGAGCATAGTTCCTGCCTCCAATAGTCAGTATTCTTTCTTTTCAAGCTTATCTTTATGCTTTCTTTTTGGATAGGCGCTGATGTTGTATGCTGTCTGTGTCTCAATCACTCCCCATTAAGGATTCTCCCTGAACATCCTGGTGTTCAGAATTAAATGCAAAATGCCAAGTGTAGTCTGCCTGGCACAGACCAGAGCAAGGCAATCATCTCCCTATATTAACTACCACGGTTAATATAGCCCAAGTGCATGAAGCTGCGTGAGGGTGAAATTTGATTGACAGCTAAGATCCTACATCATTTTCCTAATTCTAAGTAGCGTCTACCATTCCATCCCAGTACACCTGGTCCCCAGGACCCAAGAGCTGACCATTGTTTGCCTGGGATTTGTGTTCAACCCCTTCACTTTAAACCACTTTCAACTCATATTCCTTGGCCTTTCCTCAGTCCCATTTCAACCATGGTCCATCACCACCCCTTCCTCATTTTCAAAGCTTCCACATGTTTCCTGGCTGAGCTTTGACTGCCGTATTTTTTTTTCTTAGTGCTGTGCCACCCATGGTACAAACGGGGCTCCTCTTTCAGTCAGATGCTGATTGGTCAAAAATGGCTTCCAGTAACTCAGCCCTTGTTTTATAAAAACATTATTGCAACATTGTATAACACTTTAGAAGTGTTTCAAATTTAGACTGGCTGGTGATTTAGCAGACTAGGGGGCTAGCATATGGAATCTGCTATGCTCAAGAGGCTGTGGTTCCATTCCTGGCACCAAGGCAGGCTTAGCAGCCGCAAGGACCTTCCCAGCATTCAAGCTGGCAAGGACACCAGGTATGGTTCTGTCTTTTGCAGCAGAAACCGAAGTCTTGTGGGTATGTGGGAGAGAGAAAATTCGGGTATCCCGAGGCAAGCAGTTTCTAACAGGCTTGGTGCGTATACATCAGTCATTCATTCAGATTTCACTTGGCATCTACAGCGTACCAGGGACAAAGATGTTTGAGGTGTATGAGACAAGGTCCTTCTCTCAAAGCGTTCATAGTCAAATCAAAGATACACATAAGAGAATACAAATTACAGAGCAGGTTGATGATTCAAGGCAAGGGTGTTTGTGGGGTGGGTGCTTGGGAGTGGCAGTGAGAGTCTGAGGGGTTCACAGAAAAGATGATAGCTTATTTGAGTTTAAGATTTTATCCTAAATATATTTATGTAAATATGAACTATCGAGTTAATATTTATTAATAATCACAGGAAGTAGGGGAGGAATACTTCACGCAGAAGGAATTCCATGCAAAACCTTTGCATAACACAGTAAAGGCGGTGGATTGAAAAGAGCAAATGTCCTTAACTGTATCACGTGCGTGCAGGTCACAAGGTCACCTGGGGATCCCCAGCCCTTTAGCCTTCTGAAGGGACATTTGTTTGCTCTGATCTGAGACCTCACACAAAGCTGGAGCCTTGTGCAAAAGCACCTCTGGTAACAGAGGGTTTATAATAATGATACATTTGGAATGTAAAGGCAGGAGGTCCAGCCTGGCTTTGGGCTTTGCTCATGGTGAGTCCTGAAGGTTTTTACATCATTCGTTGTGACCTGTACAGCCTCAGTTTCCTCATTTGGAGCAAGTGATTGGAAATTAGTACCTTCCTCATGGAGACGACATTGGAAGAGGACTTGGTGGCCTGGAATGTGCTTTGTAAATGGCAGTTGTCTTTTCTCCTGATGCCACCTTCAGCCTCGCTTGGATGTCCAGTGGATGGAGGAGGCACCATGCTGAGTTCCCTCCAGGAGGGAGGGAAATCAGTAATTTCCATTGCTGTAAGAATGCTGATTATTTGATGTCCACACTGAGGAAACTGGCTTCCTTTATGACAGCTCTGAAAGTCAGGGAAGAATTTTTTATATTGAGCCCCATTATTGCTCTCTCCGTGATTTCCCAGCCACCATTACTAGGGCTGCCCTTGGGACCGCGTAGAATAGATGGAACCAATCTTACATAACAGCCATTCTCTGCTCCACAGGCTGCTCTCCTGAATCCACATTTTTCTCTTCTTTCTTTCAAGTCTGTCACCTGGGCCTTTGAGAGCAGAATTTGATGATCTGAAGAGTGATACAATTTTGTCTAAGACCTTGTTGAGGTTAAGTGCTTGTCTTGTTCATCTATCTCTTCGGGAATTTTTCTCTTCTATAAAATGGGGGGGTCGGAAAAGCAGATGATATCGCTTTCTGAGGTCCTCCTGGTGCCAGACTACATGTTCTGGAGTTTCTAAATTATTCTTGGAAGTTCTCCACAGCTGCAGGGAATTGGGAGCATGCAGATAGAAGATGAGAGTGGGTCACTGTATAGGAATGCAAGAAGAGGGAGTGTGGTCCTTGTCCTTCCCAGCCCTCCTGGAGGGAACTCAGCATGGTGCCTCCTCCATCCACTGGACATCCAAGCGAGGCTGAAGACGGCATCAGGAGAAAAGGGGATTCTTTAGGAAGACTCACCTTCTGAACGAGAAGATGGAGGCATACAGCATTAACCTCCTGGTGCACGAGTGTCTCCCAAGGTCATGTGACACCTCTTTCTTCTCTAAGAGTACTTGGACTGGTCGGTCTTTCATGTGTTGATTGATTTCCTTGATTCTCACCCTCTGATATCCAGAAGGAATGAAAAGGGCACAGACAAAACGAAAAGGGTGGGCAGAATGCTTTGCTTTCTGTCACCATATATTATTGGCATCTGTCTTTTTAACAAAAAAACCGTGACAGAAATGCTATCAGCAGTGTGGGAGCTTCCAAAGAGTAGACGGAAAAATCCCATAGGCATAGGAAGGGACTGAGAAACTCCATGACCTTCAGGGTTCACCTTTCCAATTGCTCCAAGTGCCTCGTGTTCTCCCTAGTAAATGGGCAAGAGACCGTTTCCCCAAGAGGTTTACAAGGAAAAATATAATCCAGGTACGGAAGTATTTCACTGGGATCCTTTAAGGATGTCAGCACTGGGACGGGTTCTTTGTATTCAGGGCTGGGACAGTAGATATCAGCCACACCAGAGGGTCAGGATAGGCTTGGTGAAAGGAATGGGCTTAAGCCAAAATCTTGAGAAAATGCCAAGGCTGAAACTCAGGAAACCAAAATCATATGTTGAGAGAGGTCCCTTCTAAACATTCCCCTCTAGCTCCTTACACATTAGCTTTGAAAGCACCTCCAACCGCTTATTTTCTGCCTCCTGTATCTACACAAGTGGAGTGCAAGCATCAGGAGAAAAGGAACTGCGCATCTCTGCTGTTTTTTTGCACCTCCTAAAAATTTCATAAATGCTGTCTCCCGAGCAAGGCTGAAATAGAAAGAGAGGAACCAGGTTTATCTGGACAAGAAAAGGAACAAAAGAAGAGAGAAGGGTTTGGCTGCCAGTGGGTGAGAGGCTGGGCAAGGTTTGTGCGCTCCCGTCCATCCCATTCAGAGGACAGGCCTGGAGCAGGTGCCAGCAGACATTCTTCTGAATCTCCGAAAGCCAGTCTGGCGGTGTGTGAACTGCTGCTGGGCAGGGCAACCACAGTGTCATTATGTAAGGGCCCAATCACATCACAAGAGAGACCCACGGCTCTGCAGGGAAAGGGGCTTTCATTAAGAGAGTGGGGCTGCTGGGGCCACGTGTTTACTGGAAGTGAAGCAAAGTGACATCATCAGTCCAGAGTGGAAGCAGCAGAGGAGACCAGGGCCGGTTCGCAGTTGGAGGGGAGAGCAGACCCGCAGCAGCTCCAGCCAATAATGTCTCTATTCGGATGCCATTAGTGGGTTTGGCAGGCGAGCTCACCATCTACTTCAGAGGACCACGGCACAGATTAAGGGAGGCTGGATGCTAATTTGCACATATGGAAATGCTTTTTCTCGCCGTCGATGGCTCTGTTGTGGACAGATGGAATTAGCGAGAACTTCGAAGTCGTGAAGGCAAACACATAAAAAAAAAAAAAAAAAAAAAAAAGCCAGCCTCTCTCTTTTCTTTCCCACTCTTTTCTCTTTCTCTTTCTTCTTTCCGTCATTCTCCTGTCCTTTTCCTTTTTTTTTTAACCTTTCTCTTGTGAGACCCTTCTGACAATACAAGAGTAAATAAATATTGCCCCAGAATGGCTCCCGGCATTAATAATGCATTGATCATATTTCAATTGCAAATTGTCTTTGAACAGCAAGTCTGGCCCCCTCACCCCACCCATATCAATTGTAAGTAGGATTCAGATGCCAGAAAACACCTGACAAATCAAGGCAGGTCTTCAGAGGACTGTGGTCTCCCCCCAGCACTGACCTGGGACAGCGACACCCCCATCCCTGAGTTGGTGTCCCTGACAGCTCCTGTGGATGGGTCCCCTGCTCGACAGCCTCACCACTCTACTGAGAAAGGGTTCTTTAGATGCACTCAGCTTGCTTCAGGGCTGAAACGATAAATCCGATGGGATTACCTTTTATGATTATTTTTCTTTCTTTCTTGCGCTCTATGCCTTTGACTGGGAGGGTCTGTAATATTTTATTTATTTGGCAGACAAACCAGGGTTAGCGTCCCTTCAGAAATTGTCACATAAACGTGTCTCCTGAGCAGAGACACCTACCACAGTAATTGTCCGTCTTCAGGATTTGGCAAACTTTTTCAGTAAAGGGTCAGCTGGTAAATACTGTCATCTTCCCTGGCTACACATCTTTCTTGCACCCAGGAAAGCAGCCCTAGAGAATGTCAATGAATGAGTGTGGCTGTGTCCAAGAAGGTATTATTTACACAAACAGATGGGGCTTGGCTTGGACAGAGGGGGTACTTTGCTACCCCCTCATTTAGGAAATCGTTAATTGTAGGAGTCACATGATTGGGTCTATGGTCCTCAGCGTCTGTTTTCTAACTTATCCAAAGGGTAGATGAATATAGGTCATGTATTTAGAAGACTGTTCTAGTTTTGCTTTGCCTCAACTAACTTCAGAATGCCTTCACCTCTGGGCTTCGGGGAGATAACAGGGCTCAGCAAGTGAGCCTCGCCTTCCCTGACTCTGGGAGTCTGCAAGCTCAGTGCCAAGCTAATCATGCACCCTGAATTTGCAGTCCTAATACTTCCCTTCTCTCCTTCTGTTATTGACACAGGTACATTAAAGTTTCAGAAATAGTAGTATATAGCTTCAAGGGTAGAATCTGCATCCTCCAAGAGGGTATCTGAAAGGAGAGTACATTATTCCCTCAACTACCTTGTTGTATGACCGGTTTACCTGAGGGCTTTTGGTTATTGTTGTTGTTGGGGGAGTGGAGAAGTAGTAAAGGAGATAAATTCTAAAGTCCAGATGATCCACTGAGTTTTTCCACTTTCCACTCAGATATTCTGAAGCTGACCCACTCGATCTTGCACCTGCTGCTCCCAATCCTGACAACTGCCACCACTCTCAGGTTTGGGTTCCCTGCATCAAGTGAGCTTTCTGTGTGTTGCTTTGTCTCAAGGAAGCTTTGTTTCCTCTTTCCTGATTTCGTGTTCTGCTCACTCCGTGATATTATAAATTCCCTGGAGCAAAGAGCCACCTCTTTTGTTAAAATTGCTGTGTGTGATTTAGATATAATCCATGTCTGCTACATGTGCAGCAATGTGCAAATCTAGAGATGATGTGGTTTTCAAACCACTAGCCCAGAAATCAAGTGCTGTCAGTAGACTAGTACTAAGTTTCTCAGCGAAATGTAGGGTAAAGTCTAATCTCCACTCCTTACTAGCTGTGTATATTCCAGGTAGGCAAACTCTGAGCTTCAGTTTCCTGTCTTTTAAAGAGGGATAAAACCAATTTTGCTGATGTTTCTTGAGAATGTTCTCAAGATGTACTGGAGTCTCCTTGCAGTGGGTAGGCAAGCCCAGTGAAGCTGTTGCCCACAGGATATGAGTGTAACCCTCAGCCACATACTTCCAAAACTCTGGGGCTGCAGGGAACTAAACTTCTACCCAGGAGGCTAGAAGCAGAGTAGACAAACAGAATCTGTGGCCTAGGGGAGCTATATAAAGACCATTTGATTTGAGAAAGAAGCCAAAGGCTGGAAAATAAACAACATTAAAAAAAAAACAAAAACAACCTGATCTAGTCTCTTCCTTTCCCAGTCATCCACATTAGCCTGGCCTTGTTCCCTTCAGGCAATTTCATTGGAACATTTACAACATTGTGGCTACTATGTTGAGGATATTTGCTAGGTCCACTGGATATCCTAAATAGCAAAGGGGGGCCTCAAATCACTGGGAAAAGAGCACATTGATATCCACATTCAAGTTCAACCAACAATGTCCCAGCCATTAGAGCACTAGACCAAGTTCTGTGAGAACAAAGACCCCACGTGTTCTATATATACGTGTTAAAAATTATACACGTACGTATGCACACACATGTGGTTTTATACATGTGCAAAAACGGAAAAGGTATACATATATATATAGGCATAGCAGTAAAAGAAAGGATAAATGGATGAATGGTTGAATGTTTGGATGGATGCATGGATAAATGGATGGATGGATGGAAGGATGGATGGATGGATGGATAGATGGATGGATGGATGAATGGGTGGGTGGGCGGATGGGTAGATAAATGAACTGTAAAAAACAAGCCCTAGAAATCCTCTGTATTTCACTCTTTCTCCTGTTTTATAATCTATGTTTCTTTTTGTTAAACAAGAATCTAATAAGAATTTTATATAGTTTCATGTTTTAATTTGACAGAAAAATTAATATATAAATTCTGAAGTGCTTTGAGAATTGTAACATGCGATTCAGATATAAAGTTGTGTTGTTCTTCATCTTGATCATTCTGGTTTCTATTTGAAAATTTCCAAGAAATTTGATATTATAACCAAATATAAATTGCTACTATTACTATCAATGCAATTTAGAATTTATAAAAATTCAAAATTATTATGAAAATTAAAGACAGTATAATATTGCATGTTTTATAGGTTCTGGATCTGTTCCCACAGAAATTCTGATCAGCGGCATGTTCTCCCCACCAGGTTAAGATTCATCTTTTGGTATTGCTGACATTTTAACATTGGTTCAAAACTCTACCCTAGTAAAAGAGTTAAGAAAAAACCTTCAGTGATTTTGTAACATGAGGCCATTTTAAATTACGAAGCACTCTGCTCTGCATGCCTGTCTTAACACCAGATTCAGTCCTGGTAGATGTTTCCAGCGACTGAATACAATTCCCCATTTAGTCTTTCCAAACTGGGCAAGAATTGGTTTCTGATAACTCATTATTGTTTGCATGGCCTAACTTCTATTTAATTGGAAAAATAGACTCAGGAAAGCTTTTTCCACTCATTACTCAGGAATGCCTTGCCTTAGTGGGGAAGAGGTGTTCTGTAAAGTTTGAAAAATGGTGCAGAAACTGAGCTCAGAATGTATCACCTGTGCTCTAGAACATGCATGGTTTGAAAAGGCAGCAGGAGAATGAAAAGAAGCAGTAACAAAGGAAGGAGAGCTCTGCCAGATCTCACTAATGGATTGCAGAAAGGCAATGGGAGGTGAGTCCAGGTTGTCTCTAAGCAGCTGTGAGATTTGGGGCAAATCTCTGACCATAAGAAAATCATTTCCAAGAGGGAGAGCAAGTGGGAGTCTACAGAGAAAGGGAGAGAAAGAAGGGAGGGAAAGAGTGAGAGAGAGTATGTGTGTGTGTGTTCAGGCAACTGTCTCGAAGTGGTGGTCTGGAATTTAAAGTTACATCTTCTGATTTCACATTCTCTTGAAATCCTCCATGATCATATCCTAATATCCTAATAGTCATCGAATCCTATGGAATTTTCCATTCCTTCTACCCTCTCCATAGCTTAGTTATATATTATTATATCACTTATAATCTCAGTCACACTCAGTACCTCACTCATGCTACCTCCACAGGCAGGTAAAGCACCACAGGCAGAAAAACAACCTTAATGTGCATTTTCCAGACTATCATATCCTAACGTTCCGTGGGCCAAGGGAAGCGCATGGTGTGAGTCAGAGTGATACTTCCTGTCTAAACTTGTGCCTTGGCCACATCGCAAACGTTGTCTCAATGGTGTAAGTTCCTGCAACTTAAAGCCAGGAAAATGATGACAATGCATTTGAGGTCAATCTTTTATAATTTATAAAAATTAAAAATTATTATGAAAATTAAAGACAATATAATATTGCATGTTTTATAGGTTCTGGATCTGTTCCCACAGAAATTCTGATCAGCGGCATGTTCTCCCCACCAGGTTAAGATTCATCTTTTGGCATTGCTTTTACAAATTACAAAAGAAACACCTGGACACAAGGAATAAAAACAGTTGGACTACAGAATGATAAAAAGATGAAAATACAGATCAGCCATAATCTTACAGCAAAGCAAAACTCTATTTTCTTTTCTAATTTTGTGTGCGTGCTTGTGTTTATTTGCATTACGAGTAATTATATTGAATACGGAGTTTCACATTGTACTTTCTTCACTCAGCTTGGGTTTGTGAGATTTTGCAAGTGTTCCAGTTATTCTACGGCTCCGCATTTTATGGCCCACTGTGCATGATGTGACTGTGCAAGACTCTGTTTACCCTTCACCTTTAATTGAGCTTCTACATTCTTATTTTGTGGTTTTTATTAAAAGGAATGCAGTGCCTGCCTTTTTCCCTATTTTTCCTTTCTTCTTCCTGAAATATTTTCGTCTGTCCAGTCATCCTTTCCACTGTCTCCTTGGGAATTTTCTCTTCATTGAAGCTTTTTTCAATTCTTCCAATTATAATCAATGGCTTTTCATGTTATGACTTTGATATGTAAATAGGCGTCTATGATTTTATGTATGATGTTTTGTTATACATGTTTTAACATCTACCCTAGCGAAATCAATCATTCTGTAGGGAACGTGTAAACAATTTGCCTTCCCACGCTACTCTCAAGGTCTTCATTTCTAAGGTAAAGATAGCAATACTTACCCCTTAGAGCTGATGTGAGAGTTAAATGGGATACTAGATGCAACGTGCTTAGAATAGAACTCGGCATATAGAAAGTTCTCTATCAGCCTTAGCTTTATTCCTCTGTTGGTTTATCTATAGTTTCCCATGATAATATGAACTTAAAGAAAAAGGTATACACACACTCATCCACACATATGCACAAACACTCATACATATGTAGCCTCTGCCTAGCATAGTGCCTTGTCCTTAGGGCTCCGGAATTACTAGTTGAATGAAATGGCTGAAGTTTAATTCCGTTAACATTAACATCACAAGGCCTTTGGCTCAATGAATATGCTAATGTATTGTTACTTATAATGAGATTTTGCATCTACTATGGAGTATTTATTTATAGATATTACATTCACATGTACTTTAGAATTGTATAAATCAAAACTTATTTTATCTACAGGAGTTTCATACCACTAGAAAAAAAAGGATTTTAGAAACGTTCTAATAATTGCCGTATGTTCGGCAAGAGAGGCTCTTTTAATCATACAAAAATGAAGTTAGTTAATTGGACGGTTATGATAGCTACAGAAGAGGTTTATAAAAGTCACAATTAAGAGGCACCCACTGTAAGAAAAAGCAAAATGTATTTTCTTTAGGCTCCCATAAGCTGCATTTTCAATGCACAGATTTAAGAAAATTCTCTTTCCAAATCCTCTTTTGTCCCACATGAAAGCGATGATGACTTTCTACACAGCAGACTCAGGCCTTAAAAAAATAAAATAGAAGGAATGTTTACTCTAAGTAGAACATCATGGGCTTCGACGCAGCCATTTCATGGCATTCTCCCTCCAGCTGTTTTGATTTATCTCTCCACTTCCAATGAAACTTGGATTTTATTTCAAGGGACAATCCATAATTAACTTTTCAACTGGTGGCAGTGGTTTTTTAGGTGCCACCAACAGTGTGTAGAACTCAACCTTAAAAAAAAAAAGTAAAAGTGAAAGACCTGATAGATATGCTTTCCCTGGTTCCATTGAGGTTTTCTCCCTGAAAAGTTTCACAATGGTAGAGACATGATGGGATTTGGCTCCACTGAACAAGGCAAGGAACAAGAGCCATGGGTCAAGGGTGGAAGGTCAAGTACTTCATCCTTTATAAAGATAGGTGCCTGGAGCACACGAGTATCTCCAATGCCACCAGATAGAGAAATAAATAGCAAGACAGACAGATAGAGATAAATGCATGTACACCTATCTTTGTCTATCTATCTATCTATCTATCTATCTATCTATCTATCTATCGATATATCTCACCCATCTATCCATTCATTCATCCATCCATCCATGATCCAGTCTCCATCCATCTATCCATTCATTATCTATTTATCATGTACTCATTTATTATTATTATTTATCTATCTACCTATTTATCCCATCCATCCATCCATCCATCCATTGTCCATTCTCTATTGATCTAACCATCCATCTGTCCATTCATCCATTACATCTCTTTCTCTCTCTCTCAATCTACCATCTACCTGAGAGATAAGCATGAAGTTGGACAATATTTCTCTCCCCCAATATCCTCAGCATATTTTCTAAACATAAAGAGCAATTAGAGAAGAGAAAAACAATACTATTTTTCTGTTTACATTGTATTTTCTTCACTCAAGTTTGGTTTGTAAAATTTGGCAAGTGTTCAAATGATTCTACAGCTCAACATTTTATGGCCAACTGTGCATTATGTGAGTATGTAAGAATTTGTTTACCCTTCATCTTTAATTGAGCTTTTACATTCCTATCTTGTAAGAGAAATACTGTTTTATTGAGAATAAAAAGAGAAATAATATTTGTATTGAAAATAAAAAGACACTATTTTTATGAAGAATCTACTGATGTCAAGGGGAGGATAAGAGGGGGGGTGAGAAAATTGGAGAGAAAAATCAAGTATGAGTGAAAGAGAAGAGTAAATCTCAAGGAAGCTGTCGTCTAACTACTGCTTGGACACAGAGAGATGACACAGCAAGCCCATGGCAGCGGTGCCTTGGCACTCTGCAGAAGTGACTGCACGAGTGAACTTGCTTTTCTCCAACACCCCACTGAAGACCATTATTGGTTGTCTTGATGCTGAGCTTGGATTCTCCCTAAAGCTCCTGGGCCCTGGCAGGAGGGGCTGAGAGGAAGAAGATTGGCATGTTGTAGCTACACCCCAGGGGAAATGGGCACAAGCAGGAGAGACTCAGTCTCAGGAGCTCCCCTTGGGGACTCTCTCCATGCAATGTACTCGGCCAGCTGTGTGCAGAACCTAAACAGTGGGAAATGTTCTCTTGGTGAGTGGCTGAGATAGTGGGGACCTCTGGCATGAGGCCAGCCTGGGTTCTGACCTTTTCCCTACCTACCCCTCCCTGGCTGTAACACTTGCAGCAACTCTCTCAACTCTCCTGTGCCAAATGGAGAGAAATAAATGTGTGCTTTTAAGATACCCAGCATGGTGCCTGACACAGTGAGCACTTAGGAACGTTAGTTCTTTCGTCCAATTTACATTGAGAAGGTCTGCCTTTAACTCAGGGGTTTCCAGGCCTCTTAACCCTGTAGTTTTTCTCATGCCCTTTAATTTATGAATAAAATGAGTCTCCATCTCACAAGAACCTAGAAATCCCAGCAACTATTCAGGCCAGAGCTCTCAAGGCTGTCTCTCCTTCTCCTAGAGTTTTTCTGTTTCTTCACACTCAGAGCACAGTTCCCGGCTGACAGTGGCTCCTTTTCCTCCCGGCTCTCTCCTCTGCTCCCTGTGACTTCTGTTTTCTCTGGTTCCACGTATATTGCAATACATGTCTAGGAAACACCAACACGGGGCTCAACCACATACTGCCTGTGCTATTTTGGGGAGGCTACTCAATCTCTCTGTGGCTCAGTCTTTGCCTCTGTAAATTGTGGATAATGACAGTACTTACCACGTTTTTCTTTTATTGCCACAATTTTCTCTCTATTACCCGTGTAAAGTCCTTAGCAAGATGCATGGCACCATGTTCACATTAAATGAATAATAATATTTTCACTATACAGTACTGTGTGTAGCACACATAAACTGGCCATGAAAGAATTGAGTAGCCATGTGTCCCAGTAGCTCCCGAGTGTCGGTGTTTGGAGTAGAACTGTGTCTGGGATATCGTTGATGCTGGCACACAAGGTAATATCACTCTCAGTGATCCGCTCAGTGGTGGAGCCATTGTCCATGGCAGCCCCAAGCAACAGATGCTTCTTTCATTCAGGAGGGGATGAGACTGTCCTTCCAGTTACCCAGACTCCTCAGGACACTGTTTCCAAACAGAGAGGGTGAAACCAAGAAGACACATGAGCATCCAGGTTGGAGACAAGTCAGCCCATAGCCCCAGCATGCCTGTTCCTAACACGTCAAGCAGAGAGCTGGTCATTCACAGAAGATAAAGGGAGAAGTGACACTGGTTATATAATACAATTACTAAAGCATGCATTTTAAGCAAGTGTTGAGTAGAGAGCGGCTTAATACAGGAAGGCACTGAAGCAAACATGCCCTTTTCAGTATGGTGCGGAGATACTGGGACAGTAGAGACTCAGAAGACAATCGAGAAGCCAGAGTGGTGCAGCACAGGCATAAATCCCTGGTAACGTGTTATTGCGGGGGGGGGGGGGGGAAATGGAGAAGAAGATTGAACTCGTTGTGCATCAGAAGGTTGAGTAATCAGGAAAAGTTCTCGTAAAGAACAGGGAGATAGTAATTCTCAAAACCTTCTTTTGCTGTCTTTGTATAGTTTCAAGTGAAAAGGGCTCTTCTAATGGTGAGACAAGGCAGCTCTAACCTAATCACAGCAGTTAGAATGTATTCTCCAATAAATCAAAGGAGCTCTGACCCTAGTGGACCAGGCAGTGTACGACACCACCACACCACAAAGAACCAGAGGGCAGGGAGGCTCCGGAAAATCAGGACATTGGCTCAGTCAAGGAACCAGGAATGTGGGCTCCTTCTGTTTTCTCTCTGCCTTCCGAAGCAGAGGGATCGTCCCCAGGTCAGCTTCTCTCGAAGTTCAGCATGGCTGTTTCATTTTCAGCATTCCATGGAGACCCAGCAATGAGAGAGAAATTACGTTCCTAGAGCCACAAAGTGCCACAAACGGAGTGGCTTAAAACAACAGAAACAGGTTGTCTCACAATTCGGGACTTCAGTGGTCCACAGTTGAGGTGTTCGGCAGGTCACGCTTCCGCTAAAACCTGTAGGAGCAAAGTCTTCCTTCCCTCTTCCAGCTCCAGGGTTTGCCCGCAGTCCTTGAGTTCTGTGGCTGGTAGATAGATCACTCTAATCCCTGCCCCCACCATCACATGGCTGTCTTCTCCTGGTGTGTCCCTGTCTTCCCATGGTGCTCATCTCTCTGTCCCTCTTTCCACTGCTTAGAAGGACACCAGTCATACAAGGTCAGGGGCCTACCCTATGACCTCATCATAACTAATTATATTTGTAATGACCCTATTTTCAAACAAGGTCACATTCTGGAGTATTAGGGGTTAGGATTTCAGTATATCTTTTAGGAGATACAAATCAACTCACAACAAGGGGCATCTCCTCTCTGTGTCTCTTTTAATAAGAGAGGAAATATTTCCCAGAAATAGCAAGAGGATATCTCCTCAAAGCTCACTGACAACATTGGGTTACATGTTCTCACCTCACCCATCACCAGCAAGGGGGATGCCACTTCTACAATTAATTAGAATTTGTTGCTGATCGTCACAGGGCAGAACTATCTACTTGACAGGGCAGCAGTGCAAAAGTGGGGATGGTTTGGGGTAAGCTGCCCGAAGTTTCTGCCACACTAACAATTAGAGCCAGATTGTAGCATGCTGAGCAAATTACATACATAAATAAAGCAGGTGAAGAGCCATCTTGTATACATCTGCACACAGGGAGGTCATTTACTTACTTCTGGATGTTCCATGGGGTCAAATGTCATCACTGGTCTGCCCGACTTGGCCATCCCAAAGCTCTATTGCTTCTTCTACAGTGAGCTCACGTCATCCACGGGAAGCACAGACTACTGCCCCTCACTTCCCTCCAGTAAGAACAGATCCTCTCTAGAAAAGAAGTCTGAGCTTCTCAGTATGTCCTTTAACCCTGTTTGATCTGGACCCTCAATTCTTCTCAGATCCTTTTCCAACCATTTACTCTCGCTCTTCACTTAGAAATGCGGTGTTTTTGCTTCCTAACGCAAAGCTTCATCATCTTTCCAGACTTCACTCAGATGCAGCTCCCTGAGAAAAAGTCTCTGTGTTTCGCCTTTTTGCTTGTTTGTGATCCCAGCAGCCCCCCTTTGTCTGCTTCTCAGCCTGGCGTCTTTAATTTCCTCAGGGCCCTCAGAGCTCAGAATCACTTCCTTTAGGTCTAAAACACCTTCTCTGACTGTCTCGGGAAGAGGGAATTATCCTGCTTTCTTGACTTTCACGTCACTATTTTTTTAATCTGTCTCTTGGCTCACTGCCAACTCTGCTTCCTGGTTCAAGTGATTCTTCCTCGAGTTTCAGCTTCCTGAGTAGCTGGGATTACAGGCACACACCACCACGCCAGGCTAATTTTTATATTTTCAGTAGAAACAGAGTTTCACCATGGTGCTCAGGTTGGTCTCCAAGTCCTAACCTCAACTGATCCGCCCTCTTCATCCTCCCAAAGTGCTGGGATTACAGGCACGAGCCACTCTGTCCAGCCTATTTCTTCATCTCTAATAGCAGCCCTTGCTTTCATACTATCTCCATGTACACCTGGATTTCTCACACTAGACTGGGAGCATCCAGGGAAAACATAAGCCTATGCAACTCTGCAGTGCCTGCACTGTGCCAGGAATAGGTGACCTTGGTCATCTGTCTCTTGGTCTTTATAAAGCAGTGTGTATGTGCAGAAATGGAGGCCTGAGACACATACATGCTAAAGAAGAAGCCAAGAACAATGGTTAACTATATATTTACAGGAGAAATACCCTGGAAGTTTCAAAACGTACTTTCACACACATTGCCTCATTTAGCCCTTTTGGAAGCCCTGAGTGATAGAATTGTTCCTTTAGGAAATTAAGGAGTTGAGGCCCAGGAAAGATGTCAATTGCATAAAGTCACAAATATAGTTTTAATGTGTGTCCTCGCCCAAATCTCACATTGAAATGTAATCCCCAGTGTTGGAGGTGGAGCCTGGTGAGAGGTGATTGAATCATGGGGGCATATTTCTCATGAATGGCTTAGTGACATCCTTTTAGTACTGGTCTCACCATGGTGAGTGAGTTCTCCTGAGATTGGGTTGTTTAAAAGTGTGTAGCTCCTCCCCCCGTCTTCCCCTCTTGCTTCTGCTTTTACCGTGTGACATGCCTGCTCTCCCTCTCCCTTCCACCATGACTGGAAGCTTCCTGAGGTCTCCCCAGAAGCAGATGCCGACATTATGCTTCCTATACAGCCTGTAGAACCTTGAGCCAATGAAGCTTCTTATAAATTACCCAGTCTTGGATGTTTCTTTGCAGCAATGCAAGAACAGAATAACACAGTCAGATAGTTTGTAAATAGCAGAACTGAGCATGAAACCTGGTCCTCTAGTCCTTATTCCTTTGCTCCAGCATGTGTGTGCTTGCTATGGTTTGAATGCTTGTCCCTTCTTAAACTTATGTTCAAATAGAATTGCCATTGTAATGGTATTGGGTGGTGAGACCTTTCAGAGGTGTTTAGACCCTGAGATTCCATCATCATGAAAGGACTAATGTCCTTTCTGAGGAAGTGAGTGATTCCTCCCCTCCTGCTCTCTCTCGCTCTGAAGCTCTCGTCTCCCACCACGCTATGATGCAGCAAGAAGGCTCTCACCAAAGGCCAGCTCCTCAATTGTGGACTTCTATGCTTCCAAAACTGTGAGCCCACAAGCCTCTGTTCACAATAAATAAACAGTCCCAGGTGTTCTGTTATAGCAGCAGAAAACAAATTACCACAGTGGCCAAGACATGGCAGGGCTAGGTGTAGGCTTTTTCCTGGTCTACATTATAGAAATTTTGCTCAGTTTTTGCAGTACTGCAGAGCACAGCTGGGAACAGGCTGGGTATTAAATAGCAAGCACGCAGAAAAACTTGGATTTCTGGGCTGCCAACTTGGACTGGCTAGAAATCCACAAGGGTGTGGAAATTAGATACAGAAGGTTCCTGCAGTGCATCCATAGAGTTTATTCAAGCAGCTGTTTTCTGGAATCAGCCCCAGCACTATACTTTAGCTCTTGCAGTGGGCGAGATTATTATTTTTTTCTGTAATTCCTGTTTCATCATGAGCAGAGGGTCACAGAGGTGACCAGTGTAGAGAGAGGTTTCATTTTAGTGTTTCCTAACTCCTGTTCTTGATAACCTTTTTGACTTCTCCTACCTTCCTTTCTTAGTGAAAGTGTTTATGAGCTCATTCTCTTCCCCTCTTCCCAGTGCTCTTTTTTTCTCATGTTGGAAATTCAGCTAGTTAACCAGCTGAGGGTGCAGCTTAGTCTAAGAATCATCATTGGCTGCAGAGAGACATCACCCTACGGGAGGAAGGAGGGCAGAACGATATGTAGTGAAGGCATGGAATAGGCAGAAGGGGCCTCAAGTCTCAATGGTGTGAGGTCAGACGATTTATTTATCCTTTTTGAACTTCAGTTTTCCCATCTATAAAGTAGGGAGTGATAGAAAGCAAGATATTATTGGAAGAAGCAAATGAGAAATTGTCATTCAGGCCAGGTCTCTTGACAGATGTGTGTTCAGTGCCTGGATACTTGATTAGTGAACAAATTGACCCTTGAACAATTTGGGTTTGAACTGTGAGGGTCTTCTTATATGTGAATTAAAATTACATTAAAAAATATATAATTATAGGACATATGTATATTACATGAGTATATATATTTTATAGGAATATAAAACATTTTATATATTTATAGGAATAATATGTACACATGAAATACAGGAATAATTATATATAATTATAGAAATTATATGTCTATTATATAAATATACATCTGTTATAGGAATAAAATATGTGTACATTTCCTGTAAAATATATACACATATGAAAAATTTTTTGGAGATTTGTGGCAATTTGATAAAATCTGCAGAGAAAACTCATCGCCTTGAAATATAGAGAAATCAGGAAAACCTGCGTGATGAATGCACAAAATATATGTACACACTAGTGTTCCTATCATTTACAGCCGTATAACACACAAATCTACTCTAGAAAGCTAGTCAAAACCCACAAATATAAACACCTAAAGACTGTACTTGATGCCATTCACGTTGAAAATTAATATAAACAAACATATCGATGCAGTGTTAAATCATAACTGCATGAAATCAACTGTGTAAAATAGTACGTACTGTACTACCGTGATGACTTTGTAGCCACCTCCTGTTGCTGCTGCGGGGAGCTCACATGCTGTGAGTGTCAGCTTACAGGCCATGTGACTTACACCATCTCCATGTGGGCAGTTCCTCGCTCCAGTAAATTGCCAATAGCAGTAAAAAGTGATTGCTCATCGTTCCTGCGTATTTTTCATTCAGTGCAATATTGTAAACCCTGAATAACACCAAGGGAACCATACAGAGTGCCACTAGTCATGCTGGAAATGCTTCTGAGAAGCAGACAAAAGTCATAACTTTACAGAAAAAAGTTGAAATGCTTGATACATATCGTAGATTAAGGTCTGCAGCTGAGTTGCCCAGTGTTTCAGACAGAGGATTTACCTTGGAAACAGCCTACATAAACTTATAGTAGAATATCAATAAATACAGCACAGTACTGTAAATGTGTTGTCTAGTCCTTGTGATTTTCTTAACGATAGTGTCTTTTCTTTAGCCTACTTTATTGTAAAAATACAATGTATAATACATATAAGAAACTATGGGTTAATTGCCTGTTTATGTTATCGATAAAGCTTCCAGTCAACAATAGGCTATCAGTCGTTAAGTTTTGGGGGAGTGAAAAGTTTTATGTGAATTTTTGACTGTGAAGATGGCAGGTGCCCCCTTAACCTTTGCATTGTTCAAGAGTCAATTGTATTTTTAAGAAATAAATACATATAAAACTCTTTGCAAAGTTTCTGGCATGTAAACACATTTGATCATGTTTAGTTATTTTATTTTATTTTATTTTATTTGAGACAGAGTTTCGCTCTTCTTATCCAGGCTGGAGTGCAATGGTGCGATCTCAGATCACCGCAACCTTCGCCTCCTTGTTTCAGGCAATTCTCCTGCCTCAGCCTCCCGAGTAGCTGGGATTACAGGCACGCGCCACCATACCCAGCTAATTTTTTGTATTTTTAGTAGAGACGGGGTTTCCCCATGTTGACCGAGATGGTCTCGATCTCTTGACCTCGTGATCCACCCGCCTCAGCCTCCCAAAGTGCTGGGATTACAGGGGTGAGCCACCGCGCCCGGCCCATGTTTAGTTATTTTTATAACAAATATGGTAAAAACTTAATTAAGATAAATGCTAAAATAGAAAAAGAAGCGATCTTTGAAGGTTCCATGGAGGCAGAGCAGATTAAATCTGACTGGGTCCCAGCTGGGCCCTGGAGGCTCCAGATCAATAATCCACGGACATCTAAACCCACTGACCAATAGTCTGGTAATGAATGTAAACCACCAGTGCCCCCGCAGCTGATGATGATCTCAATCTTTCAAACAGAAATTAAGACAGATCCATGGCTGAGTGTACCTGCCCTCGGAGAGTATGCATAACACTAAGTATAACCATGAATATCTAGACTGGCTCAACAGAGACTTTTCTTTTTTCTTTTTTTTTGAGTTGGAGTCTCGCTCCGTAGCCCAGGCTGGAGTGCAGTGGCGTGATTTATGCTCACTGCAACCTCCGCCTCCAGGGTCCCGGTTCAAGCAATTCAACAGAGATTTTTCTAGATAATAAAATAGCCTGGCTAACTGAGGTCTCATGTAAACTAATTACAAAATACTACTGTATGAGGAATCAGTACAGAGTTTTGTTGATAAAGAAGCAAATCCTTGCCTTCAAGGAGCTCACATTCTGATGAGGGAAAGAAAAGAGTAAATAAATGAATTCACAGTATATATGAAAAACCTCAAAGTAAAACAAGAGAGACAAAAGCACGGGGGAGGGGCTACTGTGTTGTTTGATATCCTGTACTGGAGAATGGCCTCCCAGGTTAAGTAGCATTTGTGTGGGTGCTCTATAGAAGAAAAGAAGGGGGCTGGGCGTGGTGGCTCATGCCTGTAATCCCAGCACTTTGGGAGGCCGAGGCGGGTGGATCACAAGGTTGAGAGATTGAGACCATTCTGGTCAACAAGGTGAAACTCCGTCTCTACTAAAAATACAAAAAATTAGCTGGGCGTGGTGGTGCGTGCCTGTAGTCGCAGCTACTCGGGAGGCTGAGGCAGGAGAACTGCTTGAACCCAGGAGGTGGAGGCTGCGGTGAGCCGAGATTATGCCATTGCACTTCAGCCTGGGTAACAAGAGCAAAACTCCGTCTCAAAAAAAAAAGAAGAAAAGAAGGAAACTCTTGGTTATTGAGGTAAGAACATTCCAGTCAGGGACAAAAAAAAAGCCAAAACCCTGGGGAGAAATGTGCTTGAGTGTTTGAGAAACTTCATGGAAGTCAATGTGGTTGAAGCAGAATGAGAAAGGGAGAAACACAGTCAGACAAGAAGGAACAAGTGAGGCGCTGTCAGTTCTCAAGGTTCATTCTAAGGTGAGTGAAGTGGTAAGCTCTTAGAGGGTGCTATGTCCTGGATGTGTTCCCCAAAACTCAAGTGTCAGAGATGTCATCCCTGATTCAACAGCATTGGGAGGTGGGGCTTTTTGAGAAGTGTTTAGGTCATGAGGGCTCCACCATCATAATTAATTAATGCTGTCACAAAAGGGCTTCACCGAAAATGTTTGGTTCTTATTGTTCCCTCTGCCTTCTGCCAGGAGAGGAAGCATTCCTCCCCTCTGGAGGATGCAGCGTTCAGGGCACCATCTTGGAAGCAGAGAGCAGCCCTCACCAGACACTGAACCTGCCAGCACGTTGATCTTGGACTTCCCAGCCTCTAGACTTGTGAGAAATCATTTCTGTTCTTTGTAAATTTCCCAGTCTGTGCTATTTCCTTATAGCAGCCAAAACAAACTGAGATGGAGAGTTTGAGCATGACCTGACTTAGATTAGTACACTGTCACGTTAGGTGCTCTGTGATGACTAGACCAGGCTGACATGGAAGCAGGGAGCCTAGTTAGATGAAGTCTATTGCAATAACCAAGGCTGGAGTCATGGTACCCCTGGGTGAGGATGTTAGCAATGAAGGCAGTAAGAAGTGGTTGGTTTTGAGACATATTGTGAGGTTGAAATGTGCATTTGGAGTGAAGTGGAAGAAGACACAAAAGACACCAGGTTTCGAATTCAGAGCACAAGGAGCAAAGCCTTGGGAACTTCAAGATATTTGGGGAAAGCTTTGGACTGTCCAAGACAATGGAATTGCCTCCCAATTGTGAAAATCAAGGCTCTAAAAGAAATGACTATTCCTTCTTGTAAAACTAGTATTTGTCAGAGTTAAGAGCAGTGCCTGGCTTGCTTTCTCCTTCATCCCCTACCAGCAATGAATTCTAGGAAACACGTCCTCGGATATTGCTGTAATTCTAAACACAGATCTGATGGTGCTTCAGGTTGGAGAACTGTTCCACCAGCATGTAGAGGACATAGACCCTACACTTGGCTCTATGCTGAAATTGCTGTTTAACCTTGGACACATTCACCTGAAAAATCGAACCAACAATTACAGTTTTAGCAAGGAGACTATTTCTTATAAAAGGTTATAAACTGCAAGGTGACCATTCTGACAGGCTGGAAAGCATAGCCTCTGGCAGAGACTGTTATCAGGCACTTAGAAGGAGGAGGGAAGGTGGAAGGAGCTTTCAGTTGAACGGGTTGGATAAACATACATATGCAACAGGTAATGGGAGGAGCTAAGAATATTAATGAGGGGAGTCCTAATGCCTGTGTACTAAGCAAGCATGCATATTACATTCACCTCACGTGCACTTCGGTGTGGAGACTTAACATTTAAATGCCTTGAAATTGGGCACTTTATGTCAAAAGGTGAAGCAGGGGCATGAAGACACTCAGTACACAACCTCTGTAACTGGCCAGAACCAGTCCATGATGGGTGGTTTCTCATCAGGACAAAGTTACCAAAATCAGTCTCTTGTCCAAGCGAAGTTTGTGGAACAGGGGGTCAGTTCGTGTCTGGAGGTGGATGGACGGCATTGTTTTAATGTCACTTATCTCGAGGGCAGTGCTACAGAAAAAGAAAAATCTGCGGCCATTAGAACATAGTTTAGTCTTTAAGTGTAGAGATGCATGACTTAACCCTTGCCTGGCATGGCCTTCGGTCTTGTGTATAACTTGGTGTATTTTTGCCACAAAGAGTCCATTCTGTCAGTCTTAGGGTCTCTATTTTTACCTCAATATTGGTTGTGTCTAAATGGCAAAAGTAAGTATGTATAATGAGGCATGTCTGATCTCCCATCCTGCCATGGCCAGAACTCAGTTTTAAGGCTCCTTTGGGATTCTCTTGGCCAAGAGGGAGCCCATTCAGTAAGGTGAGGTGGGTGTGTGGGGGGGGGGATATATTTAATTTTATTTTCAGTTGTCACTTAGCACAACTAGCATTGTACTAATATCTTTTTACACAATTTGCCAGATTTGGGCACAATAAAAATAAATACACTTGACTGTCTTTAGATAACATATAAGCCAAAAAAAGAAGATAAATATGTGCTCCTTTCTGCACAAATCCTAAAATTACCCTTTAACCAAGGTACATTCACAGGTATTATTATTACTGTTGTTGTTCTGCCTCTTAAATGAGAGCACATTTGGGACTTGAGGGAGCTTAGAATTAGTGACTTTAATGGAACTGATAGGAATGATAACCCATGACTTAGAAAAATCTATGGCGGGTAGGGCAGATTAGAGAGGCTATTGTGCCTCTGGAAGCACTGTGGGATGCTTTTATTCTCCTCGCTCTGAGGCCCAGGTGTTGCTTTCTTCTGAGTTGGTTCCTTCTGAGGCTGCTGGAGTCTGCTTGGTGTTTGCTGGTTGGCTGGCCATCTTTGGGGTGGCTGGCTAGGCAGCGTCACCCCAATCTCTGCCTTCATGTTCAATTTACGTGATGTTCAATGTGCTTACTTGTGTCTCTGTGTCTCTTTAGAAGGACTCTAGCCACTTTGGATTAGGACCAGCCTAATGGCCTCATCTTAACCTGATTATCTTCAAAGACCTTATTTCCAAATGAGGTCACAGTCACCAGCACTGGGGGTTAGAACTTCAACATCTTTCGGAAAGGCACATTTCAAGCCATAGTGACTGTGCGCCGTAACCAGTGGTGAGATTCTCCAAGTGCGAGCTGGTGACGTGATCATGGCTGAATCTATGTTGAAGAAATGAAGGAGTAAATAAATGAATGCCATTAACCTTGTGTTTGTTTGTCCCCACCTCTTACACCTTTCCCTGGCACACAGAGTATCACCCAATAAAGTTTGTTCTGAAAACAAAGAACCTTTCACTATCACGGTGAGCAACTCTTCAAAGGCAGAGGAGCCTCCTGTCCCAACAGCAGGGCAGCATCCAGCCCAGCAAGCACCTGTTCAAAGACCGTCTCTTCCCGAACCTCTGCCGCACGTGCTCTGAGCACAAGCCAACAGCAGGAATTCTCACCTCCGGACTCAGATGGGGCTCTGCATGTGAACTCCAGGCCCGGAAATTGTTAGCTTTTAATTAAATTCCCCCCTTGGCACTACAATTTCTGTGTGAAATGTCTGTGGCAGGAGCAACATTTGTTGGTTAAATGGGTTTATTTAAAGCCACGAGTCTCAGAGTGCATTTTTTTCCCTATAAAGGACTGGGCTTGAGGGTTGCCTTTAAAGCAGAAATGAACCCTATGTTGAAACTCAGAATCCTGCACCAGCCTTGGACTTCAGAAGACAGTAGCAGGCAGGTGTAACCCTGGCAGCTGCACTTGCTTAAAGGGAGTGTGACATTAAAGGCGGAGAAGGAGAAAGCCCTTTACTGTGTCTCCAAGCACGAGGCTTCTAGCTGGACGTCAGATTTCAGGTAAATACACAGCGAGCTGGCAAGAAGGGCTGGCTGTGCATCCCCGTGCTCCCGACTCCAGCACAGACAGGCCTGGCCCTCAGAGCCTTCATCTTCATAAATTCTTTATAGTAAGAATTTCACAAAACCATTCACCTTTCTGGCTCCCGCTAAAATGATAGCTTGCTAACCCACAGAAAGAAATGGAGAGAAAAAAGTCATTCTCACATTTGGAAAATATCTATTCACTCAACAAATAGAGACTAAGTCCTAGGCATTGGACTCATAGGTCCTGGCTTCCCGTGACCTGGGACAGCTCAGTAAACCTTATGAGATTCAATTTTCTTACCAGAGAAATGGGGCCAAGGCTTACTCGTGTTTCATACACATTTCTGGAAGAATTATAAATATTATTGTAATGGGTATGGAAGAGTTTATGAACTGGCACGAAGATGCATTTATTGTCAGAAATGGTCTTATGCTGGACCCCAAAGCATAGCAAGGAAGATACGTCTTTTGTCCTCTTAAGAATAACATAGAAGGCCAAGTGCAGTGGCTCATGCCTATAATCCCAACACTTTGGGAGGCCAAGGCAGGTGGATCATGAGGTCAAGAGATCGAGACCATCCTGGTCAACATGGTGAAACCCTGTCTCTACTAAAAATACAAAAAATGAGCTGGGCATGGTGGCGCGTGCCTGTAATCCCAGCTACTCAGGAGGCTGAGGGAGGAGTATTGCCTGAACCCAGGAGGCAGAGGTTGCGGTGAGCCGAGACCGCACCATTGCACTCCAGCCTGGGTAACAAGAGCAAAACTCCATCTCAAAAAAAAAGAATAACATAGGGACCCTACATTCATTGTTTCCATGACCAAGGCACAAGGAAGTTTCTCCAGCTCTCTCTGTTTTCCTGTCTCTCTCTGTTTCTCTCTCTCTCTCTCACACACACACTAATACATTTATATATTTGATTAAATTGTACTGGGCGGACAAGCCCTGTCCCCTCCGCCTGGTACAGCTGTCCTTCCCAATTCACAGCTATCCTTCAGGGAAGTGCACACCACGTGTGCTCTTCAGTTCTGCACATCTATTCAAATGATACTAATTCCTGAAGAGACAAGTGCAGAAATTAAGAATAAGCATTTAGACGTTTTTATAGCAACTTCACAGATAACCAGGTGTGTCTCCTCCCTGAACTCATCTTAGTGAATGCAATGAAGATCCACAGAACTGAGTATGTACCTGGTGGGATGAGCTCAAAAGGAATGTTAAGGCCCCTCATTCACAAAGTGTAAAGAATGTCAGCCTGGTGACCACAGAGCAGCAAACCATGGGACCCAGGGCGGCTGTACAAGTCACAGGCCCATGACACCAGTCCTGGCTAAGTAATGTGCTGAGCCTCCTGGGGTGTGAGCTTCGCGACAGTCATGCGCAGTAGGACCATTGGAGTGTTCTGCTAAGGGCTATAGGGAAAATGGTACCCCAGAGAAATTACGGCTTGTTTCTCTAAGGCCCAGTTAAGTCCCCACCTTGCACACCAAAGTCTTCCCTCATGACCCAGCCAGGAGGATTTTCCCAGCATGGCACAGGATCTGTGCTCACTTCCTTCCTTCCCTGCCTCAGAGTTATTTCTTTTTCTTCGAGATGGCGTTTTGCTCTTGTTACCCAGGCTGGAGTGCAATGGCGCGATCTCGGCTCACCACAACCTCCGCCTCCTGGGTTCAGGCAATTCTCCTGCCTCAGCCTCCCGAGTAGCTGGGATTACAGGCACGCACCACCATGCCCAGCTAATTTTTTGTATTTTTAGTAGAGACGGGGTTTCACCATGTTGACCAGGTTGGTCTCGATCTCTCGACCTTGTGATCCACCCGCCTCGGCCTCCCAAAGTGCTGGGATTACAGGCTTGAGCCACCGCGCCCGGCCGCCTCAGAGTTATTCACTGACCGGCTTCTGGTAACATTTTTTCCTGCCTCCCTTCAGAGCACCTCTCATGCTGGGTGTCATTAGCAGTTTGTATACCACCTCTCCTGCCTTTCCCCAAGTGGCCTGAGCAACTCAGTCAAGGAATTGTGTCATGTTCATGTTGACAACCATTGCCTTCGCAAGGGTTTGGTAAGCACCCACTTTGTTCTCTGCAGTTTGCTAGACAGAGATGAGAATGGGGGCGGTGGGGATTCTGCTCACGAGAAGCCCATAGTCCAAGGAAGAAGGATAGAGGGTGACACGCAAAGACAAAGTGGGGTGTGCAGGTCACCTGCCACGTCAGCACAGAGGAGGGGATTCCTCTGAAGAAGCCACTTTGTTTAGCTCTCTCGAGGGCCAGGAAAGGAGAGAGTGAGGAAAAGCAGGAAGGAAAGAAGAAAGGATTGATGTATCTCACTAGAATTGACCCTGGCACCCAGCCCTGTACTGCAGGAGCAGAGCAGAGAGTTCACATCCCTCCGGCTTTTCTCTGTCCCATTTACAGCAAAAGTCCTTGCACCTGCTGACCGCTGCTGTCCCCTTTGCTGTCCTCTATTTTCTCCTTAACGTTCTATCCAGACAAATTTTCGTTTCACCATTCTGCCCAAGCAGTTCTCCCCAGTTAGTGGATGAGCCTTGTATGAAGTCCAGTGGCCAGCTCATGACTTCCCCGACGAGGCTCACCAGCACGATGACCTGCTGCCTGCTCCCACCTTCCGGATGCCTGCTTCATCCTCACGTACTCAGTTCTCTGCCTCACTAAGGCCTCCAGACGTGGGGGTGCCATAGAGCTCAGCTGCCAAACACTTCTATTTTCTTTACACTCCCATTCCCCAGATGGACTCATCTAGTCTTTTGTCTTCATTTTTTTTTTTAGTTTTTCAAAAATTTTACTTTAAGTTATGGGTACCTATGCAGAACGTGCAGGTTTGTTACATACTTATACATGTGCCATGGTGGTTTGCTGCACCCATCACCCCGTCAACTATGTTTTAAGTCTTAATATTCTCTAGTCTTGTGTCTTTAAATATCAGTTCTCAAACTCTTACTTTTCCAGCGAGGACCTTCCCATTCAACTGTATAGATAGGTACAGGCAACTGACTTACTGACCACTCCATGCCATGATCGCCAGGAAGCCCAAATACAGCAGCTTCAGATGCAAACTCCTGATCTGTCTTGTCACAGCCAAACTGCTCCTTCCCTAGTCTTCCCTATCTCAGGAAATCACAATTATATCCTTCTCACTGCAGGGATAGAAATCTTACAGGAATTTGTTCTCTCTTCTCTGCTCAGAAATCCTTTTTGCTGTGCTTTCCAAATGCACCTGAAATATGGTGACATCTCACCACGTCCTCAGCTCCCTTCCACAAATCCAGGTAAATCTCATTTCTCATTTATATTGTCCATAGCTCCACTGGTCACATTGTCAGCCTCTCTTCCTCTAAGGTTGCGTTGTCCAATATCACAGCTGCTAGGCACGTGTGGGGTTGTATACGTTTAAGTTTAATTTAAATAAAATAAAATTAAGCATTCAACTGTTCAGTTGCACTCACCACATTTCATGGGCTCAGTGGCCACCTCGGACTAGTGGCAACATGATACAACAGCATGAATAGAAAACATTTATTTACTGAAGAGAGTCTCACTGCTCTAGAGTCTGTTCTCATCACAGCAGCCATGGGGAGGTGGTCATAACATACGCACGTTGGTCCTCTGCTCAAACATGTTTGGCAGTTTTCTCTCTTACTTGTAATAAAAGACAAGGTCCATTCCGTGGCAAGTGATGGCATCATCTGCTGCTCTTGTCCATTAGTTAATCCAGCCTGGTCTCCCAACTTCATGCCATGCTCCCACCTCGCCCCGCTGGCTACATGACCCTGACCTCCCTACTCCTGCGTAAACATGCCGTGTAGGCTCTCACCAGAGGGCACCTGCTGAGATTCCTGCCTGGAAGACTCTCCCCCTGGAAGTTTACATGGCCCAGGCCCTTCATTCCTTCCAGGGCTCTGCTCCAATACTGGCTTCTCCACGAAGCGACTGCGTCCTTAGGTTTTAGTGAGAGAGCGTGTCACCCTTTAGCATCACACATATCCACGCTTGTTTCTCATAGTGTGATATAGAATGTAAGCCGTATGTGAGTGAAGACTTGTGCTTAAATGGTATATCTCCAGAGCCCTAAACAGCATGTAGCACACAGTAGGTTCTCAGAATGTATGTATTAAATTAATGAAGAAATTAAAAGAAGAGAGACACGTAGGTGAGGAAACACATTTCACTCATCCATAAAATTAGGATGCAAATATGCTTATTATGCACTCTTTGATAGAAAATATTTACTCTCTCACTCTGATTTCTCTATTACATGGATCCATAGATTAACCATGTATTCTATGTTGAGACACATAGAATGGAATTCTAATTTTGTGGCTTCAGGTCTAGCTTTTAGTGTAGAAGGTATGTACGTGTCATGAAATGACCATGAAATAGTGAGTTTATGCTCTTCGGTTTATCAAACCCTCCTCTGCATCCATATCTCAGCAGGGACAATTACACACATCAAAAGGGCCAGTGGGGAAAGTCCTCTGAGCAGAGCTTCTGCCCAGAAAAGCTCACTTCATTAGTGGTGCACGAGGCATGCCAGCTGCTGGAACAAACATTCCCTGGAATATGTGACAGCTCAATCACGATGGAGGTGTAATTCTCACTCTTGGAAAGTCCAGTACAGATGTTCCGACTGACTAGCAGCTCTACTCCAAGGGAGGATTCAGGCTCTTGATTCTCATCTCATGACCTCATCATCTTGAAAACATGGTGTCCAAGAGTTCCATGTATACCTGCATTAAGCCAGAAGTGGGGAGACAGCCAGGGGGAGGTTTCCAGGGAGGTTTTCCTGGACCAGATCTGGAAGAGGTGTACATCAACTCTGCTAGCATCCTCCTAACTAGACCTCAGTCATAGCCTCACAGATCTGCAAAGAGATCCAGGAAATATCGTCAGTCCACGTGTGCAGGGAGAAGAGGAAATGGTGAACAGCTGACCACTGTCTCACAGGTAGCTAGTGCTGAGTAGCAGATGAATGAGACAAAGGAGTTTGCTGTAGAAAGAAGAGACGAAAAGGCACTTCCAGATGGCATTTAAAAAGGCTTCATCAAAAAAGAATTTTGACACTGTATGGACAAGTCAAATTAGAACATATAGAGCAGAAAGGAACAACTCAGCATACATAGGTCCAAGTCTCAGTAAAGTCTTTTTTTTTTTGAAAAGAGTCTAAAAAAGGAGAAGAACATTCTGTTAGAAAGAGGGGTCGGGGCAAGAATATGGAATACTCGCAATGCTGGGCTTACATTGTCTGTGTGGGCAGTGTCCAGCAGCGAAACTGGCTCACTAAAGCATAGAGACACATGCAGGGCAGGGAGTCTTTTCCACATGTGACAGAAGAGGAAACCAGCTGAGTGAAGGAGTGATTTACTTAAAGACATATGATTAGAGTCAGAGATGAAGCCAGACTACCCACATCTAGGCTAGGGTGTGCTCATATTGGAAGTACTGAGAAGCACCAGGATGCCTCACGCTTCCTGTCGTTAAGGACTTGAAGACTAGAGCTAATCAGACATCTGAAGTCTACTGCATTTCCATTTGTCCCATTCAGATAATAAGGCAGGCAAATTAAAACCAAATTAAAATTTGAAGCATGGTTATATTATTAAAATATTTTGACTGCCCTTCAGCTGTTCTCTTTTTTTTTTTTTTTTTTTTTTTTGAGACGGAGTTTCGCTCTTGTTTACCCAGGCTGGAGTGCAATGGCGCGATCTCGGCTCACTGCAACCTCTGCCTCCTGGGTTCAGGCAATTCTCCTGCCTCAGCCTCCTGAGTAGCTGGGATTACAGGCACGTGCCACAGTGCCCAGCTAATTTTTTATATTTTTAGTAGAGACGGGGTTTCACCATGCTGACCAGTATGGTCTCGATCTCTTGACCTCGTGATCCACCCGCCTCGGCCTCCCAAAGTGCTGGGATTACAGGCGTGAGCCACTGCGCCCGGCCCCAGCTGTTCTCTTTAGCTTCTGATCGTATCTCACAAGCATTTCAATTTGTGTGGGCACAGATTTAAAGTCACCACACCTGCCCTAATGTATAGACCAGCACATTAAAGACACTCACGGTCTTCAGAGATCATGCTCCAGGGAATGGACAGAGGATTTACTTCCGGTTTTCTAGACTTCTGGCCTAGGAAAGCTCCTCTCCAGGCATGATGGGGACCATCTGGGAATATTACTTGGAGAGGAAAGGCACATTTTCAAAGCCTATTGTTATGCTAATGATAATGGCTGCTGATCATCACCTCCCTGTCCCATCCTTTCACATCCAATAGCTCATGTCCTCTTCACAACAGCCCAAACCCCAGGAGAGGGCTTATCGCGTAGTAGGTTCACAGTGCGTGTTGGCAATGTAATGGGTGGATGACCTCCTGGAAATAAGCATGCTGTGTTTTATCATTCTCATCGTGGAAAAGTGGAAAGGACAGTGGTTTGATGACTTGCTGACAGACCTCGGGTGGCTGACCTGGCAATAGAAGCAGGTGTCTGAATTTGGGCCCAAAGCTCTTTCCTTCCTAAAAAAGCTTCCCCAAGTGCACAGCCCTACACAGATGGGACCCGAGATGGTTTTAGGCAATGCAAGGCAATGGCATCAGATAACACCGAATCCCATTATGAGAACTGTCTATTCTTTTCAACTTCATTTCAATTGCTTCAAGAGGAAGCTTCACGTTGGGACTCAGATGCATGTGTGCCTTAACATCTTCATAATGCAGACTTGGGGTCTTTCTTCTTACCAGAGATGGCATTCGCTCAAGCCTCAGCAGGAAACAGCCTCTACTTAGAATTTCATACCAACGTGCTATTCTTATTGTCTTTATTTTACCCTCATCTCTAATTGATGACAAGGGAGATTGCTGCCGCTTTAAAAATGTAATATAGAATGTGTACAAAAAATTCAAGGAAAAAAGTGACTCCATGAAAGGGAACAATAATGGGACAATAACATGAATGATAGATCAGCTGTGGCCAGAGCCGTGAATGTCATCCAGCCTAGTAATAGAAGTCTGGAAATCATTATTTTTCATCAAGATGCCTTCTTAAACAAACCAAGAGGACCTAAAATCTTTTATGAAAATAAGGGGTAGAGAGTCTGTGGGCAGGGAGTGAGTCCTACTTGAAGCATGGAGATTAGTCTGTGACATTATTCAGGTCTTGACTAAGCTAACTGGCCTTCTTACCCTTATACAAATGCCCCTTCCTTCAGGAAGACCTCGACAATTTCTCCAACCAGGGCCGATCGTTTTGTTGTTAAAATCTCTACAATAATTTATTTGTAGCATTCTTAGGGCAATTGGGTTGCTTTGTTATTTTCCCCTGCAAGTTATTTATGTGTATCTCTCCATGTTTTTTTTTTTTCTAGTCCTCTTGAAATAAGTTCTAGGACCGGGAATGGTGGTTCAAGCCTGTAATCCTAGAACTTTGAGAGGCCAACGTAGGCAGATTATTTGAGGTCAGCAGTTCAAGACCAGCCTGGCCAATATGGTGAAACCCTGTCTCTACTAAAAATACAAAAAATTATCCAGGCGTGGTGGCAGACACCTGTAATCCCAGCTACTCAGGAGGGTGAGGCAGGAGAATTGCTTGTACCTGGGCGGCAGAGTTTGCAGTGAGAGAAGATTGCAGCACTGCACTCCAGCCTGGGCAACAGAGTGAGACTCCGCCCACCCCCACCCCGCCACACCAGAAAAATAAGAAAGTTCTGTACCTGGCATCCTTGGATTTTCTTAAATTGAGTCAGTTCTACTCCTTTGTGAGTATTGAAAAAGTCCTCTGTAGGACTTTAGGTAGAGGGGCAACGGTGTGATAGATGCTTATAACAGGACTTGCTTCTCTGTGGGGAAGCAAATGGAAGCTATGCAAGAAATTACCTTGAGGGAGTGACTGGACCTCTCAGATCCCTAAATGATATAAACTGCTGGCACAGTCCGGGGTTCTTAGCCATCTCAGTTCTTTTCTGAGATAACCTAGAAGTCCTAATTGCTTACCGGTCTTTAAAAGCCGTTTGACATTCCCACTCAGCCTTGTTTCCAGGAAACATCTTCTACATATTACATATGTATGTATGTATATGTATGTATATACTTTACGTTCTGGGGCAAATGTGTGCAGAACGTGCCGGTCTGTTACATAGGTATATACGTGCCATGGTGATTCACTGTATCCATCACCCCCGTCATCTACTTTCGGTATTTCTCCTAATGTTATCCCTCCCCAATCCCCCCATCCCCTGCTATCTCTCCCCTAGCCCCCCCACCCCCAACAGGCCCCAGGGTATGATGTTCCCCTTCTTGTGTCCTGTGTTCTCATTGTTCAACATCTACTTATGAGTGAGAACATGCAGTGTCTGGTTTTCTGTTATTGTATTAGTTTACTGAGAATGATGGTTTCCAGCTTCATTCATGTCCCTGCAAATGACATAGACTCTTCCTTTTTATGGCTGCATAAGATTCCCTGGTGTGTTTGTGCCACAAAGAACTTAAACAAACTCACAATAAAAAAACACCACCATCAAAAAGTGGGTGAAGGATATGAACAAACACTTTTCAAAAGAGACATTCAGCCAACAAATATATGAAAAAAGCTCATCATCACTGGTCATTAGAGAAATATGCAAAGGAGGGGTCTTTTTTCTGGTGCAGTGACCTGCAAAAACAAGCAGTGCTGGGCATCTCGAAATAAACTGAAAGCTGCCAGAGAGGGAATGGCATTCCAGGAAAAGAGAATTTCATGTTCAGATGATTGAAGGCATGAAATGATTTTACTCATGGGAGGGGTATTGGTGGGTCCAATGTGGCAGAACACAAAGTGAATGTGGACAGGATGCTAAGGAGCTAGGCATGAGGATGAAGTACATTTTTGCAAGGATGAAGAAACCAAGTGTTAGTGTCTAAACTTCATCCTAAAAGAGAAATCCTCAGCAGCGTTGAAGCAAGTGCTGGAAGAACATAGTCAAGTCGTGTCTTGCGTGGAAAGGTTAGTGCAGCACCATGTTGTGGGGCAGGCCTGGAAAACCCATGTGGATTTCCAGTTTGGAGCAGTAGCATGGAGGGTAGGGAAACTAGGGGCAGGGAGATGCACAAGGAGGCCTGTGCTACGGAACGCTACTTTAGACTCCCATTCATATCGAACACATAAGAATATTCAGGAAGCATCCTCCAGAATAGAGCATCCATTGAACAATTCGCTCTGAATAATTAAATTTGCAGTTTTAAGCCCATAGCAGTAGAGTTTATTTATAATTGGAGCCACAGTTTGCATGCACTTTAAATGCAAAGAAGGGCTTTGACTGTCAAGTTATATTACTCAAGAGTTTAATTAATAACACACTAATCGTAGAAGCCAACATCAAGAGTCACACCATATTGTCCCTATTACATTTGGAAACTGTTTAAAGTGATTTAGTAATTAAAAAAAGAACTTGAAAATTTAGCCTTATCTTCTCATAGATATGGAGGGTCGTTTGTTTCATGTGTTCTAGTATTTTTTTAAGATAGAGGAATCTTTCTTTGGTTTTATAAAGAAAAGCCTCTGTATGTTTTTAGAATAGATATATGCCTCTGTATTAAACCAAGCCAAAAGGCAACATGCTTGGATACTAATGGTTTTGTGATAAGACATCTATCAAAAAGTTAAATAAAACAGTAAAATTTTAAAAATGAACCCCTTAGAATTAGAGCTCTAAGGGACTACTCCAACAGAGTAGTCTGTCCATTAGATACCTGGGAGCTGATGGAAAATATTCCGCAGTAGAATGCTATGGTTACATTTGGTTTTAAAGATCGTTCTAATATGCCCCTCCCAACCCCTGCTCTGCTGAGAGGGCCTGGAAAGAGGTATCTGCAGCCGGACAACCAGCAAGGACAGTATTGCAGTAATCCAGGGGAAGCCACGTGCCAGAATGAGTTATGAAACTAACAGGAGTGTGCTGAACTGAGACTTTAACATATAGCTAAGCAGGTTTGAGCAGACCTCCGAAGTCTAACGAGGAAGCTGGGCCAAAGAAACACTTATGGCTTGGGGAAGGTTTTGTCCTTATTTTTTCCTATAGGACACTAAATCCAGAAATACCATTTTGAATGGATAATAGAGCAAAATGCTCGCAAGTCACCTGTGATTCCCGGCACAGAGAGGTTAAGGCATTTGTCCAAGGCCACACAGCTAGTTCATGATCTGCCACAGCTACACACCATGGCCTTCTATTAATTTCTATCCCTGCACTATATAACATTTACATGCAGTTTTATTAGACTGGTACAGAGGTAACTGTGGCTTTTGCAATGGCAAAAACCACAATTACTTTTGTACCAACCTAAAAGTTTCATAAAATGTCAGGGCATGAGCACAAACCAGGAAGTCAAGTATGCTGGTCCCTCTTAAGTTAATAGCTCTTGTATGGGGTGGCTTAACAGAGTCCTCCAGGAAAAGTGCAGGTGAGTTTGAAGCTCACAAACAAAATATTGGGTAAAATAAGCCAGGCCCAACGGAGTGCATGCTGTATGAGTTCATTTGCATGGAGCATGAAGACAGGCACAGCTAACATCGGCTGTTAGAAGTAGGATAGTGGGTCCAGGCGTGGCGGCTCATGCCTGTAATCCCAGCACTTTGGGAGGCCAAGTAGGGCAGATCACCAGAGGTCAGGAGTTTGACACCAACCTGACTGACATGGTGAAACCCCGTCTCTATCAAAAATAAAAAAAATTAGCTGGGCTTAATGGAGGGCACCTGTAATCCCAGCTATGCGGAGGCTGAGGCAGGACAATCACTTGAACCCAGGAGGCGGAAATTGCAGTGAGCTGAGAGTGTGCCACTGCACTCCAGCCTGGACGACAAGAGTGAAACTCCGTCTCAAAAAAAAAAAAAAAAAGTAGGATAGTGGTTAGTCTCTGGGAGTAGAAGGGTGGGTAAGGATTGGGGGAGCCTGAGGGAGGTTCCTGAGGATTGATTGTGGGAGGTTTCCTGAGCTAGGAGAGGGTTCAATGGGCACATTTGATTTGTGAAAATGCCTTCAGCTGTACCCTTACAGGTATGCCTCAGTATGTATGCTGTGTGCCTCAACAAAAGGTAAAAACGTAGTCATATATAGATATATCTGTATTTGTGTCTATGTCATAACTATGTCTATATCCATATCAATATCTATGCCTACATCTGCATATATACATACAGATGTAGGTATAAATGAAATATAGATAGGAATAAATAGGCATAAATTGTAGCTATGTATCTTTGTGTATCTAAGGAAGGACACTATTGCCAAACATTTTTATGTTTTCTTATTATAATAAAACAAATTGATCCTATACTTAGAAAATTATTTATTCTCCCTGAAACTCAGATTATGAATCTATAAAATGAAGATTATTAAATACAGCCTGGCCCAGAGCAGAAGCTCCTTAAAGGTCTTAGTCCATTCCCTCTGTCCTGCACACTTTTTTTCCATGTCGCCTGGCTGGAGTGGAGGTGCCTAAGATATACATACCTTCTTGGGTGACCAGATGTCCTGCTGAGACCTGGAGCCTTGGGCACGTTCTACCCAGTCCCATCCAGAACTCTGCTGGGAGCATCTCTGTCCACCTACCAGGGAGTCCTCTCAGCTCATCTTTCACATCTATCAGAGGTTGATGTAACTGGTCAGCTAGGATTCTGGTCCAAATATCAAATACCACAAAATACCATCTTGATTTCTAAAGCTTCCTTGTCTGGTAAATAGGGTTAATAATAAATGTCTTTCTCATCCCCCAGATCTACTGTAAAGATCAAACAAGGTAATAAATGTGACAGCGTGTTGTCATCTGCAAAGATACACACAATCATAAGGTTCAGCCTTAGTGACTCAGTGCTGTGCTTGTCTTCTCACAGGTCCCTCATCCCCACTGGAATGTGATCTCTGCAAGGTGAGGGCAGGGTTTCCTTCACCACTGCAACCCTGGAACCTAAGGCACACAGCCTGGGATAGAGCCGTTGGATGACAAATCCCTGAATGAGTAAGAAGTCCTTGTATGATCATATGTTCTCAGTGTTTCATGATAGCAACAGCTCCACTGTCCTCCAGCCCTTATAAATTTTCAACATGTTTTCACTGGATTTCACAATCTATGCCTTGGATGTCAAGATGTGTGTTAGTAAACAGTAATAAATGACGACACCGTGATAACCACGGAAAATCGATGATAAAACAGGAAAACAATATCTTATTACCGACTTGAGTGAAATAGAAATCAGGATACATTTTCGTGCTTAGGAATTAGATTAGAAAATTGACATGATAACTTTTAACAAAAACAAGATTCAGCAGTCTTGTGGAATGTAAAAGGCGTGATGATAATCCATGAGCTGTAATATGGTATTTTGTGGTGTCACTGATGTTATATGAACCATTTTATCTGTGAGAAGATTACCTGTAGATTTGAATCTGAAGGTGTGTTTTATTACCTATTTTAAAGGCAACCTGATGGTGTCCGTTTCACAATCCATAAATATAAAAAGATGCCCTTTTGTTTAATTTACCAATTTTGAAGTCACAGATGTGCAATTTGTAAGCTCCTAATGATTTGCAAGTTCCCGTAATCTTGTTTTGTAGGCTGTGGTGTGAGAAAGCCATGGAGAGAAAATACAGGAAAAAATAACAGCCAAGGGGTCCCGTCCATTCTCTGTGTTGTTGTAATTGACGAGATGAGAAGGGATCTCTTTGATAAGTAATTCCACTCACTCTGCGTAGAAGTGGAGTTGATATCATTCGTTGATATGGGTCAGTGCAGTTTATTTGCCCTGTGCCAATTTTTTGGTTATGCATTCAGGTTTTAAAATATTCAGCCTCAAAATGCAGGGCACACAATTTTGAAATCCATTTTCCACTGTGGGTCTCTGAATGGGATGCAAACCCGATAAAGGTCTCATGGGTGAAATTTGAAATTTGTCCTATTTGATGTGAATCCAATAGGATTTATAGTAGCAACAACAAAGATAGTCAAATATTTTCCAGTTTTAAATGGGAATGTTAGTGCTTATGAAAGGCATCAACTTGATGTCGCCGGAGGAATGAGGTCTTTTAGACACAGAACTGATAAAGAGAAAGGAAAGCAATCAAATCAAATCAAATCAAAATACTGGCATGAGTTTTCCCAGGCTGGTGGGAGTTCAAGCTGGGGGACTCAAGGATGGGTCAAAATCAAAGCTTTCACAGCAGGAAGGAGGTATCACCCGTGTTCCTGATGTCGGCCTAAACGTGGCACTTCAGTGTTTTGTCTTAATCATCCCCACAATCCATTTTTCAGAGAGTGGGTGGCTTTGCCAGGGTATCACAGCATCTAGGTGGGCTCCGAACTGGGATGTGCCTGACCCCAAAGCCCAGGCTTCTTATAAGTTATAGCCCAAAGTGGAGTCCTTAGGAAGGAGAAAGGAGGGCGCCATGAATAATTATACCAGGACAGCAGAGAGCAGCCAGGACAGACCCACGTAAACTCTAGAAAAGCATGCAGTTAGACCCTACTGCTGGGAACATAAGACCCCATTGCCCCACATAGCACAGAAACAGACAGACGAGAGCACCCTATATTCTGGGGAAATGGAAGGAGCCTGCAGGACCCTTTGCCCAAAATCCCTACTACTACCCCTCACACAGAAACAGTGCCTGGATGCTGGTTCATGTGGTTTGCAATGCAGATTAGTATCCCTTATCCAAAATGCTTGGGGTCTGAAGGGTTTTAGATTTCTGATTTTTTCAGATTTTGGAATATTTGTATGCACATAATGAGATACCTTGGGGATGACACCCAAGCCTAAACACTTTTTTCTTGTTTCGTATGCCTTATGCACAGAGCCACAAGGCAACTTTTATACAATATTTTAAATAAGTTGTACATGAAACAAAACTTGTGTTGATTATATATGGAGTTTTCCATTTGTGATATCATATTGGTGCTCAAAAGTTCTGGATTTCAGAGCATTTTGGAACTTGGATTTTAGGATTAAGAATGCTTCCCATGTACACTCAAAGCAGGGATCAGGGGCTGACACGTGCACAGGAATTCCTGGGGGCCAGGTCCTTGCCACACCTGTTCTCTGGGGAGCAGTCACTCTCTTCCCCTGCTGCAACCTTGAACAGAATGGGAGCTTCCCCCCAGCCACAGGGAATGACCTAATGTCCCTCACTTCCCTCCCCATGGATGTACATTTCCCAAATGATTGGTCCAGGCCTGTGATCCAATCTGGGCCAATTAGGAACCTTCCCCCAGATTTCTCACTTGGGGTTGGACACCCATAAATTGGAGCTGCTGCCGTCCAACAAGGAGAGTACAGCAGGGGTGAGAGGCAGGAGCTGAGAGTGCCTTGCGGGGAGTGTCTGTCTCCAGCCTCCCCCGGCTGCTCCCTCACTCAGCCAGTGCAACTCCCACTTTCTGCTTGGGCTAATCCTCCCTCTGTTCCTATACTAGCAATGAAAAGGGTTCTAGATAATGTGAGTACTACAGCTGGCACCTGGCTGATGTGAGGGACTATGAGGTGGGGTGGCAGAGCAGGGAGCCAGGTGCCTGGACAAGTCTGCAGGCTCCAGCGGACGGAGCATTGCCACTACCCAAAGTGTACTCCACCAGCCAACAGTGTGAGCATCCCCTAGGAACTTACAGGAATGTAGAACCCTGGACCCACTAAATGGGAGTCTGCATTTTCACCAGAGCCCCAGAATGTTCATACAGCATTAAACTTAGAAATGCATTTATTGTGAGAAATAAAAAGCTATTTAATGTTTGATAGACAAATTCAAGTCCATAAATTTCCTTGAAAGATGCTAAAAATGTTATTCTCATTTTTTAAATTAAATTTACAGTTTCATTTTTACAAGGTTCTATACATAAAAATAGATATACAGAAACAAACCCCATCAACTGTCTGCATCAGTAATCCTCACTGGTGGGCTCACCATTGCTAAGGTTTTTTTTTTTTTATTTAGTATAAAATTTTTATTTTATTATACTTTGCTACTCTTCTTGACCTTACTATACGCTTAGGTACAGAGCAGTATAATGCGGGGAATAGGGGAGGGACAGCCGGTGGGGGGAGCTGGGGAGGGATAGCATGGGGAGAAATGCCAGATGTGGGTGAAGGGGAGGAAGGCAGCAAATCACACTGCCACGTGTGTACCTATGCAACTATCTTGCATGTTCTACACATGTACCCCAAAACCTAAAATGCAATAAACAAACAAACAAAAAAGAAATGCATTTAAGTGAAGGACTATTACATCATCTGCTGATTCAGTGGTGCACATTCATCGACAGTGTACCAAGGGTAAAAACCAGGCTTCCTTCTCCGGGGTTGTTATTGATAGAAAGCAGTGTGTATCTGGATACAGGGACTCTTAGATTCCATTTCGTCCACATGCAAGTGGAAAAACTGAGGCCCAGAAAAGTAGAGTGAGGCCCCTGAAAGCTCACAGCTGGTTCCATGTGCCGAGTCTGAGAAAAGGGGACTCTTCCATCCTATCACATCCTAAAGAGACGCCGGTTTGCTCAGTCCCTTTTCTTTCTTACTCATTTGCCCCTCTGCGTTCAGGTCTGTGTAGAGGAACAGTTCTGTGTGTTAGACACAACTTTGCTAGGCCGCCTTACCTTTCTCAAAGTGACGGCGTCTTCTCTACCACGACAACATGCTCATTTTGCTGAGCTGTACATGGGCTACAATTTCAGCCCCCATAATTTATCCGTTAAGAATCTCTAACAGCTTCATGAGTCTGGGAAGCAATAAAATCATTAACTTTTCTTAAGCTTAAATTAAGTTCAGGCTGGGCACGGTGGCTCAAGCCTGTAATCCCAGCACTTTGGGAGGCCAAGGCGGGTGGATAACGAGGTCAAGAGATCAAGACCATCCTGGTCAGCATGGTGAAACCCCGTCTCTACTAAAAATGCAAAAAATCAGCTGGGCATGGTGGCTTATGCCTGTAATCCCAGCTTCTCGGGAGGCTGAGGCAGGAGAATTGCCTGAACCCAGGAGGTGGAGGTTGCAGTGAGCTGAGATCGCGCCATTGCACTCCAGCCTGGGTAACAAGAGCGAAACTCTGTCTCAAAAAAAAAAAAAAAAATTAAGTTCAGATTTTTGTTTCCATTTAAGTCACAGCAAAAGCTTTGCTTTTCATTCAGCTCCACACATATTTATGGGCCTCTCTCAGGACCCAGCTCTTCCTCCCATCACTCCACATGCAGGCCTCTAATCACGATTCATATTTGGACAGGAACTTGCAGTTTATAAAGCCCTTTGACACGTATGTCCTCATTTGATCCAAACAAATGATACATGCAAAAAAGCGTTTGCATTGAGGTACAGATGCTAGTTAATGTGGTAATAATATTAATGCTGATATTCATGTTAAATGAAGAGTAGTGATAATAATAAGCCTTGTGGGACAGGTATTCAAATGTTTGTTGAATTAATGAACATAAAAACTTTCATTATTTATGGGTTGATCTTTATATTTAGGTCCGGTGAGAGTTGCCTTAATGCAAAGTTAAAATCGGCGACGCCTGTGCCCATGGATTCTGTTGTGCTTTCGTTAGTGTGGTAATTAGAATAATGGACCTCTGGGGCGGTCCCTGTCCTAATCCCCATAACCTGTGACTAGACTGCCTTACACAGCAGAAGGAACTTTGCAGGAGAGATCAGAAATATGAACCTGGGGATAAGATGATTATCCTGGGTTATTCCGGGTAGTTGTATCATATGAATCCTCAAAAGAGAAAAAGCTTTCCCAGCTTTTGTGGGGATGAAGATGTGGACTTTGAAGAATGTACCGTAGAATCCTACCTGGCTGGCTTTGAAGATGGAGGAAGGGGGTCATAAACCAAGGAATGCTGGTGTCATCCAGTATCTGGAAAAGGCAAAGAAATGGATGCTACCCTCGAACCTGCAGGGTGACTGACTAACATACATCTTGCTTTTAGCCTGATGGAACCTATGCTGAGCTTCTAAACTATCAGCAAGATAATACATTTATGTGTTTAAGCCAGGTTCCCCAACCCCTGGCTGCGGAAAGGTACTGGTCCATGGCTCGTTGGGAGCTGGGCTGCGTAGCAGGTTAGCAGGAGGGCAAGTAAAGCTTCTTTCATATGTGCAGCCACCCCCTATCCCTCACATTACCTCCTGAGCTTCTCTTTCTGTCACATTAACAGCAGCATTAGATTGTCATGGTGGCACAAACCCTATTGTGAACTGCATGTGAGAGGGATCTAGGTTGTGTGTTTCTTCTGAGAATCTAATGCCTGATGATCTGCTGCTATCTCCCATCGCCCCCGGATAGGACCAACTAGTTGCAATAAAGCAAGCTCAGGACTCCTCTGATTCTACATTATGGTCAGTTGTATAATTATTTCACTACATATTACAATGTAATAATAATAAAAATAAAGTGCACCACAAATGTAATGTGCTTGAGTCATCCCAAAGCCATCCCCTGCTCCCAGTGCGTGGAAAAATTGTCTTCTATGAGACCGTTCTCTGGTGCCAAAAAGGTCAGAGATCACTGGTTTAAGCCACCAATTTTGTGATTTTTCACCCCAGCAACTGGAAACTCACACGGCTACATTATTATCAGAAGAAAAATATATACAGAAAGAATAGTCTCTGGGTCTTTGATCAGGAACAGTAAAAGTGAAGAGCAACACCGTTTGCAATCCTAAAAAGACTCCTCCCCAGCAGCACAGCAGATGAGGAAGGTGTTGCATTAGATTCCAATTTGCTGTGTAGTCTTGTGGCATGACTGGGAGCCAGGCTGGTTGGGTTAAAATCTGATTTGTGTCCATAAGCAGAGAATGCAACCCTTGACGGATGATCCAACCTCTCTTTGCCTCAGTTTCTTACACCAAAAATGGGAATAGTGACCATACAAATGTCATATTCCTATGTGAGGTTTGAATAAGTTGACATATGTAAGCACTAGCATAGTGCCTGATACACCACTGTACACATTTTGGACCCTGCTTAAATTTACATTAGATGTTTTAGCTTAGCCTACTAATTTAGTTAGGAGAAGATGAAACAAAGTTTCCAAACTTTTGGAATTTAGAAAGAATATAATCCATGGAGTCACATTCAAGTCACAGCTCAGCTAAAGTAATAGGCAGTTTATTCACCTTCTTTGACCTTCATTTTCCACCCTCTAAACAACAACAACAACAAATAAACAAACAAAACAACGGAACTACCCAGTGGTATTACTATAATGTTGAAATGTGGTATCATCCATGGACAGAGCTGTCTCCTCGATTTGAGAGCCACACGCAGCTACCCCTGTCTGTTAGCCTAGTGCATCCTCATCTTCCCATGAGGTTTAAGGGTTCTACCGCTGACTCTCCCACTACCAGGATCTGCATTGCATGAAAATTGCTTCTTCAAATGCAGGCTAACATGCGCCTGACATAGTTATTATAGAATGGCTTTATTGTACACACCTATTTTTATTATCACATTATAATGATGGAATATCAGCAGTAGATTAAAGCTGCTGTACCAAACAGCAGGTCTTCACTTTGACAAGTGTGGCCATGGTTTTGTACGTGGATGCTCCCAACCCCTGGAGATTGAGTTGCTGGCCACCTTAAATAAAAAGTCTCTGGCAATCTGAAAGAACATTTACTTTCAGGAGCACACTTTAAAGAGTGACTAACTGTATCTATGAAGCGGTACAACTGGGCAAGGGATTAGCAAAGCCCCAAGGGGTAAGTTGCCTCCCAGGTAACTAGCATGTCTAAATACCCAACTGACCAGGAAAAATGAGGGGTACTTGGGATTCTGTGTGGTTCCTTCGTGCTACTGAGTCACTGTGGGTTTTCAAAACTGCAGGGATTGTTGCTATCTTGGGACTGAGCAATTGCCACAGTCCACTCCATTTTCATCTGCGGAAGAAGGCCTGCTCACCTTGAGCATATGCAAGATGCTTACTGCTTCATCTCTCTCCTCCTTAATCCCATCACCCTCTCCTACTCCTCTTCTGACAATTTTGCATCTCTGCCCTTTCATGTAGCTGACTCGTCTGACTTAAAGGTCTTAGTATCCCTGACAGATGGAAAAAGTCAATGGAAGATGGTGGAGGGGAGCCATTGTGAGGGGCTGAGTTCAGTTCAGTGGAGATATGGGAGATGTGAATTATGGGAGCATGAGGGCATTAGCTCTCAGAGGAATGGGGAGCTTAGAAAGAGCCCATCTCTTAGATGACCAGCTTGAACATGGCAACAAAAGGCCTAGGCTTGAGACTCTCAGTTTGCATCATGAACTCAGTTTCCACACTATGAAATGCTCATGACTCTCACTATCTGGAAATGTTATGCACATAAACAGAACATATGTGAACTCTCCAGCATGGGGCATGCCACCTGGAAGGTGGTCAATATCAGCTCCTTCTTAGTGATGGGGCTGGTGGGGGTAGGGTGAGGATTGTTTGGAGCATCTGAGTAAAACTTCCACCACTATCTCATTTTATGGCCTGAAGTATGTTATTTAATCTCTTGAACCCTCACCTACCAAATCTAAATAACACCCTCCCTTCATCTTCCTCAAGGGAGCTGCTGGTCTGGCTACTGAAACACGGATGCTTACCTGCTCCCTTCAAGATCTGAAGTCATGCAAAGTCTTTTTCAAGATTCGGAGGGGAGGGAGTTACTCAGCCAAAAGGATCAATTGAGAATGATGGCAGAATGAGGAAGGCAGAGAAGATATTACAGCAACAATTTTTTCCCTCATCCTGCTTTTCTCTGTACCTTCCTCTCCTACCTTTCCCCAATAAACATCTTTTCCTGTTATCTTTTATGTTTTGGCTCAGTTAAAGGTCTTTTTAGGAGCCCTCTCTAACTTCAAAGGTCAGGGATTGACGGCCTCCCATGTCACCCTGCTCTTCACCAAATTAGAGCTTTTTAAAAAAGAAAAGAAATCTAATGTTTTTTTCTATCTATTATCTATCTGTCTATCCATCCATCATCCATCCGTCTGTCCATCCATCCATGAATCCAGATTATCTATCTCTCTATCATCTATCTTATCTAATCTATCTTTCTATCTATTCTTCTGTCATTTATACAACTATATTCTATCTACATATACATACATACATACATGTATACATCTACAGTTTAAGATTAAAATAAGACTATATAGTTCTCAATGAAGAAAAGCAAACCTCTGTCCAGCCATGTCCACACCCAATATCCGCCCCCAGAACACTTTTAATATTTAGCTGTTTTTACTTGTTATTTATCTCTCTATGTTCATAGTAACCTGTTTGCATAGCTACATATTTTATACTTATTGTAGGGAATATCCATTGACTTTCTATGATACAAAATGAGCACTGGAACTTTGTATGCTCTCTCCCATGCACGTGTGGAAATACACACATTTTGCATTTCTTCCTCCTCTCGTTACTGTTCAGTTTTTGTTTGACTCAGTATTTAATGATCCTGACATCATGGCCATGCCTGTATTGTCCACGCTGAGTCTCAGAGAGTGTGATGATTGGATTTCCCTTCTTGTACGGTTTCACTGAGTTAACCAGTGCCTCATCTATTTAAGTCATTGTTGCTCTTTTCTGCATTCTTACTATGAATTCATCTCCAAACTCTCTTGCACATGCTTTTCCTAATGCAGTTGGAGAATCGGGTCATCCATAGGGTCTCTTTTGTTCTAGGAAAATCTTTTCTGGAGCTCTATATACTCCTGCTTTGGCCTGGTCCTATTTTTCTGGAAACCACACATGTCATCCTAGAGATTCCTTCCTTCTTCCTTCCTGATCCTGGGAATTCCTTTCACTTCTGTCCTTTGTTGGTTTTTCTTCCTGTATTCTGTGTCCCTCTTGTTTTTAGTTATCACGTTTCTTTGGGGCACACGATCTTCTGTCATTCCTGGAGAGAGGGCACAGGATGTGTATGGACATGTCTTTACCCAACCTTCCCACTTGATTGTAGTTTGGCAGCTATGCATGGAATTCTAGGTTGGACTACCTTCCCTTTGAATCCAAGGATATTGATGTCCTACCTTCCAGCTCCCAGGGGCGCTGAGAAACCAGTATCATACTGAATCTTCATGACACGAATGTCACTTGTTTGTTCTTGCTCTCTGGAAGCTTTACACATCTTCTCTGTATCGCTCGTGTTCTAAAAGTGGCAGTGCTAGGTTAAATCTATGTCTTTGCTATTGTGAATAGAGCTGCAGTGAACATGGGAGTGTATGTGTCTTTCTCATAGAATGAATTATTTTCCTTTGGGTTCACTTAATTCACATGATCATGTAGATCTTGCAAATGTTGACACATTTGATCATATGGTATGAAAAACACATTTGTTAATGTTGGCAATCAATCTCACTACAAAAACTCCTTAAGAATTGGGAAGCTGTCAAATTCACAAAGAGGTACAGAAAACTTCCAAAATCCGAATTTTCACTGGAGAGTTTGAATTTTATCGTTAAAAACAGATTGTTTGCTGTTTTCCTAACAGGCCCACTTCATTAACTTTTAATAAACTATCTGACAAAACAACAAAATAAAAAGGACAGTCCTTGCTTCAGTCATCTGACACTGATTGTGCAGAGTACTTCAAGGACCCTTTTAAATTGTGTTTTGATTATCTTTCACGTCTGCAATTGTTTTTGCTTTATTGTTGCTTAAGACTCTTTTTTCCTTTTAAGGTAAAATTTACATTCAATTAAGTGAACAAATCTTAGGTGTCCCACTATTCTGCCATGTATGTGCCTATCCAACAACCCTTCATGATCTGCACATGCACCCTAGAACCTCAAGTACAAAAATCAAAATTAAAAAAAGAGTTTTGACTAACGCATGTACCGGTGCAACCAAAACACAGTCCAGATCCTATCGTAGGAAAGACCTCTCTATTTACTCCTCAAGTAGAGAGAAGCACTCACTTTCGACTTCTCTACCAAGGGAAAAGCGCTTTGGGCTTCCTCATGATGCACTTGTTTGGCATTCCAGAACTGTGAGTAAGAAATAACATTGCATGTGGTCTGTGTCCTGCCTTTTTTTTTTTTTTTTGCGATGGAATCTCCCTCCATTGCAGGCTGGAGTGCAGTTGTGTGATCTCAGCTCACTGCAACCTCCGACTCCCTGCTCCAAGCGATTCTTCTGGCTCAGCCTCCTGAGTAGTTAGGATTACAGGCACGCACCAACATGCCCAGCTAATTTTTGTATTTTTAGTAGAGATGGGGTTTCACCATGTTGGCCAGGATGGTTTCGATCTCCTGACCTTATGATCCACCCCCCTCGGCCTCTCCAAGTGCTGGGATTACAGCCGTGAGCCACCGTGCCCTGCCTGTGTCCCGCCTCTCTACCCTGACAGGTTTCTGGTGTTTCTCTATACTGCTACATGTATCCACGGAGGGTTTCTTCTTATTTCTGAGTATTATTTCATTTATTATCCATTGCCATTCAATGGGCCCCTGGGCTGGGCTGTTTCCAGCTTGGAATGAAGCTGAAATTAATATTTTGTGCAGTTCTTTCAGTAAACAGTTTTTTACTTCTACTGGGTAAATACCTAGAAGTGGAATACTTAGGTCATAGGGTAGAAGGATGTTTAGATTTTTTTCAGAAACTGCTGGCAGTTTTTCCAATATAATTGAACCATTTTTTACCACCTTTAACAGAACATGAGCGTTCTGGGTGTTTCACGTCCTTGTCAACGTTTGGCTTTGTCAGTCATTCCCATTTTAGCTCCTTTGGTGACTATATAGTGATATCTTGTTATGATTCGTATTTGTATTTTTCTTTTGATAGCTGATGATGTTGAGCATTTTTTCTTTTCTTTCTTTCTTTTTGAGAGGGAGTTTTGCTCTTGTTGCCCAGGCTGGGGTCCAATGGCACGAGCTCAGCTCAGCTCGCAACAATCTCCCTGGTCCAAGCAATTCTGCTGCCTTAGCCTCCCAAGTAGCTGGGATTACAGACATGCGCCACCACACCCTACTAATTTTTCTATTTTTAGTAGAGATGGGGTTTCTCCATGTTGGTCAGGCTGGTCGCATTTTTTCATGTCCTTATTGGCCAATTATCTATATTCTTTTATGAAGTATCTGTTGTCCATTTTTTATTGGATCTTTTGTCTTCATATTGTTGATTTAAAGGGATTAATTATATATCCCATATACATACAATATGTGTATATCTCCTTTGTGAAATTATTTAGATACTTAAAAAAATTTTAATTGTGCAAAATACATATAGCATAAAATCCACCATCTTACTCATTTTTAAGTGTATGACTTAGTAGTGTTAAATGCTAACACACTTTTAATCCTCAAGACGTTTTTCTTTTGCTCCAAATGTTTTCTTTTGATAGTGACATATTCTTTTTCAATAGATGCAATATCTTCCTTTATTTCCCTAAATTACGTAATTGTCTTCTGTTCCCTGCAGTGTCTCATTTTCCTTTTTGATTTAGAGCCTGAAGTTCATGCTCTTCTCAAATACATATGATCCTTTATTTCGCACTGACAATGAACAGCATGGAACCATAGCTTGTGTGGATGCCGCATGTGCTGGGTGGGGTTTGTCAAATGCTTTGCTTTAAAATAGATAAATGGCTCAGCTCTTTCATTGGTTCAACTCCAGATTTGTAGGTCTTGGATCATGAGCTGCTCAGAGTTTCCAATGATGGTAAAGCTCTAATCCTTTGCCTGGCCTCTCTCATCCTAACCACGTTCTGGTGGCCAAGTAGGGGAAGCAAGTTGGCGTGGCGGGTGTGAGGGATCTCACCCTGCAGTCACTAGACTTTCACCAAATCTTCTTGGTTTTGCTGGGCTACCTGGGATCTGGAGCTTTCTTAGTTCAGTTCTTCTGCAGACTAAACTCCATGTCTCTTGTCTCTGGCAACATAGTACAGAGGAAACAGTTTGGGTCAGGGCAGGGCAGACATAGCCTCCTAGCCAGTCACCCTGTATTCAGTCTGACCTTGAATCTGGCCTTCAGAGGCAAGTGGTTATCCCATCCTCAGCCTCCCCAGGACCTCCCCAGTCCACATCCCCATGGCCCTTGAGGGCCCTTCTCCAGGCAGACACTTTGGTGTGGTTCTTGCTGTCAGCCAAGTGATTTGCTGCCTTCCCACGCATTCTTTAAGGTCCTAGTGTTTGACACCCTTGGTCTGTTGTTCCGGCCTCTCAGATTTCCTTGTCTTTGTGGACTTGTACATTCCCTCCTTTGCAGTGTTACGGAAAGAAGATCAGAGGAGGGATGCCTATCATGTGCCTTACACAAGGTATGGTCAATGTCAGCTTACACTTGTCTCTGAGCTCCTTCCGGGGCAGGGACCATAAACATATGGTTACCGTTATCTCCCACATGGCAGGTGCGCAACAAACGTTTGTTGAGCTGCCTGCACTGCTTCCAGAGATGTGCCTGTCCCACCCCGGTTTGTGATAATAGAGCCTCATTGCTTGGTGATTCAAACCTGGAAATAACTCCTTCATTATTCTGAAGTGTGGGCTCCGTGAGACATTCTCTGTGCCACCATGAGCATGTTTTCTTGCTGTGGAGCTGGACTCTACCAGGAGCTGGACTCTCCGTCACCTTCCTTCCACTCTTCCATAGGTTACAGGCAGGCACTCACGGTTCACATGGGGCTTTGCACTGCTTTGCAGCCTTCCTGCCTTGAATGTCTGAGTTTGGGGCCTGTGCTTATTTTCACGTTTTCATTACAGGTTGCCACTGGATTCTCAAAAGGCAAATTGGCCCCAACTCTCTTAAAAAACAAACAGCCTCTCCTAGTGCTCCAAAATAATTATCTCCAAAAGGGAAGGAGGCAGCCCATCCACTTTCAGTCCTAAATGACATCATGGCTGGTGTGCAGTATTTAGAAGATTAATAACATCTGCTTTTCAAATCACGGTTGCTCGCAGACCCCGGAGCTCACATCAAACATATGGGGCGTTTTGTATGCATGATGTGCAGGAGAACACTCCACTGCCAAGGCCACAGACTAGAGAAACGTTGTCACAATGACACTTGCTTCCTTTTACTGAGGGCCTTTGATGAGATGGGCAGGTGCTGACCCCTTACGCAGACTACACCTCAATTACCAAGGTCAGCCTGCAGCATCGGTACTGCTATTCCGACTTACTTTGAAGGAAGCTAAAGATCCAAAAGACCGAAAAATGTAGCTAACTTCCGACAGAGCGTCAGTGATGAAGCCAACAATCAAATTCAAGTAGACATGACTCCAAACAGGACTCTTTCAACTCTCCCAACCTGTTTCCAATTTTGACCAGCAGGACACATGCAGAAACGGAGTTTACATAATATCGGTGATGAGACGGGACCCTCCACTCATTCGATCATCTTCTTCTCAGTTAAACACATTCCAGAGTGTGGGGTTTGACTGGAGACACCCTTTCATCCCTGGAGCAGCGTCCACATTTGTTTCTTGATGTTGAATAAAGTGACTTGCATCACTGCAAATCAAGAACGTACATGATAACCCAGCAACCCCAGCTTCTGATTTATACAGACTGATACTGGAAGATGAAAATGGAAGTGAACCACTGTCTGCATTTTAAACACGTTTGCCTGAGGTTTTATGTTATTTTCTTTCTCTTCTTTCAGGGTTAGAGAAATTGGCAGGCTGCCCTCAGCCTTTCAAGCAGGTTTCAATGAGTGAAGAGAAGTAAAGGAAAGGTGGAAAATAGGGAGAACGTGTACAATTTCTAAATGTTTCCAGGACGAAAATAGTTGTTCAGACAACCAGGAAAGAGATTAATAAAAAGACAGGAGGGGTATTCTTACTCTTCTCCTGCATCTGAGAGAAGAAACCAGAGGCTGCGCAGGAGACAAGGGATGTCTTGTTCAGTCCCTGAGAACGGGAGTGCCCAGGACTACATCAGCCTGTGTCTTCGGGAAAAATCTTCCCTTGTAATAGCTCCAATCCCACATTTCAGACCATCTCTTAATTTCTTTAAGAAACTTGGAGTAGGAGGATTGGGCTGAAAAAAAAAAAAACTTTTTGTTTTTTTGGTTTTTTTTTTTTTTTTTTTTTGAGATGGAATTTTGCTCTTGTTACCCAGGCTGGAGTGCAATGGCGCGATCTTGGCTCACTGCAACCTCCGCCTCCTGGGTTCAGGCAATTCTCCTGCCTCAGCCTCCTGAGTAGCTGGGATTGCAGGCACGCACCACCATGCCCAGCTAATTTTTTTTTGTTTTTAGTAGAGATGGGGTTTCACCACGTTGACCAGGATGGTCTCAATCTCTTGACCTTGTGATCCACCCGCCTCGGCCTCCCAAAGTGCTGGGATTACAGGCCTGAGCCACCATGCCCAGCTGAAGGTCACGAACCAGGGCCCAGCAGTTCCAACCCCACCACCTGCTTTTGTAAATAAAGATTGCCATATCGCCACACCAATTTATTTATATATTTCCTGTGCTGCTGGACACCACAAAGGCAGAATTATAAGTTGTGACAGAGACCTTATGGCCCCAAAGTGAAGAATATTTACCATCTGACCTTTAACAGAAAAAAATTGCCCACACCTGTTCTGTACCACGTGAGTTCAAATAGGTGAACTCAATCTCAACCTATTTGAGCATCAGTTTCTCCTGTATAAAATGATGCTCGTTCACTGGAAACAGGTAAATTTTATGGTATGTAAATTATATCTCAATAGAATTGTTTACAGAAATGAAGATGTCAATGGTGCAGGCATGATACTGCTAGAAAATGGGTTAAAAGGGGCTCGGCACAGTGGCTCACGCCTGCAATCCCAGCACTTTGGTAGGATGAGGTGGGGGAATCATGAGGTCAGGAGATCAAGACCATCCTGGCCAACATAGTAAAACCCTGCCTCTACTAAAAATACAAAAACAATTAGTTGGGCATGGTGGTGCACACCTGTAATCCCAGCTACTCGGGAGGCTGACACAGGAGAATTGGTTGAACCCGGGAGCTGGAAGATGTAGTGAGCCAAGATCGCACCACTGCATTCCAGTCTGGTGACAGAGCAAAACTCTGTCAGAAAAAAAAATGGGTTAAAAGGAATATCAAATAAAAATCACAGAGAAGATTGGCTCATAGAGGGAGCTCAACAAGTATCTCTACTGCTGAGTAGAGTATCAGCAAGTATCTCTCTACTGCTGATACTATGGCCAACACTATGGTTGAGAGAAGTGAAATCACTATGGAGGATGCACAGCACTAAGCCATAGGTCCAGGATGTAGCCCAGGTCTCTGGGACCCCAGTGTTCCTTCCTGTCTTGCCTTTGAGGTGGCTGTGGCTTTCGAAATTGAGTTAGGCTGAACGGTGGAAGTAAACTGTAGGGAAGGCAGGCAGTGTTGGTGAGCTGGAGAACGTTCATTAAATGTCTTTTTTCCCTGTTTGGTTTCAGGCTGTGTGAATTCTCACTGCCTCATGTTTCGCTTTGAGCTGGGTGTTCATGTGAGCTCTCTACTTCACGTGAACTCTGGCCTGAGTTTTGCTTCTTCGGGGCTGAAACTGTCAGAAACTGCTGAGCTGGGCCCAGTTGCTAGGCCCCATCAAAGGTGCTGGCCGGGGCTTCCAGACCTGGGTCTAAGGCCAGCCCACCCACGGCTTGCTCTGAGCCAGGACACAGTCAGCTCATCTTGTTTCAAGTTTCGGCTCACCTCCTTTCAAGTTTCGCTCTGAAGCAGTTCACACACCACCCTCTCTCCCCCTTTCTGTAGGCTGGTCTGGGCTGTGAAATGCACCCTGGGAGACCAGCAGCCCCAGCTAGGAGCCATGGTCTGGAGGGCTGAGGGTGAGTCCATCAGGATCTGTAAGCCAGGAGCCTTGGTTCTGCGTGGAGCTTTGCTCCAATCGATGAACCCTGCGGGCTTTGCCAAGCAGAACCACCTCTCCAAGCCTCAGTTTACTCCTCTGCCAAGGAAGAGGTTGAACTATGACCTCTAAGTTCTTTTGAGCTCAAATAATCTAGGTGTCCTGGTCTAAGGATGTATCTTGAGCATGAGTAGATTTTAGAGTTCCAGGTTTTAGTCTTCCCATGTTTTTAAGAGGTGAAACTGTCTTTAGAAATTTTCCAGTTTTTCATCTTCATTTTATAGTAGAGGGAACAAAACCCAGAAAGTCTAAAGGATTGTCCCAGGGTTCCAAGGATGTCAGTGGCAAAATGGAGACTAGAACCCATGTCCACAGCCTCTCAGTGCGGTGCCCCAGGGACACCTCCCAAGGTGCACTCTGAAGCCCCGAAGTCTTTGTTAAGATTTGAGTCTTTCTTGTAAACAAAAACATGAGAAAGAGGCTTCATTAATACTTATTACACCTTAGATAAATTAGCAGCAATTTTCTTTGCTGCAGCCTGGCAACTTTCCCAAACATCTGGTCAGGGCCGGGCAGGCCTGGCCCTCCCACCCCTCGGAGGAGCGGTTGGGGCTGCCAAAGCTGGAGCCTTGAGGATCCCCTGGGACGGATGCTACCTAATGTGCTGTCTGTGATGCTCGCTTCACTTCCACAACACCTGCTTTCCGAAGCTGAGCTGCCACTCAATCCCAGGCCAGTGGAGCATGGGAAATCGGCAACAGTGGGGGGAAGCTGGGGAGGAGATGACACAGAAAGGAGGCACACCAGCCCCTGGTGAGGAGCAGCCCGGTGACAGGGGCTTCTAGGGGAGAGTGGTGGAGTTTCACATGCACTGCTATTTGGGGGCATGAAGGAGGGTGGCTCTGGGGTGCTCAGAAAGTCCCCCATCCCTGTGCCCAGCTGGCCTAGTGTGTGTCTAGACACCTTATGTGGCTTTTAATTTCCGTAACCTCGTCTGACCGGGGACTCTCTCTGTAGCAATGGAAGCCATGTCCTGAAGCACACAGATCAAAATCCAGGATGCGTATTCTGATCCAAACTTCTTATTGACGTTTGGTTAGTCACTGTCTTCAATACAAGAGACACACGTGTCAAGTTCTTGCTCTAGTCCTTGACTGGGTCCAAAGGTTGAGAGAATGAAAGAAAACTAGGTCCCCTCCTTCTAGCCCACCATTGTATAATTAGGAAGAATGAAGGCAGATATTAAAATATACATATTGATATTTATAAAGGATGAAAAGAGGTTGAAAGAGCAAGCAACAGAGAGAGAAAAAGGAAAGGAAGGAGGGAAAGGGGGAGGAAGAAAGGGAGAGCAGGAGAGGGAGAAACTTGGGCACACGGAGAACAGAGAAAGAACGTCTAATACAGCATGGGAGACACAAATGATGGCCCAAGAAAGCCCAGTGCTAGGGCGTATGTCTGAGCTGGGTGTCAACATGAGGGTCAGCCAGTGAGAAAGGGAGGGACCAACTGCACCGTGTTTGATACATGAACTTGAGAAATGGAAAACTGCACATAAAACACTCACCATAGTACTCAATGAACATCTGCTACAAATATCAACCAAATTATCAGGCCAGAGGGGCCCTCGAACATGGTGGCCACCTGATTTAACTTTTCCTATGGTTTAAACTTTATTAACTGTTATATATTGGGAATCTACCTTATGCAAAACACTACACCTAGAGTTAAGGGATTAAAAAGACCGTAAATAAACACCAGCTGTGGCAGTCACTGGTAGTTATCTACCCTATCTACACCTTCCCACCTCTTTGCAGACAGACCCGAATTTTGTTTGAGACTGCAATGCACCCACCCATCTGAGGGCATGAGTCTTGCTTAGTAAAAGACCAGTTGGGTCATTTGGTTTGGCCTTGCCAGAGTCACACTTTCCCAGCCTCCTTTGCAGCATGAGGCCATGTGACACAGTCTGGCCAATGGGGTTTCTGGGAAAACCTTTACTTCCTGGCCAAGTAATAGTGGCGTAAATAGAGCTCCCCAAGGAACTCAACATTCCTCCTTGTTCCCAAGTACTAATCAACCACTGCACAGTTTAAAAACAAATATCAGCAGTGCTACCCACCAGAGTCTAGACCTCAAAGAAAAAGACATGCTCAGAGGCAAAGTGTAACCACGTTTAGCTGCAAGACTCTTGGCAAATCACTTCAGCCTCCATTTCATTTTTGGCAGAATCAGAACAAAAATGCCCCAGCTGCGAAGGTTGATTTTGAGGAATGGCCGGGCCATTGCATGTGAAAACACAGAAAAGGTACCTTCCAAAAGTGTCGTTCTTACTAATACTTTGGTGCTATTTTCTTGACTATTCAATGTAATCATTATTATAACTGCTGCTTATCATTTTTCTCAGTTAATTGTAATTTCTTATATTTAAGACCGCTAAATTATGAAATATTATCCCACCCCAATGTTTCCTAATAATTTTTCAAAACCATTTTAAGCCCTTTTCATAATATTTATGAAGTGAAAGAAGGCTGTGCATGGGAATTCCTTTTTTATAGACTTTTATCACTTGTATTATATTTGGTATTATTTATGTGATATTAGAGTTTTTTAATCTAGTGACAGCTTTAGTAGACTGTCACTACTAAAATTAATGAGTAAAACCAAATCTATTCTTAAAAGATAAAATTGTTCTTACTAAATTTTAGAAAAACATATATCCTTCTGACTCAAGAACTTTGTAACAACATAAGCATGGCCACTAGTGGGCTTCAGATGAAGTCTGAGCAAAGGTGTTGTCACAAGTGTACAAATTTTCTCAATAAAGTTTGATGTGATAATATCTAAAGTTTCTCCTCATTTATTTCAATATTCTATTCCTTCTCCTTTTTCGATTAAAATTGAGGACCTAATACATGCTCAATTAATTATGGGGTCAAAATTGAGCACATACTAGGTCCTCAATTGAATCAGAATCATTTCCATTTATGACAAAATAAATATTTTTGTAGTATCTTCTTCATAAATGCTGGAGAAAAGCACAGAATAAAACAGGGCTCATAGAAACTCTACAAAGAACTTCTAGATGAGAAGGCAGATCTTGAAGTAATTGTAACTGTGAACTCTACCAAGGAGAGGTACAACATATAATAGAGCGTGCTCTGAAACTCCCAACTCTGGCACTTTTAGCTATCTTAAATCATTGTGGCACAGGAAATGAGGCCTCAAATCACATCAGAGCCCTAAGAAACAACCCAGTGCTTGTGGAGGTCCTGGGCTCCTCCCTTCCTTCTCAGGAAGTGAGAAATCCCTTTCTTCTCTTCCTATCAAAACATCATCTCTCTTGTGACCTTTTTTTTTGAGACACATTCTCACTCTGTCACCCAGCCTGGAGTGCAGTGGTGCAGTCCTCGCTCACTACCTCTGCCTCCTAGGTTCAAGCAATTCTCCTGCCTCAGCCTCCTGAGCAGACGGGACTATAGGTGTGTGCCACATGCCCTGCTAATTTTTGTATTTTTGGTAGAGACATGGTTTCACCATGTTGGCCAGGCTGGTCTCAAACTCTTTACCTCAAATGATCCTCCCACCTCAGCCTCCCAAAGTCTCTTCTGACATTTATTATTCCCCTGTTTTCACATCCAACTATTCAGATAGACCCAAGGTTGGTAAAAGCAGGAGCCTGTCTATCCCACCCGCTGCCAGGTACGTGGGGTCAAGAGGGGATGATCTTGACTCTGGCTGCTGACTGCCATCTTGCTCTTCCCTCAGCACTCTGCATTCCTCCTGAGCCAGCGAGCCTTTCCCTACCCTTGCTGTGTTCTCAAGTGTTCTTCCTACCCTAGCATTTCCCACAGCTTTTCCTGAGTCCTTTAGATCCCACTGAGGTCCCCATCTCCCACACTTTAGCCAACGTTCAAATAGTGACTCGTCTGTCTATTTTAGACCAAGTTGATGTGTAACCTAATGTTCCCAGAGAATACATCACTTTGCACATGATAACTTCGCAGAGAAAGCCACAATATCCCACAGGCATGATTGGGAATTATCACTTAAGTTGGGAAAGTTGGAACGCCCACACTCGATAGCGATACTGTCCTTGCGGGGATCCCCTCGGAGCCTTTAGTCGTCACCAGGAAGGAGAACGGAGAAGAGGGATGCAGAAGCACAGAGGCCGTGGGCCTCGTTGTCCCTTGCGTGACTCCTAGCACAGGAAAGGCGGAGTGGCAGTCTGCTCCCCATATGACACAGGGACCTCCGCAGATATTTAATGACACTGCAGATGAGTATGAAGGCTGGGCAGCGTTATTAAAAATGTACAGGACAGGGAGGGGAAGGGTGGAGCTGCGGGATGTGGGTGGTTTTCTAAACCGGGAACAAATGAAACTAATTTGGAAAGATTCACAAGCAATTCAAGCCAAGGTACCATGTCTCCCTTGAAAACGGCCAGGAACTTGGAGGCTAGTGAGAAAGAACAGAATCCAGTCCTGACACTTTTCTTTGCTTATGTTTTTTCAGTTGATTGGGGAGTGGGAGAAAGATGACGGACTTCATTCATCTCCCTTCTCAAAGATAGATTTGGTATTATGATTAAATGATATTTCTCCAACAGACCTGACAAGTTAAGGGAAGACAAAATGTTTATTTTGCCAGGTACTGAGTGAATCTGTATATCAATGTGTATAACATTTTTTAAAACTCTGTTTCTTATCAACATTTTCCACTTTGCATTACGCGCACTTTTGAAACGTACTTCAAATCATTTATGGAAAAATACACAGTAAAAATTTTAAAAATGATTCGTAATTAAATGTTAGATCTTAAGTGATGCTTATAAGAAGCTTTTAAGATATCGTCGCTCCATTTGCTAGATGACAGAAGCAAAGCTGAGAGAGAAGTGAACTAGCTACAGCCCATGGTGGAATTGGGTTTTGATCTGGATTTGGCTTACCCTAAAGTCCATTCCATCTGCCATGCTCCAGGCTTTCTGGAGGAAGTTCCCTCCTCCCAAGATCATGCAACTCAAAATTTCACTGTTACGCGGTACTTTCAGAGAAGAGTACCCTGTCAGCAAAAAATATCTACCACTCTGAAGTAGATTAAATGCTCACTATTCAATATTGCGATATTCTCTGAAATATTCAGTGTGTAATGGTGTTTCTTCCCATTTATCTTATTCATTCCACAAATAATTACTGAGTGTCTAATATCTGAAAATTAGCAAATCTTAAAGTCAATTAAAATTACCTATTAGAAGTTTTAAGAGATGCTTAATTAGTTTTAAATTTCTGAGACTTTTGGTTCTGTACAGCGCCGAAGAAGATCAGTCGTATTGATTTTCATAATTCTCATCCTCCTGGTCTTGGCATCACCTTATACCTTATAATATACAAGTATATTATTCTGTATACTTATTTAACCTTAAAAGTCAATGTAGAATGACTAGCAAGTAATAGAGAATATTTCTTTTTTTTTTTCTGTGTAGTGCAATGTTATCAAAAGAAGAGTGGTTATACACACTGTAAGATTCTACTCCGAGGTGCGGTTCAACCACCCACCAGACTACTGTCTTTAATTATAGCATTGTATCTTTTTGAGGCTCTAGACTGCCTTAAAAGGGAATAATAATAATAATAATAACAGTAATAATGATAATAATGCTGCTCTCATATAATTGTTTGAGGACTAACTTAGATCCTGGTGTTAAAATCCTTCACACAATGCCAGAGTCTCTATAAATTAGGCAAAAGCAAATCTCAGATTTGTTACTTTGATTAAATGAACTAGCGAGTGTAAAAAAAATGCAATGCATATTGAAAATTGCTATATATATTGACTTTTTATGGTAGCGATTTCTATTTGTCTATGTAGGAAGCTAGTTATCTATCTCCCATCTCGTTCCAGAAATAATTTAATGTAACCTCTTTAATATTATTATCATGTTTTATAATTCATTTTCTAGTCAACCCTATTCAGACATGTTATTTTTTAGAAATAATAATTATAGTGATTTCAATATAAAATACAGTATATATGTATTGTTGCTTCCCTTCTAAGGGGCTGTCATTTACTTGTAGGTTTAATTGCTGCCACTGACGGGGATTTACGAGACTGCAAAACTGTAAGGTGAAATCTCTCTATGCATTCACAGTCTCATACTTCAAAGGATTTAGAATAACAAGAAAGTCTACATTTAAACAACAAATCATCAAGAGTTAATATACTACCTTTGCACTGAAACTTTCATCATGTCTCTGGATACAAAATTTCCATGTTGAAGGTACACTTTTCATATTAAATTCTGCTCAGAGTGAATCTATGGAGCAAAGATTTCTATGCCAAAAGCTAGAGTTTTGAAGAAAACTTGAGGTAGTGGGACTGTAAAGGAATCTTACCTATAATCTGGTCTTGTTTCATCATTAAAGCACTCTTATAGCATAAAGCTGCTTAGAGCATTTTTAGCAGGAAGATATTCAGATTCTGCTTGGCTGCTCAGAGTGACGAGAAACTCATTACTTAATGAGGATGAGTCCGCTGTGGAGCGACTCTCACTATTAGAAAATGGTCGACTGCTGGTTGGAGAGAGTGTGGCTTGGTAGTCAAAAGACCTGGGCATTAACTGTTCTCAGTCACTTCACTGGCCATGCAACCTTGGACAAATAATTTATCCAACCTCTGTCAAAGCTTTGTCAACTGTGAAATGAGGAGAGGAATGTACTCCTCCAAGAACGGTTGGGAAATAAAAGAGGATAATGAATGTGAAGTTCCAGCACAGCTTAGCAGATACCCAGTAGAACATCACTTGCTCTCCTGACTTTTCTCCTTTTGAGTTAAAAATCTCCCTTACTACCAACGTCTAGATTGGGAATCTTCTCATAAAATAATAATAATTATTTTTTTTTTTTTAGAAAACTGGAGTTTTGTCTATTTCTTGTAGCAAAGACTGGGTGGAACTCAGCTGCTACTGCCCCATTCAGAAACAACATGTGCTCTATATATTGCCTGACTCCTCACTCAGCCAGTTGGCTCTTTCTAATGTTAACTGAATGCTGTAGGCATTGAGGTTGGTGACCTTTATTTTAACGTGCAAAACAGATCAGATGTCCTAAATCCCTTTTTCTCCAAACTTCAACTTAGACTGCCTTCCACCAACAGCCCACCACTCAGGGAGCCAGACTTTATAAAAGCGCAGTGGCCAGTCACAGTCAGTGCCCTGGAAATGGTGAGAACTGCTGCTTGGCGCATGCCCTGAGAGATGCTCAGAACCCGTGCTCTCCTCCAGGAGCAGCCCATCTGACCCCTGTGTGAATCGGGCCAAGTCACTTCCTAGGCTTGCATACTCTTTGCTTTAGAAGCCAGCTGACTAAGTGTTATCAATTCATACTGAAATTTACACTTGCCTCCTCTCTCTGTTCTCATCAAACACTATGGAACATTTTGTTGTCTGTTCTCAAGCAAGAGAATGGTCCCTGCATACCCCCTAGACAGTGGTGCTGGCTATCACATGTAGACCAAGGGAAGCCTGGGAGGGTCTGGTTTTCTCAATATGGAGACGTGCCCCCTGTCTACTACTTTGTGAGAGAGTCCGTGGGGTCAGGCACAGCTGGAGTCTCCGGGGAAGGCCAAGTCCAGAGTTGAGGTCCCTTCCCAACTCCCCTGCCACAGTGAACCCGGGAATATCTTCAAAGAGAAGGGCACGTTATTTTGTTGGTGGTTTACCATCAATCATTGTCACATTCAGTCTCTTGGAGTGAATTACTGAAGAAGAGTGACCAAACTTAAGGCGGAAGGAAGATAAGCCTGTGACCCTTGGTGGGAGCTCTGGCTTTATGAACTATGGCATGGATGATGTTCTGAGACTCTAATAGGATTCCTGATACTGTATGGAATTCCTTACCTTGGGTCCTGGTTCCAATTCACCATCATCCCTTCATTCATTCAGATTTGACTGAGCACCTGTTATGCCTCAGCCTCTTTTTAGGTATTCAGAGTACATTAATGAACACAATAGAGAAAGGTCTCTGCCTTAGTGAATTGAGAGATAGGAAACAATAACAGAATAAACTGGCACATTATATAGCAGAGTTCGGACATGCTAAGGACTAACAAAAACAGAAAAATTAGTGTTGACCAAGGGAGCATATCATGCATATGGACTGGTTAACCAAAAAAAAAAAAAAAAAATGTCGAGAAGCAGTCGAGTGGCAATGGCTCAGGGCATGGACTGTGACAATAGGGTGTCTGGTTTTTCAGTCTTAGCACTAGTACTTTCTAGTCAGATGATCATGGGAAGATGAGTTAACCTCTCTCAGTTTTTGCATCTATAAAAGGAAAATAACAACCGTGTCTTCTTCACAGAGGTACAGTGCGGGCTCATTGAGAAAGATGCCAGGCACACACAAAGTGCTCAGTGAAGGTGTTCACTCATTACTATTCACATCCCTGTGTTGTGATTGAGAAGACCGAGGCACAGAGAAGAGGAGCGGCTTCCCCAGAGGGCAGGCAAGGCAGGACCTGAGCGCAAAGGCAGGCGAGGCAGGACTTGGGATACATCACATGTAATCATAAACCACAGTGGCTGTATCTGCAAATCTTCTGTGTCTTTTGCATACTGTTTAGAAGAATCCCCTCTGCCTGCTCCCCTTGCTCCCAGGCACTGACCAGACATCTTGGGGGTATGTCTAGGGGTCATCTCTTAGGAACCTCAGTGAATGACCTTTGACCAGTCAGTCCTGTGAGCTGCAGCCCTCACATGTTGCATAGTCGGCCTTTCCTCCCACGCCCTGGCTTTGCTATGAAGCAAGGACAGCTGCCTGCTGATCAGCCTCCACATGCCCATATGCATAATTGAAGACACGTTAAGTCACCCACCTGAGTTCTCCTCCCCAGACCACATGGTCCCAGAGCACTGAGTTCCCACAGGGCTCCCTTTTTAAAGGTTTCTATCTTGTCTGTCACCCCTAGACTCTTCTCCTTTCTTACCCCTTTTAGAAGGACATGCACCATGAAAAAGGCAAGGGGCTGCTATGGGAGAGAAGGGGAGAAAGAGGGAAACCGGAAGGGAAATAGGAAGGGAATCGCTCCTTTCAGGCTACTCGCTGCGTGGTAGATGAGACTGCTGGAGGAGAATGAATCCAAGGACAGGGCACTGCAGTTTGAAACTGAGATTTTCTCCTCGACCCTCTGATTTGGATTGCCCCTTTCTTTCACATCCCTCTGGCGTCAGCATTGCCTAGGAGTCAGGATTTCTGTATATGTTTAAAAAAAGTGGTGGGTGCTTTACTCTTCCCAATATTTCATCTATCCATCCACCTCAAGGACTATCTTCCATGCTCTGGGCTCTGTGGCACTGAGAAAATAGAAAAGACTAGAACATGAGAACATAGAGACAATGACAGGGAGCCCAGAACCACAGCAAGGGCAGTAAGCTTTGGCCATGAAGCAAGGATGGTCAGTCAGGGAGGTACAGAGGAGGCAGAGTGTGAGATTGCACCGAACAGATGAGAAATAGCCAAACAGAAAATGAGGAGGACAGGCGGAGCCACGAGTGCAAAGATGCCAAGGTGAGCAGAACCGAGGTGCGGACAGAATGAAGAGAGGCAATGGCCGGGCCAGAGGCAGGGTCTGGGTAATGAAGGGCTTTGGAAGAAACAGTGAGCAGCCTGGGTTCTATTCAGAAGTGAACAGGGAGACCTGGAAGGGCTTAAGGGGCAGAGGGATCGCATGGGTTTTGTATTTTGCAGGTATTACTCTGGCTACAGTATGGATAATGGAACAGAGGGTAACAAAAAAAGAGGGAGGAAAACCTCAGAGAATCACAAACCTCGAGGGAGGCTGTGCTGGTGACCGAGTGACAGCAGCGCTGGTTTGGACAGAGAGTGAAGGTTTGATGGCAGGGACGTTTATGGTGGTCTTCATAGAAATTGACTTTTTAAAATCTTAAATACTGCATTATTTTAATTGTGTGATTAACTTTGGTAATCTCTGTGCTCCTGTCTTCTAGGTTCTGTGTCAGTTTTCCAGTCGTGTTCCTTTTTTTTAGAATTATGCTTTAAGTTCTGCGGTACATGTGCAGAACATATAGGTTTGTCACATAGGTATACATGTGCCATCGTGGTTGGCTGCATCCATCACCCCGTCACCTACATCAGGTATTTCTCCTAATGCTATCCCTCCCCTAGAAACTGACTATTTATATCAGTCAGATAAGTCTGTTAGAATAACAAACAACCCCAAAATCACAGTGGTTCACAGACAGACAGGGTTATTTGTAACATATGTAACATATATTTTTGCTCATCAAGGGAATTCTGTGGCTCTGTCACGTGTCCTCTTCGTCTGGACATGCGGATCTACTAAAAGGGAGCAATGAAAGAGAGTGGAACCACATAGGGATTCTAGCAACTGCTGTCCACAAGCTCCAGCCACCACCTCTACTCACATACTACTGACCAAGGCGAGTCCCAAGGCCAAGGCTGACATGACTGTGGTGGGAAGTAGTGTGTTTCTACAAGTGACAGAAAATGTGTTCATGGTAGTTCTGTCTATCATCATTTGCCCAAGGTCACAAGTATTCACCTTCCTCCTTCGCTCATATGCAAGTCGCTCACTCCTTCCTATAGAGAGACAATGCAAAAGTCAGTCCTATCCAATCTGTCTTGGACTCAAAAGCTAGGATCTCATATTTGTCTCTTTACAAAGTCTGCAGACTTCCCTCTCCCATCTGAAGTCCTGTCAAATAAAAATGCGAGTTAGTTCTGATCTCACCACCATCACCAAATAAAAAAGGTGCTATGGGGAGAGAGGAAGAATCGAAGTGAGAAAACTCCTATTTAAGGAGGGAAGAGTAAGCGGCACAGAGTGCCCACCAGTTTTTAGCAGGTGTGAAACCCAGGCAGACGTGGTGAGGATTCCCCACACCGGAGTGGGGGAAGGTCCTGGATGAGGCCCAAGCTCCCCTCCCTGGGAGCGTTTCTCAGTCCATCATCCTTCATGGCTCTTAGAGGGCAATGCGTGTGTTCAGAGGTAGGGTCAGAGAGGTGGAATTAAGCGTTCAGCTTCAGTAGCATGTTGATACAGGAGGCGCTCTGCTAGTTTAGATCATGTGTGTGAGTTGGTGTGTGTATGGGTATGACTGTGTGTGCATGTGTGTGTGTATGTATGTGATGCCCTTCCTTCCTACACTACGTTTTATTTACTTTTTCACAACTGTAACCTTTGTTTAGATCTTGACAGGGTGCTTGAGCTCCCGTCAGCATTGCAAGTGAGCATCAAGAACTCCTTTTCTTCCACGAAGAAGAATTGGATCACAAGTCTTTCAGAACAGCATCTTAAAGATCACCTTGGTCGAAAATCCTCCAATAGCATTGGGAGAAAGTAACACTCTGGAAAAAGAATCTATGAGTCAAAATTACAGCATGTGGGAGAAAATCCAGACTTGGTCCAGTACTCAGGCTCCTGCCCCACACTGCAATGAAAACAAGGCCTTTTTTCTGGTATCTGACAGACCTAGTCACATGCTTGATATCACACTTAATATTCAAAATTACACAAATGGTTTCAACATCAGCTACTCCGTCCCAATTAAAATTAAACTATTTGTACTGCATGCATATTTATACAATCATCCCCTCTGACTAGATGTAGTCATGTGCATAGACATTGAAGCTACATCTTGTATTGTCTGAACGAAACACATGCCGGCAAAGGACAGACTGGTGTTGGGAGCTGGGGATAGGGTCTCTATTAGGTAGGCAGTTAATTTAAAGTTTAAAAAATGGATTTTCAACAGCTGATACATGGCAGATTTAATAACCTGACAGTTTTTTCTCTCTTCCTAGCTAGTCCGTTCAACTTTGACTGGACCTGTTGCGGGCTGATATGATTACCACTGTGTGTACCCTCTGGCATTATTTAAAAAGGCAAATCCCTAATCCCCACTTAATTTTATGAACTGTCAAAATGATTCTAAATATCTGCTCTGTTCGCATTTTCACCTCGGGACAGAAGTCCAGAGGTAAGGATTGGGTGCACAACGGTGGACTTGAGGCAATTTTCATCTCTTAATGCCTGTAGCGTGAAAGGCTGAATTTGTAATAATCACCAGATTATCTCTAAAGATCGCTCTGTTGTACCTGCAAAATGGTCTGCAGAAAAATGCAAAAGATACAGGGAAAAGTAACGATGAGAGGCAGGAGATGATTGCTCTTCCTAATCCCTGATGGAAAGAAAAAAAATACCCACACGCAACTCCCCGGTAGACAAATGTTGGTAATATCTGTTAAATGCTGTTTGGAATTTGCAGTGGCAGAAACTCACCCCCAAGTAAAAGATGGACTCCCATCCCTGTGCTCCTGCAAGCAGCTCCCAATGCTGAGGCATAAGGGCTGAGGGTCATTTGCCAAACAGATCCAGAAGAAGAGGCGGGCCCTCAACCCAACTGAAGAGAGAATGCGAAATCAGACCGTACATGAAATGACCTTAGTGCGTCGCCTGGGATGTGTTTCTTTCTCTTTTCTCTCTCTGCTGGGGATGGGCAGCAGAGGGGGGTGGGAGGAAGGTCAGGGTTGGACCCCAGTGTGCCTTGAGATGGCTGTGTGACAGGTGTCAACTGTCACCTTGTCCCTGTCCTGGCTTCGGTTTATGCTCCTGACAAATGGGATTGAAGGTTGGTGCTGGGTACAAATCCCACCAACACCAACACACACAGCAGAGAAGATGTGTGCGCTTCTCTCTGCTGGGATCTGGATTCAGAGCTGTACATCCGTGTTTCCTTTACTTCTCAGTATTGAGAGGCAGGCGTCAGAAAGGTGAAGGTGTAGAACTATGCTCACCTGTGCATTACGGGTCTCTAAACAAGGAAAAGGAGACACGTTTAGGTCTAACTACAGGCAACAAAAGAGGCAAGTGTAGGTCTAACTCTAGGCAAGAACATGTTACATGTCCGGGAGGATCTCATCTTCTCCCCTTCACCCCCGCCCCCAAAAATTCTGTGGTTTTCAAGATGCTTAAGTAATCACACAGACAAAAGAACATTGTAAAACTATCCCTCCCCTCAAAGTTTTAAGAAAGGAAATTTTAGGTAATCTGATATTGTGAAAAATTAAGGGAGAAATCCTGCCTTCTCATTTAACTCACTGGTAAAGTGCCAGGGTCTCAACTTTCTTCTACCTATTATCTTGAGGACATTAGAAATGGAGCTTGAGGCTGGGCGCGGTGGCTCAAGCCTGTAATCCCAGCACTTTGGGAGGCCGAGGCAGGTGGATCATGAGGTCAAGAGATCGATACCATCCTGGTCAACATGGTGAAACCCTGTCTCTACTAAAAACACAAAAAATTAGCTGGGCATGGTGGCGCGTGCCTGTAATCCCAGCTACTCAGGAGGCTGAGGCAGGAGAATTGCCTGAACCCAGGAGGTAGAGGTTGTGGTGAGCCGAGATCGTGCCATTGCACTCCAGCCTGGGTAACAAGAGCGAAACTCCGTCTCAAAAAAAAAAAAAAGAAATGGAGCTTGAAAGTAAATTATTCTTTTTTGGGATTGATAGACGAGGAAAAGTCCGAGTTGAATATGCTGAGACTTCAGTTTATGCACTTGTAAAAAATTATGGTACATTCTAGACCAAGCCTGTCTTCTTGCACCGTGTTCCTTGAAGAAAAGCCAGTCCAAGTCAAACCTAATCCTGCTTCTCATGATGCCCTGGAGTGGCTGTGGAGCAGAAGGCAGATTGCTGGAGTCAGAAACCAGAGGTCTTCTGAAGGAAGTGTTCTGCTGTGTGTCCTAACGCATCAAGATACTTTACAGGTGGTTGATTTCATTTTGTTTGCTGATTTTAAACCGGTGAAATTTTTGGATATTCATCAGATACTCCTAAGCAGCGGCATTGATAGTGAAATCTTCCTAGGCATAGGCTGAAATTGACCCCAAACAATCAGAAGTCGGGAGTTTTCTTCTGAGAAAATCGGTGGAATGAATTCTCCTATGCCCTATTTTTGAAGTGTCCTGTGGTTTGTTAATTAATAAGCTAATCCTCTTCTTCTGATACACTTTCATAGAAGGAGAGTATTTAGATCACTTCAACAACAATGCGAAAGCATAACTACCACTTTAAATGCTAGATAATGCCTAATGGTGATCTCTCACAGTTGCTTCAAGACATTATAGTTTATAAAGTGCTTTTAATACACTGTACATCACAACGGTGTGACTTAATATTGTTTTATTGACTAATAAAGTATCTTAATAACATGAATAATAGTTAATATTTAATCACATTAATAATATTTAACATTCCACACACATTAAGGTGATAAATGAGGAGGGGATGGCCATAAACGAGATATTGTGTAGGTGCTTCAGATAATCTTACTCCATGCTTCACGGCAATACCAAAAGGGTGGCTTTGGTCACCATGGGAAAGGAAACAAAGCTCAGAGAGAGAAAGCGGTTGCTCGACCCAGGTCATACACCTTTGTCAATGACAGAGGACAACCCCAGGTCCTCCTATGCCAACTGAAATAGTTTTTACAGTGCATCATATTAGCCAGGTTCCAAACATACATGTCATTTGCAAAGTACATGACCCTTTCTTACAAGTGTCATCATTTACAGAAACTTTTAATTGTTGGATTTGATGTCCGAGCACTTCACCGAGTACAATGAAGGTTTCTACCTTATAACAAAAACCAAAAAGGAAACATTAAAAACGAAACAATCAGACAATCTGGAAAGTAAATTGCACATAAGTTCCCATTAGAGGAAGCAAAATCCTTTCTTTCTGGAGAAGGCATTTTGTACACCATCATGTGGGAGACGCGAGTGTAAATTTTGTTCTGCGGGGGACCTGCGTGCACATATGGGCCCATTAGTCATGAAATATTGATTGAGCACTGAAAGTACGAAAGAGGTTCCATGACACGTGGGTTTGTTTTGTCCGAAGTGTTAAGTAACACGGGAGCCATGTTAACATTCATCTCCTGCTCTCCTTTTGTTAACAGGTTAGTGCTCACCCCATTCGCATATCCTCAGGTTTATGAATTATTAATCAAAAGAGCTAAAAAGTTAATCCAATCTGGTTAGATACAGTGGGACTTGTGGCTTCCAAACTTTTAAATAATGAATGGTTTCATCACGTCCCCAGTGGATGTCAAGCAAGGGGAATGTCTGGAATCAAAATCCCACTGGGTAACGAAAGAAACACAGTTAAAAAGAAAAGGAGTAATTTTTAATAATAGCAACTCCAACCTATTGTATCATCATTGCCACTCTTGAGAGAGATCATTTCAGAATGGGAAGCAGAGGTGCCTTGAAAAAGGGACTTTATGGGATCAAATATTCCCAGGAAAAGTGTTATAACATAAGGGAGAAGGTAGAGAGTGAGAATACATCCACACAAGTAAGTTGTAATGTGAAAAACGCATGCCTTTTAGTGTTCCTAATTCTTCAAAAGAAAAACACATCTTTAATTATCTCTTATTTTGGGGGAATTCTCTAATGAACTTCTCCTCATGATCAGGAAAACATAGAATGACAGGCAGAAATCAACAGTCTATTTAGATTGACCAAATTATTGTCAACCAGGGACTTAGCACAGAAAGGGAGGTGTTTAGCAGGTAATCTTAGAAAGAAAAGAGCAACTCAGAAATAATGGGTTCTACAAGCATAGGAACATGATAGAGAAATGGGGATTGTAATGATGGCCTAAGAGAAGAAGAAATAGTATTACAAAGTGTTGATGCTTGACAAAGGATGAACTGGTGAAGGCATGCTGGAAATAAATCAAAAACAAATGGTTTGAGAACTCTCTATCGGGCTTCAGATAAGTCTGTTGAATCACTCTTGCCCCTAGGTGGGAGTGCAAATGAAGCTTAGAACCAGGATGGGCTGAGACTTGGATCATTTGCAGAATGTTTGGAGTTCACTTTATTCTGCCCATTCTCATGCGTGCTAAACATTCTCATTCACTTGGAAGATTTCATTTCACTCTGACTTTCCCATTCACAATGAAACTTGCAGATCCTCCAGAAGTTCCAGGTCACCAGTGTTAGAAACCACTGGCTCTATTTAGGGTTCTATTATATGTATTTGACTAAGAGTCCGGGCTGTCCTGGGAGAAGGTATCTGTACGAGGAACGTGGCGAACAGGAAGCAGAGTGTGCCTTTATTGTTAACCAGGCGTTTGCCCCAGTCCCATTGCGGGGCTCTTTGGTGAAATGTGCTCAAACATGTGTAAGGTTAATGACAAGTCCAAAGGCCTGTTACTGTTATTTTTTCTTTCTCCAAAAACTAGGGTTGCCATATAAAACACACATCATCCAGCTACATTTGAATTTCAAATGAGCAAGATATTTTTGAGTACAAGTGTGACCCAAATACTATATAGACATACTGAGAACAAATTATTCATTGGTTTCCTGAAATTCTAATTTCACTGGGCATTCTATATTTTTGTTTACAATCTTAGTCTAAACCCAAACTCAAATCTGAACGTTTATCATCATCCTCCAAAGTTGATCCACACAGACCAAAGCTCAGTGAAAGTGCCTAGTACGTAAATTACTTTGAGGTTTAAAATATGTTGCATCCTCTTCCTCCTTTTCTGTTGCCCTTCCTTCTTTTATTCCTTCCATTTTTTTGTTTGTTTGTTTTTGTTTTTGAGCAGGTATATCTGGAATTATGCTACACATGAGGATTTACAAATGAATCAGACCCATGCCTTTTCCAGGAATAGCTCCTAATCTTTTGGAAAGAAAGGCATGCATCGACCCATTGCACAAAACAAAATGCTTTAATAAAACTTCTGTCTATCCATCTCTCTATCCATCCAGCCTCCATCTGAACCCTGATTCGTGGAAGAACAATTTATTGATTCAGCTCAAGGAGAAACCCTGGCACACTGACAATGTATCTTGAAAACAGACCTCCCATTTTTTGGATGGTAAAACTGAGTCTGAGAGAAGTGACTCAACTTCAGAGTAGCCTGAGAAGGGGCAGATTCAGGTTATAAATCCCAATCCTTAGCCTCCATGTGCAGGACAGAGCTCAACATACCCAGCCCTACTTTCCTTCTGCTGTTTTCCCCGCCCCTTCTCACAGAACTTTTACTCCCTCATGTGCCAAGGCTCACACATCTCTCTCTGTTGACATCTGCGGTGGGCGCCGTAACTCCTGTCACCTGTGCGGGGCCCGGGCTGCCTCCTCCCCTCCCCCGACTTCCTCGCCCTGGGCCTGACCGCAGGGGCTGAGTGTCTGGCCTCTGCACACCACTTTCTCAGCGGGGCACTTCCTCCCTGCTGGCTGCTCCTGCAAGTTGTTTATCTCTCACAAGGATAGTAACAAAGATCGTATCGGTGAAACTCTATCTGTCTGGGCACAGATGTCTGGCTCCCTGGCAGCTCTTCATCGCCCTGCTGTGCCTCACCTTCCAGAAGTCTCCTTCCTCCTCCCCCCGGAGCCCCCTTCTTCCACGCTGCAGATGATTAGTTGAAACACAGCAGGGCAGAACAGGGAGCTGCTCTGCTCCACTCAGAGCTTTGGAGCTGCCAGGAGCCAAGGCCCTTCCAGGCCTTCCAGTCACTATTTAGATGCTGGTTACCCCTGGGCCAGGCATTAGAAAGGGACAGACAGGGAGGTCACAGGGACCCCAGATGGTAACAAGGATAGCAGCTCATTGAAGGATGGAAAGGAAGAGAGATGGGCTGACCACGGGACTAATGTAAAATGCCCCAAACAGGTGGCCTGGGCCCAGAGCCTTGCACTGTCCAGCAAGGCCGTCAGCAGTGACGAAAACGTCCCCTCGCTGGGCTGTCCAAGAGGGCAGCCACCTGCCCCAGGAGACTATTGTGCGCTGAGATATGGCAAGTGTGACAGAGGAATGGGATTTTTAACTTTATTTATTTGAATGAATTTGAATGTAAATAACCACATGTGGTTAGCAGCTAGCAAATTAGACGGCACAGTTTCACAGCGTGCTGCCAGACGCCCATGTCAAAGGTGCAGCTGATGAACTAGCTCCTTTCTGACCCCTGCTAATACAGAGAGAAGTCCTTGGCTTCTTTGCTCCTAATTGATTAGTCCAGTTTCTCTATATTAAAAGTGTGATTAGTAATTCCTGCATCATCCTCTTCACAATGTGATGGAAAAATCCAATGAAATAACGAAATCACTGATCGTCTTAGCTCACAGCTTTCACGTAAGCATCACCGCCTTGGCAGGAGGCTGCTGTGTGGTCTTCGTGTATGTTTCTCCCTGGCAGCCCCCACGATGGTTGTTTAAGATATTTGCTCATGTGCAAAGCTCAAAACAAATGCAAGAATCATTCCAATACTTATCACTGTTTTCTGTTACTGAATGTGGAGAGTTGGCCTGGTGATGTGGATGGAGTGCCCTGGGTGTCTGACCAACCTGGGTCTCAATCCCTTATTTTCAGAAGACTACCAAGCAGACAGGTCATTTAACCTCTTGGATATGCCATGCCTTCATGGGTGAAATCAAACCCTGATACTCATGGCAGCAAGGCTGCCAGTAGAAATGATAGAAAGTCCTGTCTTGGAAGCAGTAAACGCAGTGCCCAGGGTACCCACTAAAGATCAGTCCCTGACCTTCCCCTTGGAAAACAAGGGGATTTTGATGAAACATTTAGGACTAATGGTAGCCTTTGAATGCCTTGACGAAGGGCTGCTGGGAATATTGCAAAGGCAAGTTCTGCAAATCTAAATGCAGCTCTTATTGGGTGCAAGGAGGACTTCTACTGTTTTCAAACCCTGTCAAATGCCGTGACATTTCTAGACTTAAGTCACTCATCTCCACTGGGTTTATTTACAAGCAGCAAAGCTAAGTTTCCGGCTTCTAAGGAAAGAGGCTTCTAAAATCATATTAAAAAGACCTCAAAAGGTTTCCTAGACATCAAACAGCCCTTAAAATAATATTTTGATGATTTAATTGTAAATAAATCAGCAATATGTGGATTAAATTTCAATCAAAATATGCATGACTTTTAAAATCATGGGATGGGACAGAGGACTTGGCACAATGCACTTCGGAGCTTTACTGAACTCTGAGCACTTGAGAAATGCTTTGTGACATGGGGCAGGGCTCAGATGGAGTAGGGTGCACCAGACTCTGCTTTTTTGTATACGCCAAAGGAAACTGTAGCTGGGAAGGGAGTTTCCAGCTTTCAGGGGATCTGACTTGGAATGGCCTTGAAGTCCAGCCCAGGGGCAGCCCCAAAGCACATGAAGCCCTGCACGTTTTCTGAAAGCTGAAAGGGGAGCACCAAAGTCTACCTCGATGGCAAAGCAAGCAAGAGAAATGAAACATTGGGGGTAGTTTTGCTTTTTCAAGTCCACAAAGAGTCTAGTCACTGAGTGGTGAGACTGAATTCATCTTTCAGCTTCTGCTGAAAATAGACCTGCAGGGCTAAGGGTCCTATAGAAGTGGGTCCAGCATGACCGATAAGTCTCTTCACACACATGCATAGACACACAGTGGCACACACACAAATGCATAAGTGCATGCCCACAGGCAAACGTGAGCAGAGGAGGAAGTAGAGTTGGGAGACTGTGCTGCAGGACCTCATCCACTCTCTTCTTCTGATCATGAGCCCTTTTCTTCCATTCTCTAAATGAATTCAAGCCAGCAAGCTAGAGTAAGAATGAGGGATCTTTCCTTTTCTCTCCTCCCCGCCCCTTCTCTCCCTTACCTCCCCTCTTCTCTCTCTTCCTTTCCCTTCCTTCCCTCCATCCATCTCTCTCTCCCTTTCTTCCCACATCTCTCCCTCCTTTCTTTACCTTATGTACTTCATTGCTTCTTATGAAACCTTCTCATATGCAAACCCAGGCTTTATAATGCATACTGTTCAAATCAATCCCAAATGTCCTTTCCCATTCAGGGGGAGCCCAGGTTCTTGCTAGCTCTCACCCCCACTGCTTGACACTGGCTGCCCCCCTGGCAGGCAGTTGATGGCTGCTGCAAGCTGCGCGGGATGCCATGAACAATGGGAGACCCTAGGTTCAAGCATGAGTGCAACTGAGTCTGAGGCTCCCAGCAGTGAAGCTGACAATTGGACTTTCTCAGTGGGGTTAGACTAGTATGCACACAGATGGCCTGAGGATGCCAAGCTTCGAAGCCTGAGCGTAGTTTCAGAGGAGGCACAGGGTTGAGCTAGACCAGCTACGTACAGGCTCCCAGGCACCTGAATGGCCCCTTCCACAGGTTGCATAGAATCTGAAGACGAGACCTGGGCTGCTATGTTTACGGTTGAGTGATTGTCAGGCAAGGCAGCTCTCAAGGACCTCAGGTTCTTCATTTCCTACAGGGGAATTTAAAAGAACTTGGACCACAGGATTCCTTGAATGGGCAAAGAAACCTGTGTCTGAAACAAGCCTGTGCATGGTCACGAGCCATTACCATCAGGGGTGGTGTGGGGAAAGTGTCCATGTGACAGGGGCCCTCTTTGACTGCCTGCAGTGTTGATCCTTAGGGCAGGCACCATCCCTGGCCTCATCAGGCCAACGAGGGGGGCTGGGGTTGATCCTGACCCCAGGGTGCCTGGAAGTGCCAGAAGGAAGGTGCGGGGGTGACAGCATGGGCTTGTCTGCTGGGAAACATGGCAATTGCAGGGGAGTGGTCCACTGAGAACAGCCCAGAGCCCTGACCCTAGAACATAGCAGGGGAAGTAGCCCCAAGGTGACAGTGACAAAGATGGAATGACGGTTGTGGCTACAAAATCACAGGCCCCACCATACTGAGGGCTCCCTCACCTCCTTTTATCCTCCAGAGACTCCTGTGTCCTAGGTAACATCATCTGCATTTCACAGACAAAGAAACTGAGTTTCTATGGCATTGCTGACTCACAGTAGAACACACTAGTAGGAAGTGAAAGAGCTTGGACACTAAAACCTAGGGTCCACACCACCATCAAGGAAATTCGCTTATTGTAGGAGTGGGATGGTGTAAAATATATACAAACAATTTGCCAGCGCTGAAGACCTACTCAAAGATTTATTTTTTTATTGAGTCAAATACCATAAAAAGCTATCATTAACACTAAGGTATCAATATTAATTCTGTTGTTACTAATGTTAATCTGTAGTGATACTAATTATTACTACTGATTATATTGAGCACAGAGCACCAGAGCTGGTTCAGTCTGTTTCAGCCCGTGTTTCCTAATGGAGATCTGCTAAGCTTTGGGTGCTGTGTGTGTTGACAGATCACTGATTTATCTTGAGTGCTATATTCACACAGATTGCGATGCTGAATCTTGAAACATGATACTGTTCAGTATGTCCATAACTCACTCGTCAAGTAAGATGAGGTATCCCCAAGTTACTTCGCTGGTCCTGGGAACCCCTCCAAGAATGATTTATTGAGGCCCACTCCCATCCATGCATGCTACAAGAAAACCATCCTGAGGACAGAGTGGCTTCTCCATCCCTCATCAGTTCTCACTGGGCTGGGAGGTCCTGTGTTCTGCCACTCCTGCCCCCACGGAAACTTGAAAGTACCTAGCAGGCAGGGAATGGCCAGTGTCTACCTCTGCTGTTGCAGCTAAGCAGCACTGGACAAGTGGACAGTGTTCGGCTCCTTGCTTTTCTCATCTGGCCCATTGGCATCTCTATTTCCACCACAGAAATTGAAGATATACTGTGGGAATGATGCCTGCTCAGGTCCTGGCTCTAGCTGTGGGTCAAGGTCTATTTGCTCCTCTGAGCTCCTTCCCAAGCCTGGGCTAACTCTGAGAATTGGCACCCAAGGAAGACGCTTTAGCACACACCCTCCAGCGTGGAGTGGACTGGGGAGGGTGTGTGCTAGAGCTGGAGGTGGATGGGCAGACACAATTTCTGCTCTCAGCTCTGTATGCACTGAAGAGCAGAAACCAGGACAGGCTCAGAATATTCTAGAGCTTAGTTTCCTCATCTCTGGAGAGAATAATATCTGCCTCTCAGGACACTGGTGAGAATTAAATGCAAGCAAGGAAGGGCATATGAGGAAGACAGAAGTTGTTTTTTTAAAAAATGTTTATTGCCTTTCGTCCTTCCCAGAGTGAATGTTTCAACAATGGTGATGGAGTTGGGGTTGGGGAGGAAAGAGGGTAGGGAGAAGGGGTGGGGCTTCACACTTATGGGTCACTTTCCAGTTCATGGAACTCTATAACAAATCTACCCCTATATGACAAATTTACAACAATCTACGTGGGGAGGTGTTACTATCAAGCCCATTTTACAGACTTAGAAACTGAGGCACTGTTAGCTTAAAAGAATTGCCAAGTTGGGTCTGCCAAATGCCCCTGTAACCTTTGGTGGTATCATTCCTCACAAACTTCCCAGCTTATTAGGAGGTCCCAATTAGGGTCCCTTAGGTTCAGAGCCAAGGCCACAGACATGGAGAACGTGTCCCGTTGGTTCAGTTCATACTTAGAGAAAGGAGGTGGGGATGATGTGAGGGCTTGACCAAGGATATCTTCCTTCTTCAGGTTGATATTTGAAGATGAAAAAAATTCAACAACCTTCCTCTCCACACCTTTCAGAACGAATTTTTTCTTCTCCCAGATTCTTCTTTCAATTCTTGGCTGAAGTTTCAAACTGTGATCACTCCAGGTAAGAGCGGAATTTGAGTTAACTTTGTGCGCCAGAGAGGCTGAGGCCGGCAAGGTGAAGGAAGAAGATTGCAGCATCCCCACTGAGTTCCCAGCTCTACCTCCCCTCGTATTCCCATTTCTGTGTCTTCACACTGATCCTCTGGCTGGATGGCCACTGCCTCTAACCCCTCGGCTTATCTATCTATACCTCTATCTTCAGACGCCCGCTGGCACACCTTTCTGAGGAAGACAGTCACCCCCACACTCCCTTCTCCCCACTCCCAGACTCCTGAATGCAATTCTATGAAATTCATGTGCTTGAGCTTCTGCCCTTTCTGCGAGGGCCCCCAGGGGTCTCTCCTCTGTAGTTAACACTCAGCATTTTATCTGATCCAATCCAGACTCTCTAAATGTCTCTGCCCCAGCTTCTGTTTCTATCAATCCAGTGCTGGCTACAGGCAAAGCTGTTATTCATCCCTAAATGCCCCCATCACTCCCACTCAGGCCCTCTGACCTCTGACCTTTGGCCCCACACCCCAGTTCCCACTACCCAGCCCAGTCTCTTGTTGGTGTTCTGACCTCTTAGGCTTCTCCAGCTCGAAAGCTCAGCATGAATCAGAATCAGAATTCACCTCTGATTCTGAGGCACTGCAGCCAGAGGGAAAGTCTCCTCACCTTCCACTCTGGCCCCTGTAGGTACAGGAAGGCAAGGCCAGCCCCTCCTGGCCGTGAGGTGTGACCCCTGGCTTCCAAGCTTGACTCTCCTACTCGCTAGCCACAAGTCTGTCCCTGGCCCTGCCCTCTGCGTGTGATAAACTTCACTCTGGATCACAGTTTCTTCATCTGGAGAATGAGGGAGTTGAACCACATGTGTGTAAGGGTACTTCTGCTTCTGCGATACCTTTTCAGGTGGCTGAATATTTGGAATATCTTTCTTTAAGGGACCTCAAAAAAACTGAGGACCCAAGACTAATTTTTATTAATAAAGCCAGCCTTGTGGGACCTCTAGGAATGAATCATTAGACTCTTTTCAAAGTATCTATTCGCGACCCGGAAGAAGACAAGGACGACCTCATCTGATGTGTGCGTAGTCCAGAGTCCAGAGGGAGACACAATGGTAGGTGTTGTAATGCAGTCCCCCAAACCCCAAAAAAGATGCCAAGGAACTAGAATGATGAGCTAAATTGGAGTGGATTTTCCTTGTAGAGGAAATTAAATCTGAGCAGAATCTGAAAAGAGACTTTTCCTGTGAAGAAAATGAAGACATTTAAGCCGTGGCAGGGACGGGAAACATTAGGGAGACCTGGTTTCTGCCTTCCAAGATGAGAAGGCCACAGATCCCCATGTGGCATTATAAAACACGCCCTCATGGCCAAAAGAAACCAGGTTCAGCTGTAGAGTCGCGGCCATGGGCAGAGGTAGTGGTGGCAGCCGTTGTGGTGAGGCTGACGTCCACCCTCAGGAAGGGATTTTGGAGAGCAGGTGTGGCCTGCTCCTCTTCATTAGGCAGGGGTTCCCAGAAGAGTTGCTCTACCAGGTCCTGAGAAGCAAAAGTGACCGAGACAAGAGAACTTCCTCTCTCGAGGAAGAGATACATGGTAGTGCACAGGCAGATGGCTGCAGACAGCACAAAATAGTGCCGAGATGAACACACGCAGAGATAGCACAGAATCCTACGCAGGTGAGCACATGCACATCCAGTACATAATAGGACTCAGGCGCTATGCTCTGAAGGTTTCTGTCCCCTCCAAAACTCATGCTGAAACGTGATCCCCAGTGTAATCATGTTGGGTGTAGCCTACTGGAAAGTGTTTGGGTCATGAGGGCTCTGCCCTCATTAATAAATTCATGCTGCTGTACAAAAGGATTGCAGGGTTTGCCATCATTTTTGTATATGGGTTTGCTCTTCTCTTCTGCTTTTGGGTCATATGAGGACACAGAGTTCCTTTTCCTGAAAATGTACCAACAAGGCACCATCTCTGTAGTGGAGACCAGGGCCCTTACCAGACACCACACCTACAGGAATCTTGACATTGGACCTCCCAGCCTCCAGAACGGTGAGAAATAGATTTGTGTTTTCTATACATTACCCAGTCTGTGGTGCTGTGTTATAGCAGCACAAAACAGACTAAGATAGCAGGTACGTGTGGACAAATAGCATATGACTGTGCGCAGGTGAACATGTACTGAGACAGAATATAGTCGTGCACAGGCAAACACATGCATAAACAGTATGAAGTCACTCACAGGCTAATGCGTACATCGGCCAGATGGTTTCCCACCGTGGCAGTGCCAAGGGAATGAAGATGGGCTCAGAGGATCCGGCATGGATAGAGGTCCCAAGGCAGTAAGATCCACTGCCTGTAGGTACAGGAAGGCAAGGTCGTTCCCTCCTGGCCATGAGGTGTGGCCCCTGGCTTCCAAGCCTGACTCTCCTAATCGCTAGCCACAAGTTCGTCCCTGGCCCTGCCCTCTGCATGGATAAACTTCACTCTGGGCCAGTTTCTTCATCTGGAGAATGAGGGAGTTGAACCACATTGGAGGGTATCTCAGGGACACCTTCCCTGAGATAAGATGCTCAGGGAGGGTGTCCCTGAAAAGATTCCACCTGAACCGAGACCAAAGGGAAGGGGTAGGTAGCCATGAAAAGGGTCCCTCTCTCAGGCAGGGAGCAGCAAGTTCAGTATCACGGAGGCAGGACACAGCCCAGCATTGCTCAGGACAATACAGTCAGTGTGGCTGGAGATCAGTGCACTTTCGGAGGTGACACGGGTTGAGGTCAGAAAGATGAGCAAGTGTTGACTACTGTAGCCATTAACTTGAAAGGATGGAAGATCTGATAGGCTGCTTGTGAGGTTTTGAGCGCCCCATCAACTGGGGAATGGAAGTGGGGGCTGGATGACCACTGATCAGGAATGTCTAAGAGGGACTTGTATGTTGGATGTGGGAGACCTAGGAAGAAACTCAAATGGAATGCTTTAAAGCACGGTCCATCTGTGACATCAAGATGCTCACTCTTCTGGGCTCAAGACGTCTGAAGTTTAATCACCTGGCAGATTTGATTGAATGTATTTTGCCAATATTGAGGGACAGCCACCATGAGGAAGGGTGGCAGTGCAGAGGCCAACCAAGGAGAGGCCAGGACCTCAGTACCACGGATACAGGGAATGTAAACAGAGCCAGTTCTGTGGCTCATTTAGAACCAGATGTGAATGGCAGCCAGCTATGCAGCCACTTTGACTTCTGAAAACTGTTAATAAATAAATGTAAAAAGTCGCCTGTTAGTTCTGTCATTATTTTACAATGATGATAGGACGCTAGAATATGAATGCAGTTTGAAAGATAGCACTCTCTCTGATAACATCAAAAGCCCTCTCCGCGTGACTAGAACTTTGGAGGGATGCTACCAGGGTAAACTCCTCCCTGCCTGTTCTCCTGACATCATACTACAGTGACACAAGCTTTTAATGTATCAACTTAATCTCAGTTCAAAAACCGTCTTAATTCTGCCCTAGTAAAGTCAAATGGAGTTTTATCATTTCTTCTTGGGCATAAGACACTCAGTTTTCCAGAGATGAAAAAATACAGAGTGGGGCTGAAAATGTAATCATATTTGGGAGAAATGGGTCTCAATATTCTTGTGGTAGTAAACACTTCCCTGAGAAAGCTCTGCTACCAAGAATGGGGTCACAGGGTTGAGAACCCATCTGACTCTGCGGAAGAAAGA